>NW_024412403.1:16540513-16608556 GCF_014898765.1 Herpailurus yagouaroundi | reverse complement strand
GGAGGAAATAAGCAAGGGTTTGCTGACTATAAATATTCTGCCATTTTAGTTCCTGCCTCTCATTCATAAGATACATGAATCTTAAGAGTTTTTCCAGTGTCTGTATCCCTAAAGAGACTGATGTGATAATAATTCTGCTCAGCTACCAAACTTAACTTCATATTAACCAGAACCAATTGAGATTTGTAGAGGATCTCAAAAATTAAGTGTTTTCTATTCATTCATTCATTCATTCATTCATTCATTTATTCATTCATTCATGCCCTTTGTACATTTATTTACTCATCAAATAAGCAATTCTTAAGTTTCTATTATGTAGCAGACAGTATGTACCAGAGATAAATAACACAAAATCTCTACCTTAAAGAGTTTACAGTTAGTTACTTTAGACCTACTGACATTTGGGACCAGGTCACAGTTGTAGGGGATTTTCCTACACGTTGTAGGATGTTTAACAGCACCCGTGGCTTTTATCTACCTATTAAATGCCAGTAGAAGCCAACCCCGCCATCCAGGGTTGTGACAATGAAAAATGTCTCCAGGCATTGCCAGATGTCCTGCGGGGGCAAAGTCACCTGCAATTGAGTACTACTGAGTTAGAAGGAGGAAACAGACATTAAGTGCAAAAAAATGATACAGGTGCAATGATAGAAAAATACATAAGATAAAATGGAGATAAGGAGAAGAAGAAGTATCAGGAAATGCTCTGAGCAGAAAAAGGATCAGGAGTATGATCACAGACCTTCTTTTGACTGAACACAGTTGCTACTTCTACTGCGAAACTACCACAGGCTGGGAAGAGAGGCCTGTGTGAGGTGTTCTCTTCTTAGACACCCAAATTAAACCTTCTCATTTGACTTCTCTTTCCTACCTTCTCCTGGATTGAAAGGGATAGTTTTCAAATATCTATTTCAATTTTTTCCCCTGGATGAACTACTCTAATGCCACATTCTTTCCTTTCCTGGAGTCTAGTAAGCTTATAAACCTTTGCAGATTATTGCCAAGTATGATTAAGCAGAAGAAAGGCTTAAGATAACACTCTAGAGCCTCCCTCTGTTTCTGTGTGGCAGGAATAGGCTCAGAAGTCGTTGTGTGTCATACAGAGGTTTCCGAAGGCAGGAAACTAATTAAAACTGTTGATACTGAAGTGGGGGCTACTCTAACATGTGGCTGAAGCTCAGTGGGGTCTGTTTGCCAAGACATAAGAGTCAAGGTGGTGTTAAGTCAGCAAGAAAGGACCATGAGTCAGGGGGGTCTCTTGCACGGAGGAATGGGAAGCAGGGTAGAAATCAATGACAACTAAAAAATTGCATAGAAAAAAACTGAAGTACCATTAAAAGCATGTTAGAAATCCTCACTAAGTAGGGACCACTGAGGAAGAGGCTATCAGTTATAGAAAATGAGTAAGACTCATATTCTTTGCCCATGTGCATTTCGGTGGGAAGACTTTCTTTTACGCTACATGGTAACTGTGATATTGGAAATACAAAGTTTTGCAGGAACACACGGCAAAGTAATTTAAACAGGTCTGGGTACTCAGGGAAGACCCAGATGAAAATAGAATTCTGAACAGAAACTGGAGAATTAATAGGAAATAACTACTGAAGAGAGAGAAGGGAAAGGAGACAGGAGGAATGTTCCGGAAACACATGTGAGAAGCCCCCAGTGTGAGAGAGAATCAGGTAAGTTTGAGAACTGGAATATACACAGCCGGTGTTTCTAAGGTGAGGAAAGACGCAGTGGTCAATATTTATTCAGGATGTAAATACATTCCAGGTGCTATGCTAAATTCTTTACCAACATTATTTTGTTCGATTTTCACAACCAACCAATAACATATGAAGTTATAGTCCACCCCTCTCATTGTACTATTGTTATCATCATCATCATCATCATCATCATCGTCATCATATCAGATTTGTGTTTCAGAAAGTATACAGGTACAAGGAGTGAGAAAAAAGAACGGATTAAGAAGCTTGCTACTACCACATACTGGGAGAAACCAGAGCTCCAGATTATGTCATTAATGCTTAGAATTGAAAGGAAAGGATGATTTGTAAGTCACTGCAATGATAGAATTGAAAAATACTGATGCAACCATTTAACTTTTCAAGTTCAAAGAGAGAGAAGTTGAACATGAGGCCAAAGCTCTGACCATGAAGAACAAGTAACAAACAACTGGCACCAAGATGGCTCAAGAGGATGAGGAAAGTGGGGCAGGGAGATGCAAGCACGTGGAAAGAGCACACAGTGAAATGAGGAGCCAAGATGCACCCTGCTGAGTTTGAGGTGCCAGCAGATTACTTGAAACGGGGGATGGGAGTTTTGAAGTCAAAGATGTTCAAGGACATAAATTTAAAAGACTTTCGGAAATTTTAGATGACTAGGTGACAACTGGCGTCCCAAGAGTGAACACAATGGAAGACAGAAGGAAGCAAATTCAAACAACTACTGAAGTCGGAACAGAAAGAAGACCCATGGCACACATCTGTAAATCCACTGTCTTGCTTTCTGCTCCAACATTAACAATTGCAAGGGCAAAATTAATACTGCTCTTGATGATTTTTGCTCCTAAGGGACCAGAAAGAGGGACCATGATCTGAGCATCGTTTCTTTTCTATCGCCTTCCCTGATGCAAACATTTCTAAGCTTTATTCTCTCTCCTTACTCTCAGAGATCCATATGCTCATGTTTTCCTATGATCATGCCCATGGACTGGCCCTCTCACCTGTGTCTCAGACTATGTGCCAAATCAGGTGTGGGCTTTGGGAGGGAGTACAGTTTACTGTTTTTGGAGAAAATAGTGACTTCCCTCTAAAGAACACTGGGCTTCATGGCTTGATAACATTGAATGATTCCAACCTGATGTGTCAAAAACTCCCGTCTCTGCTCTTTCCCAAAAAGAAGATGCTAAATATTAGATATTGAAACAAATACAGCAGGGGTGCCTGGGTGGCTCAGTCTATTGAGCATCCAACTTTAGTTCAGGTCATGATCTCATGGTTTGTGAGTTTGAGCCCTTCATTGGGCTCTCTGCTGTAGTGTGCAGCCTGCTTCAGATCTTCTGTTCCCCCTCTCTGTCTGCACCTCCCTTGCTCATACTCTCTCAAAAATAAAATAAAACATTAAAAAAGAAAGGAATACAGCAAATGTTTAAAACATTTTGTCTTTTCTTCATGACCTTCTGGCTCATTAAATTCTGTCCACTTGCAATTACCTTCTTCCCAATCTGCAACTGCTAAAACTCTATCTTTCAATATCTAGCCCCAGTAACCCCGCTAGGAAGCTGTCCCAGCTCTGCTCCTAAGGGAATAATTGTTAACCCCTATGTGCCCCTGAGCACTTTACATCTCTGCTAAAGCATTCATTGTGTTCTTCCACATTTTGGTGGTGGTGGTGGTGATGGTGTGTGTGTGTGTGTGTGTGTGAATGTAACTGTAGTTGGGAGTTCATGAAACAGACATGTGGTCATGTAAGTAACAGCAATTAGAAAAGTCCCATGAAAGCATTAGCCAGGAATCCTTCCCCCCAACCCTACCAATTCATATTGAAAGTAATACTTTCAGCAGGAAAATCTCCCCCACATTTGCAAATAGCAACAGTGTAATTAGCCTTCAGTTGTATTTCCTTATTGATGATGCCGTTCTTCTCCTTTCCACACAATGCAAGACATTGTCATAAGTGGACATTTGTATAATGAATTGTAGGAGTATATAATCTAAACATCTGGATTCTTCCACATATGGCTCATTAGCTGTTGCTACAAAAGCCAATATGAGCTCCATGTTGATGCAATTAAATGTGACTGGAAAAATACATGCTTCTCACATTTTTAGCTCTACATAGGTATATAGTTGGCAAACAATTCAATGTAGTCAAAGGAATTTGAAAAAGAAAGCTTTCTATAGCCATGTCTGTTAACCATCATTGTGCTACTTCCTGGAAGCAAGGGGAAAATGAGTAGTCCCGGGCGGACAGCCACTCCACTACATTGCCATAGTGAGAAAATATCTAATAATAAATAAATACAGTCAAGGATCAGGATTTCTTGTCTGCTCTTCATGATGGTTACAATATGCTTCAACTTGAAATTGTCTGGGACTGAGTAAAAAGAGGGTTTTTATCCATCATTTCTTAATTTGTAAGAATACAAAACAGGTGATTACTAACAACACACACTCTCTCTCATCACTGTCACACTAAAGTGGTCTGTAAAGTGTGTGGCCCACACTGAGTCAGAATGAGAACACAGATCATTAGCTTCACAGCGCTGGGTGAGCCAGCCCAGAATGAAATCCAATAGCAATGCAGCCGAGAGAGAGACGCAGATGCTCACTTTCTCTTCCACCTCTGCAGACCCAATTTTGCCCTTTATTTGCTGAAGACAAAGTTGTCCATGCCCAAGTCGGAATGGCCTTTCTCTTTCAAGTTTCTGCATGCATCAGAGCCTGAGAAAAGGGAGGGCATCCTCTTATGTTTCTTCTCTCACAATTGTTACGAAGAGAGAAGATGCATTTTGCCTTCTCTTTATTTGGTCATCTACCATGGAAAAACTATTGAGTTCTATAATATCTGTATTCTCTCTTCCTTGAAATTTCTCACCCTCATTCTGAACAAAGTAAATACTAAACGAAAGATGGTATGCTGTTATTAATTTAGATTGCTCAAAACCGTCCTACAGGGACACAGAGGTGTGGGTTGTCTTCAGTCAGACTTCCTGGATACAGACACTGAGACTTGTGTAAAGGACGTTTATTGGCATGTCCTCTTGGGAATAAAACATGTAATGAAGTGATAGAAACTTTACAGAGGAAAAAGTTGAACCATGGTTTGGTTGCACCAAATGCTTCAGCCTATCCCATGGAGAGCATGGAAGGATCTAAATCTAGGATGGTCCTTCAGAGTATGTTCCATGCTGAGACAAGGGGACCAGGCCTTTGAATCCTAAATGATGAGGTATGGAATGCTGACTGCCCCAAGCAAGGGAGTGTAACCTTGAGTAAAGGAATATCCTTCCACCAAGGGCAATTCCCAGATAAGGACAGAGGTCAGAGCCATCAGCAGTCAGTATACTCAGGGTTGGAGAAGGAGCACCTCAGCTCTGGAGGAGTTGTCTGGATGGCATATAATAGTATCCACTACTGTCTACCCTAATTTAAGATTCTTGAATCTACTTGCTTTCATAATAAGTTCTCTCCATCTAGGAACATCTTCTTTGGGACTCTAATTGGTCTCATTTTCCAATGAAACCTACAAAAGAAAGTTAGTAACCGGAACTACAGCCTCTCAGCTATGGCCCTTTCCACTAAAGCTAGCCTCAAGGCTGTTCATAATACACACCAGTTCTAGATTTTCAATACCCTCGGCTTGCACATCTGTTGGTCTGGGTTGCTTACCTACTGTAATAACCCAAACTCTCATCTCTGAGGGATCAAAACTCCTCTCCACCATGAAATTCTTGGGTCATAGCTGCTGCACTTGCCTGTTACCACCCCGTCACAGTTAGGCATGGAACTACCAAGAAACACACTAGTGGGCTGGTCCTGTCAAACTGCCCCCACTGTGACACAGCAGTTCCTCTTTCCCTTGATAATCAAGATCAAGTACCCTGACATCTTCTTTCCTTGCCTGATTATCTGTTGACATTACAAACCCTAAATGACCAGGAAGTGGAAATAGCTTAAAGTTCAATATTATTTTCATTATGTCCCCTGGTGAAAGCATTACTTTTCTGAGAACAAGGACCTCCAAACCCATAGAGCCTAAAATTGAAGGGAAAGGAAGCTAGAATTCCTTCAAGTGAGTCATAGGAGGGATGGCATGGGGGCTACTCCATTCCCTGATTTCTAGACCCTTTTATTCTACCTACTGGAAAAACAATGTCATATTATGGTCATTGATTTAGGTTATTTAATAGATCCTGGAGGATGGAGTATCATTATAGCAGATGTTATTGACATATCAGTTGCACTAAAAAAATAAAAAAAATAAAAAAATAAAAAACCACTATCCCATCCTGCTTCCAGGCTGAGAGCCTCTGGCTAGTACAATGTAACTATTCCAATTATACATCTGAGGAACCAGGGAAATGACCACTACATGAATCTAAGGAACCAGCCTATCCACTGTGAGCCTGAACTGAGTTATCATCCCATTTATTACTCGTCCACCTTAAACAATGCGATATGATTGTGCTCCAGTCCCCAGGTATCAATGTCAGCTCAAATCCTGTGTCCAATTATTCTTGAAATGTCTGCATATTCCTCTTTCTCCATGGTATACTGTCCAAATAATATTCACATTCCCTTTTAGTGAAGGACTTAAGAAGTCATTACCATATAAACTTGGCATGTTGCAGTATCTTTCTTCCTGATGACCATGACAACACCAATAACTACCACAAAGAAAATATAATACAGGAAAATACTACTTACAATAGAAGCAGAAATAATGAAATAAATCATGGATATCATTTTTAGTGAGATCAACTGACTTCAACTATATCTCTATACCTCTATACTTAGCTCTAACTATATATCCAGTTACTACAAATATATGCATATAGATATATAGCATTTCCTGACAACAGACTGTACAACTTGGGTTTTTGTGAATAAGATAAGAAAATATTCTACTAACCTGTGCAAGGGTAAGATCAGTATGACTCCTTCCATTTTGTGGCAACTAAACTCTCCCATCACAGGCAGTAGGCATGTGTCCTACGGAAAGTACAATACCACACATACTCTCTACACAATGCTTTTGAAAAGCTACCAGGAGACAATATTCCATGGCTCTCTAGAATTTCTACATGCCCTGCTCTTCCTCGAGATTGTACTTTCAAAGATGTTTGTACAATGGGCAGCCTGGGAAGACAGAAATAGTATCTCCCTCTGGAGCCAAGGGCAGGTTTGCTCATAGCCTTAGGAAATGGAAACAATTGGGGTGCCTGGGTGGTTCAGTCAGTTAAGTGTCCGATTTTGGCTCAGGTCATGATCTCACGGTTCTTGAGTTCGAGCCCTGCATTGGGCTCTGTGTGGACAGCTCAGAGCCTGGAGCCTGCTTTGGATTCTCTGTCTCCCTCTCTCTCTGCTCCTCCCCTGCTCATGCTCTGTCTCTCTCTCAAAAATAAATAAACATTTAAAAAAAATTTAAAGAGGGGCGCCTGGGTGGCGCAGTCGGTTAAGCGTCCGACTTCAGCCAGGTCACGATCTCGCCGTCCGTGAGTTCGAGCCCCGCGTCAGGCTCTGGGCTGATGGCTCAGAGCCTGGAGCCTGTTTCCGATTCTGTGTCTCCCTCTCTCTCTGCCCCTCCCCCGTTCATGCTCTGTCTCTCTCTGTCCCAAAAATAAATAAACGTTGAAAAAAAAATTAAAAAAAAAAATTTAAAGAAAATGGAGACAATGTTTCCCTCCAAAGTAAAGGGCATGTTTGCTTACTGTCCAGATTAGTAAAGATAATGCCTCCCCAGAGCAAATGGCAGGCATCTTCCCACTATAAAAGATTTGAGTTCTCTCAGTTCAGAATTCATTTCCTGTAATGCAGCCCACTACATAGGTATAGGTGCCACCTGGCCCTGTGAATTGGGCCCGAGAACCAGCACAAAAATGCTGATATTATAGCTACTGCTATTGCTATGTGTAACAAACATCTCTGACCCAGGGATCTTGTACCTTCCACCAGCATCCAAAAATATGTGGCAGGCTAAAATGTTAGTTTGTAAGTAGTGTAAAACCTTTACCACCATCACACTTCTAGACATTCTTTATGTGGCTATGCAGAAGATGTATTCTAAACAGCAGTAAGAGTGTTATAAATATAGGCCTAGGAAGTGCTATGCAGGTAAATAGCGACAATCATCCACATACCAGTGCTCCAGGAGGAAAGGGAGGTACTAAACTATGAAGGTATTACTTTCTCAAATCTTATAACTACTTTATGATGGAACCAGGAGCTAAACATTGCTTGTGTGACTTTATTATAACGGGCTGTCTGCTGAGAACTTCCTATCTGTGCCTCAGAGGAAATTCTTACGGGGTTTTGCCTAAGGAGTAGCTCAGAGTTAAAGACTTTTATACACCTCTCATCTTTCCATTTTTAACCCTACGAAGAGAATTAGTATTGCTTTATCCCTACAGGAATAGCATTGTCAATGCCATATTCTACCATTTATATCATAATTAATTGCCAAACTACTTTGACATTTTGACCACTTCATTGTCTCTGTCTGTGTTCATCCAAAGCTGAGTCTGAGACAGAGGTTTACATGCCAGGAGTTTATATGCAAATGTAATCCCGTGGAGCAGAAAGAAAGGCCAAGAAATAAGAATTGGGGAACAAGGGAAAGCCAATACCAAGGATGCATCATTGAGACAGCCAACTGCTATAACAGACAGGACACAAACCAACAGGACTTCAGATGAGCCCTATGAAATGCATCTTAGAACTTGGAGAACCAGGAGAAAACACTGATCTCTGGTCTCTTGTCCCCCATTGGTTCAAGATGATACCATGGGCATTAACTCTCCTGAATGTCCAGGCTGTACATGTGTGAGGGCCAAGTGCGTTCCCACGGTGACAACCTAGAATCCTTGCAGCAGGAAGCAAGAGGTGTCCATGCAGACTCAAAGAGAGATGTTGTCATTGTCTTATCTGCATAAAGCTGGTGAAAGCCACGTGCTCTGGGGTGGTATCTGCATCAGTATGTGAGGCTGCAAGGGTTTGGAGTGATGTCCAAGAGTTATATAAAATGTGCTTCCTCTGCACATATTTTTGGGGTAAAGATGGTAACTTCTCTACTTCTGACCTGAAATCAGTCCTAACCACACTCTCACCCACTAGAGAAATACCATCATTCTGCTTTTATGCACAGCCATTTCTTAACCCAGAGAGCCTGTATAATATCAGTGGAGTTCTCATATAATACGAGTGGAGTTCTCCTGCAATGAAGAGCTCTAATATAACTTGAGCAAGTTACTTAAGGTCTAGATGCTTCTGTTTCCTCACCTATGTTAGGAAAGCAATAATCATATCTATGCAAAGTTGTTTATAAAGATTAAATATATTAACATTTGCAAGGTATTCAGAGACGTGGTTAGCACATGGCAAGGGTCCAGGTATGTTATATATCACATATTAAATAACACTGCATCGTTTTGATATTTTTAGCTTAAGGTGAAATTTAATTACAGAATAACAATTTCAATAAAATATATAGTTTGATTTGCTTGTTTTATGGTTTAAATGGATAGATAGAATCTATTGAACTTGGACAATATATGTTCCCAAAAATTTGTAAGAAAGGAACAGGAAAGCAGTCGCCAAATAGGAACTTACTGAGGGAAGTAGTCTGCTTCATTCATCTGTAAATTCTCTAGATCCAAAGACACTTCATTTTCTCCGTGCTCACAGGAGTCCATTCCATGCTACATATACACCCAGGTTTCAAGGTGTTCCATGCAGATGTTGATTTTTTGTTGCTGTTCCTTGATCATACCATGCTGTCTCTCAATCCATGACTCTCACAAGTTACCCCTTTTGTCTGCAACACTATTATTTCAACCTTTTGACCAATAATACTCATTCTTTAGGACTCAGACTCTCCTGCCACTGGAAAGCCTTCCTGGATCCCTCAATTCTGAGCAAAGTTCCCTTCCTTTTGTGCTCTCATAGAGCCCCATATTTCTGTAGCACAGCATCTACCATCCTGTACTGTAATGGCCTGTCCTCATCTGTTTCTCTCACTAGCTTAAGTTCCCCAGTTACTGTTTTATTTCCATCACTTAGTACAGAGCCTGGCACAAATAAACTCAGAAGAAATGCAGCAGAGTCAACAAAGGAGCGAATGAATGTACACATAAATAAGTGCATGAACAAACAAAGGCATAGAAGACCGGAGCTAATTGAGTTACACACAAAGAATGACAGCTCTGAGTGTTCACTTGATTCATTTCTGTCTTCCACTCCTTAGCCTCGAGGTGGGTTAAGCTCACACATGGCTGGCACCCTCATCCCAGAATACGATAGTAAAATGTATATTTGCAGCCACTCCTCTAGACTGATGCCTGACTGTGCAGGTCTTCCACTGGATTTCTAGCTTCGGCTGAGGCTGAGGCTGAGGCTAAGGAGCAGAGCCCAGCTCCAAACTCTTTCCTATCAAGCAAAATTATACTGCTCCCTATGGAGAGTCCTATTTTAATCTGACCCCAGCTACAGTCTTCATACTGCATACTTCTCCCTAGTGAGATGCACAGAGGACAGAGTATAGGGAGTACCATCCAGGGATACAAGCTTAATTGGTGCAGTGAGTGGAACCTCATTTTGGTATCACCAAAGACAAAAGTCATCTAGACCTCACTGATGTAAAGTCAGTGCCCTTAATTATTTCAGCAGTGACTTTCACTAGAGTATGATTATAATTGCAAATGGTTCCTCATTATGAATTATGAACACAGACAAGTGGTACTATTTTTAAAGTAAATAAAAATGTTAGGCCCTCTATCTTCCTTCTGAGTACTCAGCTCCTCAATCCTCATGGCCTTCTCCTGAATGTTCCTCCCCTCAGAAGAATCTCTTCACAAGCTCCTATGATTCTGCAACTGGCTCACAAACCTATAAAAGATGATGGATCATAAGGCTCAAGGCAGTATTTCCCAAAGTATGGCTTTTGGACCACCTAGTTCATAATCCACCAGGATCTGCATCGACACCTCAGGGCATTAAACCAGATTATCTTGGGGTGGGGTCCCTGCAGGTAATAGTAACACCACCCCCACCATGAATACTATGCACTCTCAATATTGAGATCCACAAGCTTGACTACTTCCAGTATATCCAAGTATTTTAAAGACAATAACCTTCCAACTTCAAAGTAATGAATATCTCTTTCTGTATCTGAACTGAGGATCCCTTGTACCCCATAAGAATGAATGGCTCACATCATCATCTATGTAGCACATTCGTACTTTAAGATCAAGCAAGTTAATAGGACCATATGGAATTGAGATCACACCAATTTAGGGGGTTATTGACTCTGGCATCTGACATCAGTTTAAACCTGAAGCCAGAATTTATGAGCTGCTTAGAGATATGTTCTTAACTTCTAGGAACTGAATGTTCTCGTAGTAGCAAACACAGTTGGAAGTCTATAGAACCTTAATAGATTTCCTGGCCAGTGCAGTGGATATGCATGATTACCTGAAATACTGGAGAATGTAAGAGAAATATTAATGATACTGAAGAACTCTGTCAAACTTGAAGAATCTGGCCACAGGTTGCACTTGAGTAGCATCCAGAATTAATAAATTGGTGAGCAATGCCTTATGCACAGAAGTATTAAATAAATATAATAGTAAACAGACAATATTTATTTCACAGGAAAATTTCTAAGTAACCTCAGAATATTTTTCTGCACAAGCAAGTCATTATTTTCCTATAAAAGCAATTTCTTTCCTAGCAAAAACCATACTTATTTCTTGACCTGGGTAATTTTCATACTATGGTGAAATTCCTCTGAGTGAATACTGTATGTGATAAGAGAATACTGCCTTGTTCTTAATAGTGGATTAGTTTCTACTGTAATCAAACAAGGTGGTGATAATCTCCAAATGTAATCCCTTATCTAGAAGTTGGTTCTTGCTTTGGGGAAACGTAAATTCCTCGTGTTGAGAAAAGGTAGTTAATTCCTTCTTTTCTGATAAATAGTTGGGCACTAAGATTCCAGAGAGAAAGAATATCCTGATGCCCCAAAGGGCTCCATCCCAAGTGAGTTTTGACAGTCTGCTAAGACTGAATCGGTAAATACCTTGTTATTATCACACATACACATACTTTAAAAATCTCTAAAGGGATGAGAGATTAAATGAGTCTGTTTAGGCACAGCCATCTGGACATTCACTCAAAAAGATAAAGAAGTTAATTAAAATTTGTATATCTTTAGAAATAATAAGATATCAAGCATGAGATATTTCAGAGACCCACATATTAATAAAAATATACTTTTGTTCTTCTCAGATAATGTTTAATTAAGCAATAACAAGAAGAAAGAAAACCTAAATGTAAAGTACGTTAGTTATGGCAAAAGAAATGCTGGGATTTGGGATTTTAATTTAGGGTGATTCTTTTTTACTCAATAAAGATTTATTAGTTGTTTACTCATGCCTAGCACCAATTAAATATCAGTAATTCAAAGAATAATAATACAATACTGTCTTTGCCCCACATGAATTCAAATTGAACAGGGAGAAATAAACACATTAATAAATAATTGTCATACAGTGTGTGTTAATTGTCACAATATATGAATGACTTTTGACATAAAGACTTGGTGTTCTCATAAAGATACCATTTGAGCTTAGTCTTGAAGAATGATGGAGAGGGGGAATAAGCATTCACATCAAGGAAGCTACAAGTGCAAAGTCAGGGTCAACTAAGCAAACACAATGTATTCAGGTGCTGGCTGGAAGGTCCATAGCTGCAGCTCGGAAATGATGAAGAACAGTGTCAGGAAACAAGGCTGGAAAAGCATTTTATGGTCATCTTGTGAAAGACCAAGGGCCTTGAATAAGTCACCCATGACCCTTCGCAAAATAGAATTATTTTTCAACAAACCATTTTCTAAACCAATTATTTACAGTTTCTCAACAAAGTGGGCAATATGAAACTTTCCACCAAAATAGGAAATATTTGTTGAAAGATAATACAATCTTATGACCACATATCCACGTGAAGCTCAAAATTCCATTCTACAGAATCATAAACATCGCTTTTTGAAGTTACAGGCGGCTCTGGTAGTTCAAGGGAACTACACACAAAAAATACAAAGTAGGTCAGCAATGTAAGGCACTAATCATCTGATCCTATTCAGTCTTTCTGAAGACTAATTCTTCCAATATGTGAAATTAGAAGATTGGCTTCTTTCTAATCTTAGGGCGAAAGTAAAATAAAAATAAATTCAAATTTTCGGAGCTAAAAGTAGTAAGTAATTATTGGACCAATACTAGAGGCATGGATAGTCTTCTGTGCTCTGTCCTCAGTATCACAGAGCAATTTAGTCCAGTATTCACAAACATTCTAGAAAAAAATTAATCTTATAATAAAGTAGACAAATAGGGTATGATTTGCCCATACCTGTCCTCACTTCACCTATGCTAATTTAAGGCACCGTCTTACCGCAAAAGAAGATTCCATAGAAGCCTCTGCCCAGTTGATTGAGGAGAAACATTTTTGCTTTAGAAAAGGAAACTTTCTTGAAGTGAAGAAGAGATATGCTTCAAGGAAAGTGAGATTTTGAATCTTCACCTTCCAAAATATGTTCTCATTTTGACCTTTTTACTTTTGTGACTATGTATTCCCAGAATGCCTACCATTTTTAATTATCTTGATTACCACTACCACATGGTAGTGCTAGTCTTATGCAATAAGATGTTCAAACTTTTAGAACATTGTATTCAAATACAAAAAAAAAATTAACTGCAACATAGCATGAAAAAGAAAATGAAGTATATGTTCTTGGATAATTTTTGGAGGATTCAAATCAACTCTATATTTTTCTTGCTTATAAATGGACAGTCATGATCCATTTATAACACATAGTATGTGTTATAAATATATATATAACACATGATATGTGTTAAAGTTGAACAAAACAATATACGTTATTTTGGTGAAAAAATACAGAGATCTTTTAAATATTTTGCTGTAAATTCTTAAATAATTGTTTTATCCCTCTGCTTTGCTCTGATACTGGAAAGCCTAAGACACTCATCCAAAATCTGTATCAATACCAACCTCTGCTTTATCTAACTCTATTTTAAGCGTCTATCACTGTGAATTAGTTAGCTATTTCTCAGACTGAAATTATTTTTCCAATAGTATCACAGTATTAAAACTTTTAACTTATGATTTAATATCCTTAAATATCCAATATTTAACATGGGAATTTTCAGCCTTAATTTTAGTAGCTCATATTATACTAACTATTCCACTGAAAACAACTAGAAAAATATATTAAAATATTATATATATATATTTATTTATTTATTTATTTAAATATATATAAATATTTGAAGGGCTACTGAGATAGACAAATTGAAGCATGAGAATCTAAGAAAAGGGAAGGACAAGAAGTTGAACCCAACACTCTTTTTAGTCTACCCTCCAGTAGACATTTGCCAGATCTTAAGTAAAGCCAAAAGACTAAGAAGCCAAATTTTTTTAATATTCCAGATATAAGTGAGATCATACAGTATTTTTCTTTCCCTGTTTGACTTATTTCACTTAGCATAATGCTCTTGAGGTCCATCCACTCTGTCACAAATGGCAAGATTTCCTTCTTTGTATGGCTGAATAATATTGATGGACACTTACATTGTTTCCATGTCCTAGCAATTGTGAATAATGCTTCACTGAATATGAGGATACATATATATCTTCAAGATAGTGATTTCATCTCCTTTGGATATAAACCCAGGAGTGGGATTGCTGAATCTATTTTTAACTTTTTGAGGGACCTCCATACTGTTTTCCATAGTGGCTGTACCAATTCACATTCCTACCAACAGTACACAAGGCTTTTCTTTTCTCCATATCCTTGCCAACACTTATCTCTTCTCTTTTTGATGACAGCCATTCTAATAGGTGTCAGGTGATATCTCACTGTGGTTTTGATTTGCATTCCCCTTGATGATTAGTGATGTTGAGCACCTTTTCATGTACCTATTGATCAACTGTATATCTTCTTTGGAAAAGAAGTCCTTTGCCCATTTTAATCAGATTATTATTATTATTAGATATTAGATATTAAGTTACATGAGTTTTCCATATATTTTGGATATTAACCCTTATCTGTTATTTTTAAAAATATTTTCTTCCATTGAATAAGTAGCTTCTTCATTTCATTATTTCATTTGCTCTGCATAAGTGTTTTAGATTGATATAGACCCACTTTTAATTTTGCTTCACTTTTGGTGTCATATTAAAAAAAAAAATCATTGCCAAGACCAATGTCAAGGAGTTTTTCCCTGTTTTCTTCTAGTAGTTTTACAGTTTCAGGTCTTACATGTAAGTCTTCAATCAATTTCAACTTAATTTTTATGAGTGGTATAAAACAGGGGTCCAATTTCATTCTTTTCTATGTGAGTATCCATTTCCCAGCAGCATTTATTGAAAAGACTGTACTTTCTCCATTGAGTATTCTTGGCTCCCTTGTGAAAAATTAGTTGACTGTATAGGTATGGGTTTTTGAGGGGGAAGCGATATCGATTCTGTTCTATTGGTCTATGCATCTGTTTTTATGCCAGTACCATACTGTTTTGATTACTATAGCTTTACTACTATAGTATAGTTTAGAATCAGGAAGTGTGAAGCCTATACCTTTGCTCTTCTTTCCTACGGTTGCTTTGGTTACTCTGGGTCGTTTATGATTTCATGCAATTTTAGTATTGTTTTTTCTGTTTCTCTAAAAAATGCCATTGGAAAATTGATAGAGACTGCATTGACTCCACAGATAGCTTGGGGTCGTATGGAACATTTGAACAATATTAGTTTGTCTGATCCATGAACATGGGTATCTCTCCATTTATTTTCATCTTCTTCAATTTCTTTCATCAATGTCTATAGCTTTACACGTACAGGTCTTTCACCTACTTGGTTAAATTTATTACAAACCCGTTTTTTAACTTCAATTATTTTTAACTTTAAATCCAATATCTTTTTAAACTTTAGATCTAATTTAATCTGCTCCAGAGTCCCTAATCCACAGAGATGACAAGAAAGTAAATACCAGATAGTCCTGGAGCCCCTAACATTTCAAGGAAGCTTCAGAATCCAGGATGTTAATTGGATTTCTAAAATGGGTAACCAGGCTCTCACCATCTCTCCATCATGGGCATGACTAAGATTTGTGATTTCTATCTAAGTGATTTGTTGGCTCTCATGTTCCAGGCCCTGGTTGAGATCTAGCCTCTCGGGTATGCTATCCAAAGACAATACCAACCAGAAGGATGTGGGTCCATGCTTTCTCTGGGAATAATTACTTTCCATTTTCTTTCAATTCTTGACCATTCTCTTCTTCTTCTACCCTAACTTGATTCTCAAAGGTCTCTCCATTTCTCTACCCTGCCCATTCTCCTTCCCTCAGGATAACTATGACAGTCTTTTATGTGGACTCTGGCTTTTGCAAAATATGCATCTCCTCTAGGCACAAAGAGAACTGTCTATATATCTGAAAGGAAAAAAGGCAGAAACTGTTTAAGTACTTCAGCTTCTTAAAAGTTGTATTTATTCTCTCACCAAACAAGAAAGAAATAAAATTTTTCTTTCATCCCACAAAGAAAATTTACTCCCCATACAGAGCTCATCCAGTATAAGACAGAACCAGGTCTATATTCGGAATAAGGAATAGTAACCCAGCACTCAATCAAAGTATGGCTGGGTTTGGGGTGGCTCAGCTGGTTAAGCATCCAACTCTTGATTTCAGCTCAGGTCATGATCTCATGGTTGTGAGGTTGGGCTCTGTGCTGGGCATGGAGCCTGCTTAAGATTCTCTCTCTCTCTCCCTCTCCCTCTGCCGCCCCCCAACAGGTGCACATGAATGTGCATGTTCTCTCTCTCTCTCTCTCTCTCCCTCTCTCTCAAAAGAAAAAAAAAAAAAAAAAGTCTGGCTGGGCTTATGGATTTATTTGTCCTAATGTCTCCAAGTACTGAGTAGGTAAGCTTGGGTATTAGGCAAATTTTCTACCTCCAAAAAGATATTATTTCCCCTTAAAGAAATTCTTTCCAACCCACACTAGCTACGTTCCAACCAGGAGAATTATTTAGCTATTAATTTAACAAATATTTATTGAATGCCTACTATATGGTAGGCACTGTTCTAAATACTGAGAATAAGACAGTGATCAAAACAAACAAAAATCTCTGCCTTTGTGAAGTTTATATACTAGTGATGAGGGCAGTCAACAAGCAAATAGATAGATAGATAGATAGATAGATAGATAGATGATAGAAATAGCTAGAGATATAGATGATATATATAGATATAGATATAGATACAGATATAGATATATAGTAAACTATACAGCATATCACATAGGGATAAAATTCTAAGGAGAAAAATTAATCAAAAAGAGGATCTCCTTAAATTGTCATCTGGCAGGGGCTGGGAGTAGAGTAAGAAGGAAGAAGGTGTAAAATTTTTAAACTGGGTGGCCATAAAAGCCCCAGCGCTATAGACCAGATATGTCTTTGATGTTTTGTTTAATTACATAAGGTAGAAGGTGGAAGGTGGAGGGTGAGGGTGAACAATTCTTTGAGGCTTAAATGTAGCCAGGTGTTGAGTCAATTCTAACAAATGGTGGACTATTCCTCTACCTGACTCCAACTTTAGCCATAACTCTTTACCACTAAGTCAAGACCTTTTTTGTACCAAGAAGTTTCTTGAATCAAGAAGTGGGAAGGCCATGCATGCTCTTTTCACTAGTGTAAAAGACTGATCCCTGCAACGGGTATTACTCACAAGGTCTGGCACCCAGGCTCTAGCTCCAGTCATCCCATTTTGTCTCTCCAAAGTAAGCAAAGAAAAAGGTGCCAACCAAGCTGAGATTCCTGTGGGATCAGAGCAGCTCCACAATCTCCTCACTTTTCAGTTTCCTGAGACACCCATCAATATTTTGCTTCTATATTACTATCTCTGGTTAACCTTTTTGACTGCTATCTTCCAGCAAATGTAAGTCCTAACCTTTTAATATCTTTCCTCTGAAACTAGGCAGGATTCTATCCAGGAAGGTTATGGGATCTGGCCTTTGCTGAGACAACATACCTCACATGTGCTCCAGACGAACAAAGACAATGTGATGGTTAATTTTATGTGTCAACGTGCCTGGGCATGGTCCTCATATATGTGATCAAACATTATTCTGGATGTGTTTTGGGGGATGAGATTAACATTCACATTGGTGGACTTTGACTAAAACAGATTGTTCTCCAGGCACCTGGGTGGCTCAGTTGGTTAAGTATCTGACTCTTGATTTCAGCTCAGGTCATGATCTCGCAGATTGTGATATTGAGCCCCGTGTTAGGCTCTGTGCTGACAGTATGGAGCCTACTTGGGATTCCCTCTCTCTCTTTGTCTCTCTATCTCAAAATAAGTTTATTTACTTAAGTAAATAAACTTAAAGAAAAATAAACCACATCGTTCTCCATAATGTAGGTGGGCTTCATCCAATCAGTTGAACACATGGATAGAAAAATGAATGACCTCCTCTGAGCAAGAAGGAATTCTGCAACTCTTCCCTGGGTCTCCAGGCTGCCAACCCATTCTGCAGATTTTGGGCTTGCCAACCCTCCACAATCATGTGAACCAATTTCTTAAGATAAGTCTTTTCTTCTCTCCCTCTCCCTCCCTTTCTCTCTCCCTCTCTCCATCCTATTGGTTCTGGTTCTCTGTAGAACCCTAACTAATATACAGAGATAATGCTTATTTGGGGGTGCCTTATCCAGGTAGCTTTTGTGATTGGCTGTAGAAGAGTTTTCCCCCAAACCTTGCAAAGTAGCAACTTAGCTGTGATAATCCCCATTTGTCTCAGAACAAAATAATCCCCATTTGTCCTGAGGGAGGGGGAGTGACTGTATAGAACCATCTGTTTCTAGGCCTCTTGACTAAGGAGGTGAGCAACCAATTCTACTTCTTTCTCTTCTTTTATCAGCTTCAATAGTACTCAATAAATTACTGTACCACATAAAAACATGTGTTTTTGTCTTTATCAGTAAAGTGTAAACTCCTCAAGGGCATGCACCATATGCTACATATACCATCACTGTAGCACCAACATACCTACGACGATAAATCACACATAGCAGAAGCTCCATAAAAGGTTGTAAGAGAAAGGAAAATTGGCCAAACTGTACACTGAGACACTAAATGGGAAAAGCTGACCTGATTTAACCCCAAGAACTAATCCAAGCATGCAGGTGTATGTGGTTTAATTTTGCATACCTTCTCTGAAAAATCACTTACCAAGCAAAGCTTCACACATTGTGGTTATAAGGATAAATTTTTTCACTGGCTCCAGTTCACATGGTTTAAATAGCATTTCTTCTTGCTGTGAACTTTATTTTTATTTGAAACTCCACAAATGTGAAACCATTTGAATCAGACCAGATGCAAGCACTCGAAATGTCCTGCTAGTTCCTTTCAGCTTCTTTCACTTGTGAAACAAGTGAATTTCATTTTAGTTCAAGTAAACCCTTACCCAGGAGTGCCCTTTTCCTCTGATGGTCTTCTCAAACCCCTCCACCCTTACTAGCTGTTTCAGAGGGGAAGTCAAATAATCTTAAAAAAATATTTTACCTTTATTCCTTAAAGACAAGATTTTTTTTTCCTTTGGCAGTCGTAAAATAATACAGAAGTATATGAGTATGTACATTACATGTAGATGTATTGGATGTATACTCAGCTCGCCCACATACACCCAATATCCTCTTTAGTTCACTCAGTTTATATGGATGCATAATAATAGGCCAGTTCCGGAATGATGCCTGCCTTATCATGAACAGAAACATGAAGACAAAGTTTTCCATTTTCACATACACTACTGTTTGGGTATGTAAGCATCCAATGTGGTTGGCACATGAGAGGCGAGTAATATTTGTGCCAAATTCCACTTGGAATCCCAACCTAGCCTAAGCATTAATTGTCTTTTTTTACTTTTGCAGTGTAAGATTTAGACCTAGAAAACAAATGGATTATTTGCAACTGGAGTTTATCCTTCTCAACTCTTCCCATTTTTCATTAAACTCTACTTTGGAAATCCTGTCTCTAACATAGATGACCAAGCCATGAGTGTCCAGACGCTGGACTAGTGACCAAAAAATGTCATTTTTTATCCAACCACCAAGGTGAATGACCTCTACTAGAGTGAGGCCTACTAGATGCATTTTAGAAGCACCCACATTTCAAACATACAATCCTTACACACAAACAACAACCAAAAGATGAAAATATCTCTGTATGGCATCCACTTAGGGGAAACCATTTATTTAAAAATGTAAGTGTAACAAGGAAAATGATGATATACATTGAAATATAGGCACAGAGGGAAAAACAGTATTTTGCTTTTACATCCAGGATGGGAAATCGTACAGAAGAACAATGAAATGCAGTCCCTTTGCCCTTTCTGCTCTTCTGAACCACTGTTGCAGCTGAGGGAGAAGAGAGAAGCAGAGGTTGCTGTAAGCTGACTTCGCAGCTGACTTAGCCATGAAGGGTCTATTGAGTGACCTGCCTAGACACCACTGGTGGCTCTGCTGCAATATTCACAATGCAGACTTTCACTACAGAACTACTGATCACATATATTCAATGTCTACCACATGCCAGGTGCTTCAGAAGCCTTATTCATCCTCTCAGTCACCCTTTATTTACTAGGGGTCATTGTACTCATTTTGTTCAATGAGGAAATAGAAGTTAAGCAGAAGCAAGTCGGTCACCCCCCCCAAATCACAGAAGTAATAAGTGACAGGTCAGGATTCAAATTCTAGAACTGACCTACTTGAAATCCAATTGCTAATTTCCACTATGATATCCTGGAAAAACAGAGCACAAAAACTTTTTTTTTTTTAACAGTCCTTTTCTATCACCTCTTTTTTGGTGATTCCCAGATCTGTATTTTCCTAGCCCATTCTAAATTAAACATCCTTAATTTCTCATGTTTCAGTTGATGATCAAAGCAGCAAATTCTACTTAAGGAAAAAAATAACTAGAGAGGAAAGAAAAGAAAGTCTTATACTTTCTATTTTTTTCAAAGGGAAGTAGCCCTCTGTTAGGGATTGAATAATGGCTCCCAAAAAAAGATATGTTGAAATCCTAACCCCCAGAACTTAAGTATGTGACCTTATTTGCAAATAGGGTCTGTATAGAGATAAGCAAGTTAAAATGAGGTCCTTAAGGCGGGCTCCAGTTTAATACAACTGATGTTCTTAGGAAAAATTTAGACACAGAGACAGATACATGTAGAGGGAAAACAACACGAAGACATACAGGGAGAAGATGGCTAGGGGACTGGGGTGGCGCATCTACAAATCCAGAAACACCCAAAATTGCCAACAACACACAGAAGCTAGTAAGAGGCAAGGAAGGATTCCCCTTCATGTTTCAGAAGGAGCACAGCCCTTGATTTTGGACTTCAAATCTTTAGAACTGTGAGACGCTAGTTTTCTATTGTTTTAAGTCACCCAGGTTATGGTACTTTGTTATGACAGCCCTGAGAAACTACTACACACGCCAAGGAATGAAAATAAAGAACAATGAGCCCTTGCTACTCCCCGTGTGATCTTGAGACCAGCAGACCCTGTGCCTCTTGGGAATACTGCGGGGCCCAAACCAGTCTTACTGGCTCACAGTCTGCTTTTCACCAACCCCTCCAGGTGACTCACACACACATTCAACTTTGAGAAGCACTCCTACAGAGAAGTAGGATTGCAAATTGGATGGACAATACATTCTAAAGATACATACTACAGATCCATTCTGATCTCTAGTTCAGAAAAAAAGAACAGACAAAAATACTGCCATAGGGCACCTCTGAAATGCTGCTTCAGGAGGAATGGAGGCTCCAGAAGGCCCACTGGAAGAGGCGGAATGCGTGTGGCTCGGCAGAAAGTGAATGTCTTTACCAGCAACAACCAAAAATATACTTAAGAAATAGGCAGGATCATGGTATGACCAAGAAAGAGACAACAGGAACAGAGCCAGGATGACCTGGAGAAGGAAAAACTTAAACTGGGTTCAAAACCAGAGGAAATCTAAGAGGCAAGTCTGGGTGACAAAAGACAGAATCAGGAGTGTGTGGGCAGGCTCTGAGGAAGGGAGGTGCATCTACCTCTTCCATCTCAGTAAGTGGGGGATCAATCAGGGGAGGGTGGGGACACCCAGAGATCTTGGTTATCACATACCTGTCACAAAGCCCTTTCATTGATTCCTATGAAGTCAATTTTGTC
Organism: Herpailurus yagouaroundi; assembly: GCF_014898765.1. NCBI lineage: Eukaryota > Metazoa > Chordata > Mammalia > Carnivora > Felidae > Herpailurus > Herpailurus yagouaroundi. Next base: position 16,586,564 of record NW_024412403.1, on the reverse strand, counting down.
CTCTGAATTAATTTTTTCCCCAAAAGTATCGAGTGAAGAGTGCTTACCAAAGGGAAGCCCTGGACTGTCTGGGTGGCTCTTGCCCAGGGGCTCTGGGTCAGGGCTGGAGCTGGACCAGCTCCTTGCAAAGCACACAGGCCTCATTCAAGTTGGACCCAATCGCTCACTGAGATGTAGGCACTTGTTCAACATACACAGGAAGATTAGAGACATAAAATAAGGTAGAAATGATTGATCCCAGCTAAGATGTGGAAGGAGGGGTGAAAATGCAGACTGTGTTCCAGATGGCACAAGTTACAGGGAAGAAACTTCTCAAGCTGAGGCTCAGCTCCGGTGACCTCTGGAAAAGAGAAAATTGGAACTAAATCCCCAGAGACTGACAACAGGGTGATGAAGGGCTGACCTTAACAGCTTCTTTGTTCTCAGCATGGCTACATCCCATGCAAGGACAAAATTCTGATCAGCATTGTAAATGGTCCACACGGTTTCCAGCTGAAGGCTATAGATTCTTCACCCTTTCCTTCTCCCATTTATGGACACCACATGCCAAAAATCAATAGAATACAGTAACAAAGCAAAACTTGAATCTTTGCCTGGAAAGAACCCAAATCTCCAGGTTTTCTCCCAATTCTTAATTTAAAATTTCTCAAACAATAGAATAAACCACTGAGTCACAGTTAACTCTGACAAAATCGGTTCATCCATCCATTTTTAATTCTTCATTTTCCACCTTTGCAACAATTAAAATACTCACTTGAGATGAAAAAATTTTAAATACACTCCAACAGAAAATTTGTGACCCCAAAATGATCTGTTTTATAGATTAGTGTGATTGCTGAAAATAGTTGTCTATAATTATTGCATATGAGTTTATTTGGGATTCTTATTCTGGGGAATAACTAGGTGAGGTGGCCAAAAAAATCTGACCATGAAGAGGGACATTCTAAATAGCCCACTTTGCCCACAGAGCAAATGAGACTGGCATATCAACACTTAATAACTATAACACAGACTGCAAAAAACTGAAAGGCAGAAAAGAAAAACCCTCTGGAAATGCTATCTTCCACCACCCTCCCCCACGCATACACAGCCAAGATGCCTCTCGTTTTTTTAATACAGGAAACATTTGTGGGACAAATGTAGACTAGGAAGAATTGTATCATGCTCCCAAGTCAGCTAAATTTGAAATAAATCAGAAGTTAAGATACCCTTGTCCTGATACCCTTGAACTGCTTCTTCCTCTCTGCTTGTCGTTTTTTTCAAGGCCCAGTTTAAAAAACTCCAGCTTTCCGTGACCTCTCCCTCCTCTGAATTTCACTCTGAAATGTCTGAACTGAAGGTCTGTTTCCTTTCCCTGGTATGAAGTTTAATACATACATATACATGTTTTGGAGAAAAGAAGATGAATGTCTTCAGATGTGGGGTTTGGAATTTTGACATTAAAACTAGACCGTTAGTAGCCCACTTATGTTATTACATGAAACAGTCTGGTTCAAATAGTACCACAGGGCTGAAGATCAAGTAATGCATTTTCAGTAGATAGACTGCAGCCAAAATGGTCTATCAGGATCAGTATGTCCCGTCTTCATGAAGCCAGCCTAGTCAGCAATCTGCTTGTGCATGAGGAGCTCCTTGAACTGAAAGGAATCTGAGGAGGATGACGGGGCTTTGTCAATGACTTTATTTTCAAGAGTTTGATCACTGTTCGTGTATATATACCACCGCTGAGCTTTCATTTCCCAGGGAAACCCAGGACCATTCGCAGCACTCAAGAAACTTTTCTCAAAGGCAGAGATGAGCCCAGTATGCCCTCAAACGAGCTTCCAAACTGCCAACCTTGTCTTGGTTAAATGTTCCTATGTAACTGTGGGCTTATGACTTAACGCTCTCATTGCATGCTTTTTGGACAGTTGGAATGAAGAAGGGAAAATTATGTGCAGCAAAATCCTATAATGCATTGGTTTCATATAGACACAGGCACTGTGTTATCAACAGGCATCTCACTCCAAATGGGATCTTCAAGGCAGCCTGGATCACTTTCCCCTCCATCACAATGTGCAGCACCCCATCACCGCTAAGCCAGTTTTCTCTCTCTTCCTCTTCCTTCCTCTTTCTCTCTCTCCCTCTCCCTCCTCCTTCTCTCCTCTCTTTCTCTCTGTCTCTCTCCATCTCTGTCTCTCTCTTGCCTTCCTCCCCTCCCCCTCTCTGAAGCAAATTACACATGTTAAAAACAGAGCTATGTGCTTTATGATTGTTTTGGCACCTTCCTACCACCAGCCATTCCTTCTCTTCAAACTTGATGAAATCACAATGATTCATTAGCTTTATTCAGAATGGTTGTGCGATACACTCTTGAAGGAGCCATGAGCCAGTTACAGTGCCCAAATAACTGGACTTAAAAGGAATAGAATAGCTGCACCCTTAACTAAATTGAACGTGACAGAGACTCGTATAAGATTTTAGTCGTATTTAACACAATTAAAATTAAGCCAGCATAAATGCACTGAGCTTTGGAAGTCACTTCCTCTCTGTTCCTGGAGAAGAATCAGGATCATGATATGTCACGAATGTTTTGAATAAGAGGTGAGGTCCTAGCCTATATGTCTTTGAATTCTACGACGTCAAGATCCTAACACAGTGGGGAAAATGACTGGAAAGAAAATGATTGACAGATGATGAATCTGAGGTAATATAATTTAATTTTAAAGAGTCAGGTCAAAAGAAAATGGTATTTCAGATGATCAAAAAAAAAAAAAAGGATTGTTGATCAGAGTCTGTTGTCCCAGTAAAGCCACAAATTACATTCTGAGAAGCAAAAGAAAACTTAGGAGGTGTCTAATTCAATCTCTTAATTGTGCCTATGAGAAAATCGAGTAAGAAAAACACAACGACCTTCCTAACACTATCTGATTACAAACAAGAATTGAGATGGAACCCAAAGAATGTCACTCTCAGCTCAGTCTTCTCTCTACCATGTGAAGCAAGGTTCCCACACATTAATGAACGTCTCCAAAAAGTAGGGACAGATGGTATCATTATGGAAACTCAATGGTTATTGGGTTTCATTTATGAAAGTTGCATCTTTCCTTATTTACCTTATTTTACGGAAGTCCCAAAATTCATCCACTTACCAAATCAATTTCACATTTTCAGGGCATATATTTCAACAGTTATTTAGAGACGATTCTTTTTACAAATGGAAATCTCCATACCATGTACATACCAGGTTCGAAAGTCATTTTCAGTCATCCACTGCAAAGTGAGACAGAAAAACTCATTTCTACTTTGTTAAGATGGTGTCACCAACATAATAAGGGCTCACAGTTCTAGCTTCTCTCTAACACTCAAATCCAAAATTGATTTTCTTTCCCAGTTTCTTCCCTTGATTATTCATTACTTGGCACAAAAGAAACGTTCAACCTTTCTTCTTTCTCCCAAGAACATCTTTGAGCAGAGAACACAGTGTATCATACAAACTATCACACTGACTACAATCTAACTGGAAACCATGTGGTCCTGAAATTTGCTGCTGTCCCTTCTTCTCTTTGCTAGCACCATATCCAAAATTTACAATCTGCTGGAAAATATTTAGAGTCCACAAATTTGCTCCAGAGACACTCTGGTGGCAAGAAACCTCCTTGGAGATATAATTCTAGAATTCTCACAAAATTAAACTCATCTTTGGGAAACTTGTCAGCATTCAGGCTGGGAGTATCTAGGCAACTGAGATGAAACACAAGACTGGTCATAGGGCAGCCAGAAAAAGATAATAAGAATGTAAGAATCACTAAAATAAATCAGACCCACGATCCATTTGCCTGTGCATCACTCTCCCTGTGGTACCAATGAGAACAAGAATTGTGAGTAAGGAAAGAAGTAGACTTCATACTTTCTGGAGACTTGCCTTTTTCATTTCTCTTGAGTGCCTGCTGCCCTTCCCAGATCGGCCCCCCTGCATTCCTGGCCACACACAGAAATATTTCTTTCCACACCTGCAGTTCCCTTCTCCACTGGGCATCATATCTCCTTGTTAGGAGAAGAGCATTCACTTAAGACTTTGCCTGAAAATGCAAGTGACTTGTAACCAGACTTAACATGCTCACCTTCCTGGGGGCATTTTACATCTCCAAAAAGGAACTTGTGGATCCAGAGGAATGGATTTCTAATGCTGGGATTTGGGCTGAGATATCCGAGGGCTCAAAGCCTACTCAGCACTTTAGAAATTACACCGGGTAGATTTTCTCCATAAGTGGAAACACTCAGCTCTAGGATGGGACTAAAATGATGGAAATTGCATGAATTTAGACTCAGGACATTGGGCTCCTGGTTCGGGCTCCCCAAAGCAAGAGTTAAGCAAATCACTTCATCTCTTCCTCCATTTCTTCCTCCATGAAATAGATTTCAGAATACATGCCTCAAAACCCTTTTGTGGTGGTCATGTGGCTAGCATGTATGTGAAAGCAATTTACAAACACTAGTCACCTTAATTATGGAAATTTATCATTTTCCTCATTGATGTCAATTAGGACAATACATTCTGGTGATTCTAGCCTTTTAAAAGATTCTTCCTCTTTTTAATTTTATTTATTCATTTTGAGAGAGACAGAGATAGTGCAAGCTGGGGAGGGTCAGAAAGAGAGGGAGAGAGAGAATTCCAAGCAGGCTTCATGCTGCCAGTGCAGAGCCCGACGTGGAACTCAAACCCACAAAACCGTGGGATCATGACCTGAGCCAGAACCAAGAATCAGAACCTTAACTAACTGAGCCACCCAAGTGCCCCAAGGATTCTTCTGAAGTAGACGTTAGCAAAATTTGTAAAAAAAAAAAAAAAAAAATCACAGTAAATTATTTTGGCTTTTCAGGTCATACAGTAACTTTGACTATGAAACTCTGCTGTTGTAGAGAGAAAGAAACCACAGAGGATATGTAAACAAATGGACATGCCCAGACTTGGCTTGCATGTTGCAGTTGGCCAATCTCTATTCTAAAAACAAAATATCAAAATAGGGATATAGGAGAACAAACAATGTACCTGAAGGTACCTTCTTATTTCCTTGACTTGTATCCTGCCTACCTCAAAAACTATGTATCTAACAAGAAGCTTATAAAGCAAACAGTAGAAATGATGTACACTCTTGAATAAGTGCGTTATGTTCTCTGGTCTGTGGCGCACACATTGGTGAGCAGGCTCAGCTGTCACTGGTCGCCCTGGTGCAAGAATGGCTTGCTTGTCAACTCCTCCCACTTTCTGTCTCAGGTTGAGCAACAGGGATGAAGCTCTGATGATGGAGAGAAGAGCTGATGGCACGTGGTTTCTGGTGCAAAGACTTCCAGACCACAGCTCTTCTATTTCAGAGTAACTCAGTCCCCATCAATACCTCCCATATCCCAACCCTGCCTAATGTACCATTTCTAAGTGTTCTGACTATTCCTTTGGCTACTTGCTGACCCCACTCTCTCCCCTTGCTCTGGACCCACCACTGCAGAACTTTTGTCATTGTTTTTGCTCTAACTAGCAGGGGCAAGATCCACCAGGGAATATTCAGGAGTAGAAAAATTACAATTCAAGTTGTTTTTAGGCCACACTACTCTGGAATAGGTAGTGTGAAATCAGTGTGTCTATCTTAGAGACTCCTCAACAATTGGACATTAACGGTCAGGGTGTCTCATGCTTTCTGGCCTCCACCCTGTCTTCCTTATCCCTCCCAAACACTGGTTCCTGACATATCGTGTCACCAATGCTCATGTAAGAAAACATACAAACAACAGGGCACATGGGTGGTTCAGTCAGTTAAGCATCCGACTTCCACTCAGGTCAATCAGGTCATGATTTCATAGTTCATGAGTTTGAGCCCCATGACAGGCTCTGTGTTGACAGCTCAGATCCTGGGGCTTGCTTTGGATTCTGTGTCTCCCTCTCTCTCTGCCCCTCCCCTGCTCTCTCTCTCTCTGTCTCTGACTCTCTCTCTCAAAAACAAATAAACATTGAAAAAAAAAAGAAAAAGAAAGGAGGAGAGAGAAAGAAGAAAGAAGAAAGAAGAAAGAAAGAAAGAAAGAAAGAAAGAAAGAAAGAAAGAAAGAAAGAGAAAGAAAACATACAAACAAAAAGAAAACTTAAAAATCTGCTGCAGGCACCTGGGTGGCTCAGTTGGTTAAGTGTCCAACTTAGTCTCAGGTCATGCATGATCTCATGGTTTGTGGCTTCAAGCCCCATGTCTGGCTCTGCACAGACAGTGCAGAGCCTCCTTGGGATTCTCTCTCTCTCTCCCTCTCTCTCTCCTTCTCTCTCTGCCCCTCCCCAGCTTCTACTCTCTCTCTGTGTCTCAAAAATAAACTTTAAAAAAAAATAATAATAATAATAATAATCCCTCCATTTCTACATGTGTTACAATCTTTAAAAGTCCACGGTGCAGGGTTACCTTGTGCACATCTCCCTCAGACTTGGGTGATAGGGCACTTTTCTTTCATTCAGTTTAACCCTCTGTATGCAAGAGTCTGGTGGTTGTGGCTAGGTGCTGGGAGGGAGGCAGTCCAAATAGGCCCAGACAACAAATGTAACGCTGAAGTCCTTACTTGGTGACTTCTCTCCCTGGCAATATTGATAGTCAGGCTTGTAACTCTTCTACTTCCTGACCTAATCTTTCTCAAAGTTTCATTGCTTCTCAGTCCTGAGTCTCTCCAGAGCCCATCCCTCCTCTCCAAACCTGCTGCTACTACGCAGGCTCTTTCTCTATCACCTGGAATATGCTTCTTATAACTGATTTTTCTTGCCAGCCAGTTTCCCCCACTCCAGGTGCCCTCCCCTGTTAGAGTGTTTTGTCTAAAACACTAACCTCTCCCTTCTTTGGCAGGTGTGTGACCTGGGGAACACCATCACCAAAACAAGCAGGGGACTAGTTACAACGCATTTTCCTGGCTTCCACTCTTGGAATCACAATCTCTAGACGGGAGGGGCCCAGAAATGGGCATTCCTCCATTTCTTAACTCCTGTCCTCCTCCAACCAGCAATTCTGTTGTATACGGAGTTGTCCAAGATACCACTGGCTTAGGGGTGAGATCCAATCTCCACAGACGACCCGCTCCTCTTGTTTCAAACTGGTCCCCTCACCGATTTTCCGGCCCTCTTAGATCTGATAGGTAAAACTGGTCATCATGGTAGATGAACATTTCTTTCTGGAAGCATAAGCTTGGGACTCTCCGGAGGGCTGTTGGTTCTCTCGACTTTTGAAGGAGGGGTTTTCCCTCCCACAAGCCTAAGCACTGCCCCTCACCTCCACACTTTCACACTGCTTTCACCCACACATGGGTGAAAGGTGGCCAATTGTGGGAGGACATGGAACCTGAGTCATGAGCCATGTCCTTCCAGCTGCACACTATTGGCATTCGGTGGGAAGGCTGCTGACAGGAGGGGTGACTTCACCGAAACGCTGCTATCTCGCAAGCTCCTCTGAGACCCAAGGCAGGATCTGCTTCCCTGACAACTAGGTTAATGACTGGCTTGATAAACATTTGGTGAATTAATAAATAATGGAAGGAAGCAATCAATCAATAAATGAACAAATATGTAAATAGCCGAGCCTAAGGAAAAGAGTGTGCTAAATACCTTGAGAGGCATTTTTGTTATGCACAGGCATGATTTTTGACGAAGTAATTCAACACATCTGCTTGTTGGTTTGCTCTTTGGGAATGAGATTCTGGATAAGACTGAGTATAAGAAATAGTATGAATTGTACTCTCCTTCTGTGATTATTCCCTCTGTGATTTCACCATTAACCAAAGCCAGTAAACAGTAACCTTCTAATTTATTCATTATTCCTACTGTTGAAATTGTGACAAGGCTCCAACATAACAGCTTCTCTCTATCATCATTTTGGACGAGCCGAACATTCTTTAGAAGCATTTGGATGTGTGGGTGTGGGTCTGTGGTACGTGGTGTGGGGGAAGGATCACAGAGGCCTGGAAAAAGTCATACTTCGAAACTCAAAAAGCCAACTTGCACCTATTTCAGCAAATTGGAAATTGATGGTGTGTAACTCTGAAGGGCCTAGCGGTAGCTATTATTTCCATCCAGGCTATTATTAACTGGTAATATTTTCTCTAGTAAACATTCAATTACCATAGCAACAGGAGGCATGTCACATGGACACAAGGGCTCCCTGGCTCTGCCAGAATAATGGACGGCGTTTCAAATGAATTTCAGAAAATGCAAAGAGACTTGCCAAAAGAATATTTTTGAAATACTAAACTCAAGTTTTGTTCGAGACAAAGGAAAGACGAGAGCTCTGATAAAGTGGAAACTTCACAAACCCCACTTCTGGTATAATGCATCCAGGGCCTTCCCATCAGGCCCAGAAGTGCCTTCTTCCTACCTGAGCCAAACCCTCCACTGGGCTCTGGATATTATTACATGCCCTCTTCTAAGACTTTTATTTACACTGTCAAGTATTTCTTCTAAATCCTGTGGCTTCAATCTCTTCCTGCCCATCAATATCTTTTGAAAAATCACTTATATCGACTCACAGTATGCACGCAAAACATAAATTGTAAGAGTACAGCTCAATAAATTATTTCAAAGTAAACACGCCTATGTACCCACTATATAGTAAGAAAAAGAATATGACAGTACCCAGAAGCCTCCCTATACCCTAGCCCATACACGATTCACCTAGCCCTAATGGAAACCACTATAAGTTCGTTTTCCTTGGTTTGAAATTTGTATAAACCGACTTTCACATTGTTTTCTTTAGGGTCTAGCTTCATCCGACTCAAAAATACAGTCAATAGAATCCTGCATGTTGTTGCATGCCATAAAAGTACATTCATCTCATTGTTGTATTTGTATCCTGAGGCTGCTCTAACCACAAACTAGGTGGCTTAACAGCAATTTATCGTCTCACAATTTTGGAGGCTAAAAGTCCAAGATCAAGGTGTCAGCAAAGTCCATTCCCTGTGAGGGAGAATCTGTTCCAGGCCTCGCTCCTAGCTTCTGGTGGTTTGCTGGCAATCTTTGGCACTCCAGGTCTTGGAAGTAGATGTATTGTTCTGTTTTCTGCCTCTAAGTTCACATGATGTTCTCCTGCTTTATATCTCTCTTCACAAGGCATTCTTTCTACCAGTCATTTTGGATTAGGGACCCAACATGGGTCTTCTTAACTAATTACATTTTTTGCCATGATCATACTTTCAAATAAGGTCACATTCTGAGGTTCTGGGGTTTAGGACTCCAACATAAGAATTTGTGAGGGGACACAATTAAAACCATAAGGAGTGCTACAAAGTATTCCATTGTACAAAATCACCACAATTTATTTTGTTCATTCTCCTGTGGGTGGATATTTGGTAATTTCCAATTGGGGCCATGCCATCCTGGGACAAGGGCTGATCCTTGACAAAAGAGTAAAGAGCATGAAGTTTGTCTTTGATGTTGCTCTCCTATCCTAGGCTTTCCACTGAATATTTTCCTCCTGCCTCAATACCTTTTTCCTCTGTAAGGTTTTATCCTGTTGCAATTTAATAACAATAAGATTTGCTGATTTGGTCTTTGGAAGTTACTCTTCTGCCCAAGCCTCTCTTTAGAGGGAGATTCCAAAAGACCGGAGAGTATTGAAACTTAATGGAATGAATCTCCAGCCTTGAACTCCAGGATGTGGGAAATATTTGGAGGGAGGCTGGCATGCATTTTCCCCAAATCAAACAAAAACCAGTGGAGACTTTCATTACACAATATGACCCAGATATAGCATGTTAACGGATATCATGGGATAAAATAATAGATGCATCAGCTTTTGCCACAATAATGAAAAAAATCCACCTCAAGTATCAGTAGCTTAGAACAGTAATAATTTATTCTCATAGGTCTGAGGGCCGGCTGCAACTTGCCTGAGCCAGGCTGGACTCCATTCAGGCTACAGGGTCAATTCAAGTCTGCTCTCACATGCATTGGTTCTGAGGCCTGATTTCCAAGGGCAAGGCAGGTCACAGTTAGTGTGCAAACACATTTCAACCCTCTGCTCACCTCACATCATTTCAACACCTAACTGATTAAAGTAAGTCACATGACCAAGTAAATGTATGTGGGACAGAGATACATTCCTCCCATGGAGATGAGGAAAGTAAGCATTTGCTGAGTAATACGGTGATCTATCACAGAAAGGATGAGAAGGTTCTGTAGTCAGATGACATGAGGTAGAGATAGAAAAGAGCAGAAATTATTTGTCTCTGACCTGATAATTTTTCTCAGATCAGCTAAGGGTTTCCATGTGGGACATCTTTCCTCTCTAATGAGCTGACAAGATATAATGGTGGTTTATTAGTTTGCTAAGGCTGCCATAAATACCACGAACTGGGTGGCTTATGCAACAGAAATTTGTTGTGTCACAATTTTGGAGGCTAGAAGTTCAAAATCAAGACGTTGACAGTATTGGTTTCTCCTGAGGCTTCATTCCTTGGCTTACAGATGGCTGTTTTCCCCCTATGTCTTCACACGGTCTTCCCCTTATGTGTATCTGTCAAAATTTCATTTTCTTGTAAGGACACCAGTTGTATTAGATTAGGGTCCACCCTAATGACCTCATTTAAATTACATCTTTAAAGACCTTATTCCCAGGGGAGCCTGGGTGGCTCAGTCCGTTAAGTGTCCGACTTCAGCTCAGGTCATGATCTCACCAGTTCATGAGTTCAAGCCCCGCATCAGGCTCTGTGCTGACAGCTCAGAGCCTGGAGCCTGCTTCAGAGTCTGTCTCCTCCTCTCTCTGCCCCTCCCCCACTTGCACTCTGTCTCTCTCTTTCTCTCTCTTTCTCTCTCAAAAAGAAATAAATAAACTTAAAAAAAAACTTATTTCCAAATACAGTTAGAGTCTGAGGTACTAGGGATTAGGATCTCAACACAGGAATTTTCAGAGTGTGCAATTCAGCCTGTAACTGTGGCCAAAAGCATAGGGCTCAGAAAGTAAACAGAGGTGGGTTTGAATCTTGCATTTATCACACACTGGATGGCCACCTCTCCACACCTGTAGTTTTTCCATGTCTGCACTTGCAGATGGTAATGTCTCCTCAGCAGATTGCCTTGCCATTGCTTTCAGGAGTCAATGAGATGAAGCACATAAAATGCTATCACAGGGTCTGAAACAGTGTTCACAGTGTTATGAAACTCACAAATAATGAATACTGTTGCTGTTATTATTTTTCTATTAAAACACTGTAACAATAAAGCACATTCTAAGCCAGACACTTCATAGAGCACAGAGTCCGTTTATAAAGATGTGTAACATAAAAATCACTTGGCAGTTTAATTCATGTAACTTTGTGTGCCACCACACTTCAGTTGAAAAAAAGTCACTTGGCAGTAACCACGAAAATATTATGTTTCATTTTGTGGGCCAGCAGCAAGCCCTAATTTCTCTTATGACTTTTTATACTCTTAGGCCCTGCAAAGGTCTTCTGAGTGAGGTGTGCACATCATTATGTTGATTTTGCAGCCGAAGAAACTAGGTACAGGAAAGTGTAGTGATTTGACTGTCAACGTGGAGTTAGCAGATCAGTGACTCCTAGAATCCAGTCTTTTCCTACAAGCTTGGCTCACAGATCCACAGTGAACAGCCTTCACTCCTTTCTTTGCTTTGATGATCATATACAGTTTGATTGGAAGCTTACACTATAATTTCACAGTGATTACATGCCCCTGAAGATCATTTTGTAAGTAAATTGTTTTGAAACCAAAGATAATCATTGTTATATGACCATAGCCCTTTTTCTTATGCCATATTCTCTACCAAGAATTTAACCAAGCTAAAGTTACATTTGAGAGTCCCAGTAGCTGGCTCTAGGCTCTGCTCTGCATTCTGGGACTCTAATTTCATCAGCTCTATGGAGATGAATTACTGTTTCCTGGCCTCTGGAATAACCTCTACCCTTTCCACTTGAGTGTATATACAAAGAAAGCTGCCACAGGGCTTTCCACACAAACTCTCTCAAACATCACGCCAGAATGAATCAGAAAAGAGGCCTTGCATGATGGGTTGTTCAAATTGGAATAAATTGGATGGGTCCAGAAGCTCTGAAACATGCTCCTGATATCCAGACATACCCAAATGTTCTCTTCTTTTTCTTAGAAACTTCCTAATTTCTTGGCTATATAGTCTCTAGGAACATCTCCAGGTTTAAGAATCTTCTATTCTAGGGGTGCCTGGGTGGCTCAGTTGGTTGAGCGTCTGGCTTCAGCTCAGCTCATGATCTCACAATCTGTGAGTTTGAGCCCCACATCAGGCTCTGTGCTGACATCTTGGATCCCAGAGCCTGCTTCGGATTCTGTGTCTCCTTCTCTGTCTCCCCCTCTCCTGCTTTCTCTCTCTCTCTCTCTCTCTCTCTCTCTCTCTCTCTCAAAAATAAATAAACATTAAAAAAAATTTTTTTTAAATCTTCTACTCTAGGTTAGTGGCTCAGAGCTACCCTACCTACTAACTGTAGAGGGCAGTCATAATTGTGGCCTTCCTTAGTTCTCTTATCGACAAATAAAGCAATAAACTACAGTACAAAACGTTAATAGTGACCCTTGTCCTGGGCAATCTACATTTACTGCATTTTTCCAGTCTGCCTGAAATTTTTATAAAGAGTGATTAAAATTTAGATTATGCCCACTTTTATTTTACTTATTTATTTTATTTTAGAGAGACAGTGGTGTGAGCAAGGGGCAGAGAGAGAGAGAGAAAGGGAGAGAGAGAATCTCAAACAGGCTCCATGCACAGCTTGGAGCCTGACATAGGGCTCAATCCTATGACCATGAGATCATGACCTGAGCCAAAAGCAGGAGTCGGCTCAACCGACTGAGCCACCCAGGCACCGACTGAGCCGCCCAGGCATCAGATTATGCCCATTTGTAGAGTTACCAAGTGAATAAGCAATTATTTACCCACCAGCCTATCCTGCTTGCTCATAAGTCCCAGAGTAAAGGGCAAAAGAGAAGTATCTTGACCATCACATCTGCCTTTGGCATCTGACAATAAAGTATATTCGTCTGCTACCATTTTCCCAGAGTCACAAGATAAAAGCGACATTCTTTTCTAGATAATACAGAAAGAGCTTATGGTTTAAATTGCTTCAATCTCTGCCACTTATTTCTCAAAATCCTGTCTCACTCGTCTGTGGTCATGTGGTAAAACTCATCTGGAATGCATAATGTTTATATTGACTTGCCTTTTTATTCCATTTTCACTTTCTGGTGTAAAAGCAAAGCTTTTCTGGGCTCAGTAATGTTTTTCACTCTTTTCGTGGCAATGGTTTTTAGAAACAGAAATGATAGCAGTTTCCATATACACATTTCCCAATAAACTTGTCATCAAAATTTCTCAGAGAGCTCACATTAATCACTTTTAGCCATTCCTTCCATGCAAATGAGGAAGCCTTGAAATCATCTGAGCTGTGCTTGCAGTGGATTCAATGGCAAAATCTAAAATACTATTGTGTTTGTTTTCAAAGGATTAAAGATGCCCCTCTACAATTCCTGAGTATTGGTAACATCAGGCAATCAGCCTTTCCAGAAGACAAGAGGAAAAAGAGAAAACACCTCTGTTTGAAGCAGGAAAAACAAAGAAAAAAAAAAAGCATCATCATTAGAACAGACTTAGGACAAAACATAATTTAAGATGTTTAACAGTTGATCTTGTGCTCATTTGAATCTGGCGGATATTGTCTTGAGCACTGAACTACTGAAATCAAGAGATAAACAATGGAGAGAACTGAAATTAAAAGTTAAATCCTTGCATGTGTGTGGACGTCTTTCTCTGTGTGTGTTTTCTTCAAATGGGCAAACCAGCTTGTACTTTCTTTCATCTGAAACCCGCTTTGGCACAGGACTGTCCTTACAGAACTCCGGATGAACTACTTAGGTGGGATTTCTGGATGGGTTGCTGGAAATGAGATCCCAATCTGCCCCCTGATTTCCTGTGTAAACTGGAGACCTTAATCTCTGTACCCTGTTTCCTCATCAGTAACTTTATTCAAATGAGGGAAGGTAAGGGAGTCATACAGAGGCCAAGAGGGCAAAAGGGGAAATGCAAGGCATGGCTTTAAGAGTAGTAATGTAGATTGCCTGAATATCTCATCAAGTCTGAATGGGCCACACAGTTTTGCTGGGGAGAGTTCACCATTAAAAGCAAGAAAAAGAAGAGATTTCATACATACATCTATCCATATAGTTCTTTAAACTTAGGCCCTGAATAGGACACAGATTGGAAAGTGGTATGCATTTCTACATATCCATGACCCTTTCTCCTAGGTTGTGAGCAGAGGAGCAAGAGTGAGGTTATTTAAATCAGTTTGTTTTCTTAATGTGGCTATGAAACAGTGGCGCTCAAGCCCCACTGGGCATCAGAATCTCCTGCCTGGACTCTACACTTAAACCAGTCATTATTTTTTTGATACTCTTAATCTCCACAGGTAATTCTGATAAGTGGCCAAAATTAGAAAATATTCAGGTCTATATTAGGATTCTGATTCTTTTGGAATTTACAAAGAACATTCAGATCATTGACTACTCTTTTTCCTTATTCATTTTTTTTTTAAGTTTTTTTTTTTTTAACGTTTATTTATTTTTGGGACAGAGAGAGACAGAGCATGAATGGGGGAGGGGCAGAGAGAGAGGGAGACACAGAATCAGAAGCAGGCTCCAGGCTCTGAGCCATCAGCCCAGAGCCTGACACGGGGCTCGAATTCACGAACCACGAGATCATGACCCAGGCTGAAGTTGGACGCTTAACCGACTGAGCCACCCAGGCGCCCCCCCTTATTCATTTTTAAAACATTAAGCAGACATAGTCTGAATTAAACATTTGAGTTTGTGTTGAGTAGTTGTAAGTACTTTCCTGCCTAACATTGTCTTTAAAAGTTTTTCTGTATTTCAAATCTGTACAACCCCATCAGGAGGACCAGTAGAGTCTAAGCCCTTGAAAACTTCTCCCTCTGGGTCGAGATTTCTTCCCCTGGACACTATTGAGTTGGATAATTCTTTGTTGTGAAGGGATGTCCTATGTATGTTAGGATGTTCAGCAGCAACCCTGGCCTTTACCTACTAGATGCCAGTTGAACGACCCTTCCCCCAATTTTGACAACCAAAAATGTCTTGGGTCATTGCCAAGTGTCCCCTGCAGGGCAAAATCAGCTTCATCTTAGAACCACTGTTTTGTTTGAAAGAAAGAAACATAGAGCAATTGAATTACATGAAATATTTCTCATCCATCAAGCTTTCTTTGACTTTGGACTCCCAGATCAATGGGAAGACCTTTCTGATGAACTGGTCTAGTATCAGTGGAAGTGAGTTCTCCCTACTGCTTCCACACCTTGTTGTTCCCGTCTCTACTCCACTAGCCCTGCTGGCTCTCCCAGAGAGAGGTCATTACTAGTAACTAATCTCTGTGCCCTTCCATCATCTCTAGGGCAATAACAGAGCTGCTGTAAAGCCCCTTCTCCTTCCACAGGCCTCTACATAAGGCCATCCCCTCCAAGTCAGGTCCATCTCAAGGAATTAGCTACCAGAGGCTCTAGATGTCAGGCATCACCGTGACCTTGGCACAGTGGTGCAGTGGATCCAGAAAAAAGAGTCAATTCCCTCTAAGGAATAACAGTATTTTTATACTTAATTATTTGTTACTGTAGTTTTTCATTTCCTTTACCATATTCTTCCCCGAATCACTGAAGTAACAGTGAGGGCTTTCTTTATGCAGTCCTGGAAAGATACTGATCTGGAACAAAGTTACTTGAAGCACTGGATAAATTTTGTAAATTTGGAGCAGAAGCAAATGTCATGAAAGTCAAAATGATACATAAGTCCATCCTGGGACTCCATTTATTTCCAAGAAACAAGAAGGGAAATGCGAAAAAAGAATCTTGAATTGATGAAGTGTAAACACTAAATTAATAAATGTAATAATTAATTACATAATAAATAGTAATTGATTAATGTGCATAGTAATTAATATGTAATTAATATGTACATAGAATTAATAAATGTACATACATGTATATATGTATATAATATACATAAATACTATAAATAAATGCAGAGTGATTATATTAAACTGCTACCATTAGGTTTAGGCATAGAGAAGGTATTTCTCAAATTACATTTCTGCAGGTGAGAATCTGTAAATATTTCATGATAACCTCCTATACCACTTTTCATCATGGACACAAACTTCGTTACAACCCAGGTGATCTATGATCTTCCCACTTGTGCTTGAGCCAATCATACTTCCATTTTCCCTTCACTGTACAAACAAACTCAATTCTATGGTAATTTTTTTTTTCATCCCCAAGATTGGTAATACTATGTAAAACTTTTGAGTATATTATTTCTTCTACATTACTTTGTATATTACCTCCATTTTGCACTAAGAATCAGGCAAAGAAAGATGAAGTAACTCGCTTAAAGTTAACAAAGGACAATTCTCAGACATTTAGATCTGCTGACTCGGAGCGTAGTGTACTGTACTATACAAGGCTGACAACTGAATATTTCAAAGCGTCCTTCCCTTGACAGGAAATAGTTTGATGAGTGTCTTTGATTACAAGGTAATCAAAGCACAGGACCATCTTTGATGTTTGTTAATCCGCACCGCATGGTACATAACACAACAATATTGCAAGGGGCACAGAGAGAAGTTAGATCCTTGTGGTGTTATGAGAACATTGTGGTTAGCTTCCCAACAAGCCATTTTATTTTAAGTAGGCACCACGGTCTCTCGTCAAATCCCTAGTTTGACCTCCGTTTGCATTCTGTATTGTTTTTTTCTACTGTGAATCTCTAGGATAAGCCTGGACATGTACACAAAGTCTGAATCCTGGAATGGGAACTGATTTGTCTTAGAGCCCAAGTACTAAGTGTTCAAGCCTCCCTCACCTCTTCCTCTAAAGGTCAGTACATAATGGAATTGTTGCCACCCATGCTCAGATGGAAGCAGTGTGTTCAACTTAATATTCCATTCTAATGAAAACAGTGAACACATATCCATTCATCTTCCTGTCCCCACCCTTTCCAAGGATCTACAAAAAGGGAGAGGACAGGTGGGGCTTTCTCTTTTTAATCAAGTTTCCGGGAGTTTTCTCTTATTTCAACTGGGAATAGCTTACTAATAAGCAATTAATATTCCCTAATTATCATCTTTTCACAAAAATTTCCAAATCCTCTCTGATAAATAGAAATCATTTTCCAAATGTGTTCAGGGGAAGTAGGAACATCCTCAAATTCTGTCCCCTGACACAGGAATACGTGGTCATCACCTCTCATAATCTGGATTTGGGAATTTTCACCCAATATAAATGGCAACTGCTTAGTATTAGCAATGAGTAGGAAAGTTCTGGGACAAAATACTATTACCGTTGCATTTTATTAACTGGATATTATTCTCACTCCTTCACTGCTACTTATGAAAGTTAAATGTCAGAAAATTATGCTAAATACAACTATTAGAAAAATAAATCTCTAAACAAAATTCTCAGTAAGTTGAATGGAAGGAACAGAAAAGAGTCAGAATGTGGAAAGACCGAAAGGTCATAATTATCATCTGTCTCATTATAGAAGTGAAATCAACACAGCTATAGATCTGGCTTCCCTTCAGCTCATGGAGGCTGACAAAAAGACGCAAATCTGCAGTTTTTCTACACCTGCTATGTAAATAGAGTATGAATGGTCACTTCTGTGAAAGCCCTTTGAGGTTTTATGAGATCGTATCTACTGCTTTTTAGGCAATCCCAGCTTGTTTCACTTCTGCCCAGGAGACTTCCTCCTCTGTCTCCTCCAAATCCAAGTCAGTCTGATACCTCTGCTCGAACGCTTCAGAAGGATTTTCAGAAGGATCACAACCCATTTTTCTAAATAGGAACAATTCTTGAGTGACCTAAGCAAAGTATCTGAAATTCCTAAATATGACTTACTTTATGGTTATTGGAAAAATATGTTTAGCAGTGAATACAAAAACAGAATATGCTTCTTTGGTTTTCCTAAATACATAGGAAATTATTCAGTAAAAAAATAATAATGATATTAAGTACCCTTATTATAATTATAATGTGTTGCTATTATACCATATTCCTCCCTAAAACTCCCATGTAATCCCTCCTCCCCATCTTTATTTGCTGACCTTTTATCATTTATTTTATTTACTTTATTATTCAGAATCTTTAAGGCTCAAATAATTTAAAAGATATGATCAGCTATCTACAAACAGGCTGGTTAGTTGGTCTTTTTTCACTTTGGCTATTTTTAATAGGACCTATTGTTTTAGATTACTATTTGAGAATTTCATGGATTCACTCCTAGATGCAGGAGATAAGAAAACATTTAATTCATAACTTTTATATTAACCAATGTGGTTAAAAAAAAAATCGATACACAAAAAATGAAGTTGTCTTTCTTTGAATGAATCCTGCCTGAATAAAACAACGAAAGAAAGCTAAAAATGAAATTTAATGGTATGTAGTCTATTTGTAAATGAATGAATATTGAAATCATCCACACTATGGACATACTTTAAGGTCTTACATAGTTTTTAATTTTTTTTTATTGTGATTTTTTTTTAAATGTTTATTTTTGAGAGAGACAGAGAGACAGAGCATGAGTTAGGGGAGAGCAGAGAGAGAGGGAGACACAAAATCCAAATCAGGCTCCAGGCTCGGAGCTGTCAGTACAGAGCCCATGAGGGGCCCAAACTCACAAATGGTGAGATCATGACCTGAGCCGAAGTCAGATACTTAACTGACTGAGCCACCCAGGCACCCCTAGGTCTTACATAGTTTTAATTGCTTTATTTAATTGTTTTAATAGTTTAATTTAACTGCTTGTTCTACAATTATGCCTAAGACTATGGCATATGATTCCCTTCAAAGTATATCAAGTATTGTGAATGCTTTTGTTCAGATGTATCAAATTAACAGTAAAACAGTAAATATGCCAAAAAAATGCGATTAGCTATCTAAACAGACTTCTTGATTATCAAAATAAATATGGATTACCAGCCATACAAAAAAATCAAAGTACTCAGTATATCAGGAAACGGACATTATTTCAAGTGGGCTTATTTTCCTACCTGGTTTATGATTCCTGTTTCTAATCCAACAGTTCACAGTGATAATCTTTACTTTGAACAATTCCATAATTTGAATTTATTTTTTATTTTGTTTCTTTAACTCTCCCATCCATAATAGTAACTACATGATTTTTTAATTTAGCATTATTAATGTTTGAGTCTCAAGCTAAAGCACTCAATCAAAAAGAGACCTCTGATTCTTGAATCAACCCTTTTCATACATTCTATTTTTAGAATAAGTTATGTAGTCTGTGGTGTGTCCAATAGGGTAAACGTGATGAAATGTATAAACCCTTACAAGTAAAAATGAGGCCCATTAGTCAAATTGTGCTTTTAATCTATAAAGGCATTACATCATGAGTCATTTGGAGGAAAGGGTAGAGTTTCCTCCTGAATTCATTACAGCATGAAAAGTAACATTTAGAAGGGAGAGTTTACAAAACGAAATTGTACCTCTCAGGTAAAAGTATTTTTCCCATGAGAAAGTACACCTTCTATTTAAAAAGAGACCAACAGTATTCTTTCTCTATTTCATCATGTATAAATGACTGGAAATTCATGAGCTCATTAGTAAAATCTCTGGGACTCTTGATGCAAAAAAAAAAAAAAAAAATGAGGCAGTGCAAATCAAGGCTATATAAAAATATAGCAAAGACAGATCATTTTATTTGAGGAAGTGGTATGTGTAAATTTTTAAACAACTCTAGAAATTTTTCTAGAAATATAAAAATCTAGTCAAAAGCTCTTTCTTGAAGAACACGATAAAACTAATGGCTTGTCTTACATTCTTATCTTATAATTTACTAAACTTAATATCCAGGAACTCCCAACATTTATATACTTGATTCAACACTGAGACACCTAAAAATTAAAATTTTAATGTAATTTTCTGTGACTTCAATGTTACATCCAAGGTAAACCGTTCCTTTCTTAGAATTAATTTTTTAAAGATGCCACAAAAAGGTCATAATATAAAAGTCTATAAAATCAGTTCTTTTTGCTTCCAACAAATATCTTTGTCCCTCAGTTATCTCATTGTGAATGTAGAGTTTTATGAATCCTTACCTATTTCACAAGAGTATTGTGAAAATAAATTGAAATGATATATTTGAAAGTATTAGAAATATGGACTATATCTATGTCATGGAATGAATAATTAAAGGAATTTGACCATATTTACCCTGGAGAAAAGACAACTTGGGTTGGATAGAATAGAAATATTTCAAGAATTGACCCATGGAAGCAGGATTAGAAGTACTACCTATATTGCCTCAAACACACACACACACACACACACACACACACACACACACACACACGAATCAGTAGGCAGAAATAACAGAGAGATAGATTTGGACTCAAGAAAAAGGAAGACATTTCTAATAGAACTTTAAGAAGCACACGTTTCCATATAAGCTTTAAAAAATAAAAAAATGTGTAAAGTATAAACGTGTAGCTATTGTTATTGTTGTATTGTTATTTTCAATACTCTGCATACGCGTCCAAATTACGTGAAGCATGGGTTTCTCCAAGTTGTAAGGTGCTTTCACATGGGCAACATTTCTATACCTTCAGCATCTCCACATTAGGGGGTAAGTAAGCAAGCAGAAACGCCAGAAGTGCCAGAAGGAGCACACCAGGAAACACAGTCTACCCAGAAAATAATGTAACCGATGGAAGAAAGGGCAGGGAGGAGAGGCACAGATAAAGATGAGAACTTATCCAATGACACTGCTTTTCCCTAGAACTAGCTCTCTGACTGCACAAAATGAAGAAATAGACAGATCATTTATATGGCTTGGGTTTAATCAAGTTGATAGGATGCATGAGTTTAAGGTCTTTGTATTTAGCTGTGTGTAGATAAAAATCCAAATTTTTTTTAATTTAGTGATTATTCGAGTAATTTCCTATAATTATTAAGAATAAGAGCAGTAATCACCTAATAGATCACACGTAGTCTACTTAACTCAGGCCCTAACCCTTTCTTCTCCCCACTATCAGTGTTCTTTGTTGTTGTTGTTCCATGAATTATCCAGATAATTTCTGCAAAGTTCTGTATCTTTGCCCTTCTGGAAATGCCCTGGGGGTACTGTGAACACAATGCTAACACTCAGAAAGTGTTCTAAAGAACTTTGGCAACACCTAGCCTTTGGCATGGGAGGCCTAGAACTACCTCATAGACCAATTTTAGTATCAAATTCAAAGGGTATTCAGTATTAAATCAAAAGGACATAAAATTTTATTTAATAAACATATTGAGGTGTCTTGGGCTAGGAGTTGGAGCTGTAAAGATAAACATCACCAACAACAAGATGCTGTGGTCCAATAGGCCCACTGTCAATCTACCCAACTCCCACCTCAAAATATGTGTGTACGTATATCCAGTGGCCTCAGATGAATTCAAGTACCTTATCATAAAGAAACTTCACAAGTGAACATTAGTTCTAAATACCCTTTAAATAGATTATCAAACTGACTGATAAAATTGAGTCTAGAGCAAATGATAATTCTATAAAGTTTTTTTATACGTAAAGGCATATATATATAATCCACCAAAAGAAACTGATTGCAAGTACTATTTATTAAATTAGCTTTTAATTATGAATAGTTGAAAAATCAATTCTGGGTAATTATGGCAATATAAGTTGAGTGGTGGGCTTGTCTAAAAAGCTGAGTATCATTAGTTTTCAATCATCTCTCCAGAAATGGGAACTCTGGTGAAATCCAAAGATCTTGAAGTATTCAAGAAAAGTCATCCTATTATAAAAACAGCAATGTCTCATTCCTTAGGTTTTTTTTTTTCTTTTTAGCCACAAGAACCCACTAAAATAATTATCCAGGTTACAAATCATTCCAACAGGAAGCAAAGGCTCAGAAAATCAAACATATTTAACTGGCTAGAAATCATAAAATAAACAGGATGTCCAAGCTAAAATTTTGAAATATAACAGTCATTTGTGTTTTATTCAGATCAGAAAACAATGATTTGTAGCAATTAAATACAGCCCATATTAGGCAGATGTAAAAATTCACCTCTTTCATGGTAGATCAAAATGATAATGGAAATACAGAATGTCTGAACTTGGCTGAGGCACAACAGTACCAAAGAATACCCTGTATATGATTCTTCATTCCCCTTGTTTCATCTTTTTCCTCTCTCCATGAATCTTTATTCTCTTAAGATTGGGAAGAAGAAGGAAAAAATGGAAGGTAGAGTGGGTGGGATTTTTGGCCAAGAAAAAAAAAAAAAAGCTTTGGGAGGATAGGAAAATGCCACTCAAGCAAGATCCCACCTCAAAGTATGATCAAGCCACAGGCTGCCATTTTATGAGACTTTTTTCTTCAACGTGTTTTAAGTGTTTATTAAGTATCCTTGGAATTAAAGTCCTGCTTAAGAGGGACTTCTGTGCACCCCAAATCAATTTAAGTTCAGCTCCATCCTGATGCTTGTGGTGTGATGCCAGGTACACACACACACACACACACACACACACACACACACACACACACAGTACTGTGGTCCTCAGATGCAGACCACCTCCATTATATGAGACCTAAAATGCAGATTTCCAGATCTCCTGGGGCAGGGCCCAGAAATTTGTATTCTAGGAGCCCTCCAGTTGATCCTGAAACTGGCAGTTCAGGAACTACTAGTAGGAAACTCACAGACATCACTCAAGATGATTCTTAAACTAACTTGCTCAGAAAATAGCTGCCACAAATTATTTACAAAGGCAAAGCACACAGTACTTCCCTTGTGTTCCTGTTCACTTCCTCCCCGGGCACCCTCTTCTAGAACTGAGTCATTGCAATTTGTGATTCCCCAGGGCCCACGCGGTCCTTGGCACAAAATAAACATACGATAAATATGTGTAATGGGATTCATGTTTTCTTCTAATCTTACCGATCTTTGGCTCTCATATCCTCTCATTTTCCTTCTCATTCTTACTTTGCTTCACTTCCTTCTCACCATTACCCTACCCTACCCCATTCTCCAACAGCCTAACCCACTGCCATGACATCTGGAGATGAAAGGAATTGAGGGATACTCTTTCAGTTCAGAGACAGAAATTGACAGGCAGGAAATTTATTGCAATTTATAATGGTCTGCCCAATACCATTAATTTTTCGGTCTGGTTTTGCTAAGGAATAAAATCCTGAACCCCTATGCTGACCTGAAACAATGAATTCACTGCTATGCTGATCACTTGAATCAGAATCACCTGGCATCCTGCTTAAATATACAAATCCCTGAACTCACCCCAGACCTGAACAGTCAGAACCCTTTGGGGAGGAAGGTGCATGGCACTTGCCTTTCTCATGAGCTCTCAGGGTGATTCTCAATGCACCACACGGTTTGAAAAACACCATGCTAGAACAGCTGAGCCAATTTCTAACTTCCTTGAGCTAAGGTTTTCTCCACATTTTTCTCAAAAAGACCTTTAATAATTCATTCATTCGATATTCATTAAGGGCCTATCCAACTTCTGGATTCAACAAGAAAATGAGCCTGAGTTTAAATATGCCAAGTATCTTTTACCTCTTATAAGAAAGTAAATGTTTAATCAAAAAAACAATATCTTTTGCAGACAAAGGATTTTGAAGTGCTTTATTAATTACACCTTTAGAATAAATTTCTAATTGCAAAAGTAATGTTAAGTGTTTCATTTGAATCCATCATTATGAATATCGATGGCTCCCTAGTAAATAAAGGTTATAAAATTAGTATAGTAATAAACAATGAATGCTTTATCTGAATCAATAATGATACAGATGCCATTTGGAAGCATAATGTCCATTATGCTGAGAGCATGACTTCTTCCATGGATGTTATACCTGTGTGGTTGCACAGGAATCTGCTCTCAGAAGGGACCAGCACTTGCTTTAATGTTCTGCTGTTATGTTAATGTTCTTCCTGACATTTTCAACAATCCAATCTTCAAACCTGAGTTCTGTAGGGTTAGCGTGATGAGACAATGAAACATGTGTGTGAGCAGAGGATCTATAATACAGCTAGGACGTGCACAAGTATAGGTCCATTCATGGCTGGAAGTGAGCAGCCTGAGCATTTGGCTTGGCCAATCATTGTGCACACGTGGAGTAGTCCCGGGCACCTCCTCAGGGCCTCCGGGAGCAGCCACAGCAAGACCCGGACCCAGATTGGCACTGGCACCGACAGTAAAAACAGCAGCAGGGACAGCAGCCTCCACAGCCCTGGAGGACAGAAGGGGCCTCCCATGGGAAAGGACCCGCAGTGGGAGTCCAGCTGGCCTGACCATTCCAGGAGCTCTCCTCCCTGCAGCATCTGCACAGATACTAACTCTCTGGCCCAAGCACGGGGACAGGAACTTCCAGTACATGAGCAATAAACTTTGTCAACAAATTATTAGAGCAGAAGTAGAAGTGTACACATGGACATTGCAATAAGACGTATCAGGGAGCTATTAGAATTTTTCAAAGGTTTTGAGAATGGCTACGATATTGCAAAGCAAATATCCACAGGCTTAGGAATACAAATTAAATTTAAAGATCATCACATCCGGTAGGAAAAAGAATTATTACTATTCTATTCTGACACAAAAATACTTAGATTGCATTTGTAAGTTCGTGTTGTTACATGTTCATTACCATCACCCCTTTACATTTTAAATGCTTTTTGGGGTTTTTTTTAAGGTTTTGTTTTTGTTTTTGTTTTTTGAGAGAGAAAGAGCAAGGGAGGAGCAGAGAGAAAAGGGAAGAGAGAGAATCCCAAGTAGGCTCCACACTGTCAGCTCAGAGCCTGATGCGGGGCTTGAACTCACAAACCACAAGATCATGACCTGAGCCAAAATCAAGAGTTGGATGCTTAACCGACTGAGCCACCCAGGTGCCCCCATTTACATTTTATTAGTAACAAAATATTTTAAAGGATAACTTTACATTTTGCTTTTCCTAACTGAACTTTTTAAATTCACCTGTTGGACAATAGGCCCTGCATTTTCATTTTGCATCATGTTCTACAAATTATGTAGCGGCTCCTGCCTGAGAGGAAAAGGACTTTGAAGCCATTTTACAACTGGGAGGACTGCGAGGGGTAAATGGCTTGGTGTGCTCAAAGCTAGTATAAGAGAGCCAGTTCCTACACTTAAAACTTGACAAGGTAGACCTTGAGCCCATCAAGAACTCACCTAGAACCCCTCCAATTATGAGAAGGGAAGACTCAGATATGCTCCTTGGGACTAGTTTGCCTGGTTAACTAGGACCACAGGGAAACAGGGGAGCAGCCCAGGGTACACAGTCACCAGCCAGACCACAGGGAACTAAAGAAAAGGCATGCTTTGTGTGCCTGGCAACCAACAGCGAGATGAGCTGAAGGACTCAGCAGAAACTATATGTTCTCTTCAGTGAAAATGCCCTTCTTGGTGACTGCCTATAGGCACCATCCAAAATCCCTGTGCGTTTTATAAGCCAGACCTGTTTTGTATACCAGCACCTCCCCAATCGTAAGGTGCACACTAATCACCGGGAATCTTGTCACAATGCAGCTTCTGATTCAGGAGGTCTGGAGGGGACTCCAGGAGTTTGCATTTTTAAGGAACTGCCAGGGGCTCCTTCTGCTGCAGCTGATCCGGCCACCATGTTTTGAGAAAGGTTAGAGAGACCACTGTGCCGTAGAACAGAACAGAGGTGATCGTGTGCAGGCACTTCCTACAGGGTCTGCCAGTTGTGAAAATACTGACACACAATAGTTCCTCCTTATCCACGGCTTCGCTTTCCATGATTTCGTTGACCTCACGCAACCACAGTCTGAAGCTGACATACCACCAGATCTGTAGTAGCCTAACACTCATAATGCCTGTGTCAATTGCCTCACTTCATCTCATCGCATTGGCATCTTACCATCTCACATCATGACAAGAAGGGTGAGTATAATAAAATAAGATATTTTGAGAGAGAGAAAGACACCACATCCACATAACTTTTATTACAGTATGCTGTTACAAGTGTTCTATTTTATTATTTGTTGTTGTTAATCTCTTACTGTATCTAATTCATATATTAAGCTTTGTCATAGGTATTTGTATACAGGAAAAAATATAGCATACATAGGGTCCAGTGCTATTTGCAGTTTCAGGCATCCACTGGGGGTCTTGGAATGTATCCCCCATGGATAAGGGCGGGGGGGAGGGGGGCCACTCTACTTCATAGAAACTAATAAACAGCTATTGAATGAATGTCCATTCTCCTCAGTAATCCAGCTCCTCTCCAGACCTCCCCAGAACCCAGGAGCAGTTAGATGATGCCACTGGGAGGCCTCTAGAGCAGCTTTAGAACTGCAGCCCAGCCTTCATTCTGATTGCTCAGTGACAGGTTGACCAGTTGTCCAATGTTTTGAATGTCACCCTAGAAAAGGGATCCCAGCAGATGCATGTTGAATGACTCTGCAGAAAGGGTTCAAGCTTGGTGCAGTTTAAATCCCTGTTTATCATGACTCCTCTTTCCCCAAACCTACTCAGTTACTGGTCCTTTTTTAGCTATTGGTCTAGTTCACCCCACTCATTTTGCTAATGAGAAAGCTAAGAATTGGAAGGTTGGGGCGATTTGACCAGGCAGATAGCTAGAGAGAAGCCAACGCAGGACCAGAAATCAGGTCTCATTCCCATAATGTCATGCCCAGTTGAGTTTTCCTAAAATGAAAGATTGTTTAGTTTGACTATATCATAAGTAGGATGTTGACAAGATACAAAGTTTCTATTGTGAATCAATTCAACTATCTGAATCAGTGTTACTTTAAAGAGCTATCACTATTTCTTTAATTCCAAGCTCTCAGCTTTGAAATATATTTTTATCAGGGCTATAGAGGTATTTTATGAAAATTCTACTGTAAGTAAAATCTTTAGTCATACCATCCAAAACCCCTTGCTGCAGATGCAGAATTGAGCTCCAGTGACTTGCTTACCACCACAAGGCTATTTGGTGACAAATCCAAGGCCAGAAACAAAGACCTCTTTACCCTCACTGGGGTGCACATTCTTCTGAACCACAACTGCACTCACTTTTGTTTTTCAAAGGAAGTGTCGGCGTGAATGACCAGTTTAGCACAACCCAAGCTGCTGTGGAACCAGGTCCCGGACTACAAGTTTACTTTTCCCCAGAACAAGGTGTGAACGACCACATCTGAGAAGCAAGAGGGAGCCCTGCAATGGCTCTGGGAAACCGCCCTCTGCTGGGGAGCAGAGGCTCCTCCTTCATGTGTGCCTTTAATAGGGAAACTGAACCACCATCAAATGCTCTAAGGTTCTGTGAGGTATAAAGAGGGCACACAGAGATATTGGTAGTTTGAAGCAAAATGTTTTGCCATATGCCTTCGTAGGAAATTCTTTTCCAGCTGCAGTCATATTCACTTTTACAAGGGCATGTGCAATTGTAACCCGCTCAGCATCCGGCTTCTCCAGCATCACCCTAGGGCATATCTGTTACTGGGCTAGATGCTCTCTAGTGAGAAATCTGGGAGCTACATCCCCGGCCTCTCATCCACTCCAAACCAGGAGGACACAGCGGTTACCTCGGTGTGCTAGCAGATAGGGTTACGGAAGCAATTAGAGAGGTGCCTGTGATTCAGTTTAAGGCCAACGTAATTGCCACCACCTCATCACTGAAGGGCTTTACAGAGGAAATAAGCACCATCAGGTTGCAAGGCTGGCTTTCCTGTCCAATCCTAAAAAGGAACTGCCTTCAATAAATCATCTTCCTAATGGAAATGACAGAATTATTCTCCCAGGAGGGCCAAACCCAGAGGACTACACAAACCACATGTCCCCCTCAAGGGCAATAGGAAGGAAACACAGAGCCATGGCTGCCTGGGAGGATCTAAGGCTTCCTAGGGACTTGTTCCGGCTCTCTCCCTCTGACGTCACTCTTAATGCCTTCCACAGTCGTTGTTCATACATAAAGAGAGAATCACTCTCAGTAAGCATGCTTCATGTTTATTGTTTATGAAAAAAAAAAAAAAAAGACCTACCTCTACTGTTAATCCCAAGGGGAAAAATTGTCATATATCCTAAGTAAAAAGAAAAATTGTAAAATCAGAGTAAGACACCTGTTATTAATAATACCCACAAAATTAAATGCATTGTGGGAAAAATCAACTGGTAACAAGTGGTAGCTTTTCGAGAAGATTGTGTATGATTATCTTCCCTTCTGTGTGCTTTTCATAATTGTTAAATCGTGCTTTAAAATTTGATTATAAGGTACTTGTTATTTAAATTCATTTATCTTAATATGTAGCCTAAAATGAGGGTGGGAATGCATAACAGTATCATTAGCTACTTGTTAAAGTAGAGTAGAAATATATGGATAATATAATGGGATTTTAAAACCAGAACTAATAATTCACATTTATATTCTTTAACTGCATTACTTTTATCAAGAGTTTGAAATGAGCTTTGTATATGGTATTTGGCAAAGGAACTGGAGTTCATTCTTTTTGAAATGAATTTGTTAGAACTCAAGGCTTCTTTTCCAATCAAAACTTTAGGAAATGCCACTCCCAAAAGGACTGAGCAGCCAGGCTTTTGATTTCTGAGAAATTCTTGCCCAGGTCACTAGGGAATGAAAGGTCAGTTGTGAGGAAGTTTCTGGAACAAGAAGGATCTCAGTGAAATTAGTTGGAATTTTTTGAGTGGTGAAAAAATATCCCTTGAATAAAGCAAGGTATATGGGAGTTAAGGTCACAGTTTATCAAATTCAACCTAGGCATTTAGTCAGATCCTTTGAAACTTTTTCCCATGATTAAAATTCTTATTTGTTGCATTTTTGGCATTAAGGCTAAGTGATTTGGGACACTGGCCCAAAAATCACAGGGTTTTTTTTTTTTTTTTGGTTGTTGTTGTTACAACATATTAATAAATTAGGGGAAACAGTTTTTTTGTTGTTGTTTTTGTTTTTTTAATACCATCCACTGTGAATGGCCCACTTTGGGGTAAAAAAAATCACAATTTGTTATAAGGTATGTTCTTTTTGCATTCTTAACATTTTTCCCCAAAGTTTGCCATGATAAATTTTAGAGAGCACTTGAATAGAACAGTTCTCCAGGTACAGTGCAAGGAATCCCAGGGATTTCCAAGACCTTTTCAGTGAGTCTGCAATTTCCTACCTATTCCATCTAAAGATCTGTGTGAAACCAAAGTTTCTTTATGTTTCAGCCAAAAACACTGAAGTAGATTAAAGAAGCAGAAAAGAGAATTTATGTTCTATGAAGCCAGACATTAAAAAGATTTGCAAAAAAAAAAAATTTCTTTTTTTAAAAAACACGTTTTTGTTTTGAAAACTACCGTTTTCACAGAAACATGTCTTCATGTAAAACAATTATGTCTTATTACTCTGATTTTTTGTTACTGTTATTTGTAATAGAGTCATAAATAAATAGTTTTTTAATTTCTCAATTTTATTTTTTAATAAGGTAAATATTAATAACTACAACCAACCCACACCAAAGCTTTTTGGGATCTTCAATAGCTTTTAAGAATGTAAAGAGGTCCTGAGACCAAAAAGTTTGAGAACTGCTAACCTAGAGAGGCTGAAGGACTGCAGGGAAAAAAGCCAGGCTCCCCCAGCTGATGCCAGCCTAGGTCCGCCACCCCCTGCTGGCCCACCATGTGACCACAGATGCATGAATAAATCCAGCCAAGAGCAGACATGCCTGGCATGGATGAAAAGAACCATCAAGCCAAACTGTACCCTTCTGAGGAAGACTAAATAATCTTTATTTTCAGCCGTTAAGTTTTGAGGTAGTTGGCTGCTCAGCATTATTTTGGCAACACATAACTGATTTCTACTTGCTCTCCTTTCCTCAGAGAACTTACCCTGTATTTACAACGAGTACCGTACATTTATGCTTCGTCGTATGTTGTCTTACATTGTGAACTGATGTTTCTAAACTACTTGAAGGGTTATGGTGTAGTTCAGCTTTTCTTTTGTGGCTCAATAAATAATTAATTAGCTTATGAACCAATTTGGAACCTGAAATTTCTAGACAAAGAAGCCTTCTTCAAAATTGCTTATTCCTTAACTGCCACTCTTTCTCCCCCCTAGTGTTAAAAGAAAGAGAACTTCTCTGTTAAGGAATCAGTCTATCTTTCCTATGTTTCTTTCTCGAAAGCTCAACTTCAGTGAACCCCCAAACTCAAGGAGCATGGAGAACTTACACCATATAGCTACAGCTTGATCTTCCAGAAGAAAGCATTTTCAACTTAATGGCTTTCACATTCCTATCATTGAAATTCTAGAACTCCATAATCTGCTTTCTCCATCACTTTTGTTATTACTATTATTTGGGAAACTGTTCAAAAGAAAAGTGAGTCACTCTGCCTGAAAAGAGATTGGACCCTGCACTGTGGTACCCTCACAATGTTGCTTCTCCAGGACACTCCCTAAATGCCTGGTCATCTTTGCTACACATTCCCTGAAACCTTGTGCTATGAGCAGCCCAAGACTGTTTGATGTGAAGCTTTCTTACAGACCCTCACATTTCCTTTTCTGTCTCCCTTTCTCCTTTCTGGTCACCTCTCCAACCACCTAGGAACCCAAGGCCTTAATGCTTTTTCTGAATAACAAAAGCCTCACAATGTGAAAACTGTTCTCCCCTCAAAATGCTCCTTACTCCAAAAGTTACTTGCTTTTTCCCCCAGCTAGGTTCTTACAAAAGTCACCATCCTTACCAAAGTGCCCTTTATCTCACCTTGATGTTTGGGAAAAGAATTCTACTGAAAAATTAATGTGAATGAATGTTCACTTACTAAATTAACTTGAACAAGTATAGAGGGGTACCTGTTAATAAAATTATACCAACTATACCATACCACAGTTTCAGCTGTGCCGTGAGTGTAGCTGAAGAGTAAGGCGCAGGGTGACAAAATTTTTATTTTGGAACAATCATCAGTACAGATAGGGGAGAGACTGGGAATTAATAAGAAGGAAAAGTAACTAATGAGCAGTTTGAAGACTTTTGAAACAGCCCAGGCAAGAAGTCTCAGCAAAGATGATGGAAGTGACAACGAGGACCAAAGGAGGAAATCATGACATATTTAAGATGCAGAAATTAATTACATTAAAGAGGTTAAAAAAAAAAAAGCATAGTAGAGTAGGACCAAGCCCATATACCTGATTTGGCAAAAGGACTGTGCCACTAAAGGCAAAGTAGAAAGAGCCAAGGATCAGCAAGGGTCAACAATGGTAACAGAGAATTACTGAGTTTCTATTGACTCTTTTTTGTAGACAGCTACAAAAGAGAGTAGAAAAATCCATAACAGGGACTAGACCAAAGACATACCTTGATAACTGTCAGCATATAACATAGGATCAATCAGTTAAACCAAAGAAAGTGTAATGAGAGAAGGGGCTTAAAGAAAAAATCCTGGTCAACAACCCCTACATTAAAAAGGTGGTTGATGAACCATTAAAACATGAACATGCCTGGAAAGAAACAGAAAGACAAGGGGGAAAACCAATAAAGGAATGGGAAGAAAAAGTTTCCAGATGAAGTGAGTATTCTTAATAGATGAAAAAGTTCAAAGATCACTGGCGAGCTTTCCTAGCAAAGGTTCAGCAGAGAAGGAAATCTACTTAGAGTAAGTGATAAGAAGTGAGGAAAGTGTGTGTTCATAATCACCTTGAAGAACTCAGTCGTGAAGCAAAGAAAAGGAAAAGAAGTTAGCAAGAGCTCAGCATGCAGGAAGAGTTAATAATAGTGAAGAGACCTGATGTTGAGGAAGAGCTATTGCAGAGGTTATGATAGAAAATAGAGGAAGAGATGTTAATTCACGAGACAAAATCTATAAGGAAATAAGATGGGAGAGAACAAATGGAAGGGGTGGAAAATTTAAACAGAACATTTCATCCCCCCATGAAGAATGTACTGGTGTGGAGGCTAAGGGTTTATGCCCTATCGCATCTATGAAGAAGGACTTGAGGTCATCTGCATAAAAGGGTGTAAGCTGTGAACTCCTGTGTAACAGGGAGGATTTGACCAAACACTGTGAGAAGAGACTTGAGTGAACCATAGCCTTGCTTCCACCTTCATTAAGTCATGCCCCTCAAGGTCACCCCAGCCCCCATGCTGAATCTTTGCCTAAGAAAATGCCATGCTGCCAAATTGCAAAAAACACATTGTGCCAATCCACCTTGCCAAACCATTTCCAGTTGGCAATTCTCCATTTACCATCTTTGGTAATTTTTCCATGTTGTAGTCCCTTCCCGCTCTCGCCTTCTTCACTTCCCAGTTGTCGTTTTTGTTCCCTCACTGTTCTCCCTTTAAA
Source organism: Herpailurus yagouaroundi (assembly GCF_014898765.1). NCBI lineage: Eukaryota > Metazoa > Chordata > Mammalia > Carnivora > Felidae > Herpailurus > Herpailurus yagouaroundi. Next base: position 16,554,193 of record NW_024412403.1, on the reverse strand, counting down.
ACCCTCGGTCAGCTTTGTCTCAGTTGGAGAGGAGTTCAGTTTAAACTGGAGTCTCTCTCCCTTACTGCAGTAGTCTGAATGCAGTTTTGACACCTATAACAAGTGACAGGCTTTCTTCTTCTTTAACAAGGCTATGTGGGAATAATTGGGGGAGAAACTGGAGAAGGGCTCTATTATCCCTAACAATTACTTCACTAGATCACACTCTATTCCTCCCCCCAACTTTGTCTGAAAGCAAAATCATGTTTGGACTTGGTGACTGTATCAGAGTTCTATTGCTGCATAACACACCATCCCAAAACTCAATGGCTTAAAACAATAGCTTTCATAATTGTTTGAATTGGCTAGTCTCAGCCAGGTGGTGTTTTTGCTTCTCACCATATTGCAGTGCATGTCACAGGATGCTGGAGTAGATGTGAACCTCTCAGATGGCTTTACCCTTGATATCTCGTGACTCGTCTGGTGTGACTAAAATCCTGGGAGCTGATGGAGCTCAAGCCTTTTTACATGGTGCTGGATCTCAAGAGGTCAACAACATTCCTTAAGACCCAAGTCTAAGATCACACAGTTTCACCTTCTCTGTATTCTACTGGTCAAGGAAAGTCACAGAATCAGCCCGGATTCAGTAGGAAGGGGAATAGACACCCCCCCTTTGAAGTCAGACTAGCATATAACCACAAACATGAGGGGAACTGGCAGCCATATTTGCAGACATCCTACAACACTTAACATCGTCTCCACATATAAAACCTTCTCACTCTCTCACCCAACACCTCTAAGACCTCTCTGCTTCTTGACTGCCAAGTGTTAGCTGAGTGTTCGTGGAGGAATCCTACAGTCAGATGGAGGAGAAAAAAAAAAAGGGTTGATCTAAGTTGGAAGTTTGTGGAAAGGGGGTGGCAAAGAGCAAGATTTCTGGGGGGCAACCTTAAAATACCCATGAAATAAGAGAACATGAGGTGGGTCCAGGATGAGTAATGACAGCCTTGAAGAGAAGAAAGAGTTGATAGACTTTTACATTTATCCTATTTGATGAGATAAATCATCTGTTAAGTGGGGAAATATTTGGGAAAGGGCCCCCTTCCTATCCCATTCAATTAAGTCAGTGGGCCCTGGTCTAATCCAAAGAAATTACAGTGTCCAATACTCATTTTCTGCAAGATCTTGCTTGAAAAAAAAAATTTCAGATGAAGTTCAGCACATACCTTTCAAAAAGGCAACTGTACAAACTGCAATAATAGTTTCAGATGCTTGTTTTACCTCTAGCATCTGTATTTCACAACTATTTTGGTACATAATGATAGTTGCTAGCAATTTTTGTTCCACTGGATTAGGAAATTCACTATTTTATAAAAGGAAATAAACTGACATATACTTGATATATGCCATGCACGGACAATGTAGTGAGAGAGATTTTCATATCTGCAATCCCTAAAACAACTTATAAAGAAATAAAAGAGTCTCATCTGTTGATTTCCAAGACAGGATGGGTCTCTAAAACCTTCTAAGGCTGAGGAATTCAGGGGCGGCAGGGGGAGATGAGGGGCTTATTGGCAGACACCAAAAAAGAAACACCCTTCATTCCCCCCCTTTTCTCAATGCTGTAATGTAATATAAAAGGGAAATACATTGGAAAAAGAAAGAATGAACTCACAGGAACATGCAAGGAAAGAATTTTTTGAAGAATTTTTTGATCAATATCTCTAAATAACTTTTTTCTGCAGTTTATATCCTTTTCTTTCCCCTCCCACACCAGAACTCTCCTACCCAGACCAGTAGAAGACCCTTCCTAATGTCACAAGGCTTGACTAGATTCTTCTCAAACCAAGGAACAGAAATTACAAGTTAACAGGATAGGGGCACCTGGGTGGCTCAGTTGGTTAAACGTCCAACCGAAGTTGGTCATGATCTCGTGGTTCATGAATTCCAGCCCCACGTCAGGCTCTGTGCTGACAGCTCAGAGCCTGGAGTCTGGTTTGGATTCTGGGTCTCCCTCTCTCTCTCTGCCCTTCCTCTGCTTATACTCTGTATCTGTCTCTCTGTCTCTCTCTCTCAAAAATAAATAAACATTTTTTTAAAAGTTGACAGGACAAACAGAGAAGATGTAAATATAGGAGAGAGAAATAATAGATACATACATACATACATAAAAATAATTCCTTTTTCATTATGTTTATTTTATTCTTTTACTCTGTGTTAAAGAGACTTTTGAGAGAATTTTCACTCATCTGAATCTAGCATTGCATTCTTTTTAAATTTTTTTTTCAACGTTTTTTATTTATTTTTGGGACAGAGAGAAACAGAGCATGAACGGGGGAGGGGCAGAGAGAGAGGGAGACACAGCATCGGAAACAGGCTCCAGGCTCCGAGCCATCAGCCCAGAGCCTGACGCGGGGCTCGAACTCACGGACCGCGAGATCGTGACCCGGCCGAAGTCGGACTCTTAACCGACTGTGCCACCCAGGCGCCCCTAGCATTGCATTCTTAAATCAAACCATGTATGAAGCCAGCTCACGTATGAGGCCACACCCAGAGGGCATCAAATGACACTACCAACACTACCATGGATGTTATGACCAAGAAAGTTTGAGAAAATTTAGTTTTCACTTCTTTTGGTCCTCAGGCTACATCCCGTGTATGTCCATGAGGGATGTGGAAACAACTGGATTATAGAATCAACTGGGATGTTAAAAACCCAACTGGAAAAGTTCTCCTGTGTAGAATTTTGCATCATCTGGATATACTTTTATAATCATTTGTTTTGTTTCATTTTTAATTTTTAGAAGTTTAATTGATTAGAAACCAATTTTAATAGAATTGTTTTATAATTACATAAATGCCAAAATCATATCTGCAATATGATATGTAGTCATCTTAAGGAGGCTAATTTCTAACTTTCTTCTCTAGTCTCCAATGTCACTCTTAATTTCATGATTTAAGCTTTAATTTTTTAAATAAAAGCAGATATATATGTGTGGGTGTGATACATCTGTATCTCCCAATGTATTAGATGAACTGCAGCATACTACAAACTTGGTTTCATCTCAGTTTTTTCACTTATATTCAGGCAATTATTCCAGAGTAGTATGTAAAGATTATGTACAAAATTTTCTTCGATGTTCCTAAGGGTAACCTACATACATTATCTTTACCTAATTCCATCAGCCTCCATTTGTGGTCATTATCAAGTGATTTCTACTATGAGCAATACAAATATATAATACATACAATCCATATGTACTTTGCTGATGAACTTCCCAGTGCAAACAAAATTAAAATTATCTAGTATATTCTCCTTCCTGTTTTTCCCTCTACCTCACCATTCAGTTTGAAGTATAATCTTTACTTTCAATTATTAATAATAAGGTGAATAAATTGTATTCTATATTTTATATGGTTTCCCCACGCTGCCTCCATTTTTTATATCTGTATTGTATCTACGTTGCCAGAGGATACAGCTATTACACACATTTGCTTCTCTGTTTTGGTCATCATTTAGTCTGAATACTACAGGTCAGTATACATTTTAAGCTCACAACTAATTCTGTTTTCAATACCTCTCCAGTCATATGGTTGCCTGAACATTGTTCTTTAGTAGAGTCCTCAGAAAGGGCTCATGAAAACAATAAATTCTGAGTTCTTACATGCTCATAGCAATTTATCTACAGCCATTTTGGTTGAAATCCACTTTGGCTAAAGATGAAGTCCTTGGCTCATATTTTTTTCTTCAATGTCATAATCATGTTATTCCACTACCTTGTCACATAAAGCATTGACACAAGCAAATCTGATGATAACCTGCATTATTAATTCATTTTTCTAGAATTTATCTTGATTTGGTAAATCTGGGTTGATTCTCTCTGCATCAGTTTTCTACTTCTGTGTAACAAATAACCACAAAGAGGGCAGATTATTATCTTGGAGGGTTCACAGGTCAGAAGTCTAGGCACAGCTAGCAGGAACCTCTGCTCACGCTCTCACCAGGATGAAATCGAGAAGTCATCAGGGGCTGTGGCCTCTTTTGAAACTTATGGACTTCTTTCAAGCCTACTGGTTGTTGGCAGAATTCAGTTCCATGTAGCTAAAGGATTGAGCCCCCTACTTTCTTGCTGGCGGTCATTTGGGGGGCACTCTCAGCCACAAGAAACTAACTGCCATTCCCTGCCAGGTGACACTCTCCCCAATATGGAAGTCTGTTCTTTCAAGACTAAAAGAATAGCGCTGTTTTATTTATTTTTTTTTTTTTAAGTAAGATCCACAGCCACACCCAACGTGGAGCCTGAAAGGCCCCAATGCAGGACCTCAACATAGGATTCCAACCCAGGGCCCTGAGATCAAGACCTGAACTTAGATCAAGAGCCAGCCACTTAACCAACTGAGCCACCCAGGTGCCCCGGAATAGCACCTGAATATTTTTTAGAAGTCACCCTTTTTGTGTTTCACTTGCTGAGTTATACATTTACTCCATGTTTAATTTTAAAAAGGAGCTTTGATAGTCTTAAAAATACGTAGTATAAAATATAGGGTGAAGAAACTGAGGCAAAGAGAACATAAGTATGAAGGAAATACTGATTTATTAGCCAAGGCTTTCCCTGACCCTATAATAGAAAGAGATTTATTTTAAGGAATTGGCTCACAAGATTATTAAAACTGACAAGTCGACACTCTACAGAGTGGGCCAGCAGGCTAGTAATGTAAAAAGAGCCAAGGTTGCAGTTCAAGTCCAAAGACCATCTGCTAACAGAATTTCTTCTTGCTTGGGTAAGACTAATCTTTCTTTCTAATCATGCCTTCAACTGACTGAATGAGGCCCACCCACATTATGGAGGGTAATACGCTTTACTCAAAGCTCCCCAGGTTATATATTAATTTCATTAAAAAAAAAAAAAAAAAACTCTCACAGAAACATCTAGAACAATGTTTGACCACATATCTGGGCATTGTGGTCCAGCCAGGCTGACACATAATGTTAACCATCTCAAAAGATGAAGGTTAAAGTTATACCCCCAACTGCATAATATGAAATCCTATTTATATAGCTGATTTATAATTATGCCCTCAGTTTCCTAGTTAACAAAGCAAGAAATAAAGCCATCATTCATTCAGAAAAGCTTTTTTTAAATAGAGAAATCTAACCTCATGGAAAGGGAACTATATGATGCAGTAGCAACCTCCCAGTTAGTTTTCCTAAATAAATCCAACACCATAGTTCCACAGCAAACAGCCAGACATGCAAATGAGAAAGCCATCAGATGATTTTAGTCTCCAGTTTTGGGGCTGGTCCAGTTAATGCCAAGTGAAACAGAAACATTTTCTCCACAAGCCCCACCTATATTGCAGAAATTTAAGTAAAATATATGTTGTTTTTGTTTTCAGCTACTAAATCCTGGAATGATCTGTAATACTACAATAGATTATGGGAATAGAAGGATGCCCAGAGACTCCTCAGTTATTAACATAAAAGCACTTTGTAGGAATCTCCCAAACCTATTGACCTGATGACTTGGATCTCAGCGCCATGCACAAGTATATGTGTGCGGTTGACTATTAAAACAAGCTTCCCAACAGTCAAAAGAGAGAACAGATAAAATAACCAAGAACACTATCAAAAGCCACAGAGAGAATTTAAGAGGCAGAACCCAATGACCTAACCTGGAATGTGGCCAAAACTTTAGGCTTAATACTTCTCTTTCAAAAACAGTGTCATGGAACTTCTGATGAGCAGCGTAGATCAGGACTAGGGCTGGCCAAACCATCTTTATGTGAAATGGAACACCACTGCAAATTAATAAGCCAGTGGATTTTGAACTAGAAAGTTTAGCCTCTAATTTATTTTGGCTAGAGTGCTTTTCAACAGAAGTGTAAATCAAGTTTAAGAAGTTGGCTCCGAAAAGACATGAATAGCTACAGGTCAGTTGCAATTAGTTCATTTAAAGTTCATTCTTAAGTTCAAGAAAATAAGATGGAGTCTGGGGTTTGGAGAAACAGAAGGCCTACATTTTTTATATGAATAGTTAGCTAAAAGACCTCTATGTTTGTGACAATTCTTTCATGAAGATGGAGAAGATACAGAGAGTGGAAGAAAAGAGAGAATAAACTTAGAAACATGGGTTTGTAGTTTGATGTGATGACGTGTATGAGAAATGAAGGTGACATTTGCATAAGTGAGTAGATATTAGTGAATATAAACCTTGAAATGAGAGGATAAGCCTTAGAACAGAATATGAGAAAAATCCTTCAACTTCATTTCTTTGCAATACCTTTTCCTTTCCCAAAACTACACAGTCTAGTGACACTGACCTACTCTTTCTCCAACCCACCATTCTGTCCACAAATGCCATAACTTTGCCACCCTAGGATCTTTTCCTGTAATGTCCTCAGCGTAGTGTTTTGAAATGGAAAATGTATCGAGTCATACAGTCCTGAATTTGGAAGTCACATCTGCCTCTAGCTATTGTGTAAACTTGAGCCTTTGTTGTTTATGACCATCAATTTCAAGACCTGTAAAACGAGAATAAAATATCCACCCATATAGGAGTTAAATGGTTCAAGTAAGACAACAGCCATGTAACATTTACTACAATATCAGAGGATAACACATAGGGCAAGTTCAGCAAAGGATAATTTCCCCAGAAACTCCTAATTCCTTACTCAGTGACTCCTACTATGCTCTGCAATCTTGATGCACAGACTCCATGCCAAAGCCCCCATACAATGTTTCACTTTTTTTTTTCCAGGCTGTCACAGCACCTTAGCCACACCATATTGTCTCAACATGTTTATGTGTCTGCCTATCCCATGTAGATTTGAGACTTTATTATTCCTTGTGTATTTTGTACCTTCATGATGATAAGTCTAGAAATTTGTGTTTTGTAATAAAGGCACTTATAAACATGACATTTATAAAAATTAGTATGTGGCATTTGAAGGAAGTGAAATGTGGATTAGTCAGTATTTGGAAATGTTCTCGTCTGTACTATAGAGGCATCTCTTTCCTCATCTGGTTCCCACTTGGCCAACTGTCGGCCTTATTTGATTTATGGAGGTTCCCTGCTCTTCTTTATGACCTTGCCTCTCATGTTTTCTCAAGTCAGAGCTTTTTTTGGTAAACCTATACCCTTATTAATGAAATATGATCAATTGATGCTATAAGGTACATTTGAAATGTGTAAGTCGGATATTATGCATCGCTAAAAGGGATAGTACTCACTCCAAAGGATGCAGAAGACCCTGCTGTACACATTTACTCTTAGGGACGCATTTTTCCCCTAGGTGAGACGTTAGGTTCGAAAAGAGATTAAACTCTGATCCCTTTGCCTCAATTTACATATTAAACTGCTAAATTTCTAGAGACAATAATTACAATGTAGCTAATGTCTATTAAGTATTTAATATAGCACAAGCACCAAACTAAAAACTTTTTATGTGTCCGCTCATTTTTATCCCTGCAACAAACTTAAAAGAAAGATACTATCATTGTGTCGATTTCACAGATTAGGAAGGCCAATTAACATGAAACTAATTTGAATTTTATCAGCCCGGTTTGAACACTTTATAAAATTTACATATGGATTCATACATTGGAAGAAATAGCCCCCACCTGGTATTTATATTTTCATTATTACCTTTTTCTAGTACTCGCATAAGTGTATGTTAAAATGTTATAGGACATCAATAAAGTGAAATTGGTTACCTGACTGTCTTCTCTCATCTTAGAATTCATATGAATGGGAAAACAGATAAATACATTTTATTAGAAAATTGGAGGGAAGATGGGTAGGGGGATTGGCTAAATCGGTAATAGGAGAACACTTGTTGGGATGAGCAATGGGTGTTATATGTAAGTGATGAATCACTGGGTTCTATTCATGAAACCAACACTACACTGTATGTTAACTAACTTGAATTTAAATAAATAAATTAAAAAGTCAGGAATAGATCAAGAATGGATTCTTTGTACTACAAGCACAAAACAGGAAGATGTGAGGAGTCAGAGGGCTACATATACACACACAACTCCACAAGCATTTCAAGAAAACTGGAGACCATCCTGTAGTCATATTTATTTGTTTTTAACAAAGCTGTAGAGATCTAAGACCAACCATTGCTGCATTTACTCCACTGACTGCGATGTAATAAACAAACCTGATCTGAGGTAGCCTTTTCAAATTACTTATATTTACCATAAGATTATTCCAACAAATTGAAGAATTCTCCAAAATAAAATCACTTTATCTTTATAAACCAAATAGTCTTATTGACATACATCTCACCCCAACATCCATATTCCTTTAGAGTATAGGTAAAGATACCTAGGTGGGTGCCTGACATGGCCCACTATTCTCTGAGGGGTAGAGACTTGGGGTCATCTTGCAATCCATCAAATGTGGCTGATTCTGTCTTCCTGGCACCTCCCTAGATCATCACTGTGCATTGGATCCAATGGGAAATGCCTCGTTACGGAAAACTCCCAAAACTCGACCTTCCAGAGGGAGGAGAACAGAAGAAGAGCACACAGTGTTTCAGTGGGAGAAATAAAAGGCAAATGTTCTATACTTCCATCCTGTGATTAGTTCCTCCAAGAATTTTGCTGTTTTTACCCTTGATAAGACTACCTGTCCCAAATTATAAAACACCAATATTGTTCCTAGATGTGATTAGTACACATGCTGGTTTGACTACTCCATGGAAACGTGAGGTAGGCTTCATAGCTATGCAAATTAGGCACCCCAAATAATATCAATTCTGATAAATTTAGTGGTATTAATTAGTGCTGTGGCAAGAACTGGACTGAGCATCATAATTCATATATTCAAACACTCTACAATTTTGCCATGAGTCACTATGATGTAGTAAAAGACACCATCTTTGAGATCAGAGAGACCTAAACTCAAATATAGACCCTGGCATTTATAAGATACAATAATTAACTTCTTTGCACCTTATTTTCCACACATTTTAACTAAGAGTGGTAATACCCTTTTGAGAATTAGAGATAAATTCTATAAAATGCATGATGTACATGATAGGCAGACAATAAAAAAATGTTAATATTATTAAAATAGGAAAAATGCAATAGAGAAAATCAAAACCCAAATGCTGAGTTTGAAATGATTAACTAAATTTATAAACCTCCAAAAGGACCGATTTTTTTTAAAGAAAGAAAGATGGGAAAGAGGAAGAGAAGGAGGGAAGGGAGGAAGGAAGGGAGGGAGGGAAGGAAAGAGGAAGGGACACATGAATACCCAATTACCAATATTAGAAATGAATGTAGAGACAATGCTACAGATCCTATATACATCAAAATGTTAATAAGAAAATATTTTGAACAAATTTCTGTTCAAAATAACCCAACAAATTTGACAACTGAGTTAAAATGGACAGATTCCTTGAATATTACAACTCCCAAAACCAATACCAAAAAAAAAAAATCCTTTTTTTTAGATTTTTTTATTGACATATAATTAACATACAATGTTACATTATTTTCAGGTATACAACATTGTAACTCACCTTCTCTATATGTTATGCTATGCTCACCACAAGTGTAGATACCATCTGTCACCATACAAGACTATTACAATATCACTAACCATATTCCAAAGGAAATCATCAACAAAACAAAAAGGCAACCTACCAAATGGGGGAAGATATTTGCAACTGATGTATCCAATAAGTGATTAATATCCAAAATATATAAAGAACGTATACAGCTCAACACCAAAAAAATCAGACAATGCAATTAAAAAATGGGCTGAGAAGCTGAATAGACATTTTTCCAAGAAGATATACAGATGGCCAACAGATACATAAGAGATACTCAACATCATTAATCATCAGTGAAATGCAAACCGAAACCACAATGAGATATTATCTTACACCTATCAGAATGACTGAACAAAAAGACAATAACAAGTGTTGGTGAAGGTATGGAGAAAAAGAACACTCATGCACTGTTGGTGGGAATGCAAGTTACTATAGCCACTGTGGAAAACAGTATAGAAGTTCCTCAAAAAATTAAAAATATAAATACTATATGATCCAATAATTCCACTACTGGATATTTCCCAAAGAAAACAAAAACACTAATTCAAAAAGATCTATGCACCCTTATGTCCACTGAAGCACTATTTACAATAGCCAAGATATGGAAGCAACCCAAGTGTCCATCAGTAAAGGAATGGATAGGGAATATGTGATAGATAGATAGATACATAGATAGATAGATAGATAGATAGATAGATACAGATAGATGATGATAGATATAGATATAGATAGATATAGATATAGATATAATGGAATATTATACAGCCATAAAAAAGACAAGATCTTGCCATTTGTGACATCATGGATGGACCTAGAGGGTATTTTGCTAAGTGAAATAAGTCAGACTGAGATAGACAAATATCATATGACTTTACTCATATGTGGTATCTTAAAAACAAAACAATTAAAAAACAAGCAAACAAAATAAAGAATCAGATTTATAAATACAGAGAACAGACTGATGGTTGTCAGAGGGAAGGGGGAGGGTAAGAGGATGGGCAAAATGAAGGAAAAGAAGTGGAAGATACAGGCTTCCAGTTACAGAATAAATAAGTCAAGAAAAAAATCTTAACAGTACTAAAGAAATTAAAGCCTAATTTAAAATCTTCCCAAAAAGCCACAAAGAAAGCTATAGGCCAAGGTGGCTTCACTGATTAATTATATCAAACATTTACTATAAGTCTTATATAAACTCTTTTAGAATATAAAAAATGAGGGCAGGGGCACCTGTGTGGCTCAGTTGGTTGGGCGTCAACTTCAGCTCAAGTCATGATCTCACATTCCATGTGTTTGAGCCCTGCGTCGGGCTCTGTGCTGACAGCTCAGAGCCTGGAGCCTGCTTTGGATTCTGTGTCTCCCTCTCTCTCTTCCCCTCCCCTGCTTGCTCTCTCTCTCTCTCTCTCTCTCTCTCTCTCTCTCAAAAATAAATAAACATAGAAAATTAAAAATGAGGGAATACTCCCCAACTGATGTTATGAGATCAACATAACCCTAATACCAAAACCTAATGAGGACATCACAAGAAAAAAAATTACATAACAATATCCCTCATGAACACAGATGCAAGTATTCTTGTCAAAACATTAGCAAATCAAATCCAGCAGTATATGAACGGAAAACCTCATGATCAAGTATTCGAGATTGAATTTACATGTATAAATCAGCCAACTGACTAACAGAACAGAGGAGAAAAATCATATAAATATCTCAATACACACAAAAAAAGTTCTTTACAAAATTCAACATGTTTGTTTTTTTTAAATCTCTTAACAACCTCAAACTACAAGGGAACTAACTCAGTCTTATAAAAGGCATCTACAAAAACTGTCAGTATAGTGCTTAATGGTAAAATACTAAACACTTTCAAGATCAAGGATGTCAACTTCCACGACTTTTACTTAATATTGTCCCAGAGGTCCTAATCAATGAAATAAGACTGTAAAAATGAAATAAGTTCATAAAGATTGTAAAGAAGGAAATAAAAATATATTCAAAGACTATGTGACTGAATATAGAGTAAATCCCAAGGAGTGTTACTGATTTTCAGAATGTCCCAAATGGACAAGTAATTCTATGCCAAAGAGCAAGAGAAATATCCATTTATTGTCAGTACACTTTGTCAGTTCCCATATTCATCAGCAAATTACAGCTTGCACTTGCCCATTATCTCCAGGTAGAAGAAGAATATTAGTTCAGGAATGAAATATATTTATGTTAAGTACCTACCATCAAAACTGGTCTCCGCTCCTAAGGCCTGATGAAATCCAAGACTTCATATGGGACTTAGGTTACATTTTACAATGTAAATTAGTACGCATGACGGTTCTACTACCCATGAGCCACAACTTACTGGCCAGTCCCCACTATTAACACACACAGATCAATTTTTCCCATGGCCATTTACTAGTCAGATGGGATAATAAGCAAATTTGAGAGGTGATCCTTTTTGGGGAGGGCAGAGTTCTAGAGAACTTGTCACCTACCACAAAACAAAAGATAAACTATTGTTCATATTATCTTTAGATTCTACTCATGGAAAATAGGTATCATGTGGCTCTTGTATTATTTCCCTGGAAACAAACTGAGACAGGGATTTGCCTGCAGGTGGCCAATTAAGCAGGGCCCTCGGGAATGCCTGTGAGGAGGTGGAGGCAACATAACTAGCAGAGGGAGATGTTGAACTATGATGCGGTTGCGATAGAGGCTCTTCCTGATGCCTCGGGGGGCTTACTTACAGCTGGTTGCCCCCCTAATGATGGTCCAAACTCAGGAAAAGGGACCAGGCCCCTGCATCTTCACATCAACCAGTCTCTGGATGTAAGCTGTCCCACTTCTAGGGAATACAACTGTAACCATGTGCAAGGTTGTTTGTTTTGAGAGGGCAATGCCTGTGGGAGGACTCAGCTCTGAGCTGTCAGCAGGTAACACTCCTTCCGGCAGCAGAACGAGTGCCAGGGAGAACACGGGCAGTATATGACAGCACCCTGCACACTCCATGATGAATTGCTGTGAAATCCCGAAACAAAAAGACTGTGCTTTTAATGAGGGCAGCTGATACGTGGGGCTTGGGGGACCCACATCCACACCGAAGCCAGTGGGTGGAGAGTGGAATGAGAGTCACTCTCCAGTAGAGATGGAGCAAACAGCAAACAGCTAGTTCTGGCACCAGCTCCAAGAAAGCAGCAGCCATGAAAACAGTTTATGTCTCAGAAGGAGCCCTGATGCCAAGCAACTGGAAAGTGGGAGCGTGCAGAGCTCTCACACACGTGATAGAGGAGCAACGGCTTGAGGAGGTAAAGCAAAGCACTATTTCTGCAGCCCCATTTATGGCTCACCCCCTTTATAGACTGGAGGCTCATGGGAAAGCCATGAGGCTGCCGCCACTCCAAGAGACGTTGTCAGAAATTACCAAAAACCAGTAACCGTGGTCATTTCGGCAGGCGGAACTGGAGAAATAGAAGATATATTTTCACTTCTTTCTTTGTATGTCACGAGTAGTAAAAGTCTAAGTGATTTCTACTTCTTTTTGTGTGTTTTTTTCTGTGTTTTTAAAATGCAGTAATTGAGTTAGTATCAACAGAGCCAGCAAAATAGGACATGAGAAGGGCAATAGCAGTCATCTCTCTCTTACTGCCATTCCACCACACAACGTACGCTCTTGAGCTCAACTAGTATTGGGGCCATCAGACTTTCTTACTTGCTTTATTTCTATTTATCTTTATTATTATATTTACTACTATTTATAGTATTATAATATATAATGTAAAATATAATATGTAATATGTAGCCTAATGTATTTTATGACTATTTTATCATTATAATGTACAATTACTTTATATGTTGTTATAGTTGTTATGAGTTATTTATTAATCTACTTTATTTTCGCATATGATTCAGTCACTTTGCTCTGATCTATAGTACCCCTTATAGGTTTCAATATCTTATATCCCAAAGCATATGCATTTGGGGTGAGTTAAATAATAAATAAGTTTGTTTGTATAAGAAATGAGGTTTTAGTCTGGAAGAACTGAAAAGGTGCTTTGTCTCACATGGACAGAAACTCACTCCAGAAAAAAAAAAAAAAAGGAAGAAAGAAAGAAAGAAAGAAAGAAAGAAAGAAAGAAAGAAAGAAAG
>NW_024412403.1:16539386-16540503 GCF_014898765.1 Herpailurus yagouaroundi | reverse complement strand
AAAGAAAGAAAGAAAGAAAGAAAGAAAGAAAGAAAGAAAGAAAGAAAATGTTGCAAGACATGCCTTTGGTAGTGACGTGTTTTGTGTGCTGTGTAGCCACTGGGTTATCTAAAGCCCTGTTGAGTGAGCCAGAATACTTGGAAATGTTCGGATAAAGTCAGGGTCAGTGTGACCCTTCATGTACTCAATGCTTGGGAAGATTGCTAGCTTAAAATGTCCAGGAATGTTTTGAAGACAGCTAGGCAAGTGCTGAAGTGCTGTAAACAACAAAATAAATAACTATTATTCCAAAACTGAAATAAGGCTAACAGTTTGAAAAACCTCATTTAGTGCTCCAGAAATTAGCCAAAGTAGATGATGGCAGCTTAGATTTATGATGGTTTTATCAAACAACTGAAATACTTTACGTGTGATCATTATTTTGAACCTGCTGACAGTTTTTAATATAACTTTTGTATATTTTACACGAATTTTGTATACTAGTTTGTATAATTTTCCAAACTATTTATGAAAAGTTTTTTTAATGAAAATTTGTTGTTAAAAGTGCCCTGAACAGTATTAGTGTCTGATTCCTAAAAAATAAAAATTAAAACAAATAAATAAATAAAGCAGAGTTCTTTTTGCCAAATGAACAAAATCTGATTCTGTATGGCCATGGAAGTAGTAGACAAGATGAAGCTTACAGAATGATAAAAGCTAATGAAGTAGAAAATTAGAGTCAACCTCCTGGAGCAGTGTTCAGTTCGGTTGATTTTTGAGAAAGGGATGAAATATGGAGAAGGGACTAGGGAGACATAGAAGAGACCCAGAGTGAAGATTTAAAAACCATTTTCAGGGACGCCTGGGTGACTCAGTCGGCTAAGTGTCCAACTCTTGATTTCAGCTCAGGTCATGATCACATGGTTCACGGGTTTGAGGCCACATCAGGCTCGAGTCCCACATCAGGCTCCACACTGACAGCATGGAGCCTGTTTGGGATTCTCTCTCTCTCCCTCTCTTTCTACCCCTCCCCCACTCATGGTCACAAGCGCACACACTGTCTCTCTCTCTCAAAATAAATAAATAAACTTAGAAAGAAAGAAAGAAAGAAAGAAAGAAAGAAAGAAAGAAAGAAAGA
>NW_024412403.1:16484719-16539376 GCF_014898765.1 Herpailurus yagouaroundi | reverse complement strand
AAAGAAAGAAAGAAAGAAAGAAAGAAAGAAAGAAAGAAAGAAAGAAAAAAAGAAAGGTTACAGATTGCAGTCAGTTGGAGTAGCCCAATCTCTTGAAATTTAGTGAATATGAGCTGTTCCACGTCCTGTGGCAGTTCAAATCCTCAAGATTTCTTTTTAATTTCTGGAAGTCATGTTCTCACCATCACATTTGGTGTTGGGCTCCTGTTTTGGCATGTGTTATCTCTTTTCTTACAATCTCATTTGCTTTATTAGGAAATCATATTAAACAAGAAGTATATAGGATTTAAAATAGAAGTATCTGCAGAAGCAGAATTCATGAACTCACTAATTTTTAACCATGCTAAAATTTATTTAACATGTTCACAACATGTTAAATAAATTTATAACAATTTGTACATTGTTATAAACATTGTAAATAAAGAAGTAACACATATTCTCTCTTCATTTTTGATCACTTATTGCAGGGAAAATGGTATAACATTTCAAACTGAACTAGTATGTCACTCATTTCCATTCAGTAGAGTGATTATTTCATAAGTTTTCAATGTACTCAATGAAAGAAATCTGTCAACTCTATTAAAAAATAGTTATGCTACTGGAATCTCTATAAGGCAAAATTTCCCTTTTATGACTCTTGAAAATTCTCACTGCAGCTGTGAGAAATATTTGAAATGAATAAACTGTAAATAATGTGATCCTAACATCATGCATACATTTGTATTATTTTGCATGTTATAAAGCTCTATCTTTTCATTTTTATTTCATTTCAGCTGTCTTAAACTGATATGTCTATCTCACAATTCCTTAAGAAGCTGTGAATACTTTAAATTACCAAAACTACCTTTAAAATAAAACACAGAGATTTGTTCTCAGGGGAAATATTTTCTAGAGAAAAATGTTACTTAAAGTAGTTATTACAAAAGAAATAATTTTGAGCAGCTCTTTCAAAAAAAAGGTTTCACAGGGATTAAACAGGCACAATATTCCAAAATAAGGCCACATGTTTTTTTAAACATAATGCTCTTTAGGAATACATAAATCTTGGGACACCTGGGTGGCTCAGTTGGCTAAGCGTCCAACTCTTGATTTTGGCTCAAGTCATGACCTAAATTTGAGAGATTGAACCCTGTGTCACAGCGCGGAACCTGCTTGGTATTCTCTCTCCCTTTCCCTCTGAGCCTCCCCCACCCCCACTCCTCTCATGCTTTCTCTCTCTAAAGTAAATAAATAATATAACGCATAAGTCTTCTCTCAAGATGCTCTTTTTAGATACTACCAATTGATTCTGTGTGCCTGAAACCAACCCCCATGTGCCTTGATATGAACATATTCTCCAAGCTATTTAATCAGTTGTCACCAAGGGGAGTAACAAATGAGTAAGAGAAAAGGGCTGATTGTTCGAATCCCTACTTACCACTTGGGCTTCTACTAAGACCTTTCACAGATGTAATCTTATCCACATTGTCACAGGGAGCACACTAAGCTTAAGAAATGTGGATGAGATCAAGTGAGTCCAGAGTACAAACCTGAGCTTCTTATCCATGAAGACATATTCCTTCTGCTCTCTTTTCTGACTGGCTTCTTTCACTCAATATAGTTTTTGGAATACATCAGTGTTGTTCTGTACATTAGTAACTTGATCTTTTTTTCATTGAGTGTTCCTCCATTGTATGATCATACCACTGCTTGCTTATTCACTGGTTGACAGGTATTTGGATTTTTTTTCTCCTTGGAGTTATTATGAGTAAACCATCTACGAATATTCCAATATAAATCTTCTCGTGGGAATATGTTTCATTTCCCTTGTATGAATACATAGGAGAGGAATTTCTGGGTCATATGATAAATATATGTTTAGTTTTTTAAGAAACTGCCAAACTATTATCCAAAGAAGTTGGACCATTTTAATTTCCCACCAGCATGTATGAGGTCCAGTTGTCCCACCTTTCCAGCAGAACTGTCAGCCTTTTTCATTTCAGCCCTCTAGTGGGTAAGTGCCATTTCACTGTAGTCTTCGGCAAAATATGTTTCCCTGAACACTAATGTTGATTACCTTCCCATGATTTTACTGGCTCTTCACATATCTTCTTGCCTATTTTAAATTAGGTTTATATTTTACTATCAAGATTCAGAAGTTTTAAGAATATTCTTAATACAAGTCCTTTGCCAGATAGATGTATTCTGAATATTTAGCCCTACTCTGGTTTGTCCTTTCGTTTTCTTAATAAAGGCTTTCACAAATAGAATTCTAATTTTTTTAAACCTAAATTAAAATGTGCTTCTTTTATGGTTTTCACATTCCTACATCTTATTTCAGAAACCTCCATCTATCCTGTGATTATGAAGATATCCTCTTCTTTTAGAAGTTCTGTAGGTTTTGAGCTAGAATAAACAATTCTAAAATTTGTGTGGAACCAGAAGAGGCTCCAAATAGCCAAACTAATGTTGAAAAAGAAAACCAAAGCAGGTCATCACAATTCCAGACTTCAAGCTGTATTACAAAGTTATAATCATCAAGATAGTATGGTATTGGCACAAAAACAGACACATAGATCAATGGAACACAATAGAGAACCCAGATATGGACCCACAAACATGTTGGCCAACTAATTTTTGACAAAGCAGGAAAGAATATCCAATGTAATAAAGACAGTCTCATAAGCAAATGGTGTTGGGAAAACTGGACAGTGATATGCAGAAGAATGAACCTGGACCACTTTCTTACATCATGCGCAAGAGTAAACTCAAAATGGATGAAAGACCTAAACGTAAGAAATAATTTTGAGCCATCAAAATCCTAGAGGAAAAACAGGCAAAAACCTCTTTGACCTCTGCCACAGCAAGTTCCTACTTGACATGTCTCCAGAGGCAAGGGAAACAACAGCAAAAATGAACTATTGGGACCTCATCAAGATAAAAAAAGGTTCTGCACAATAAAGGAAACAATCAGTAAAACCAAAAGGCAAACAACAGACTGGGAGAAGATATTTGCAAATGACATATCAGATAAAGGGTTAGTATCCAAAATCTATAAAGAACTTCTCAAACTCCACACCCAAAAGACAAAGAATCCAGTGAAGAAATGAGCAAAAGACATGAATAGACACTTTTCCAAAGAATACATCCAGATGGCTAACAGAAACATGAAAAAATGCTCAACATCACTCATCATCAGGGAAATACAAATCAAAACCACCATGAGATACCACCTCACACCTGTCAGAATGGCTAAAATTAACAACTTAGATAACGACAGATGCTGGAGAGGATGCAGAGAAAGAGGAACCATTTTGCACTGCTGATAGGAATGAAAACTGGTGCAACCACACTGGAAAACAGTATGGAGCTTCCTCAAAAAATTAAAAATAGAACTACCCCACAACCCAGAAACTACACTACTAGGTATTTATCCAAGGGATACAGGTATGCTGTTTTGAAGGAGCACACGCACCCCAATATTTATAGCAGTGCTATCAACAATAACCAAAGCATGGAAAGAGCCAAATATGTCCATTGACAGATGAATGGATGGATAAAGAATATCTGGATATGGATATGTGGACAGAACTAGAATGGATAATGCTAAGCAAAATTAGCCAGTCAGAGAAAGACAAATATCATATGACTTCACTCATATGTGGAATTAAAGACACAAAACAGATGAGCCTAAGGGAAGGGAAGCAAAACTAACATAAAAGCAAGGAGAAGGACAAAACACAACAGACTCTTAAATACAGAGAACAAACTGAGGGCTGCTGGAAGGTTTGTGGATGAGGCGATGGACTAAATGGGCAAGGGACATTAAGGAGGACACTTGTTGGGATGAGTACTGGGTGTCATATATAGGGGATGAATCACTGGATTCTACTCTAGAAATCATTATTGCATTATATGCTAAATAACTTGGATGTAAATTTAAATTTTTTTTTAAATCAAAAGAAAAAAAAAAAAAAAACAATCCAAGGTCAGGTTATCTTCAACCTGGACCTTGTTCACTTGCTTACACACTGTTACTTGTGCTAGGAATTTTGTCTTCCCATCTTCTACTTTATTCTATTTCATATAGTTCTTCATTGTCTCTTTTTTCCAAGAAAGAAAATTCAAACATACCATATTTTATGATGAAGATAATAATGTAAAATCACCTTCAGAAAGATGTGTGTTTGATGTGGGTTCTCCTCGTGCAGTGTTAGATTTATAACAAGCATTCATATTCTGGGTAAGTAGAAAACCCTTATTTCACTTCTCTGACAACTTTTTAGTTCCAAAACTTGAGAGTCATCCTACCTCCTCCTTTGTCCTCAACCACACATTGAGGGTTACCAGTTAAAACTGGTTAAAATCCAGGTCACCCAGGTACATGTGAATTTCAATTAGACAATGAATAATTTTTTAGTACATGCCCTAAAGATTGCCTGAAGCATACTTATACTTTATCTGAAATTCAAATGTCATGATGTCCTATATTTTTATTTGCTAAATGTGGCAACCGTACCCACAGCTAACTCATCACCAAACCCTCAAAATCCTGCTTCCTCAATATTACCTGAATTAAGTCCATTTCTTTCTATCTGTAGTCTTGAAGAAGATGCCACATTTATACCTAGGTTGTTTTAACCACCTCCTAATTGGCTTCTAATCTCTAGTCTAAATGCTCTTCATTCTCTGTAAAGCCATAATGACACTTTTAAACACAAACCTGATCATGTCACACCCCTTTGATTGCTCCCATTGCTTTTCAGACAAATTCTAAACTACTAAATTTGGCTTTCACTGCTACATTGTGTCTGTCCAGCTTATCTCTAAGCAGTCAGAATCCTGCATTCTCCATACACTCCAACCATTTTGGGAAAACTTTCAGTCTCTTGACAAAGCTAAACTCTACCTGTTGGTTCATATATTCACACATGAATTTTCTTCTATCTAGAGGATTCTTCCAGCCCATAATATAAGTCTCACTAGCCCTTTCAGCTGGGCCTTGGGATGCTTGCTATCATATATGAACTTCTCTCTTCCCCTGCTCTGCTTTGATTCAACTCTCCATGCTAAGGTTGTCACGCCTCTATTCACCCTTTTGGGAAGGAGCCATTCCCACCCTCCAGTTATGGGGACAGCTGAACACTGAACACCTGACACTGGACAGATGAAATTGACAGTAGCATTAGTCACATATACTGGGAGTGTGACAGCCTGCAAGTGGAGGACATCTCACAAGGCCACACAGGCGTTGCACTTAGGACCACAGTGAACAACCAGGGCCTGCAGGAAACAGGCTTTATACTATCAAGAGGATGAGGTGCCCCCAGGTAACAGGTGGATGCAATTGGCTTGTTGAATTACTATGTGGGCTGGCAGAGAAGGTCACCTACACTATGGGATAAGCAGGAACTGTGCCTGGTTCCCTAGATAAGGCAAGTTCTTCGGCTAAGGTTCCTTACTCATGAGAGTAGAGCAAGAAGGAGAACTTAGAGTTAAGATCATTTGAGGCTCTCTCTGTTTTACCAAATGTCATGGCAGCACATGATATTGGGCCTTGATTTTTAAGCCTTACCCGCCATAGCTAATGAGCTTGTAAGAATATATCACAGTTCATGCCTCCTTCCAGAATGGTATCCAAAAAGTTTAGCTTTCCTCTTACCAGATTCAGAAATGTAATGAAAAGTAATGCCAGGAAAACCGTCTAAGAGTTGGAAACGGGTGTTCTCCAGGCTGATGCTACTGAACTCTGTACCTTTGATTCTATTTCTAATGGTTAGACTAGATTTTAAAACTCTGTAGGGATAGAAGTCAAGCTGCAGAAAACTGATGTCAATGTAAATAATTCTTTTATTGTCATTGATGCAAATGAGTTTTGTTGACAGAAGTTATTAGATGATGCTAAGCTTCCATCATTACATTGCATTTCATTCCTAACGGGTTTGATTCAGTTTTTCACCATCTATTAGAAATTAATTTCAGCATTCCTGATTGTGTGTATGGGCGTGGTATTTATATGCATATATGTATGCATTTATATTATATATTTATATATTTATATTATATATATTATATATAAATTTAAATATATAAATTTATATTCTTCAAATTCTCATTTGAAGGGGTTTGAATATGTTACTGGTTCCTCATTAAATAAGGAGTTTAATATCATCCTTAATACATATTTACATTTTCATAAAGTTTCATGATTTCACCTTTTTGGAAAATTATACTTTAGCAATAAAGATAACATTTTTAAAAACTATCTTTGAAAAGGAGATACAAATATACTTACATGTAAATGTTGTTTTACATGAGGCAGCAAAAGTATCTTCTAATCTTACTTGGTTTTTTAATAATAAGCTTTTGTTAAATTCATAAATTTTATTAAATTTATAAATTTAAAATGATAAATATTTAAGTAAAATTACTACAGTACAAATGAAGTGAGAGAGGAAAGATGTATGGGTCAATTAAGAAAGGGGGGATTTTGGGGCGCCTGGGTGGCGCAGTCGGTTAAGCGTCCGACTTCAGCCAGGTCACGATCTCGCGGTCTGTGAGTTCGAGCCCCGCGTGGGGCTCTGGGCTGATGGCTCAGAGCCTGGAGCCTGTTTCCGATTCTGTGTCTCCCTCTCTCTCTCCCCCTCCCCCGTTCATGCTCTGTCTCTCTCTGTCCCAGAAATAAATAAACGTTGAAAAAAAAAAAAGGGGGGGGATTTTTATTTATTCAAAATTATGCATATTTGCTAATCTACTTTAGCATTAAGGGCACTGGCCCAGGCCTAATTCTTTGCTCAGTAATATTGAAGAATGTTACAGGCAGGGGGTGCAAAGGGCTCCGTTTTTGCTTTTCTTCACAATCAAAGTTTGGGCTGCTCATTCTGGCAACTAAACTTTCTTGGAGAAGCTTTATCCCAAAGTTCTCCTACCCTGAGAGTAGCTTAGGTCACTGCTGAAAATGTCAAGTGTCATTTTGACTGACAAAGCATAAAAGAAGCTTGGGAGCAAGTTTTCTTATACAAACAAACAGTTGCTAGATCGCAATTCTGAATCTCTAAGAGAGCATTAAGAAACGTGACTGTAAGCAAAAACTGAGATTTTGTTGCCAAAAGGGAACATCATCAATTTCTGAATATATTTTATATGTGAGTTAACATTTACCACTTTGGGCACTTTTTTTTTTTTTTGATTGTTAAAAAATGATTTTTTATTTACTTATTTTTTTATTTAATTTATTTTTTAAATTCACATCTGAGTAGTTAGCATATAGTGCAACAATGATTTCAGGAGTAGATTCTTTAATGCGCCTTACCCATTTGGCCCATCCCCCTCCCACAACCCCTCCAGTAACCCTCAGTTTGTTCTCCATATTTAAGACTCTCTTATGTTTTGTCCCCCTCCCTGTTTTTATATTAGTTTTGCTTCCCTTCCCTTAGGTTCATCTGTTTTGTATCTTGAAGTTCTCATATGAGTGAAGTCATATGATAGTTGTCTTTCTCTGACTGACTAATTTCACTTAGCATAATACCCTCTAGTTCCATCCACGTAGTTGCCAATGGCAAGATTCCATTCTTTTTGATTGCCAAGTAATACTCCATTGTGTATATATATATATATATATATATATATATATATATATATATATACACACACACCACATCTTCTTTATCCATCTTTATCCATTCATCCATCGATGGACATTTGGGGTCTTTCCATACTTTGGCTATCACTGATAGCACTGTTATAAACATTGGGGTGCACGTGCCCCTTCAAAACAGCATACCTGTATCCCTTGCATAAATACTTACTAGTGCAATTGCTGGGTTGTAGGATAGTTCTATTTTTAATTTTTTGAGGAACCTCCATACAATTTTCCAGAGTATGAAACTTGCATTCCCACCAGCAGTGCAAAAGAGATCCTCTTTCTCCACATCCTCGCCAACATCTGTTATTGTCTGAGTTGTTAATGTTAGCCATTGTGACAGGTGTGAGGTGGTATCTCACTGTGGTTTTGATTTGTGTTTCCCTGATGATGAGTGATATTGAGTATTTTTTCATGTGTTGGTTGGCCATCTGGATGTCCTCTTTGGAGAAGTGTCTAGTCATGTCTTTTGTCACTTTGGGCACTTCTTATGCAAATGGTGAAAAGCAGTGACTGCAGGAAAAAGGTTGGCAGAGAAGTTCCTCATAAGAGAAAGAAGCAAGCGACTCTCCTGCCCTAAAACAACTGTGAGAAGGAAGACCCTAGACAGGTACTCGCTGCACCTTCTCTTGGACTGGGTCCCATCATGATGGGACTCAGTGGATTATACTTTTCCACCCTAAGACAGAGAGCTGTTACTGTGGCGCCCTGCAAGGTCAGGCAGTTCAGAAAAAGAATTAACCTGGAGAAAGAGCTAGGATGGGCCGGGCAGAGCACCCTAACAAGTGACTTGCTGAATCCTGTTTAGCCTCCCACACCACTCCACACCCATCTGAACAAAAAGGTAAGCATACCCTGCCTTCTGGTGGTACATCATCCCAGCCATTTCTGCCAAGTCCAAATGGCTTTGCTACAATGAGAAACCTCCAGGGAACTAAAGAAAGCCTCAACACATGAAATGGAAGTGTTTGTGTGTTTTCCTTTCTCAACTAGAAAGTTAACTAAGAGAGAAGGCATAAGAAATCAGCAGCTGTGCCTTTTGTATGTAGTATTGCCTTGATCAGTACCCTTACTTAAGGATATGAGGGTTTAATAATGATGACCTACCCACACCCTGATATCCAGGGTGCATAATGGCTTTTGCTCTGGTATCAATGAATTTTATCAGGTTAACTTCAGAAGAAAGAAGGGGTAAATATTTAGCCCCTTTATACCAAATAGAAAGTTCTTTTGTTATATTAGCCGAATTAAAAGAATAAATTGACCTGAGTGATTTTAGTAAACGCTGAAATCCCCTCCCCCCACACCCCCCCGAAATAAAAAGCTTCCTAGAAGTTTGCAGTGGCTGGTACATTAAGGGAAAAAAATAATAATAATAATGACTTAAAGTCATTGTTTACAATGTTCCTGAAGATTAGAGAATATATTTCCAAAATAGGTAAACTATATTGGTCTTGTTTTTCTGTTTTCCCTTATAACATTATAGTCAGCAACATATTATTCAAATTCACTAAAAAGTACTCACAACCACTAAAGTTACTCCGCCAGTTAAGGATTAGTTTATTGCTGAGTATAATAGAAATTTGAATAGCACAGGATTGAACTATTGGGTTCTCTGTTTGGGGACCACTCAGTTCATGTAGTTAAAACTGAAGCTGACATTTTAAATGAATTTATTAGTCTCACTTCGTTCCAGGACCAGACAGTAGTCCAGCTCACACACATGGACACCCTGGGAGTTCTACAACTCAATCCAGAAGGGACACATTAATATTACTTCTCTTTCTCAAATGGTGAGCTTTCCAAAGGCAATTCCTTGATTTGATGTCATGTTCTAGCTTGGAAGTGAAACTTCCAGTTATACCACTTGGGAATCAAGTTATGTTTTACCAGTAAAATACCATTCAGCAAATTGTACATTATGGCCTTCAGGGTGCGACTTTTATAGGAAAGGGGACTAGCCCTCCAAGGCTTCTGTACAGGGTCTGCCAGGGTACTTAGTCCTAAAGTTAAATATTTAAAGCAAGAATGAAGCTTTCCCAGAGGGCTAAGAAAATCAAGTTAACAAGATTATAAAGAATAAATTAAGAAAGATTAAGAGGAAATACTACAATCAGTAGCTTTTTCTATACAAATTGCTATATTTCATTTATTCCAAGATACACAATTAATGACATCTTATACTCACTAGTAGCTAGGCTGTTGTCATAATATAGTTGCCATTACCTGCATATGAACCAACTTGGTTATTTTTCCAGGTGGTATAAATATCAGCAAGTAAACTTTTTGAGGACCATTTGAGGAAGAAATTTGAATCCTGGTTGCTACCTGAAAAATTTCCTTTGAAATTAGCTCATAAGATCAAAAGAGTACCAACATCAAAGTTTAAGAAATAGGTATCATTGGAAGCAAATTAAAGAGATGAGAGAAAAACATTCTCAAGAAATGCTGTACTACCAACATTCTTGAGGGTACAGATGATATCGTTGGAAACAGAGTAACATCAATGAGTCGAATGAATCAAAAGGTATTTCTGAAGAGTCACTATCTGCATGTGAAAGTATTTTAAGAATAAGTTTGTTTGGATATATTCTTTTTATCTCTGTTAAAGAATCATATGTGACAAAAATAAATTTCTCAATATAAAAGAGCTGTTTTAATGACTATAAAATGAAAATTCTAGGTGATAAGGGCATTATTCCATAGTTCAGCTGGCAGGGTTTCTTTGTTAGTAGTAAATAAAACAATGAATTATCTTCCATATGATGGCATATTCAATTAAATAACCTACGATAGCTTTACATTATTGGACACGACAGCAACACTCAAGCCAAAGTCCCTTTAGAAATTCTTCTTTCCCTCTCTGCCTCCAAAGCTTGCAGCCTCAGAAAAAGGCCTTTCTGCCTTCTGTTGGCCCCTGTGTGAGAAAGTCTGAGTACACTGATGGGATCGCAGAAGAAAATGCACCCTTGAAATAGGGCTACGACATCAAAACCAACATTTCAATAAAGAAGTATCCCAAACACATCATCTCAGCCTTTGCACAAATCAGTATGCCCGAGGGTGTCTTACCATTTCAATTCCATTAAATAATTTCAGAGAACACTTCTATCCTTTCACCACAATTGGAAGTCTTGCTGAGAAAAGTGTATGTAGCACCACCGCCATATTTTTGCCGAATTGTGCAGCACTGCATGACTCTGTGATGTTCCTTTTATCATTACATTGTACCATTTTATAACATTCTCCAACACCTACTATTTTAGACCTGAGAAGTGAAAACACCTATGCCCATACAGCTTACTGCTCACATTAATAGGACTTTACTATTTCAGAAATATAAGCATCTGCCCAGTACTATCAAAGTCACAAACTTTATTTACCATTCCCGGATCTTCCTGAAAGACCCATCAAATCTCGAATAGAAAGAATCAAAAGACAATTTACAGCCAAGACTCTTTGAAACCATGACCTGAAAATCCCTGCTGTGCATACCAGCCCTAAGCAGTTGTAGCATGATCCTCACCTAATCAAAACCAAGCCTCTGACTGAGAAACGTGCTGTAAATCAGACTTCAAAATCTCATGAATATCCCCACTTTGCTCCCTCCCATCTGTGATACTAGTAAGATTCTCTCAAGGTAGTGCTCATTTTATCACAGTAAAAATAAATTCAGCTTTGACCTAGCAACAGTTTGTTTTGGTGACATTTTGATGAAGCTGGCATTCGACATTGTAGATTATTTTGTATTGACTGTCAAAAAATTTAGGAGACAAAAACTTGGATACGAGTTGTTCAGATTTTGCTTTCTACAGCAAACCCATACCAGTAACACTAGGACCAGTACTTACTAACAGAATGAACACAGGGGCGCCTGGATGGCTCAGTCGGTTAAGCGTTTGAAGCTGGAGTTCAGCTCAGGTCACAATCTCACAGGTTCGTGGAATCAAGCCCTGTGTCAGAGTCAGTGCTGACAGGGTAGAGCCTGCTTGGGATTCTCTCTCTCCCTCTCTCTCTCTGCCTCTCCCCTGCTCATGCTGTCTCTGTTTCTCTCAAAAAAAATAAACTTAAAAAAAATGAACACAGTTCTGCCTTACAGCTTCTACATATAACTGAGGAAGATAAAGAATTAAATGAATTGATGACCTATGAAGCCTGTTGAGGAATTCGTTTCCAGTAATATCTTGACTGAAGATTTCAAAATCCTCCTAAAATATATCTCAAAAAAAAAAAATGCCAGGGAAACAAAGCTTTTTTGAAACTAGAACACCAGACAAGGAAGTAGGAGGGGTCAGATCACATTGAAATGAAAACACCATTCCAGTAATGGAAACTGCCCCATACCCTTAAAGCAGGGTGGGGCCATGGTCAAAGGGCTTTGATGGGTTGGGGAGGGGACTAGGATACTGGTACTAAGCCCTGGATCTAGGCAGAATAGGGAAGCCGACTGAAGACAAAACACGCATAAACCTAGGGCTGAAGGAGTGCCACACCCTAAGGGAAAGAGTGAAATAGAAGAAAACTGTGTAACAGATAGAAAGGAAAAAACAAAACACAAAAAACAAAAAACTAAGCCACCCACCATGGCAGGAATGTATACCATGTACTATACAAAAGGCCCAAAGTAAGAATTTCAGTTCACAGTGGACACTAGTTAATAGTAGCTTTGAGTATTTGCTAGAAGCAAGGCAAACTCCATCCTACATCAAAACACCTTCCACCCAAGTCTCACAGGACATTCAGAGGTAGTTACAAATATATGCTCACATTAAAAAAAAGAAGAAGAAAGAAATCAGAAGTAATCAACAGAAACAAACTATCTTCAGTGAAAAGCAGCTGAAACACCAAACCAAACAAATAAAGACCCGAGATAGTACATAAAGAACACAGAGTAACTGTGTGTAAGGAAATCAGAGGGGATCAAAGCAAAACTATAAAATGACCAAGCAGCGTTATTGGGTGGCTCAGTCAGTTGAACATCCACCTCTTGGTTTGTTTGTTTGTTTTAACGTTTATTTATTTTTGAGCGACAGAAAGAGAGCATAAGTGCGGGAAGTGCAGAGAGAGAGAGAGACAGAATCCAAAGCAGGCTCCAGGCTCTGAGCTGGCAGCACTCTGTGCCCGATGAAGGGCTCAAACCCATGAACCATAAGATCATGACCGGAGCCGAAGCTGGATGCTTAACCGACTGAGCCACCCAGGCGCCCCACATCCAACTGTTGATTTCAGCTGGGTCAACTCTGATCCAGCTCAGGTGATGATCCCAGGGTCATGGAATGGAGCCCTGTGTAGGGTTCCATGCTGATCGTGAGGCCTGCTTATTAGCATTTCTCTCTGTCTCTCTCTCTCTCAAAAAAAAAAAAAAAAATGATCAAGCAGCTTTGAAAAATAAATAATTTTTAGAAATGAAAATAATAATAAAATTTAATAGAAATAAAAAGCAGCAGAATAGAAAAGCCAAAAGAGAATTGGTGAGTTGGATGATAAATATGAAAAAAATTATGTGAAAAATATGAGATTAAGAGACATGGAGGAAAAAGGAAGAACATCTAATATATGTCTATTCTGTGCCCTAGAAGTAAGTTATAAGGAAAATGGGAAAAGTTCAACATTCAAAAGGTAATGACTAAAATTTCTCCCAAATTACTGAAATACATAAATCCTCAGATAAAGGAAGTCCAGTGAACGTCAAACAGAATCAACAATGGTAAAACTACATTGAAGGGAGGGAAAAAGGCACAAGACACAGTGTAAGAGAATTCAATCCTGAGCCACCATCATACCCAGTAAGTTGATACCCCCTAAAATTCATGAGTTATAACATGGCAGGATACGCATATTACTTATAACACTGGTGATGCACAAATTCCAGAAGAAACAACTGGAAAATAGGGTTAAATAGTTATCTCCAGAAAAGAGAATTTGGGAAGCAATAGGAAGCAATGGGACAGAAAAATGGCAGACACCTGAACTTTTTCATTTGTCGCTATAAAGCTTTCCCCTCCCCTGACAGCCCTTGGGTGTCCACCAAATATAACCAATGGTGGATGACTCCACCATTGCTGTGGCAAGCCTTGAATAAAAAGCCTCTCTTCATTCCCATTTCAATGGTCCTCCTTTATTTCCACAATGTACACATTTCCTTTCATCCTTACAGTGGGATTCTACGGAATTGCTAAAAATAATGAAGGAGATTTGTGCTCACATATATGAAAAACTCCTGAAGATACATTATTTTTTTTTAACTGTAAGTTTCAGAACACTATGTTATATAATATCTTTCAGGTAATTAAAAAAAAGTTATATACATTGCCAATAGCAGCTAATTATTGTAAAGCCAGCTATGGGTGGTAAGTGATGTAGCTTTTAATTTTCACCTGTCTGTCCTACATGAATTTTCTATGCATACAGATGCTATCTTGCAGATGCAATTCTGGGTCACTTTTAATTTTTTAATAATATATTGACAATATTCCCAAACGGTAGAACTTTTTCTTCTTTTAACTTTATGCATTCCTAGAAGTTCCCCAGGCTTCTTGGAATATTTCACCTAGAATTCCAGGGAGCCAAGTAACATATTCAAACATGAGTTGCTACAGTTAAGGCCTAGGCAAAAGTATCCTACAATTAAAAACCTTAAGGACCGTGGAGTTCTTAAGTGTTTCCATTTGTAGAAAAAGATAAAGTCATCTTAAATTGATAACCTGATTAATCTTGGTTTGATGGAAAAGAAATCATTCGTGCTTCACATAAAACTACTCATCCTTTAGAGCCTACCCTTCTGTTATCTGAATCTGATTCAAAGCAGGCCCTTGACCATTTTCGCCTTTGGTAGATCACTGATGGCAATGTAAATAATTCTTGTCTTTAGGCATGCAAATAAATTATGTTATTTGAAGAGACAACACTCCCCATGTCCAAAAAAAAAAAAAAAACAGTTTCCCATAGTTTTGCAAATTCATTTCAGCATTTCTTGTAAATTCTGCCTCAATTCCTCAATAATGAGTTAAATAAAAATCTTTAACATGTGTTCATTTTGTATCTGTATGAAAATCATAATTTTAGCCATTTTAGAATGTTTTCAATGGCCTGTGCTACCAACTGATGGCGAAGAGAAACAAATAGTTTCTCTGGGCACCACTGTTAAACATTGAGAGCCTGGGTTATGGTCTCCTATACAAGCGTTAGTATAACTTATCTGAGTCTTACTTTGTGTCTTCTATAAAGTGGGAATAACATTTCCCCCAGGGAGTTCTTATAATGATTAAATAAGATACAATTAGTTCAATAAGAGCACTGAATGAGGCAGACATCAGGGAAGCACTGCTTGAGGTGAAGAGCCTCTCCTGACAAAGTGACTCATGGTGACCCCAAAACAGGTCCGAGGATCCTTACAGCTTGCAGCTAGGGAATAAAGTGAGGGCAATCTGTTTAGGGGTTGTTTGCCTTTAACTTGTAGAGTCTGCCCTAACTCTGGGTACTTACTGTCAGAATTGCATTACACTTAACTTTTCTGTGGGTCTCAATTTCCCCATTTGTAAAGTGCAAATAATGATGCTACTCAACACTCATATGGTTGTTATAAGGATCAAATGTGTTAACATTTGTAAAGCATGTAGAATGGTGCCTCGCACCTGGTAATCTTTACATGGGGGGTTATTAAAATAATAATAATTGTTATTATTCAAGGTTCTATCATCCAATTATTCAATAATTCAATGTCCTCTCTACTGTTAAGATTCTATAATTCTATGTCTCTGGGCAGAATTATTAAACTATCTGGTATTGCATAGCCCTAGAAGCCCCAGATATAAATTAGAAAATGTTCTTTAAAGATATACTAAAAGTATGTCTTATGAAGAATCATATTTTTAAGCATACTTGATATTTTATTACTTAAATACATCTTCCAAACTTATGAAGCAAATCATGGGAGCCATGATTTTTTCCAAATGGTTTCACAAAGCTGATTCTGATGCTCTGAGAATTTCTTTCAACTAATTTTCAAATGACAAATTGCAAATATATTTCAGGCACCACCTGTAAATCTGAATTGATTTATCATGGAATATTAAATACAGAACACAAAGAAAGCCCTATTTGCAGTGAGAATATGTAAAATAAATCTGTTTATATGGCTGTTTATATGGGTTCCAAGCCCATGTAAATGTGACCATGGAAGGGGGCCAGGTATGAAAGGGGAGTGAGGAAATGGATGAAGAGGGTTCAAAGGATACAAACCTTCCAATATAAGATGAATAAGTTCTGGGATGTAATGGACAGTATGGTGACCATAGTTAACAGTACTGTATTGTGTATTTGAAATTTGCTACAAAAGATGATCTTAAAAGTTCTTCACACACACACACACACACACACACACACCCCAAAAAAACTATAACAATGAGAAGTGATAGATGTGTTAACTAAGCTTATTGTGGTAATCATTTTGCAATATATCAAATCATGACATTGTACAACTTAAACTTACACAATGTTATATGTCAATTATATCTCAACAAAGCTGGAAAAAATAAATAAGGAGGAAAGTTAGTGCATGAACTATAAAAACATTGGTAGTCTCAAAGTCTGTTCTTTTACGTGCAGGAATCTGCCTTCTATGACTTAAAGCAATTAGTGTGGGAGGGTCAATGTCTATAGCTTGAGAAAACATTTAGGGAAAAAAAAAGTTTACCACTCTTATACTAAAAAATTTAAAAATAAATAAAGTGACATTTTTTAACTTATAGAAAACTAGAATCTGATAAATGTAAGTTTCCTAATGTGCTTCTGTTTACCATAAGTGTGACCCTGCAGAAGTGATTTAATCTCTCTGGGCCTCACTATCTTCATTCGCAAAATGAGAATCTTTGGGGCAATGACACAATATACAGACTTACCAAATTTTGTGGGACCTCCTTCTCTATGTGACAGTCAATAGCTCCAAAAAGTTGCCTCTGGTCACCCTAGTTGGAATTAATTGCTCCCTGTTCTTCAATCTCCTTAACAATTTGTTTGTACTTATTTTACTCTGCCTCATAATACTTGTTACATTTCTTTTTCCCCCAGTAAGGCAGGAAGGAGTTCATGTGTGTATCACTTTTTTGCCAATAACACAGAGATAATATTTATTAACTACATATAAAAAGTCAGGGTCTAAGTGCCTTGCATGCACTGCCAAGACTTCACACCTACCCTATGAGGTAGATTATCCTCATTATCATTCTTGTTTTGCAGATGAGCAAACCAAAACTCAGAGAGGTTAAATCATTTCCCCCAAATCAACCAACATCTGTTATAAGCTGAGATCCGAACCCAGGCTCCATGACTCCATACCTCCTGCCCTGCCATCTTTTTTACCAAGCCCGATGCTTCTCATGTTAGAAATACTCACCAAAATGGGTTGTATTCAATCAATTTATTATTATCTTACTCTAACACTTATAATAATTATGACATATTGGCATGGTAGATTAATAGAGATGATAGATTAATTGATTTTTTAAAATCTACTCCTAGTAGTATAGAAATTGTTATGTGAAATTACTATTGCAAATTGCTAAGACACTCATTGGTAGCAGACAACCTACAAAATTGATTTACTACATGTGTAAACTCTTCTTTCCTTCTGGCACGGGTTATTTACCCTTCCCCTCCATAAGTTCCCAATTACCGTTTCTAATGGGTGCGTCCAGACCCATTTCTTAATAATTTAGTGTTATCCTCATCAAATGACATTTCCAACTATGAATGCCAATGGGTTTGGATTTTTTCACTTAAAAAAAAAAAAAACACTTTATTTGTAGTCTAGCATCTCTATACCTACTATATAATGGGTATTCCAGAAATCCAAAATGCAGACTACTTTGAAACTCTTCTGAAGTCCAAATAAATAAATAAATTGTCCAAATTTTATTGACTATCACAAATCCACTAGAAGTGACTCATTTGCTTGTTGAGATTAGAAATGGCCCACTTTGGTGTTCTCTGCATGCAGGATATACAAAGGATAAGGAAATAATGTTGCAAGACCACTTCCATGCCCGCCCCAGCTGTAGCTGGCAGAAAGATCAGGAGCTATTAAATGCAGGGGTGTTCTCTCCTCACCCCAGTGGACATCTGAGACTAATATAAGCTCTTGAATAACTAAAAGTTCACAGATTTCAAAACATAACCTCCTAGATCTTTGAAAGATAGACTCGAATTATGTGGCAAATAAAATGCTCACATTGTAAAAAGAGACTCAACTTTCTTGAAGCAATATTTAAGCAAGGTGAACAAAATGTAAGAAGAAGGCTGATTTTATGCACCATAAAGGCCTTTTACTTCTTGGCCCCCCCCCCCCCACCCCTTGCTTTATTCTGGGGGAAACTGCAGCCCTCACATGACACGTCGGCCCTGCCCCAGAAGTAACCCTTACACGTAGATGGTTTTGTTATGTAACATCTACACACTTTTTGTGTGACCTAACACACCTGCTTGAGCCAAGGCAGCAGGACTGAGAATCTCATGGCTTTCCATCCCACCGAGTAGGTGACCAGAGATAAACAAAAGTTCTGCTCAAGCAGGAATGATAATCAACTTATCTGTTTGTATCTTTTCCCTTTTGGGGGAGAATTCAAACCAGAAATACAAGAGGAAAGTCAGTCAGTCGGTAGAAGGGACCAAAGTTGAAAAATCAACAAAGGATGAGTAGCATAGATGCCGCGATACAACAGGAGCCATGGGTGAGAAAGAAGAAAAGGCTAAATTAGGAAAACAAATTTCACAGGGTATGGGAGATAAATGTAATCTGGTAGCAAGAGAATCATAGCAAGAGAGAGTCCAGAATTTGGGAAGAACACCAAGTTCCTATTGCTGAAGAAACAAGGTGCTGTATTAGGGGGGCCAGGTTAGACAGTTCCACTTCCTGCTCTAGGGCAAGTGGCTGCAAGGGCAGCCTCTCCAGCTGTTCCTGGCATCCCTCACACCCAGCTGTGAAGCTAATTCCTGCTTAATTTATCTCCATCTGACTCTTTTGGGAAAAAAAGAAAAAGACCCGAGATAATCTGAGAGAATTATCCTTGCACCATAAGAAATTAAAATTCTCTGCCTTATTGACATATAGAGCTAATTTCTTCTATGATGGCACAATTGTCTATCTCTACCTTAACTGATTGATGAAAGAAAATGTTTCAATAATTACAATTTTAAAACTTGAAAAAATGAAACAACTACTTTATGATGTTTTTCTTAATTTTCTGTTTGGAAAAATTTCAAAACTTGGGGGAAAAAAGTAAAAGGTTTGTGCAATGAACAGCATATATCCCTCACCTAGATGCACCAATTGTTCTGGAAAATACGTTGCAGACAATATGACATTTAAACTCTAAATACTTCAGCAAGTATCTTGCATAGGTAAGGACAGCCTTCTACCTAACCACAATGCCATTTACCTAAGAACATAAGTAATCTTATACATACATATGTAATATCTTACATATAGAACTATATTGTATAACACATAGAACACGCTAACAAAATATGACTTTCTTTTTCTTTTTTTAATCCAGGTTACAATTAAGAGTAACATATTGAATATGCCTACTGTTTATGTACAACAGTCACCCAAAGAGTCTTGGCTAGTCATCTTATAAGATATCCCACATTTGGGGCATGTGGGTGGCTCAGTCGCTAAGCATCTGACTTCAGCTCAGATCATGATCTCACAATTTGGGAATTCGAGTCCCACATCAGGTGAGCTCAAGCCCCGCTTCGGGTAAGCACAAGCCCTGCATTGGGTGAGCAGGAGCCCTGGGTGAGCCCCGCTTCTCTCTCCCTCTCTCTCTCACTTATTCATTCTCTCTCTCTCTCTCTTGTTCTCGCTCTCTCTCTCTCTCTCTGCCCCTCACTCATTTGTGCCCTCTCTCTTAAAAAATAAAATAAAAAGAAAATATCCCACATTCTAGATTTGTCTTA
Organism: Herpailurus yagouaroundi; assembly: GCF_014898765.1. Lineage (NCBI taxonomy): Eukaryota > Metazoa > Chordata > Mammalia > Carnivora > Felidae > Herpailurus > Herpailurus yagouaroundi. The sequence continues at coordinate 16,519,797 of NW_024412403.1, read as the reverse complement.
CTGTCTCCTTTTGGAGCCATTTAACTTGTTCCTCTATTTCCTTAACCAGGAAGTTTGGTTTAGAGACTTGATTAAATGCAGCTAAACATTTTTTTTTTTTTTAAATAACACTGCATGGGTGGTTTAAAACACATGGTAGTATTACTCCATATTGCATCACTTAAGGAGACACATAATATCAAGTTATCCCACTATTAGTGACATTGAATTTTATCACTTGATTAAATACCAATGTTATCATTTGTCCACTATAATACAGACACATATTTTTCTTTGTAATTGTGGGGTGATAGTATAACACTGTGCCTCATAAACTTTTTACTCAATGATTATAGTAACAATACTGACCAAGTCAATTATTTCATGGCTATTTCATGTCTTCCTACTTTTGTTCAATAGAATATTTCCTTGATTAAAAAATAAGCGTTTTTCTTGCTCCCTCTTCTTTTTCTCTTCTATTATGCCTAAGTACTTGTGGATCTTTTAAAAATTCAATATATTATAGTCAATTTTTACTTTCCCAAAATTGGCCAATCATGTCCTTTCTAAAAGAGCTCCCCTTGGCAGGATCCCACTAGTCTTCAAGCTTTTTCTTATTTTTTTGACACAAGAGGATCACCTGAGCTCACCTTGCACTTGGCCCCAGACCAAAATTAATAACTTCTCCATTCTTATTTTCTGTTTAACTTTTTAAAAATTATCACCTATTCTGTAATACCACTTCAGAGTTTTTACTAACCAGCTGGAAGCAGCAATTATAATATCTATCATTTTTGGAGCAACTAAAACTAAATGTGGAGAAGTTTTCCCACAGTATCTCATGATGCAACCCTTGCAGGTGAAATAACTAATATTTTATTCATTTTACAAATAAGAAAGGAGAGGCTTAGCGAAATTAAGGAATTTGCTTAAGGTCAGAGAAGTATGTCCTAATCTAAAGCCCATGTGTTCTTTTTTTCTTTGCCAGGTGTTTCTCAGAGCCTTACAAAGGAGCTGATCTGGTCTAAAAAGCCCATTGGTGTGAATATTCAATACCCAGTTATTCAGTAGGTGAGATATTAAAATAATCAGCTTTGATTTTTAATATTAAGTTTCTAAAATTGACAATAAATTTCTTGCTCAAATAGCTAAAGGCTCAACATATTATCCCTTGGTAACACATATTCCTGCTTGAAAACTGTAATGCCCCCAAATATAAAGAGAAGGTACCTAACTAGCATTCAATTTATATTTGGACTAAATCTATACTGGTAAATCTACACATCATCTGAATTTAGCAATTAATACTTTTAACTGTCATTAAATGGAAGAGTCATAAATATAACACAAATTATATTACATAATTTTCTAAGAAGATTTCAAAAAAACAACATCAAAATTTGGGTTAAGCTATTATTTCTCAGGCATGGAAAAACCAACTTATTTGTATGCCTATAATTAGAAATATTGGCTCTAACCACCAAAGCCTGATCTTTGGAAAGCCATGACCACAGTAACCACCTCTGGTCACTTTCTGCATGTAGACACGAATATGACCACTCCAGAAATGCAGAAACCAAAGACTCTACCATGTCCCTCAGCATATGTCTTGTCAACGATACTCGCCCACAAGCCTATGCCTTTCATGTTAAAGGTCTATTTAAAGCAAGTTTCTCATGCTTTAAGAACATTAAATCACTAAAAAGCAACAATTCAAATACTTATCATTGTACAGAACATTCATATGGTATAATTTGATAAAACCATTAATTAAACAAATATTTATCAAAGCATTCTGGAAGATACAAAGCAAATAAAAACGAGTCTGTAGCTTTAAAAACGTTGTAATTTTCTGCAAATTAAAACCAGAGTAAGATACCACTACAAACCTATTAGAATGGCTAATATCCAGAACACTAAGATACCAAATGCAAGATGTGGACCAACAGGAACTCCCATCCATTGCTGGTGGGAATGCAAAATGGAACAACCACCTTGGAAGCTAATTTAGCAGTTTCTTACAAAACTAAACATACTCTTCCTGTATAATCCAAGAATTGAAATCCTTGGTATTTATCCAAATGAGCTGAAAACATGTCCACACAAAATGTGCACACAGATGTTTATAGTAGCTTTATTTATAATTGCCAACACTTGGAGCAACCAAGATGTCCTTTAGTGAGTAAATGGTTAAATAAACTATGGAACATACAGACAATGGACTATTATTCAGTACTAAAAAGAGATGAGCTATCTAGCCACAAAAAGATAAGGATGAAACTTAAATGCATATTATTCAGTGAGAGAAACCAATCTGGGGGCACCTGGGTGGCTTAGGCAGGTAAGTGTCCGACTTCAGCTCAGGTCATGATCTTGTGGACCCTGAGTTGGAGCCCCATGTCAAACTCTGTGCTGACAGCTCAGAGCCTAGAGCCTGCTTTGGATTCTGTGTCTCCCTCTCTCTCTGCGCTCATCTGTTCATGCTCTGTCTCTCTCTCTTGCTCAAAAATAAAAATAAACATTAACAAAATATTTTTTAAAAATAAGTCAGTTTGAAAGGCTATTATATACTGTCTGATTCTAACTATATGACATTCTGGAAAAGGCAAAACTATGGAGTCAGTAAAAATAACAGAGGCTACCAGGGGGTCAGGGGAGCAGATGCAGATGAATAGTCAAAGCACAAAGGAATTTTAGGGCAGTGAAAACACCGGTATGATATTGTAATGATGGATACGTGTCATTTATGCGTTTGTCCAAAACCCATACAACATGAGGCCATGTGTTTGTACTGGCAAAAAATCTCCCTAGAAAATAATGAATTAGTGCTAGACCTTTTGACTTGTAGTGATTTACACAAGGGATTTGTGAGAAGAGCAAGACATAGAAATTTTAAGATATTTCTTTGTAAAATAAGCACTAATCCTTGCATGTGTAGACATATTTACAAGTACATTTCTATATAATATTACATGGTCAGGGATTATGTGAAAAGTTAGGCTAAGGGAAGGAGATGGAGATAAAAGGATAAACATGATCTACCATTAAGGATATTTAAAATTACATTATATCAAGGGCGCCTGGGTGGCTCAGTCGGTTAAGCCTCCAACTCTTGATCTTGGCTCAGGTCATGATCTCATGGTTTGTGGGTTAGAGTCCTGCATAGGACTCTGCAGGTGACAGCAGAGAGCCTGGTTGGGATTCTTTCTCTCCCTCTCTCTGCCCCTCCTGTGCTCGCTCGCTCTCTCTCTCTCTCTCTCTCTGCCTCTCTCTCTCAAAAATAAGCTTAAAAAGATAAAAGATAAAAATAATAAAATTATACAATATCATCTGTGAATAAAATTCCCAATGAGGAATTCAAACAATTATAGCCTGTCAAATTGACCACTTTGGAGGATATAGACTTTCTGATATTTTTGTATGTATATGTATATAATTTTGGTTATATTTATTTATAACCTCACATTTTCTAGAAGTGGGTATTATATAACCCATAAATAAGCAATAAATGTTTAAAACATTCTATTTCAAAGAAGAAGAGACTGCTCCCAGCCATAGTCATCAAGGAAGGGTTCTTTGGATGAAATGACATACTATCTGGGTTTAGTGAAAGCAGGCTTGAATTTTGAAAGGTAACGATGTCAAAAGGTGGCATGAATGGAGGGGCAGCAATTGGAAAGTAAAAGTCAGTTTTATATATGAAGACATCATATAATCCTACTGGAGAAAAATGAATATTGTATGTAGCAAAATTTCAGGGAACTATTCTAAAATGTACAGAGCAGGGGCGCCTGGGTGGCGCAGTCGGTTGAGCGTCCGACTTCAGCCAGGTCACGATCTCGCGGTCCGTGAGTTCGAGCCCCGCGTCGGGCTCTGGGCTGATGGCTCGGAGCCTGGAGCCTGTTTCCGATTCTGTGTCTCCCTCTCTCTCTGCCCCTCCCCCGTTCATGCTCTGTCTCTCTCTGTCCCAAAAATAAATAAACGTTGAAAAAAAATTTTTAAAAAAAATGTACAGAGCAGACTTTTGATACATTTGGGAGGATGGGATGAATTTGGAAAGGTTTAAAGTGAATGGTTGCTTTCAATTAACTTTAGGCTATTATGTATACTTACCCAGTAAAATTAATTCCTAGTCTGAAGGGAAACAATGCTTACTGAGCACTTAGTATATCCCAAATATTAGTCATGTGTTGTTAACCACTACCTTCCAACAACCGTCTAAGAGATCAATGTTATCCCTATCTCTACTTAAAGATGGGGCCTAGAGGGGCACCTGGGTGGCTCAGTCAGTTAAGCATCCTACTCTTGATTTCGGTTCAGATCATGATCTCATGGTTCATGGGTTCAAGCACCTCATCGGGCTCTGTGCTGACAGAGCAGAGCCTGCCTGAGATTCTTTCTCCTTCTCTCTCTGTCCCTCCCCCACTCACTCTCTTTCACTAATTAATTAATTAATTAATTAACAAACTTAAAAAAAAAAAGATGGGGCGTAGAGAGGCTATGTGATTTGACCAAGGACACACAGCTAGCAACTATGCAGGGATTCAAATCAGACAGTCTTAAAACAATAATGAGACATCACTACATAAACTATTAGAATAGCTAAAATCCAAAAAAACTAACAATACCAGTTGCTAAGATAAGAAGTAGCAGGAATATATATTCGCTGCTGCTAAGAATGAAAAATGGTACAACCCCTTTGGAAGAGAGTTTGGAAGTCTCTTACAAAGCTAAATAGAGCCTTACAATATGGTCCAGCAATCGTGCTTCTAGATATTTACTCAATTCATGTGAAAAGTACGTTCACACAAAAGTCTTCGCATAAATATCTACAGCAACTATATTTATAATTGCCAAAAATTGGAAACAACCAAGATGTACTGAAATAGGTGAACAGATAAGCAAACTGCAATATATCCATTGATTTAAAAAAAAGGGAATATTATTAAGCCACACCAAAACATCTTAAAAATATATTGTTAAATGAAAGGCACCAGTTTGAAAAGACCATATGCTGTATGATTTCATTTATGTGAGCTTCTGGAAAAGGCAGAATTTTAGAGCTGGTGAAAAGATCAGTAATTGCCAGACTGTTGAAGAAGGAGAAAGGTTAATGGGTGAAGTATAGGGCAGTTTTTGAGGCAGTGAAACTATTCTGTATGATTCATTATGATGGATATATGACAGTATGTGTTTGTGAAAACTCAGAACTATAAAGCACAGAATGGATTTTAATGTATGCAAGTTTCTAAAAAAAATAATCTAGGAGGGCAAGAGATCCCACAATGTGACAAAACAGCCTAACTGTATTACAAATGTATGAAACGACCTCACTGAGGGGGGTGGTAAAGTAAGGTACTGACCTGAGTAATTTTGGAAATGAATGAAGATGGTAAAACTTAGGCAAAGTCAATATTCATGGGCATTGTAATCTAGTTGGTAAAGTTGTTTCTCACGGGGGTGTGGGTTAAGAAATCTAAAACAACGATGCATGTATACTGAAATTAAACAATTAAGTAATAGGTGGTGGATAGTGGGAGCCAAGTTTCTCAGTGTTGGCATGGAAATTTCAGAAAAGCAAGGAGGGGAAGGTTAGCATGATCCTTTGGTATACCAGATGGGAACTGGAGACATCAGTATGAGCTCATGCTTAGATTAATATAAAGATGGATACATGTAACAATATTTACAGATAGGTACAGACACATGGATTACCGTACACACATAAATTTCTTTCTCTGAAAGCTGGGAGGGTCTAGAATTAGCAGGACCATCCACCTCAGCTCCTGGCAATTCCTATTCCCTCCCTGCTTTTTGCTTTTCCTCCCTAACCCTTGCCACCTTCTGACATCTCTGTCTCTCTTTTCGAAATATATTTATTTATGATTACTGTTCCCCTTCTAGGATGTAAACTCTAAGGAGCAAGAAGGTTTTCTATTCACTGTGATTTCCCTGGCTCCAAGAACAAAGTTGGCTCCGACCTGTTGAATGACTGAGTGTTTGAAAAGTGATGGAGAGTGCACCATGGCTAATCAGTCCATAATTGGTAGGCTAACCATGAAAGTCAACCCTTGGACATATCCTGCCATTACCTTGCTAGGAAGCAAGGAGTGTTAGGATCAATGGACTGCTTCTCAACAGAATACTATGCTTCTAGTGAAATATTCAATGTTCCAATCTTGTACTTTCATCAAACAATGGCATGTGCAAGCCCAATATTTCCTCTTTGTGGAAAGAATTTTGGCTTCCCAAACAAGAAAAAAATTTTCTTCTTAATATTCCTTTAAGTACAAAGGAAAACGAATATATTTGGATGTTTTTCTTCCTAGAAAATTGGAATTTATTGTTTGGCTTTGGTAACTTAAATATACGGGCTGTATCTTGTTAAAATTATTTTTCTGTTCGGTGGTGCATGTATTTGCTGAACACCTACAACATATTTATTTATCAAATGGTAAGTGCCTAGTATGTACCAAGTAATATACCAGACAGCTTAATAAAACTGACAAATTGATTTTACTGGACTTCAGTTTTCATTACAACAAAAATTATATAAGGTAACTGAAATTTTGTACCCTGTCATCAGCATCACCCTACTTTTCCCTCCCCCCAAGTCCCTGGAAACTACCATTCTACCCCTACTTCTATGAGTCTGCCTACTTTAGATCTCACAAATTACGGACTGAATGTGTCTCCCCAGGATTCATATATTGAAACCCTACTCTCTAAGGTGATGGTATTAGGAGCAGGGGTCTTTGGGACACAATTAGAATTAGATGAGGTCATGAAGGCAGAGCCCTCCTGAAGAGGATCAGTGCCCAGCAGAGTTTGCTTCTCTCAGCACCTGCCATGAGAGGACACAGTGAGGAGTCAGTGGTCTGCAATCCCAAAGAGGGATTTGACGGGCACCCAACCATGGTGACACTCTGATCTCAGGTTTCCAGCCTCCAGGCTGTAATAAATAAATTCCTGTTGTTCATAAGCCAACTTATGTATAGTAACTTGTTACAGCGGCCCAAAGGGACTAAGACACACATATAAGTGTGATCATGCAGCAGAGCTTCGGTTATGCAAGATGAGTAAGTTCTGAAGATCTACTGTGATTCTGAATATCAATGTGACTGTGTTTCACAACACCACATTGTAAATCTAAAATTTGCTAAGAAGATCAATCTTACGTGTTCTCACCATGAAAAGAGGGGGGAAGGTGAAGGGGAAAGAAGGGAAGGGAAGGAGAGGGAAAGGAAGGGGAGAGGAATGGAGAGAAGGGAAAGAAAAAGGATGACTTTGTGAAGTGACCGACGTGTTAATTAGCTCAACTGTGGTGATTATTTCACAAGGGATAGGTATATCAAAACATTTGAGTTGGACACCTAAAATTTTGACTTGTCAATTAAACCTCTTCATTAGTTGAAAAACTATACAAATTATTATCTTGGACTTTAAAGTCACCATATTCTGCATTTTGTGCATACATACGAATCCTGAAAGTGAATGCTGGTCCATTGCCCATTATTCTAAAACTTTGCTTCTGGGTATCCACCCACAGGACACCTCTCACTGCTCCCATGCTAAGTTTGTATTGTGAAATGGGCAATTACAACAACTACAGCCTGAGAAGGCCATAGTAATCAGGAGCTAGACCCCCCAGTAAAGAAAGATCCTTTGCACTGTGTCTGTGAGCTCAACCCCCGACTTTGGTGCTCATTTTCTTCCAATGGCCCACACTTGACACTCTTTTTTGGAAACCTGCTCTCAGGGGTTCCCAGAACCCATTTGCCTGCAGGCATCCCATACACCAGCAAGTGCTGGGGTGTTTTCACCCCCTGGGGGCATCCCTTAGCCAGTGACTGCCAGGTACAGACTAAGAAAGTCCAGTTTCCTAGACTTTGTCCAGTGGAGACAAACTAAGGCTTAACTTGCACACCTGAGTTTTCCCCTACAGAATCAAGGGAGCCCCTGTTGTACTCCACAACTGACAAGTTTCATTTCCATCCCTGCCTTGTTTCTTCTACCCTCTGACAGATTTCTCCCAGAAACACTTCCTTAATAAATCATTTCCTGCCAATATTTGTCTCAAAGTCCACTTACAGGAGCCCCCTCACTTTCAGGCATCCTCTTACAGATGCCCTTTCCTTATTCTGTAATAACAGGGAATCATGGGTAAACCCTTAGTGACACAGCAATGACAATATTACTTCCCAGAAGGCAGCCTATAGAGGTTCTTCCAAAATATTTTTATTGAGAAAATATATACATGCGTTTGTATGTTTTCAGTTGCAAGGGGAAAATTAAATAAAACCTTTCAATGCTCTGGAATATTAATTGTTCTTATTGAGAAGTGATTCCTTTTTGTATTTCCTTTTTCACATTTACTCAACCACACAGCCGCAGGGAAGCTTTATTTTTCTCACTCTGTTTTCCTCTGAATGAGCTCATAATGCCATGATATCACTCTCACCAGGGTGTTTAGTTTCAGCAGCTCAGTTTAAGCCTGCACTTGCAAAAAAATGTACTTTCCCCCTTGGCTCAAAGATGGGGTGACGGCAGTGTTGTCTTCACAGCACGGCTCAGGTTCCACCCGATTCACTCCAAGCTGTGTGTCTACCCAGAGGACGGCGGTGAGCCATGCAGGCAGCCTGTCTGAGCTCGTCAACACAGAAAGCCCTATTCCCTCATCCGGTCTGGGCAGGCCAACTGCCATAGTGAGAGGTGAATACAGCCCTTAAGAATTAGAAGATTCCAAGGCTGGAGGGCCATGTGAGCCATAGTGGTCAGATCCCTCACTTTCCAATGAAGCTGCTCAAGGTCATGGGAGATTTGGGTGCCAGATCTGAGATTACAACCAGGGTGTCCATACTACCATCTCCCCGCTTCATACAGGACTAGATTTTGTCTCTTTCCCTTGAAATAGGCCCCTTTAAGTTTCTGCCTGTGACAGGAGTGGTTTTTACCACGACTCCCTATATGGGAAGGACAGATGGAGATCTTCCAGATGAGTCACAGCTTTGGCTTTTCATTCAGGGAATGTCTACAGTGGGTGAAGTTAGACACGGCCATTTTATACCATGTTGACCAGCAAATGACCTTGTGTGCAAAACTCAGCAATACAGGGAGGTGTGGAAGGTATTGTTACTCAGAGTTAAAAAATGGAAACTCCTGATTCTAATGCATTAAAGTTACATGCCAATTGCACTCCTACAACCTTAACTAACAGCAGTGTTATATTTTTTCTTTACTATTGAATATTTCGGTAAAAAATATTGTCAACAGTAGGCAACTTTAATGATTTTCATTACTCCAAGTTCTAGCACTTTCTTGATTTAAGCAACTATTTTTATTGGTGATAAAACCAACTACTAATACTCCTATATCAGGAGTTTTATAATAACTAATATTTCTTTAATTTTCACTTAAATGGATTGAGTTGAAAATGAAATAGAACGTTTAAATTTCAGCATAATTTTATGCAGAAGCAGAGCTCAAGAAAGGAAATAAATTATATTCATTTCTAGTCATTTTTATTAACAGAAGTCATCATTTACAAAGCACAGCAGGGAGGGGTGGGTAATTTTATGTGTCAACTTGACGAAGCCTTGGAATGCCCAGACATTTGCTCAAATATTACTCTGGGTGTTTCTCTCAAGGTGTCTTAGATGAGTTTAACACTTGCATTGATAAGACTGAGTAGACTACCTTCTGTAATGTAGGTGGGCCCTATCCCACCAGTTGAAGGTCTGAGTAGAACCAAAAGGCTGCCACCTCCTCAAATAAAGAAGTCCTTCTGTCTGACTGTTTTGAGCTGGTACATCAGTTTTTTCCTGCCTTCAGACCCAGACTGAAACATCAGCTCTTTCTGGGTCTCAAGTCTGCCAGCATTCAGACTGAAACTACACCATAAGGTCTCCTGGGTCTCCAGCTGGCAGATGACAGATATATTTTATATATTTCAGTATATCTATAAATATAGATTGGATTATTATATATATAATCCACTATTGTTTCTGTCTCTGGAGAATCCTAATGAAAGCACCTACTATGTGCCAGGCATTATTGTTAATTTCACAACAAAGCAATGGGATCCATATTATTCTCCTCATTTTTCACAGGAGAAAGCAGAGCTATGTAAGTTTTAATGACTCAACTCAAGACTACATACTAAAGAATATTTCCGGGATTGAAACCCAGGTCTGTCTGCTGTCATATCAAAGCCTGCAGTCTACATACTACCCCATCTCCCTGAAGCTTTCTTTCCAGCTTTGTAAGTATCTGAAAACATCTTTGTTCACTCTCCTGCCTTGGTAGTACAGTGGAGTGTCAGAGCTGAAGACTTTTTGATGTGTTGGGACCAGGCTGCACCTCAAGACTATTGTTCTTGATCACAAATTTTTTTTTGTACCAGTCTGTGTGTATAAATGTTTTAAGTTAAGGCGTGCCTGGGTGGCTCAGTCAGTTAAGTGTCTGGGTTCGGCTCAGGTTATGATCTTAGGGTTCATGAGTTCAAGCCCATGCATCCGGGTCTCTGCTGTCAGCACAGACCCTGCTTTGGATCCTCAGTCTCCCAATCTCTCTGCTCCTCCCTCACTCACAGTCTATCTCTCTCTCTCTCTAAATAAACATTTTTTTTTTAATAAACGTTTTAAGTGCAAATTACTGTCTTAAATCTGCACTGACAACAGGCTATGTCCCTGAACACTGCCTTCACCAAGATTTTAGACATGGACCATGCAAAATTCATCCACAAGTCAATGCACTTATGTCAACATAAAGGACATCCAGGCCTTGGTCTACTCTGGCTCACTGCTCCTCAGCACCTCCAAAGAGCCAAGGCAGGATTTCCATTTGGGAACCAGGAGCTTTGCAAAGGAACTACACTGGCATGTAGTAGAGTACTGGAAGTTTTGTCAGAGCTAAGACTTCACTGGGCTCGATTGTACACAGATAGTGATGCTGAGTTTCAAATACAGAGGAAGCGGAAGGCCAACAGATTGTTTTGCTGTGTAGTGGTTTCATTCCACGGAACTCTCTTTGAAGTCGAGGGGACGGGTGCCTGCAGCAGATACAGAGTGCAGAGGGCCGTCGAGAATGGCGCTCATGTGTCACTCTTGCATACTTTTAACTTGGCTATTTTTAAGTCAAATGTCTTCAAATATGTCAAAGACACTTGTTCTAATTAAGAATAAAGGCTATGGTAAGTTGGGATTTTTTTCTAACTAAGCCAATTTTTTAGCTCCTTAAACACAATTGAATGCATCTGGAAGCTTTTGTTCAATTATGAAAACCACATTTTTCCATCCGCATGAATGGCCGATCCAAATTCTCCATGTTTAAATACTTTAACACACACACACACACACACACACACACACATATGTAAATAGTCTGTATATGTGTGTCAGTGTGACTTAATGTGTGTGTTTGTGTATGTATCTGTGTATATCAATACCAAGTATGGGAAATAAATGTTAATCTCAAGGCCGGTTATACATGGTAAATTCTAAATACTTTATTATTAAGTACCCCAACGAGGATGTTTCTATTTCAATGCCAAAATAGAGAAGAAATAAAATTATGATAATTTTATCCCATTACAGGTATTTAGGTATTTTGGACAAAGAAAATTCCCATCTTGACCTATTAGTGACTTTTCAAGTGTAATAAATTATCTTTGGCCAACTTGGCTAAAGCAAAATCTCATGGAAACACACATACATACACACACACACAACTTGTTTCAGAATATGAAAAAAGAAAATTACTTATCACCTTTGAAAGGAATACTGTAAATGCTAATTGGAATATCCAAAAATTTATAAATGTAGAGGGTAAACATTGAGTTGTAAGAAGTATACAAGAGATGGTGTTACAACATGATTAGCCACCCCAACCCAAAGCACTGAGAATTCATTTTGACCAGGGTATTAAGGATGGGAAACACTGTGTGGAAGTCAAGGAAAAAAGATGTTATAAAAGGAGGCATAAAGACTGGAAAAGTATGACATATCCATGGAACAGTGAAGAAACCTTCCTGACTAGAATTCAGTGTCCTGAGAAACATATGTCAATGAGTAGGATGGGGCCAGCTAATGAAGTACTCAGTTCAAAGGTATTCAGATTAGACTGGGGATTGAGGCTTAGTTAATTTTCAGCATGAATGATATGGTATAAATGGTGTTTGAGGAAAACTAATGTCATCACAGAGGCCAAAAGGAGATCAGCTAGAAGGTTTTCTGACACCCAAGACTATGTTAGGCTCACCTGATACATGCAAACATAGCGCTCTGCTTCCTTCATTACATTTATCATGCTTAAACTTACTTCTATGTCCACCTTTTTCATTAGACTGTAAATGTCATGGAGACAGGAAATCTGTCTTCTCACAGTAACTATTGTGCCATTTAGCATACTGCCTGGCATATAGTAGCTACCCAATATATAACGTTGAATAAGTGACTATTACTGAATCCAGGCCCATGAGATGATAAATAGCTGAACGACAATCATACATATGATAACAGAGAAAGATACTATAACCACTGAAAATTAGGTTAGCATGATTTCATGCAAAAGACGAGAGGGAGGAGGATGAGACAAAATATTAACAGTTTGCATCTGGACAAACCCTGAGCATTTACACAGTGCTTTCTCAAATATTTAATGATTTTGAGCTCTCCTACCCCATGTATCCAATATTAAATAGCCAAAATATGTGGATACCAATAACAAAATCCAAGAATTGAATTACAGCACCTGTTCAAAGGATATAATAAATTCAATCATGATGAGGTTGAATTTGGAAAGAAGACAGAATATTAAAATGTAAACGTCTAGTATTCAGTTGAACATATGGAACACCTAAGCGAAAGGTTGAGTCTCAAGATATAAAGTTATAGTCTTTCAGCCAAGAAAAACCATGAGAAGCTTTCAAGTGAAAACCAGATTAGCTTAATAATGTGTTCATTCTGATTATTAAAAATTCACTTTATGGTAGGTATCAACTGCATTGGCCAATCTGTATATTCAAATAAACTAAAAATTCTTATTAGTTTCAAGCCTATACAGTACTTTTTTTTTTTTTTAATTAAAAGAAACAGAGTTATAAGTGAAAGCAATGTCCTCAAATCCAAGTTGTCATGCTCCTACACTGATAAAGCCTGCTGGCTAGTATTTACATTTCCATTGGAAAGCATCACTGTAAAACTGCACTTTCTTCAGAGAGGAAGATATGCCTGACTTTCCTCCAGGGGAGCAAGTATAATGCAGTGTTTTCTTCACGGTAGGAACATTTTTATGAAAAATCAGCAAATACCTATTTCTCATACGTATATATCACGAGGCCCTTTTGAGGCACTGAGTGTTAATGGAAATAAAATTCATAATATCTTTCTCTATTTCTTTCTCTATTTTTTCTCTCTCTCCAGGAATTGAGTCCAGAATCATGTTGCTATGTCTGCAATTTTCTAAGCAATTCACATATTGACTCTGAAAAAATGAATCCTGCACAAATGAGAAAATCAAAACAACTTAAGATATCTACTCCTATCTATGAACTATAAGCACATACATCCTTTAAAGTATATTCATATTCTTACAATATGACTTCCTCAAATTTCTATCATAGTACTTTTAATTTTTCTTTCAGCTTTTGGTGAAGGAGCAAATTTTTGGTTAGAATTGTTGCTTATAATTCAACTTTCCTGGTTTTCGCACAAGAAAAAAACATATTGAAACTTTCCCATCAAACATTTTGCAATTTAGCAAAACCTTGAAATGAAAAATTTTCCAGAAGTTTTCAGAGAAAAATATGATCAAATGGCTTAAGCCAAAGCCAAGACTTCGACTTGAGACTTCACCATTTTCTTGGGTTCTGAGCTATTAAGAAAAACATGATAGGCAATTTGTAAAACTAAATGACATATTTTTTGGAAGAAAATGTCCTTAGATAAATTAGATTACAGTGACATTTCACTGAAACATGAACCACTAGAATATGGAATGTAATGGATGACATCTGACTTAAATCCCATCCAAGAAGTTTGTTATCGGAAGTGCCTCCACATGGCACATGGCACCACCTCACCTAGAAAATTAGCTAATACAGCAGCCTTTGAGGCACCACAAAAGTGGTTCTCTCCTTCTCTCTCTCTCTCTCTTTCTTTTTTTTAATTAAGATGTAATTGACATATAACATTCTATTAGTTTCAGGTAAACAACAAAATGGTTTGATATTTGTAGATTTGGTGAAATGCACACTCCAATAAGTATAGTTAACATCCATCAACAATGGCTTTTCTTTGAGTTTTTGAAAACACTTTTGGACAATGAGTGACAAGTTTCGATGACTGCTTTCTCAATGAGATCTTTCCCATCCTGTACAGAATTCCATTTTGCAGCACAAGGTAAGCAGCCTTTTCTCACTCTTTCCTAACCTTCAGGGTTTCTCAGGAATGGCCAGTTCAAAAAGCCTCTTCTTGTCTACAGGGACAGACCTTCTTAAATGTGGAGTGGCATGCCCTAACAGGATGAGATTCAAGGGTGATATGGAGCCCCTGCATCTTCATTCATAACTGTCCTATTTGCCTGCTTAAATTCCCACACAGAGTGATTTCATTTAGGTGATTCATGGCCTGAGCCATGGTTCATGACCCAGAATGGAGCAGGAAGATGCTGGGAGGAAAAAAAGGGATGAAAAACACATTCTTCAGGATTTTACTTGAGTCATCTTTCTCTTCTCCCTCCTCCTCTCCTATCCTCCTCCTCCTCCTCCTCCTTCTCTTTCTTCCCTCCTCCATTCTCCTTCCTTCTCCTCCTCCTCTTCTCCTCCTTCTCCCTATCACCCTCTCTGTCTCACTTTCTCTCTCTCCCTCAAATAGTGAGGTAGATTCAGGACCAGCAAAGGGGAATATTGAGCTCTAGGGACCATGCAGCACTCCAGCATCAGCACCAAAGAGTCAGCAGAAGAGGAGTGGACTGAGCTCTAAACCTCTGCACATTCCAATAAGTTTGTCCAAAGAAAGGTGCAGGAGATTTTATTTGCCTTGTGGCTATTTCAAAACCAGGAGCAGGGCACTTTTATTTGCTCCCTTATTTGAATTTGGTACTGGAAGACCCAGAGTAAAGTCACTAGAATTAAAACTCTTCTGATACACAATCTCATATTCATCTGCCTTCTGTAAGGCCAGATCTTACTAATGCACTATAATTAGGTTTCAGATCAAAGGGCTTATAATATTTTTAATATTATATGTCTTCTAGGAGCTGGAGCAGTGATCTACAAAGCAGGGCTCATAAGTAACAGAGGTACAAGGTATGAGATATTGAGATATGAGGGCATATAAGAAGTTAAAATGGAAAAATTAATTTAAATTTTAAAGTACAAATAATGACATCTTTACTAGACCCAGATATCAGGTGCTATTCATCATGTTAAATACATGAAATCTCCAGGTCATTTCATCATAACAAGCAAACAGGAGTTGGCAGTGGAACCTTCACTCATGTGATCACTTTCTACTTATAATCAAATGGATCGATTTAGACACAATTATTCTAATCCTCACAAAGTGGGAACATTTTCTACTTGAAGCATAGTTCAGAATACATGATTCTAAAGGTATATATAAAACATTCCATCCAAGGAAAAAATTTTCCTCAAGTACCACAGAAGAATCCCCTGGTTAAATCACATAAAAAAAGACATAACAAATATTACAAATGTAAGAAGACTGAAATCATACCAAGTATATTTTCCAACCAAAGTGGTACAAAACTAAAGATCAACAATAAAACAAAGCTGGAAAATCTACAATGTAAATATTAAATATTTAATATGTAGATACTGAACAACACACTACTGCACAAACAATGGGCCAAATAAGAAATCAACTGGAAAATCAAAGTATGTCTCATACTTCGAGAAAAGAAGACCAGAGCACCACCTACTCTGGCCTGCTTCTGTTTTTCTTTGAAAAAGAAAACACAATATTCCAAAACCTATGGGATGCAGCAAAAGAAAATGTTAGAGTGAAATTGATGCCATAAATGACTGTATTAAGGAAGAAGTTCAGGGGTGCCTGGGTGGCTCAGTCATTGAAGTGTCCAACTCCTGATTTCAGCCCATGTCATGATCTCCTAGTTCATAGATCCAGCCCAGCACTGGGCTCTGTGCTGACATCATGGAGCCTGCTTAGGATTCTCTCTCTCTCCTCTCTCTCTCTGCCCCTCCCCTCACAAGGCCTCAGACTCACTCTCTCTCTCTCAAAATAAATAAATTTTTTAAAAAAGAAAAAATGTTCAAGTAAACAACATTATGCCACAAGAAACTAGAAAAAGAAGAAACTGCGCTGAAATTTAGTAAAGGAAGGAAATAACAAAGAAAAATCAGAAATAAATAAAATAAAGACAAGAATAAATAATAACAACATTAAAAGTAATGACCAGTTTTTCAAAAAAATAAAATTTGCAATGTTTGAACTACATTAACTACCAAAGAGAGAAAAAATACTCAAAAACCAAAATGAGAAATGGAAGAAAAAACAATACAACAGATAACCACAGAAATACAAAGTGTGAAAATAGATTACTATAAACAATTACATACTAACAAATCAGATAACTTAGGGGGAAAAAAACAGATAATTCCTAAAAATTTGCAAGTTACCACAAATGAATGATGAATCTTGAACCCTAGAAATAGGAAATCTTCTTAGACCAATAAAAGAGAGAAAAAGACTCAAAAACCAAAATGAGAAATGGAAGAAAAAACAATACAACAAATAACCACAGAAATATACAGTATGATAACAGATAACTATAAACAACTACATACTAACAAATCAGGTAACTTAGAGGAAAAAAACAGAGAATTCCTAAAAACACACAAGTTTCCACAACTGAATCATGAATCTTAAATCCAAGAAATGGGAAATCTTCCTAGACCAATAATAAGAATGAAAGTTGAATTAGGAATCAAAAATCACCCAGCACAGAAAAGCCCAGACCACATGGTGTCATTGGTGAATTCTACCAAACATTAAAATAATAATAATAATTAACAGCAATCTTTATTAAAATCTTACAAATAATGGAATAGAGGGAACTCATTCAAAATCATTCCATGAGGCCAGCACTACCCTGATACCAAAGCAGGATAAAAACAAAACAAGAACAAAATCCTAGTTTGTCCAATATAAGTATCGCTACTCTGACTTTCTTTTTACATCCATTTGCGTGACATATCTTTCTCCATCCCCTCATGTTCAATCTGCAGGTGTCTTTAGGTCTAAAATGAATCTCTTGTATGCAGCATATAGATGGGTCTTATTTTTTTATCCATTTTGGCACCCTATGTTTTTTGTTGGAGCATTTAGTCCATTTACATTCAAAGTAATTATTGATAGATACGTATTTATTGCCATTTTATTACTTGTTTTATTATGGTTTCTGGAGATTTTCTCTGATCCTTTCTTGTCTTTGACACTTTTGGTCTCTCCTTTGTACTCAAAGAGTACCCTTTAATATTATTTGCAGGACTGGTTTAGTGGTCATACACTCCTTTAGTTTTTGTTTGTCTGAGAAACCGTTTCTCTCTCCTTTTATTCTGAATGATAGCCTTGCTGGAGAGAGTATTCTAGGCTACATATTTTTCCCATTCAAAACGCTGAATATATCATGTCACTCCCCTGGCTTGCCAAGTTTCTGTTGAGAAGTCTCCAGCAAGCCTATTGGTTTTCCTTTGTAAGTTAGGGATTTCTTTTGTCTCGCTGTTTTTAAGATCTTTTCTTTTATCACTATATTTTGCTAATTTAATTACAATGTCTTGATGTTGCCCTGCTTTTGTTGATTTTGATGGGAGTTCTCTGTGTTTTCTGGATCTGGATGTCTGGTTTCCTTCCCCAGAGTACGGAAGTTTTCTGCTATTATTTCTTGAAATAAATTTTCTGCCCTCTGTCCTCTCTCTTCTTCCTTTTTTTTTTTTTGATTTTTTAATGTTTATTTATTTTTGAGGGAGAGAAAGAGAGAGAGAGAGAGAGAGAGAGAGAGAGAGAGATACAGAGCACAAGTGGGGGAGGGGCAGAGAGACAGGGAGACAGAACCCGAAGCAGGCTCCAGGCTCTGAGCTGTCAGTGCAGTGCCCAACATGGGGTTCGAACTCACAAACTGTGAGATCATGATCTGAGCCAAAGTTGGATGTTCAACCAACTGAGACACCAGGTGCCCCTCCTCTCTCTCTCTTCCTCTTTTGGGACTCCTATAATACAAATGTTAGTACATTTGATGGAGTCACTGAGTTCCCTAAGTCTACTCTAATGTTATGTAATTCTTTCTTTTTTTTGTTCAGCTTCATTATTTTCCATTAGTATGTCTTCTAAGTCACTAATACATTCCTCTGCTTCTTCTACTACATTGAGCCCATTTCCAATATCACTTATTCCATTCTTCATCAGTGATTCTTTCTTAACTCTTGTATCTCTGTGGTAAGCGTCTCCCTGATGTCCTCTATTCTTTCCTCAAGCTCAGTAAGTATTCTTATGATTGTTGTTTTAAATTCTCCATAAGGCATGTGAGTTATACTCTGTTTTGCTTAGATCCCTGGCCATGGCCTTATCTTGTTCTTTCATTTGGGATAAATTCCTCCAACTTGGCATCTTGTCTAAAGTCTCTGCCTTTTTGTGTGTGTTAGAAAAGTCAGTTATGTCTCCTGTTCCTGGAAGTAGTGGCCTTATGAGGAAGAGTTCGTGTAGCGTCCAGGGCCTGGCACTTCAGGGAGTGTGTTACCGGTGGGTGCTGTGTGCTCTGCTGTTGTGTTTTGGCTGCTCTACTCTTCAGGACAGTTGTCTGCAGACACTCTCCTTGCCTGCTATGGGCAGTTTCTGGTCCCTGGCCTGAATGTGGCATGTTTTAATTAGGCAGGCTCTGGTGTGCTTGTGAAATGAGACCTGATACCAGCTCCACCAGGAGTGAGGCCCGGCAGAACTCTCTTCTGGTTGAGAGACATGCTGTGGGCAGGGGTTTGTGCTGGTTTGCTGGGGGGAGAGGTCTGCCATGCTGGGACTGAGGCAAGCTTGACTGAGAAGGGCAGTCCCCCCCCAGAACACAGGGTGGTGGGGCTTGGCGTTAAGCAAGTTAAGCAGCCAGTGTCGGCACTGTGTTGCCTCCCGCCAGTGACTCTGTGTTTATGCTGAGGAGCAGGAGAGAAAAATGGCACAGGCCAGCTCCCCTGTTCCCAGAGAGGTATCTCTGTGAATGCTGCCTCCCAAGGATGCCTTTCCAGATGAGAGAATAATCTCTACCTTGTGTGCCCCAGGCATTCTTCAAATCACCGTTTCCCTGCTGTCTGCTCCCAAGTTGTTTGCCTGATTTTTCTCCCTCAGGGCTCTACTCTAGCTAAACCCACTGATCTTTAAAATGTCAGGACTCACAAAATTCAGCCCCTCTCATTTTCCAAGCCAATGGCTTTGAGGAAATGTTCACCTTGTGAGTTCCCCTGTTGCTTCCTCTCTCTCTTTCTCCCTTCTCTGCAACAAGGGCTCCCTCCCCTCCACAGCACCCTTATCCATTTCTTTCCTAAACCACATCCCTGGGCCTCCTACCTTCTTTGATGTGGCCTCTTCTCTCCCTGTAGTTGTGGAGTTTGTTCTGTCAATCTTCAGGCCAATTTCTGGGGTATTTAGGGGTGATTTGATAGTTATCTAGTTGCATTCATGGGACAAGATGAGCCTAGGGTCCTCCTTTGCTACCACCATCTTTGATCTCTAATCCTTGAAACTATTTTTAAAAGTAATTTGGAAATAAGACTATACATCCAGCAGTATCTGGGATGAACTTTACCTTAAATGTATACACTAAAGAAAATAAGGGCACCATTCCAATCAGCAAGACACTTAAAAATATTGGTGACTTTATCTCACCTACTTGAGTTTCTATTTTGTGTTGTTTTATATAAAATAAAGCTCTCCCCCTTTTAGATTTGAGAAGAAATTATGTGGGTTTTTTTGTATGAAAAGTTATCTTATTTTATAATAATACATTTGTAAGAAACTGTAGAGGTTTTTGAATTCTATCACCTACAAAATTCTCTCTAAAACTTCCATGATAGACGGCCATGAAGTTTTTATATGAAAATTTGCTATACTGGATGTCTCTTTTGTGGGACTGCTCAAAATTATCAGAAAACTCTTTCTTTAACAAGTTGATAACTGTGTTCTTACAACTTCTTTTTCCATTTCCCAGCCATTCAAATATTTTCCAGGTTGACTATTACCAGTTCCTCCTATCTCCTATTTTATTGTGTTTTTTGTTTATTTGTTTGTTTGTTTGTTTGTTTTACATGCTTTGCTCTTTGTTTCTTGTGTCTGGATGGATTCTACTTTGCCCCCTCTCACTCTAAAACCTCGAAACATCCTTGGATGATACCTAATTAGTGTAGCAGGGAATAAAATAATTTTCTTTCTTTCTCATTTATTCCACAAATATTAAATAAGAAACTACTATGTGCCAAGCACTTTTTAAGACACTGGAGGTACAATGCTAAAAAGATGGTTAAACTCCTACTCTGAGAGCTTAGCTAGAGTGAGGTTTCCATAGACAATTGGCTAGCAATACATAAACAAATAGGCAAGAGATATGACATGGGCATAAGAACCAGGCAGAGAAGTACAACAAGGAGATAGGACAGAGAACAACTTAGTGGCTAATTTGAGATGGGTGATTCACAATAGCCTTGCTGAGGAAGATTAGATTTATGCTAAAATTTGGAAGAACCTGTCAGGTGCAGGCAGCTTATGCAAAGGCCCTGAAGAAGTAGTTTAGCATAGAATTGGAGCAAGTTGAGGAGGGCTGGAGTAGAGGGAAGAAGAACGAACAGTATAAAATGAAACTGTAAAAGAAAACAGGGACAAATAAATGAAGGACCTTGTACTATATGCTAAGAATACGTAATTTTGTGCTGATTTTATGCTGAAGACCCTTAAGGATGTCAAACAAAACCAGATCTCTCACTACCTCCATTTCATATTCCATAACTATTTACTGCTGAGTTCCTAATCAGCCAACCATTGATGTAAGTTCTAGGATTTGCCATCTCTAGGCAATAATATTCTCTTCTCTACAAAGTATTTGACCATTGCCACATGGAGGCAAAAGTTATTCCTTCATGATCCAAAGAACCTTGTTGATTCTTGACAACCTAGCAGCCATCACATGACATGGTCTTATTCAATGCCTGGAAAAAATTACATTTCTAAAGGTCGTCAATTAAAATTGTAGGCTATTCCCGGAAATGACAAAATAAAAAAGCCTAACCAATATCTAATATTCTGTTACTTGGAATTCTTGAGTGTCTCAAATATAAAAAGAATAATAACAGGAAGAATTAAACCAAGTGGTATCAAAATTAGGATAAGAATTTAAATTTTATGGTATGAGTGATGCAATAAACATAACAAAATGAGTTTTACTTGAAATGTCACTTGAGAATTTCAAACCCCTCATAAGTCTCTCCCAGGCACCTCACTTTTAAAAATAAAATGTTCAAGTTTTCATGACCTGCAATCCTATAGCCACAAAAACAAAACTGTTTTTTGTTTGAACTTCTTACAAAAGGAACTTGCTGGCCTATTTTCTTATAATTACTGAACACTTATTCCCTGGTTAATGACTTACATGTTGATACATAATTTCATAGTTTGTTTTACACTTCTAAATCATTATCTACTATAAATAAATGGTTGTTTCAAAATAACCTAGAATAGGGCGCTTGGGTGGCGCAGTCGGTTAAGCGTCCGACTTCAGCCAGGTCACGATCTCGCGGTCCATGAGTTCGAGCCCCACGTCGGGCTCTGGGCTGATGGCTCAGAGCCTGGAGCCTGTTTCCGATTCTGTGTCTCCCTCTCTCTCTGCCCCTCGCCCGTTCATGCTCTGTCTCTCTCTGTCCCAAAAATAAATAAACGTTGAAAAAAAAATTTTTAAAAATAAAAATAAAAAATAACCTAGAATATTATTTTGAATTGATTATTAGAACAAAGCTAAGTTCACTGGTTAAATACTGGTGAATCACAGGTGAACATCGTTTAGCTGTGTATTTTGGATTGGTCTCCTTTTTCCCTAAAATTATTATGTAAACTGATACTGTTGGGAAAAAAACTAGTTTTTAATCTGTCAGTGATTCTATAAACACTGCCCCATAACTCATCATTGCACTTACATAAGAACACTTGCCCTCAAGAAACCACTTCTACCTTTTGATCATACACTGGAATACATCTCACTGAAGACTAGTGACCATTTTTAACACTAGTATAACAAGAGGATATTAGACTTCAGCTCTTAACGTTTCTGAGCTTAAGCTTATATAATAATCATAAACTATCTTTTTGCTAGGGTGTTCCATAATGACTGGTTATTATGAGTTGAATTGTGGCTCTGTAAAAAAAAAAAAAAAAAAATCCATGTAAAGTCCTAGCCCCAGTACCTCTGAATGTGACTGTGTTTAGAGATAGTGACTTTACAGAAGTGATTAAGTTAAAATAAAGTCCTTAAGATGGGACCTAAATCCACTATGACTGACGTACTCACAAGAAGTGGAAATTTGGATATAGACATGCACAAGAGGAAGATGCTGCAAAGACACAGGAGGAAGATGGCCATCTACAAGCCAAGGGAGAAAAGCCTGGAACAGATCCTCTCTCACAGCCCTCAGAGGAAACAACCCTTTCAACACCTTGACTTCAGACTCCAGGCCTCCAGAAGTGTGAGAAAATACATTTCTGTTGTTTGAGCCACCCAGTCTGCGATGCCTTATGATAGCAGCCCTGGAGAACCAACCCACTGGTTTCAGATAAGAATTCTAGCTCATATAATTTTATGTCTTATGAAAGTCATTTTCTGGCTACATATTTTTAAGAGCACATAAAGTAAATACTGTAAGGTGACATAAAGAAATTGAAATAACAGATCAAAGCTAAAGCAAATTTCCTACCGTTTGTGAAATTAAATACACTTTCATCAGATCACATGATGCTATAACAGATATTTATGAAACATGCATTTTACCTCACATTAGCATCTCTCCCAAAGATACTAACATAAACCAGTAAAATTAAAGCCCTTAGTCTTTCCTACCCATTGGCTACCATTAAAATATTCATTTTATCCCAGCTCTTCTTTATTATACCTTCTCTTGAAGTCCTTCAAAACATTGTGTGGATGGACCATCTTCATTGAAAAACGGCTGAATAGAACTATTGATTTGGTACTTTCCTTTATTTTCCATTGTCAACAAAAATTAATGTTTCTATTAAAGCAATATGGTTTTAATTCTGTCTCGGGTTGCTAAGGACTAAGGATAACACGCAAATCAATACAACGTTAAAGAACTACGATTCCAACAAACCATAATCTGAGATAAACACCATATGACTCAGTAAATCTAAGGAAATGTCTTAAAATCCTAATGCCAACTTACAGTGCCAAGCGAATGCTAGCAGTTTCAGAGTCATGAGCAAGGAAAAACAAGAAGTCTGTGAAACTCAGAAAAAGTTATTATCTTATCAGCAAACTATTTTAATTTATGTTTGTTAACAGTAGTAACTAAAATTTATTGATCCTTCTTCCAAAAGGAAACAACAACAAATGTTTATTTTTAGTCTTTGTGAAACCTAACATACAGACATAAAGTTATATCAGGATGTTGTCTAGGATAAAGTTTATGCTAAAGTAAACTATAGAGGGGCGCCTGGGTGGCACAGTCAGTTAAGCGTCTGACTTCAGCCAGGTCACGATCTCGGGTCCGTGAGTTCGAGCCCCGCGTCAGGCTCTGGGCTGATGGCTCGGAGCCTGGAGCCTGTTTCCGATTCTGTGTCTCTCTCTCTCTCTGCCCCTTCCCTGTTCATGCTCTGTCTCTCTCTCTCCCAAAAATAAATAAATAAAAAAAAAAAAACGTTGAAAAAAATAAAGTAAACTATAGAAGTTTTAAATGCCATAATGAAGTAGCCCCTTCTGTCCATCAAAATGTCCCATCATCTTGCAGATAGCATAAAATTTGCTATTTGACACAGTTATAAATCAACACTTGTCTCTGTGAAACATAAGAAGTGCTATCTAAAATAAAGGATAAGAGGGGTGCCTGGGTGGCTCAGTTGGTTAAACACCTGACTTCTGCTCAGGTCATGATCTCACAGTTCGTGGGTTCAAGCCCTACATCTGGCTCTGTGCTGACAGCTTGGAGCCTGGAGCCTGCTTCAGATTCTGTGTCTCCCTCTCTCTCTGCCCCTCCCCTGCTCATGCTCTGTCTCTCTCTGTCTCTCAAAAATAAATAAATGTTAAAAAATTTTAAAATAAAATAAAAATAAAATAAAATAAAATAAAATAAAATAAAATAAAATAAAATAAAATAAAATAAAGGATAAGAGATCAGGTTAAAAACAGAGATGTGTGGACTATTTGCTGCTGACATTCAAGGAGAATACAGTCTAACCAGAGGAGGGTGGCTGCAATGGTTACCCAGCAGTGACGATACTCACAGTCATGGATCTGATGCCAATGCCATTACCACTCCAAGTTAATGGTCTATTTGGTATTAGTCTCCTGACAAGTGTAGGAGAGGAGTTTGACTATTTGAGATCTATGGACTCCAGAGAAGGATTCTGGAAAGAGTTGAAAAGACTATCAAGTCCCTAGCTCAATGGGCTAGAGTCTGGAAGGGAGATCAATGAGAACTAGCAATACTAACCAGGAACCCAGGGCATAAAGTCAGACATGCCAACTGAACAAACAAGATGTCATATGGGCTGTCTGCACCTGGGATGTTCAGACTGACCCATGATTCAGTGTGATTACACCAAGCACCAAAGAGGCTAGCTATACGCCCCCCACTGTGGTAGGTCTGATCTTCTCCTGTATCAAGTAGAATAAACCCTTAGATGCTAGGGCTCACTTTAACTGTGGAGGAAAGGCACGGTCTAATCACTTCTGTCGAGTAAGTGGATACATTTGTATTTACCATATTTTGGTTCATTATTAGCATGGCCCTTAGCTTTTTACAAATCCACTTGCTAAGTCATTACTTAATTTACTGAAATCAGCTAAAAAAGGGTGACATCACCATTGAGCTCGAACTATACATCAGTAGCAAGTGGTAAGAAAGTTTGATTGGAAAAAAAAAACAGGTAAGTTCTTTTGCAGAGCTATCTTGTTTCAAGAATAAGGTTTATTTCAGGAAAAGAATTATTTAAAAAGTTGGCTATTCTAAAAGAGAGTGGCTCTTAACAGATACTTGTGGAACTCGTATTAAAACAAGCCCAGCAATAAAAACATACTTTTTGGAAAATTTTTGAAAATATTATTAACATGTAGAAACCCTAAAGTTATTCCAGTCCAATTCACTTGTTTTGCTTAAGAGAAAAATGAAGTTCAAAGAGATTTTTTTCTATTAACTTATTTGTCAAATGTAATTATGCCATAATTATTAAATTTTTAGAAGACTGAAATATCACATAAACTTCAAAATGCTATACAAATGTAAGGTATTATTATTATTACTATTACTATTTATCATTAGAAATAATCCTCTAAATAGTTTGAGAGTGGTCAAGCTGAAAAAGCAACATGAAAAAGCAATTAAAAAACCTCCACTTCCAGGCAAGATAGAATAATAGAAACCAATTTACCCTCTTGCCTGGAACAACCAAAGACAGAAAAAAATATGAGAAACATAAGTTCCTAAGACCTGGATATCAGGTAAGACGAGATGAGAAACAATTGCCCAGATCTCTGCTTCGTGAGATTTTTCTAGAGACTGGCCCAGCAAGCCAGAACATGTGGAGAGACCAGCAGACTCCCTTGGTTGAGGACACCGCTTAAGAGTCGAGGAAGACCAAAGCAATTAGTTCACAGGACAAAGTACTGGATGCAATTAACAGCATTTAGTAAGGGTCAGCTGGGTGGCTCACTCGATTAAGCATCCAACTTCGGTTCAGGTCACAGTCTGAAGATTCAGTTCAAGCCCTGCATAAGGCTCTGTGCTGACAGCTCAGGGCTGGGAGCCTGCTTCAGATTCTGTGTCTCCCTCTTTCTCTGCCCCTCCCCTTCCCTGTCCCTCTCAAAATAAAATAAATATTAAAAAAATAGCATTTAGTTAGATATTATGGATGCATAAGTTAGTATGATTAAAGCCATATCAATAGAAACTAATGTAAAACAGAGAAAAAAAATTAAAAAATTAAAAATGAACAATGAGCATCAGTAAACTCTGGGACAGCTTCAAGCAGCCTAATATATGTGAAATTTGACGACAAAAAGAAAGAAGGGAAAGGGGAGGAAAGAAGAAATATTTAAAGAATTCATCACCAAATTTTTTTCCAAATTTGACAAAATCTGTAAGCTGACAAATTCAAACAAAACTGAACCACAAGAAATGTAAAGAAAACTACACAGAGGCATATCATAATCACATTAGTCAAAATTAGAGATACACACACACACACAAATTTCTTTTGAAAAGCAACCAGAGAAAAAGAAATATTACATATAGAAGAACCAGAATAAAAAGGCTGGTAGATCTCTTCAGAAGTAAAAAGAGTGAAGAGAATTGCCTTCCCAGTACTGAAAGAAAAAAATGTCGACAAGGGTAAATATAGCCATTGAACATACAGTTTAAGAGCAAAGGTCCTTAGGGCCCCTGGATGGCTCAGGAAGTTAAGCATCCAACTCTTGATCCTGACTCAAGTCATGATCTTACAGTTCATGACTTTGAGCCCTGTGTCAGGCTCTGCACTGACAGTGTGGAGTCTACTTAGGATTTTCTCTCTCTCCCTCTCTCTCTGCCTCTTCCTGTCTGTCTCTCTCTCTCTTTCAAAATAAATAAATAAACTTTAAAAAATAAAAAATAAAAAATAAAATTAAGGGTCTCAAAAGATACTTTAAGGTGAAAGCTGAAAGAATTTGTCAGTATCAAATCTCTATTAAAAGAAATGTTAAAGGATATTGTTCAAGTTGCAGGGGGAAAAATGATATCAGACAGAAACTCAACTCTACAAGAATTGAAGACCACTAGAAATGGTAAATAAGTATGTAAGTACAAAAACTTTTTTTGTCATTGTTCTTAGCATTTCCTTTAAAAAAAACCTGGAGACATCAAAATTCTTGACTTCAAGCTGTATTACAACATATAATATAAAATAATAATAGGCGCCTGGGTGGCTCAGTAGGTTGAGCGTCCGACTTCGCTCAGGTCATGATCTCACAGTTGGTGAGTTCAAGCCGCGCGTCGGGCTCTGTGCTGACAGCTTGGGCCTGGAGCCTGCTTCGGATGCTGTGTCTCCCTCATCTCTGCCCCTCCTCTGCTCATGCTCTGCCTCTTTTTCTTTCTCAAAAATAAATAAACATTAAAAAAAATGTAAAGGACTATGATATACCACTTCAAACCCACTCCTATACCTGATATGTGACACAACAGTTCTGCTGCCAGACCCTTAATCAATGAAAATATATAATCGACAGAAACACCTGTAAATGCATGTCAATAGCAGCTATATTCATAATAAGTAGAAACTACAAACAATCCAATGTACACCAACAGGTGAATGGATAAGCCAATTGTTGTATATTAATCTAATAAAATAGTGCTCAGCAAGAAAAAGAAACCAACTACCAAACTGTGCAGCGACACAAATCAATCTCAGTAACATTATGATCAAAAGAAGCCAAGGACAAAAGACAACATATTGTACGATTCCATTTATAGGAGATTCTAAAATAGGTAAAATTTGTCTATAATGATAGAAATCCAAGCAGTAGTGGCCTGGGGCTGGGGGTGCAGGTGCAGGAGGGAAATTTCTGGAGTATCGGAAATGTAACATATTTTGCTTAGGTTGGCAGTTACACCAGTGTATATATTTGTCAAAACTCACTAAACTGTACACTTTAATGTGTGCATTTTATAACATGAAAATGATACTTTGATAAAGTTGATTCTAAAGAAAATAAAAATGTGCTCTGAATAAAGCATTTTTAGTAAGGGTTTGTGTTAATGCTCCTACAATAAGCATTATTTTAGCCTTCCCAAGTGTTCATGTCCTGATGGGTAAAATGAAGCATTAGCAATCAATGATTTGTAAGCTCCCTTCCATTTAAACAGTTTTGCACAGTTTCAAATGCTAAAATTAGCTTAGGTCAAGTACAGTTCATAAACTCCCTGCACCCCGTGTTATCTCAGTAATTATACATATATAAACATATATATACACATATGTGTATATAACATATATGAATAAACACATCTACACATACATGTGTATACACATACATGAATACCTATATACACAATTTAAAAAGCAAATGGCCTTTTCCGGTGACAGGCTAACTTAACTGCCTTTATATTTAACAATACCCTAAATATAGGCTTTTTTATTTCATGGTTGCAAGACTGATATGTTAATCTTTGTAATCACTGTGAGTTAAGAATTGTTTATTGTTACTGTGTTATCATGAACAAGACCAGCTTTCATCCCTTTGGTATTCTTTAGTCCAGATGAGATCATGGTCTCTGCAGAACAGTCTTCTTGAATAGTCCTGCTGCTTGAAACAAGTGACATCATATATCATATATGATATTGACATTTTCAGGATCACAAGAAACGCTTAACACACTTCACCCTTGTATTTGGATATTAAGTGTGTTCACCACCACCACTAGTCATCATTTACTGAAAATGCATTATTCATGAGACATCAAAATGAAATAAATCCTACAACATTAAAGTAGTGAATCCTGGGGATGCCTGGGTGGCTCAGTGGGTTAAGTCCGACTTCAGCTCAGGTCATGATCTCGTGGTTCATGAGCTCAAGTCGCACATCGGGCTCTGTGCTGACAGCTTGAAGCCTGGAGCCTGCTTCAAACTCTGTGTTTCCCTCTCTCTCTGCCCCTCCCCCACTCATGTGCACGTGCTCTCTCTCTCTCTCTCTCTCTCTCTCTCAAAACTAAATAAACATTAAAAAAAATTAGGGGTGACTGACTGGGTGGCTCAGTCAGTTAAGCATATGACTTTGGCTTGGGTCATGATCTTGTGGTCCATGAGTCTGAGCCCCGGGTGGGTCCCTGTGCTGACAGCTCAGTGCCTGGAGCCCGCTTCGGATTCTGTGTCTCCCTCTCTCTCTGCCCCTCCCCTACTGACAATCTGTCTTTCTCTCAAAAATAAATAAACATTAAAAAATTTTTCTTTAATTAAAAAACAACAACAGTGAATCCTTAACTTCACTGTTCATAAGATAAGCATCACTTCCCCCCTCCCCCAAGAGACCTAGTGAGTGGAAATCTCTGGAAAGAAGGCCTGGCCTGGGATCTATATACTTTAAGTACAGTCCACACCACACGCAATGACTTTCAAGATGAGGCAAGTCTGGAAAACCCTGGTCTAACGTGAGAAACCATAGAATCTACCTCACTCAAAGTCACAGCAGATCACTCTCACAGACAAGTGACACATTTAATGTGCTCAGGTTTGGATTCTCTTTCCCTAAAATCTCACGGGTAAGTAGAGGGGAGAAGGTGGGTGATAAAGTATAACCAGACAGCCAGACTCTGGGGCCAAGAGTTAAGTCACTACAGTGTTGCCCATTATTGTCAAGTAATCACCTCTACATCAGGCAATTTGTTTCAGCCTGGGTCCTGAAAATCAAAATAAATCATAGCACTTCTCATCCAAAATACCCAGAATGCGATTTCCAAAGCAAGGATCTCCACGTAAGCAAATGTGCTGGTGGACTTTGCTATGTATCTGATAGCCAAATATTTGAGCTATGCAGAGAGCTAAGAGAGTCACTGCAGACTGGGTGACAGGTCCAGAAGATGGCTCATTTAAAACATCATTTTTTAAACCTACATTCTTAAAGCCTTAAAGACAAGACTCCAATATGATCCAGGAATAACTGTAGCTGTCATCTCTAATTTAACAGGCAGGTGATAATCTCATGTTCCAGTCCTCCTGTCATTTGAAGGTCGTTTATCTTTCCATAAATCAATGACCTACCAGCATTCAGTTTTCCATAGGAGTCTAGAAGGCATATAGTGAGCAAACAAACCAGATCAGGTGGTCAAAGGACAAACTTAGTCCACTAGCCCAGTGAGAATCAATACAGCTTAGTCTCCTCAAAATCCCCTGTTCTACATTCCCTATGTCAATTTATCAGTGACTTAGGAAACAGGAAGTCTCAAGAAAGTAATGATTATCTCCAAAGAAAAAAAGTGTGCCACTCTCACCAACGTCAGTGGGGTCAGAGTACAGAAGGAGATTTAAATATTCTGAAACTGACATCAATTCAAACTCCCCCTCTTTCTGGTTTACAGATGGACTGTTTCAGAGCGGCCAGCTGGTCAAATCCCAGGAAAACTTCAAAAACATCATACCAGGAAATGTAGACAATATCCAAAATATTATCTGTGGAATCGGCTAAGCCTTTTTTTTTTTTTTCATTACAAGGGTTCTGGAAATTATTTAGTAAATAAATGTGTTAGTAATTTTTTTTTTAAGTATCTGAACCTGTTGAAGTCTCCCTCTTTCTGATAATTGTTGGGTGGTCAGTTAGAATTCTCTAGCTCAATGATTTCCAAACATAGCCGATTGCAGGATCTTTTTAAGAATACATATTCCAAGCCTTGCCCTAATTCAGTGGCCTGGGATGAGATCCAGGAATATATGTAGTAAAAAGCCTCTTCCTGGCAAAATTATAACTGGCATTTGATTTGTTCAACACAAAAGTTGCAGAAAGCAAGGAATCAGAAAAAAAAATGCTATATGTACATTTCTAAGGTACAACAGTTTATGTGAAACTACACATATAAATATATCTATTTGATACATTTGACGTAGAGTTATTTTTTTCATATAGTTCTTTCTACTGATTCAATTACAAAGCCATCTTTCTTATATTTTTCACACCCACAGTGCAAATATGCAATTTTCAGCGTTCATCTCTTTGAAGTAGAGCCAAGGGCTTAAAGACATTTGAAGGGAAATCTGAACATAAGTTCTTATATTTTTATAATTTTTCTCATCATAGTTTCCTTGTCTACATACAAAAATAAACAAATAGTATTTTTTGCGCTCATATCAGTTTGCATTATTTACATTGTATCACTAGCAGGTTTAGGAACAAACACAAGGTATAAATGTGGAATACAAGAGAATGGGCTACAAGCCAGGAGCAGTCAGCTTGCTGTGGACACTGGTCAGCATGTTTTACCAGAGTAAAGAGAAAGCTTGGTAAACCAGAGAGTGAGTTGAACAAAGGTTCATGAACAGAATTTCTGCAGTATTTCTTAAGAGCTCTAGACACAGGTGATTAGGATGATTATCTAAGCCTGGGAAATATCACCCTAAACCAGGGTTTTTCAAACTTGAATGTGCAGACAAATCCCCTGAGAGTCTTGTTAAAAAAAAAAAAAAATTCTTTAATGTTTATTTTTAAGAGAGCGCACGCGCATGAGTGGGGGAGGGGCAGAGAGAGAGGGAGACACAGAATCCAAAGCAGGATCCAAGCGCCAAGCTGTCAGCACAGAAGCCTGACGAGGGGCTTGAACTCAACAACCCACTGAGCTGAAGTGGGATGCTTAATCGACTAAGCCACCCAGGGGCCCCCCTGAGAGTCTTGCTAAAATGCAGATTCTGGTTCAGTTCATCCAGAGTGCAGCCCAAAATCTGAATTTATAACAAGCTCCTAGCTTATTAGCAATCCAAGCTGGGAAGCTCTAAATGAGACCTTTATTATGTCACATGAAGTTCTTAATGAATAGAAAAAACTAGTGATTCGGTGTCACACCAAAATTGTAGTTGAACGTGGATATTCTTACATTCTAATCTAATTTTTAAGCTTCTTAAAAACATCAAATAACTTCTTTTAAACAGAAGAGTTTATTAACCAATCATTTTTTTTAATTTTTTTTAACATTTATTTATTTTTGAGACAGAGAGAGACAGAGCATGAATGGGGGAGGGTCAGAGAGAGGGAGACACAGAACTGAAACAGGCTCCAGGCTCTGAGCTGTCAGCACAGAGCCCGACACGGGGCTCGAACTCACGGACCGAGAGATCATGACCTGAGCCGAAGTCGGCTGCTCAACCCACTGAGCCACCCAGGCACCCCTTAACCAATCATTTTCAATCACAGTGTGAGATCTTTTGATTTTTTCCAACTATTTTGGGGATCGAAGTTTCAGTTTAGAAGAAAGAAGTTTTAGAGCAGAATGTATTTCCATTTGCTATTGATGTCAATGTGACCAATTCTCTTTTTCTGTCCCCAGAGTGAAATAAAAGTTGAACTACTTGCTCTTGTACGTTTTGGCTCACAGGGAAGGAAATTAAATTTATAGAAAACTTCATCAGGACACCTTCTTGCAATTCTCTCTCCCAACCCTTGCTGTACGGTTCGGGTTAAGCCAGTGACGGTAGCTAACACAAAGCCAAAATCAGTGATTTCTTGGCAGTTAATATCTCCTTGGTGAATCATCATACGGAAGACAGCAGGGGAGTCTGACAGAGGGATAAGGAAGAAAAGTAGAAGCAGTTGTAACAGGTTTTCTGTTGCTGTGGTGGTTTATTTCAATTGCCAATCACAAAAGAAATTTTTAATCAGAGTCCCATTTCCTTCCATTGTCATGGCTCCTACCATGACTGACACTTGATTTGAGCCATCTCTGGCTGTCCACGGCCTTATTCCAACATCAGCAACCAAACTCTAAGGATGACAGCTCGAGTATTGGACGGGATTATGGTGACGGATATTGCTATCAAAGCAGCCTTTGTTCCACATGGCCTGAGAGAAAGCAAGTGTGAACCTGAGCACAGGGAGGGAGAGGCTGGTTTCTGCAGCAGCTAGGAGAGCACCGCCCTCCATTGTCAAAAGTCTTCCTGGCACCAGAGTGTGTAACCCGTCGAGCAGCCCACAAGCCGGGGCACTCACTGCCTCACCATTCAAGGACATCACTTACTACTGAAAATCCACATCTGAGACTTGCAACTCCTACGTAGGTGGAAAATGTTACTGGATCAACACACAGCAATCGTCTTCAAAATCATGGCAAGCTTTTCAGGGAATAGAAGACATGGAACAGAAAGGCCACTAAATGGGCTGTTGCTAGTTAAGTGAAGTATGATTGTCATGCCCACATTCCCATGTGTTTTAAAAATATCCACACACGAAATCTTTGAGTTTTTTTTTTTTTTTTATCTTGAGAGAGGAAGATGCTGCTTGCAATTGATCCTGCCACCTATAATCAGTGGTCCAGCTTTTAAAATTCTACTTCGCTCTAACATGCATACAAATTTCTTTGTGATCTCTTAACTGTATGATTATCAGGAACATGGTTCTAGTCTTTTAGAAGCCAGAGGCCCTTTTAAGAATATGATGGCATCTGTGAGCCATTTTCCCAGGACGCAAAAACAACCTTTTGCATACAACTTCCAGGATTCATAAGAAGCCCTAAAGATTTTCTTCTTCTATATGCCTACCAAGCTACAAATTCCCATTCTAATATGATATGGATATTCTCTGAGCCTTTCTTCAAAAAAACAAAAGAGTGGTGTATATGCCAAACATTGTAAGCTCTGGGTAGGAAGCCTAGCATCTTCTGTCCCTCTCAGAAAACTGTCTGCTGTCAGCCCCCAACTCGAGGAAAACGTTGGGGAAGTAACAGGAGTCACCTCCTGTGAAGTTCTGATAGCCACCAGCTTCCTGTGCTGAGGCCAATGGAATGGGCTTCAGTTATACAAGATTATTCATTTAGTGCCAACCACAGTACCCGTTTAATTGTTCAAGGTTTCCACATTCGGGAACTGCTCTCAATGACTGCCTGTGGCGTCACCGCCATTCTGAATCATGCAAATGAGGATGTCATATCCTCTGACTCAGAAGGCTTTATTTCATTGAAAATTATTTTAAGGACCACAAGCAGAGAGTTGGTCTTTGCTTAGATCTGACTTCCCAAATAACATCACTTTTCCTTTTCTCACAGGAATCCAGCTGCTGCAGAGGGAAACTGGGAGGCAGAGGGTGGAGGGGATCCTGTGGATCTGAGCTTGAGAAATGCTCCCTTTGCCAGCAGCAAAATGCTCTTCTGCAGAGAATCTGCGATCCACCACCCTTGCCAAATTTGGTGCAGCGGCTAATAGTACATTTCCATGTATGTACTTTTCTCTCTATTTTCCCCAAGGAAAGGGCGAGTCAGGATATGCAAGCATTGCATGCAGGACTGAAATAGCCTTGTTTAAGTAGCTCTGTAGCTATTAAGCGAAGGTACTTGGCTCTGTCCATTGTGAGAATCGGTATCTATTCTGCACTGGTCAGGCAGCAATCCCCTAAACCAATCATCTTTGTACCCTTGTACTCTATACTGAAACCCTATGCAGAAAGCAAATGGTCATGAAAAAAGACACTCAAAATAGGATGGGAGTCCCAGTGGCTTCATTAGCTGTGTGACTTACTAGCTATGTGAACTTAGGCAATGTACTGAACCTCTCTGAGCCTCAATTTACCCAGTTATAAAATGGTGTGATAATGGTACATATCTCAGAACTGTTGTGAGGATTAAATTAGTCAATTTAGTACATGTCAAGTTCCTAGGTCACTGTGTGGTATGCATTAAATCCTGTGTGAGGGTTAACTGTTACTATTATATTATGCAAGTTATCACTGAAATATTTCTGTAACTCAGAGTTAAAGCCAGAAGAAATATGTGTTGTTGTTAGTTTACAGGACAAAAGGCAACACAGCATGGACTCTGGAGTCTGGTAGCTCCTCACAATGGAAAATGCTGTAGCAGGTCAAAGTCTGCTGGGTGGCTGGGTTGGGCGCATGTCTGACTCTTGATTTCGGCTCAGGTCATGATCTCATGGTTAGTGGGATGGAGCCCTGCCTCAGGCTCTGTGCGCTGATAGCACAGAGCCTGCTTGGGATTCTCTCTCTCTCTCTCTCTCTCTCTCTCTCTCTGCCCAGCCCCCACTGGCATGCTATAAATAAATAAATAAATAAATAAATAAATAAATAACCACTTTAAAAAGAAACCATCCTTGGGGTACCTGGGTGGTTCAGTTGGCTAAGTGTCCAAC
>NW_024412403.1:16422489-16484709 GCF_014898765.1 Herpailurus yagouaroundi | reverse complement strand
CTTGATTTTGGTTCAGGTCATGATCTCACAGTTCATGAGTTCGAGCCCCGCATCAGGCTCTGTGCTGACAATGCGGAGCCTGCTTGGGATTCTTTCTCTCCTTCTCTCTGCCCCTCCCATGTGCGCTCTTCCTCTCTCTCTCTCTCTCTCTCTCTCTCTCTCCCTCTCTCTAGAAATACATAAAATAACCTTCAGAAATGTAATTAATTAATTAAAAAGAAATCATCCCTTACCTGAGTGACCTTGGAGCTCAGTGTCCTTAGCTATTAAGAATAATAATACATTCTTCCTCCTGGGATCATAATGGCACTTAAATCACACAATGCAGGTAAAGCATTTAACCGACAAGGAGTAGAGTTCAATTAGTGCTAGCTATCATTATTACTACAAATTAACATAAGTCTACATGTATACAAACTATAGAATATAAGCAGTAGACATCCATTCATTTAAAACCCACTTACTATGTGATAGGCATGGTTCTACACAATTTAGAAGAAAATAATTAAATTATAAGAAGAGAACCTCAGGAGGCATATGCTATTACCTCACACTACTTTAAATATGAAGAAACAAGCCACGACTTTACCAAGCTGCAGACCCAGGATTCAATCTCAGGCTCCCAAGACAATGCTCTTTCAGTACTGCCCCATGGAACTTTCCACAATAATTGAACCAGTCTGTCTGAGGCATCCAATACTGTGGCCACTAGGCACATGTGATAACTGAGCCCTGATGTGGTAAGTGTGCCTGAGGAACAGAATTTTTTTATTTGATCGAATTTTAATTAATTTAAATTGATTTTAAATAGTCACATGTGCCCAGTGGTTACCATACTGAACAGCACAGTCTAGGCTACCATATTGTATCGCTTTACTAAAGGGCTAGTCCCACTAAAGAAACTAGTAAATACTCAGATCCAAACTGTTCTTGTTCCACACTTGTCTACACTGGTTGCAGCTCCTTCACTCAAAATTTTATATCTATTTTTTTCAAATGGCCTTTTCCGATACACTATTATCCTCAGTACATGGAGACTTTACCTCGAAAATACTCCACTAATAATGGCTCATTTTTTGGCTTTTTGCCACTTGCTCGGAGAAGGAATTCTTGTTGTACTTGTCCAATACTAGATACTATTCTTTAGCCACAGCTCCCATGTGGACAGCTTTTTGCACAAGCCCACCCTCTGTTTCTCTAGGTAGGACAGGAGTTCTATTTTGCTATCTATTGCAGAACTAGCAACTTTCTGATTGGTGTCTGACCTGAAAATGGAGCCCTGTTGAACAGAAAAACACATCATGACACTTTCCGTGTAACACCAGGAAACGTCTTGCCTTTGATTCCCCAAACTATGCTTTTGCTTTTACTTCTATTCCATAAAATTAATTTCTCAGAGCAGGACAGATTGCAAATGGCCAGTTCTCCCTTCCTCCATCTACACCCCCTTTCCCCACTGCTATAATTTGGCAAGTTCAGAAAAGTTCAGAAATACTAAAAAAAAAAAAAAAAAAATCCAAAAAAGCACACTTTTCTCTTGAGTTAAATCTATTTTGCAAGAGAGAAAACAATTTCATTTGAATGATAACCCACAAATCTTGCTGCCCAATCTCATTTTGGCTTCATCATTTGATTCATTATCTGTGCTCTACCCAAACAAGCACTGTCCCGTTTGTAAGCAGGACAAGAGTATGACCTCTGTCACTTTCACCCAAATCTCTAGGACAGCTTCACTCATAATCAGTTTTTTCAAAACGTCATTTACAAAATCACTAGTGGAATAATTTTGATTAGAAGCCACATAACAGCAACTCTACAAACTTGAAATCCTAAAACAAATGTTTAAAATATGGCATTGTGATGATCCAGTGATTCCTAAGAGGGAAGTGCATGGCATCTGCAGGTAGTGAAGCCAGCGTGGTGGTATTGTGGAGTCCAAGGAGGAGCTCATGTGCAAAGTTCCTGCTAAGTCATTTCCTCTCTTTGTTTTCCAATGAGGACTTCCAAGCAGAATATTCATATCTTTTTCAGTATGTCCACTGACTCAGCTTGGCCACAATTTTGTAGGCAAAAAGGGTATATGTGTTGTGTTTATCTTACTGATTTTTTTATCATATTAGGGTGGTGGTTTTGAGAGATTTTAATTTCTCTTGTTTTCATTGGATTCTCTCTTCTCTGTTACTTTCATTCCTATCAATGTGCTCATAGGTTATCATTTGTGTGTTGTAGGAACACAGTGAGTCAAAGGGATTAACAGATAATTTTGGTATGCAAATAATTTTCATTCATTGAGGGCACCTGTCTTAGCTCTTACCAGAAAGGAAAGAATAGTTTTTTAATTTAAAAAATGAAGTTCAGTGTGTTGCTCTCAAGAGACCTGAGAATCACATCATCACAGGGATAATCTTTTTAATCAGGTTGCCGTAGATCTGTTATGCCACACAAATGCTGCTCTGCCTGAAGATAGCAAAAGCCTTTCGGTCAAAACTGGCATTCACAGCTCATAAATATTGACAGCTTACAAGCCTCCTTGCTGGGTGGGCTTGTATGGGTGGGTAGGAGTGAACTTTAAAACTAATTTTAGAATTTTTCCAAAAAGCTACACTAGTGTGAACTCATTTGTGAGTTGGCAATTATGAAAAATCAAGACTCCAGTTTTACCCCGAAGTCTTGCATTTTGAAGCATTTTAATGTGAGCATGATGGTTTACAACTGCTGTGAATGCAAAAAAAATTCTATATTCTTGCTTCTAACTCAGTTTACATAAATAAAGTCCATATCAACTAGAAAGGAATTCTTTGGGTAGGAGAGAAATGGAAACCATAGACATAGAAATGAATGGATTAAAATGGATGCTTATTATTGATCTTTAGAAGGTAAAAAAAAAAAAAAAGTAGCCACACATTGTTGAGTACTATTTTCTGCTACATCTTACTCATTTTTGCATTCTTGAAAACTGGAATATGCATTTATTCAACATTCAGACAACCTGTTAGGAAGTAGAAATACAAGAAGAATAAGATAAAAATTTTGCCCTTACGAAGCTCATAGTCTACATAGACGGCTATGAACATAAATATTTTAAAACAAAGATTTAAGTGCAGGAGAGGGATATGATAGGGAGAGCACAAAGACAGGCATTCAAGCTATCAGGCTTCCTGGAGGAAGTGGAATCTGATCTGTGATTTGAAGGATAAGTAGGAGGTAGCCACATAAAAAAGAGGTAGAAAAAGAAAAGAGGTAGAAAAGGGGGTGCCTGGGTGGCTCAATTGGTTAAGTTACTGACCTTGGCTCAGGTCGTGATCTCACAGTTTGTGAGTTCAAGCCCCACACTGGGCTCTCTGCTGTCAGCACAGAGCCTGCTTTGAATCCTCTGTCCCCTCTCTCTCTCCCTCTCCCCTGCTCATTCTCTCCATGTCTCTCTTTCTCTTTCTCAAAAGTAAATGAACATTAAAAAAAAAAAAAAAAAAGGAGATGAAAGAGAACAATGGAGAGGCAAGAATGGAGATTCATGAGAGATAAGCCAAATGAGGTCAGAAGGAACTACATCTTGAGATCCTTATTTACAATAAATGATAGAAAGCATTTTATGGTTTTAAGCAAAAAAAAGAAAAAAGAAAAAAGAAAAGAAAAAGGAAAAAAAGGAATGCCCAATTAAAAAAAATTTTTTGTCACGTGCTTTTTGCTGCATCTATTACAATGATAATATGGTTTTTGTAATTCATTCTGTTAATGGGGTGTATCACATTTATGGATTTGTCTGTGTTGAACCATTCTTACACCCCAGTGAAAAATCCCACTTGGTCATGGTATACAGTCTGTTTAATTGAATAGTGGAAATCAGTTTGCTAATATATTTTATTGAGGACTTTTGTACCTATGTTCTTCAAGGATATTGGTCTATAATTTTCTTTTCTTGTAATGTCTTTTTCTGACTTTGGAATGAGGGTAATACTGGCCTCATAATCTGAGTTTAGAAGTGATCCCTCCTCTTCAATTTTTTGAAAGAGCTTGAGAAGAATCAATGTTAATTCTTGTTTAAATATTTGGTAAAATTCACCAGCAAAGCCATCTAGTCCTGAGCTTTTCTTTGCTGGGAGGTATTTGATTACTGATTCAACCTCATTCCTAGTTATAGACCTGTAAAGATCTTCTATTGCTTCATGATTTTAATGGTGTATCAGTTAGCCTGTGCTGTAAAACAAACTACCCCAAAACCTACAGATTTAAAAAGAATGACTGTTTAGCTCATAAACATGAGGGCAGTTCTTCTGGTCAAGCCAATTCAGCTGACTCTACTCGGCTCTCTCATGGCTCTAGGGTCAGCTGACAGGTCAGCGGCAGCTGGATTATCTAGAATGACCTCACTCACATAATGATTGCAGGCTGCCACAGTTCCTTTGTTTTCCTCCATGTAGACTTACATCCACTAGCAGGCTCTCGGGTTCATTCACACAATAGTTTCAGGGTTCCCAGGGCGGCTAGAGTAAAAGCTCCCAGACCATTTAAGACTGGAGCTCACAGTATGATTGGTGACATTACTATTTCAAAATTTTTCAGTATCCAGAAAAGGATCCATTTATGAAATGATTCATTGAGTTTGAGAAAATGTTGAATCAAACATGTAGACCCTGAAAACAATTGAAATGGAGCTAAGGTAGAATCAAGGACTGCCATCATGCAGTGGAAACATTTTCACTCTAAATATAATTCACATATCTCTGAAATCTCTGCTTTTGCAGAAATCTAGCCACCTGGAAAGACTTTTCCCATCACTACTACCACCATGTACTTCTGG
The DNA here is from genome assembly GCF_014898765.1 of Herpailurus yagouaroundi. NCBI lineage: Eukaryota > Metazoa > Chordata > Mammalia > Carnivora > Felidae > Herpailurus > Herpailurus yagouaroundi. Next base: position 16,479,911 of record NW_024412403.1, on the reverse strand, counting down.
GAATCCCTAGCTGATATCCCGTGTAGGTTCAAAACCAAACCAAATCCACTAGGACTTACTTGGCATTCATCAGATACTTCTTTTTCACCTGTCCTGTCTCCTGGTTTAAGTAATAGGCTATGGTCTAGCACCTCTGCCTTTTGTTTGGTGTATCTCCATTTCTCATTAGCATTTCTATTTCTGCCTGACACCCCATCAACTCTGCTGGAGACTATAGCTACTACCAAAAACAACCACAATGCCATATACATATGGTGTTCTAATGCATAGTGGACAAGAACATATCTCCATTTCTTTGATACTCTCAGGTAGATACTAAAGGATTTATATTCTACTTCCAAATATTAGACATTTTAATAAAAATAGTTGTAACAGAATGTACTATTAAGAAAAACTGACTTGTTTGTACTATTAAGAAGAAACAGAGCACCTGGGTGGCTCAGTTGGTTGAGCATCTGACTCTTGATTTCAGCTAAGGTCATGATCCCAGGGTCATGGGATTGAGCCCCACATCGGGCTCCACACTGAGCATAGGGCCTGCTTGAGATTCTTTCTCTCTGCTCCTCGCCCACTCATGGTTGCTTTATCTCTCTCTCAAAAATAAAAAAAAGAGGGGCACCTGGGTGGCTCAGTCGGTTAAGCGGCTGACTTCGGCTCAGGTCATGATCTTGCGGTCCATGAGTTTGAGCCCCGCGTCGGGCTCTGTGCTGACAGCTCAGACCCTGGAGCCTGTTTCAGATTCTGTGTCTCCCCCTCTCTGACCCTCCCCCATTCATGCTTTGTCTCTCTCTGTCTCAAAAATAAACATTAAAAAAAATTTAAAAAAAAAGAAAAAAAGAAACACTGGTTATTGTTATTGTTTTTCTTTTTGCTTTCTTCATTTGCTTTGCTTTTAGCATTTTTGTTTGATTTTGCTAATGCAGACTTACAAAAGAATAAAAACCTCCTCCCTCTCCATTTTCACCCAGATAGAAGATGCCAGCATTTGTTTAGACTTTAAGAATCTAACTTCTCCTTCCACCACAACTCTAGGGGAGAATACACAACTTGGGTATTACAGACCAAAAAAAGTTATAGAATAAGTCAGGAAGAGTGATAGATGATGATGTTTTGAACTGAAGAGAAGGAATGCCCCAAACCTTAAGGTGGTTTCTCTGAGTTCGGAAGAAGTTGGTGATGACCATTTATCCTGAAGGAATGGGAATTGTGCCCCTCTTGCCCATACTCAAGGCCAGAAGGACCTCTGAGAAAGGACTCAATAAGGGCTTGAGGCCTGGCCACTGAGAAGTCTTCCTACCCAGAGTATAAAGCCACCTACTTCCTAATGAACAGGTGCCCTTAAACAACAAGCATCTCAGAAGAGACAATTATGAACTGAAGACCAAAGGATCTTTGCCCCCAATCTTCTAAACTGAGAAGCTCCTTGGTTGTTATAAATACCCTAAGGTAAGGTGGAAAACCACCAAAGCATGACCAAGTTTGAATATTCTACAAACCCTGATGGATCTGAGACTGACTTATTTCACTTAGAAAAATATAGTGGTTTTTACATACAAGTAAAGCAAAGAAATACAGATTACACAACTTCCTCAGTTTTTTATTACCAAGCCTCTCTGCGTGCTCTCTTTCCCTCTCTCTCTCCCCGCCCCCCCCCCCTAAAATCAGTGGCATTGGATCAGGGATGAATCTAAAACAAACAGTAAGTAAGCCATATTCAGAGCAACCACCTCCCTCACACAACCACTGCTTTGTTACTAGGCCAAGTTTATCTTCCTGGATCTCTGTCCCTAAGGATAAATTCTCTCCTAGAAGATTCAACAGTATCTACCACAAACAGACCTCTGGTGTATCTGCCACATCATTTAGGAAAATGTACCCAGTTCAGAATTCCAGAGGAAGGTACACCACAACCATATGCACACGTACCCCATACTGATGGCAAAGACCAACACAAAATGTTCTCCATTTCTCCTTTTACACAGGCATAGGATGCCCTGGGCATTGCCCAGAACACACACAGGCATTTGTAGGGCAGGAATAGGAGGGAGTGATTCAGAAAGAAACAGGGGCTTTCCCTTCTCCTCTACCAGGTTCCTTGAACCAGAATGGAAAATAGTGATAGAGGACAGTGATTCTTGAACATGACTGAATATTTACTCCACATGAGCCTGACAGCTTACCAGTCATGCTGGAATGAGAATCCCTGGTCAGTGCTAAATTTATACAGAGGCCAGGGACTACCATTGATTACATCTCTAACACATGGCATGGCACTTCTCACAAGGAAAACAGTCAATAAATATTTGTTAGGTTAATGCCTGAATTGAGTTTATGAGTCCAAAAAGCACAAAACTCTAGAGGTAGAAGAGTCAAGGTCACTTAATTTGACCTTGACCTTCCAGATTATGATTCTGAGGCCCACAGAGGTTAAAGAACCTACTTATCATGATGGCATACGTTAGTGGCTGGGCAAGAATCGGAACTCTGCCTACCATACCACATCTCCTTCTCCACACTGTGGGGCACTGGGTGAACTCTGTACTCATCAAACAGGTTGAATTTGAGTGTGTCCCCCAGCTAGCAGCAACAATATTTCCTTACTTTCCCCTCTCCCCTCAAAGTCATATCATCTGAGTTAAAAGAAAATGTTCATAAATATAACCTAATTTCCAACAAATTTAGAAGGAAGAAATGAGGACAAAGAGGGGACTCTTGTCTGACCTGATTCAGCAATAAACAACCATGGTATTCCAACGAACTAAAACATATCACCTCCATGAAAAACACATACTTCAGTCAACAATATTTACTGAGTATCTACTATACTCTTTGTATAAGGAGTATCTGATACTCTTTAAAGCACGGAGGAGCAGTGGCTAATATGACAAAGTCCTTTCTTCAAGCAGGCTAGTTGAGGAAGCATAAATAAATATATAAACAGATGAACTGAGAGTAATGAGTAATCTAAGGTATATAAATATGATGCTGGGATATGAGATATACATTGTGAGGGGGAGAGTTTCCTTTGAAGTGGATGGTCAGGAAAATCTCTCCAAGAAGATGGCATTTCATCTGGGATCTCAAAAGGAGAAGGAGCTTCCCATGCTAAGCACGAAGGAAATATTATTCCAGGCCTAGGGAACAGTAAATACAAAGGCTTGGAAGGCAATACAATTTTGAAAAAGGAAATCAAAGCAGAGGAAACAGCTTGGGCAAAGGCAAAATGGTAATAATAATAGTAATAGTAATAATAAATATTTAAATATTAAAGCACATGGCAGGTTTGGAAACAAGAAATTCTGATGTAGCTGAATTATAATACTGGATGGGAATGAGGCTGAAAAACAAGGTTGGGAGCTGGGAAGAACATTTGAGAATCTACACTTTACTCTTGAGATAAGAAACAAAGGGATGGTGTGGGAATGGATGAACATAGAGAATGGAAACAAAAAATGACTAGAGACAGGAGTCCAAATAAAAGATATTGATTGCCCTGGTGCAGTTAATACTGGGGGGCAGAATTAGCACAGCAGCATTGTTCATGGAAAGGAGAAAAGAGAATTAAGAGACATTTCTGGGGGGAAATCATAATGTGTGCAGGGACCAATGAGATACAAGGGTTCAGAGAGGAGAGGAGTCAGAAAACTTCAGGATTCCAAACTGGGAGGGATGTCCAAAGGGGAAAGGGAACCAGCGGCCAACATATTGAGCAGCAATGTTGTGAGGCACGTTCAGTTTCAGTCACACGTGGAGGGTCAGATATCTGTGGAGTAGCCAAGGAAAGATCTTTGGGTGCCTATGGGCACATGAGTCTGGTTTTGAGAAGAAAGGAGTGAAGATGCAGGGCTGGAAGTTGTAGGCATATAAATGGGAGTTAAATCCTTGAGAGTGGATGAGGTTGCTCAGAAGAGGAAGGTGGGATAAGGAGACAGAAGGATGAGAAGAGGGCAGGGAAGATGAATAGAAGTGAGTCTTAGGAATGATCTCATTTAAGGTATGAAATAAAAAAAAAAAAGAGCCAGAAAAAGGTACTAAACAGGGGTGCAGAGTGATAAGAGAAATCCAGAGAGTATTATGTCTGCAGTAATTCAAGAAGTGAAGGAAGTCAAGAATGTCAAAAATACCGTCAAGAAGACACTTGACTGTAGTTAGACTTGTATGGTTAAGTTTCTGTGGATTGAGTAAATTCTACTCAGGAGGATAAAGCTGCATCACTGTTCTGGAAATAACTATAATTGTGCCAGTCAAAGTGCATAATTTTCTGCTCCAATGAAATCTTTGCCAGCTGTCAAATACCAGTACTTTTAAAACATAATAAAGGGCCTGTTTTACAGAAGAATTTCTTTCCCTCTCCCCCACTGCCTGATTTCATGTAAATTATGAATTAAGAATGTAGCAACTTAATAAATCACTGTACTTTTGAACTTAGCTATAATATGAAGCTACCAGAGAGTGGTTTAAAAGAAAACCTGTAGGGGTGCCTGGGTGGCGCAGTCGGTTGAGCGTCCGGCTTCAGCCAGGTCACGATCTCGCGGTCCGTGAGTTCGAGCCCCACGTCAGGCTCTGGGCTGATGGCTCAGAGCCTGGAGCCTGTTTCCGATTCTGTGTCTCCCTCTCTCTCTGCCCCTCCCCCGTTCATGTTCTGTCTCTCTCTGTCCCAAAAATAAATAAAAACGTTGAAAAAAAAATTTTTTTAAAAGAAAACCTGTAAAAAGTATTCTGCTTCTGTTGAAATGAATTAAGACTTTTAGGGAGATAAATGAAATACTAGTTTACTAAAAATAGGGTACTTTGAACAAAATAAACAGTATCATGCATGTACTATGTATACAATTGGTATAAAGTAGTATTATTTAGCTTCTAACCATTGTCACTTAAGTGGATAATCACCTATGAATTTTTTTTAATGTTTATTTATTTTTGAAAGAGAGAGAGACAGAGCACAAGTGGGGAAGGGGAAGGGGAGACACAGAATCCAAAGCAGGCTCCAGGCTCTGAGCTGTCAGCACAGAGCATGATGTGGGGACTGAACCCACGAACCGGAAGATCAAGACCTGAACTGAAGTCGGACATTTAACCAACTGAGTCACCCAGGCGTCCCAATCACCTATGAATTTTTAATTGCAAGTTGCAGTCTGAGCCCAATCAAAATTAATATCTTTCAAAACAATAGGTGCCATTTTTGTCTGCACTGAATAATTACTAAATTGATGTATATCTTGCAGAGAGCATTATCATGAAGGTCAGACTGGTCTTTCAAACACCTCATTTTCCTTGGACTCTTTCTCAATGTCAATCACCTCAGGGGATCTCTGCTAATGTCATTACATAGAAATAGAAAATGAGATCTGTCATGTTATTAACATGCCATTATTTTGTAAAAGAGAAAATTCTAATATTAGTATTTAAAGAAAAGGGGGATGGGAAGAAAAACATATCAAAATGTGAAAATCAAGTAAGACAACTTGTTCAGATTCCAACAGTCCACAACATACCACATTATACCTGTCTCATAAATTTTCCTTTAGCTTGGGGAAGAAGATTAAATTACCACATTTCTTCAAGTTGAGGTCTTTGAATTTAATTTGAATAACTGTGTTTCTGAGGTTGCTTCACTACATATTTTCCTATTAAGGTAAAGCTTCTTATTATTTCAGGAATTTTTCTCGCCATATTTTTGGTCCTCTAAGATCTTAAAATGCAAAGAGTGTTTACTGACTCTATCAAAACATGAAAATGAATGTTAGGTAATTATTGGAGGTACTGTTGATTGTCTACCCAACAACTATTCCTTCTTTGTATCAGAATCCTGATTCTATTCAGCCATTCACCCCATCCTCTTTACTGGGGATATCCTGAGTACCCTAAGTCAATTGTGTGCATATCAGTGTCCAGAAAACTATGATTGGTCCCAGGATGAGCCTATGACTTAAGCTGGCACAATCAAATTGGACAGAAAGGCTTATACCCTCTTTTTCTCCTGATAGACATGAACAAGGAACATGAAATCCCAGTTGCCACAGAAAACCATCTTGCTCCCCTGAGAAGAACCTGTTATAAGATCAAGAATGACACAGCAGAATTATGGAAAGAATCTGAATTTTGGATGCTTCCACTGACCTGCTTTCCATTATACTGGAGTGCACTTTATCCCTTGAACTACCAGAAGTGGGGGGAAAAAATGTCCTTTTTATTTAAGTCCATTTGACGTAGGATTTCCTGCTATATACAGCCAAAAGTATCCCATGTGATACAGTAAATTTACCTAAACTTATAAATAGAGCAGGTTAGGTGGCATATTTCTAATAGATTTGAAAACACAGAGGCAGGATAAGGCCAAACTGCCAAATGTGATCTAACTAGACCAGAATTAGAACTTCCAGGGCCTAACACACCAATGACACATGACAGTCCTCTAAGGTATGCAGTTTCCTAATGGCATTGGCTGCATAATTTCAGTCTCACGATCAATGAGATTCAACATGTGCAAGCATCCCAAATTCCTCTATTTTGCCACATTCCTCTATTATCACCTCAGTCCAAGTAACCATAATTATCCCCCACCTGAATCCCTATCATTATCTTTTACCTGCTTCTATTGCTGTTATCTCTAAAATTTATACTTCCCACAGAAGCCAGAGTGACCTCCTTAAAACATAAATCATATCACAACACGTATTTAACATCTTCCAATATCTTCCACCACACTCAGAAAAAAACCCAAACCCCTTAGCCTGGTTTACAAAGCCCTGCATGATCTGTCCCCTCCAGTCCCCTTGGACTCCCTCTCCCTCTCCCTCACTCACTAGACTCTAGCTAGAAAAGACTTCTTTTCTGTTCCGTGAATACATCATCCTTATATCTGAATTTTTTTTGACTAAGCACTTCACCCTTCCTGGAAGGTTCATCTCCCAATCTTTTAATAACTAATGTCTTCTTTTCATTCAGATCTTACTGTAAATAAACCATCCTCACAGGGGCCTCCCTCAATCCTCCAAGCTAAAATAGGTCCTCAATCAACTATTTATCCCTTTTTGCATAACCTTTCTTACCATTCAATAATTTTCTTGTCTATAAATAAATGAAAGTATCCCTGCTTCTGCAGATACCTCAGACCCTTGATACATGTTCTTTTTATGTAGTTCAGTCATACAATAATGAGGTTTAAAATCCCAAATGTCGCTTGGGCTAAGTCTAATTTATATATACTAGCAACAGAATCAGATATCATTGGAAACCTGTGCAAGCCCAAATGATCATAAGAAAATATATCTAGTTCCATGATTAATAAGAAAAAGTTCAAGCCCTCCTTTTGCACTGCTGGTGGGAATGCAAACTGGTGCAGCCATATGGAGAACAGTATGGAGGTTCCTCAAAAAATTAAAAATAGAACTACCTTATGACCCAGCAATTGCACTACTAGGTATTTATCCAAAGGATACAAAAATGCTGATTTGAAGGGGCACATGCACCCCAATGTTTATAACAGCACTATCCACAACAGTCAAAGTATGGAAAGAGAGCCCAAATGTCCATCAACCAATGAATAGATAAAGAAGGTGTGGGATACATATACAATGGAATATTACTTGATGATCAAAAAGAATAAAACCTTACCATTTGTAACAATGTGGATGGAACTAGAGAGTATTATGCTAAGTGAAATAAGTCAGAGAAAGACAAATATCATGATTTCACTCATAAGTGGAATTTAAGAAACCAAACAGATGAACATAGGGGAAGGGAAGCAAAACTAAGATAAAAACAGACAGGGAAACAACTATAAGAGACTCTTAAATACAGAGAACAAACTGAGGTTTGCTGGTGGGGTGCTGAATGAGGGGGATGGGCTAAATGGGCGATTAAGGAGGGCGCTTGTTGGCATGTGCACTGGGTGTTACGTGTAAGTGATGAATCACTAAAATTATATTCCCGAACTCATTATTACACTACATGTTAACTAACTTGGGTTTAAATTTAAAAAAATAAAGAAAAAGAAAAAGTTCAGCCAGCTTGTCCCTTAGGGTCGTAGCTTTAAATCAGAAAGACAAGTAAGAAAAAACAGGCCCAGATATTGACCTACATCCAAACTCTATTCACCAACCGAAACTGTTGTTGACTAATGAATGGTACTTGAAAGCCATTAGCAGAAAGAGCAATTATCAAGAGCAGAAAGTAGAGCAACCATGAAGAGGAAAATCAAATGCAACTCTGAGAAAACATGTAAGTTTGAGTCATAGAAGGCTGCAATAGTCTCACTGCTTCCTTGTTATAAGGAAATCAGAACAAGTTCTTATAACGAGAGAGCACTGACGTAGCTATCTATCGTGATCCATGTTGTTATAAGTCATTAATTGAATAATTTTTAAGAGAACCAATTTGTGTAAACAGGTGTAATCTCTGTCCAAACACTCTGAAAAGTGGATGTGTCCACTTAATGCTTCCATGCTAGTATCCAGCATTTTCTTTCACTGTTTAGTTACTCACTTTGGAAGGGAAGGAGACTGAAGGTTAGCCTCAGACAAATGAGAATCTGTTTGTTTGTAGAATATAAACAAAAGTTAGAGATCCATAGAACTTTTTTCTTTTTCATCCAAATCAATGAAAACATGAGAATGGTTTCTGAACAGGTGCTTTCTCAAGCAGAACTTACCAAGACCAACCTGCATCTATTTAGAAGGAATATAATGTACACATGTAAACACATTTCTCTTTACCTCCCATCTTCCTAGAATCCCAGTGCTGCCCAAACCAAAACTTGGCTATAGGTATTGACTTGGAACAGGTAAATGAAATCTGTTTGCAATTCATAGTTTTAGTATAAAGTGCCCAATTTGAGGAGACGTGGCTCTGCACATTAGGTCACTATATTAGGCCAGTTCTCTGAAACACAAGTGTGGCTGCCTAGAAGCCCTAATGCCAAGGATGAGAAGCACTGTATATAAAAGCCAACTTCCAACTGCTTACTTGAGTAGCTATTTTGCCCAGGCATGTAAAAGATATGTACCTGTGAAAATGTTATCTTTTCTTCCACCACTCACTCCACACTGCCTAAATATCCATCTCTAAAGTTGATTGAACTCACCTGGAAGCTAATTCAGTTTGACTTCAAATATTAGCCCAAAACTTTAAGATCATTAAACAGGTACTATAAAAAAAAAATTACGCTGGCACCTGGGTGGCTCAGTCAGTTAAGCATCCGACTCTTGACTTTGGCTCAGGTCATGAGCCAAGTCATCCTTGGGGTACCTGGGTGGTTCAGTTGGCTAAGTGTCCAACTCTTGATTTTGGTTCAGATCATGATCTCACAGTTCATGAGTTCGAGCCCCGCATGAGGCTCTGAGCTGACAGTATGGAGCCTGCTTGGGATTCTCTCCCTCTCTCCCTCTCTGTCTCTCTCTTTCTCTCTCTCCCTCTCTCTCTCTCTCTCTCTCTCTCTCTCTCTCACACACACACACACACACACACACACACATGCACGCATGCACGCACTGTCTCTCTCTGCGCCCCTCTCCTGCTTGTACTGTCTCTCTCTCTCTCTCTCTCAAAAAATTACACTAGGTGTGCCTAGGGCACATTTTGTACCTAATATATCTTAGAAATATATTTCTTTTTCTATTGAAATATTATGTCAGATGTTCCATGTTGGGGACCACTCAAGTTTCTTGCCTTCTGCTATTTGTCTTTTCTATTTTTCACAAGTTTCAATAAGTACAATAAGTTCTTCATTCGGAATTTGTTTTTGACAAACCAGCTTAGGGAGAAAAATGAATGAATGAAAACTATTTGGTTTGCTGCAATTGCTTGTAACCATAATAGTGTCTAAGTGCATAAAAATTTGCTATAAATAAGAAAAAAGTGAATTTGACCCTAAGTAGTTCTTAAAATAATCCATTTGAATTCATCAAGGATGGTAGGGAATACATTTTCTTTTCCAAATCCATCTCAATTGAATTAAAAACTCCTTGGGGGCAGGAAGCAGCTCAGACCAGTGGACAGAAGAGTGGAGATTTGAAATCAGACAGATCAGAATAGCAGCCCAAGTATTTAAACACTTCGTGACCTCTGCCAGGTTTCCTATTCAATCCAGGCCTGAATTTTCCATCTGTAGGATAAGGATAATAATATCTACCTGATGGAGTTGCATTGAGAATGCAAGATGTGAGCATCCAACTCATCAAAAACCCTCAATTAGTATTTATTCTCTATAGATTTTGCAGCACAGCCAGCTCAGGCTTTATGTAGTAGATACTCAAAGAATGTTTTCTGAATAAAACAAAATTGAATACTATATCCATGCTATGAAATAGTACTTTTATATAAGGAATAATTACAATTAGCAATTTTTTAATTTTTTAATTTTTTTAACATTTATTTATTTTTGAGAGACAGAGCATGAGTGAGGAAGAGGCAGGGAGAGAGAAGGAGACACAGAATCCAAAGCAGGCTCCAGGCTCTAAGCTCTTAGCATAGAGCCTGACACAGGGCTTGAACTCACGGACCACGAGATCGTGAACTGAGCTGAGGTCGGATGCTTAACCAACTGAGCCACCCAGGCACCCAGCAAACATTTTTTTTTAACACTAGCTTCTTCTAAACTTTCAACTGCTTCCAACTTCTTATTTCTATTTATCCTATCTCAGCACTAAATCAAAATGGAAAATTAATGCGTGATTGCATTCTATTTAAATTTATGAAATGCCACATCTTATATACCAGTCTGGGTTTGGTCAGGGAAACAAAGTCAATATCAGCATTATGGGGAAAACAGATAGAATATAGAAATTAAGGGTACATAAATATGAGAGGCTACAACAGTGAAGGTTTCAGAAGCTGGTCACTGGAGCATCTTTTAACTAGAGAAGGGAAAAGCCATTTATTCCTGGGTAGTTTAAGAAGCTGCCACAACCATGAAATGGGACCTTTGGAGAGATCTGGAAACCACTTTCTCCGCCACAACCTAGAGAAATAATGGTCTGGGGAAGTCCGAGGAAGTGCCAGAACCACTAAGTGGGAGCTTTGTGGGAAGCCTAGATGCCAGCTTCATCTAACCATCAGGATCTCCTCAAGGTAACAGCTTCCATTCACTTCCACCTTCTAAATGTCACTTACATTCCTCTCAATGGCAGATCCTAACCCAGCACTGCTCAGGAAAGGGGATTTAGAGAAATGATTCTCTTCCTTAGCAAGGGCTGTTGATGATGGTGCCAAGCTGAAATCAACCAAGCACAGTCCATACAATAACCTTGTTAACTCATTAACTCAGCATCCATCCATAACCATCTTTAACTTCCAAATAAAGACAGTGACATAATGCTTCCACCTAAACTAATGCAACTATCCTTCATATAACCAAAGACAGGCTAACCATTCAACGAAAGAGAAGACAGACAAGAAGTCCATGTCACTGTCAACTCTTTAAAACACAAAGCAAAATAAGCCCATTGTCCAGAGACAATGTGGTACAAGGTCTTCAGTGTAGGAGAGACCTGGGTTCAAACTCTAGCTCTCCTATTTGACCGTCGTATCACCTCTGATCAATTACATGCCTCTCTGGATCTTAATTTCCCCAACTGAAAAAATAAGAAAACCTGTCTTCTAAAACAACTGTAAGGATTTGAAAAGTGAAATGTCTAGCTTACAGTAAGTGCTCAACAAATAGTAGCTTTTATCAGTATTCATTCTAAGAGACATGGATAAATAACCATTTCTGGCTGATGACCTTTCCTGATGTTCAACAATTTATTAAACTGTTTTCATACCCATGTATATATACGGTTGCATATTTCATAAATATTCTAAAACAAACATTAGCTGAAATTTCCAAACTTAAGTGATCAATTTCTTGTTCCTGCTTAAATAGTCTAAATATAAAGACACAGAAAGGTGGTTAAACCATAAAGAGTTGGCAGCAAAATCTAAGAAAAGGAAAGGCTAAAGATCTGAATTATATACAAGTTGCAAGATCAGCTCCTGAATAATAGGCAATTAACTGTTTATCCCAAAAGGCAGCAGTCTTATTGTATCTAAATTACGCCAGGAGTGACTTCAGGGAGGACTTGGCTTTCCTACTACAAAGATCTAACCCATAGGTTTGTAACTTAATGCTCTGACTTCATGTCAGAGGAGAAAAATCTCAACTCAATTATCCCACCAGAAAACACAAATTTGTTGACACTGGCAGGCTACAACACCATGAAAAATTATAACTGGAGAGAAAAGACCAAAAAAATCTGTGGAAATCAGAATACTTGAGATGTATCTCTTCATAACTTGGATGGTTATTCTTTTATTTGGACAAAGCATACTGAAGGTTTTTAATGTTTGTACTGCAATTCATCCATACTTATGATATAATATTCAAAAGGCAGCCAGCAATCCCAACCTTTAAAGCTGCCAACCACAAAAAATTACTTAGCACAACAATGATCTTTCTTAACCATAAATGACGTTATGTTAGGCCAAGCTTCCTAGATAGACTTGGATTAAAATGGCTCTTTACCCTAGGGCTACTAACTGTGTAACATGCATGCATGAAAGGGGGAAAATGCAAACACAAAATGTAAGTGAATTAAATGAACTCTTAAGCTACCTCAAATTTTGAGTAAATGGGGACATCAGCTTTATGAACAGTAGTTCTTGGAGTTAGGTTATTTCTCACTGTGTGTGCTATGTACAAAAATCCTAGAAAATGTAAGATGCTTAAAATTATGTTCATGATTCCAAAAAATAAATTGCATGTCAAATATAGATTGTATAGACAAATATCAACTAATCTCAGTAAAGAATTTGGCTCTAGCACTAAAATAACAGGACTTACAAGAAAAATTATATTGCAGGCATACTATTCACAACCCAAACACTTTGAAACCAGACTCTCTACAGTAACCTTTCAATTTTTGGACATTTCTAATGGCTGCAAACTTTTCCATCCATAGAGGAGACATGAACATCCACCTCCCATTATTCCTAATCTTATCCCCTGGAAAACTGGGGGAAAAAATACTTTTCTATTTGATAAGAACTTCCCAAATGACACCAAGTCCTCTTTCCTCCAAGCGAAACATATATAGTTTTTTAAATATTATTTAGGTTTCAAGCCCTTCTTTATTTTGTGTGTCTTTCCTTGAAAAGGTTTCAGTTCATCAGTGTCACTTTCTAAGTGTGACATCCCAATACAGTGAGATGAATGAGGTGAGATTTGGCCGGTGGGCTATTATTACTCTCTACCTGTCACCTCCTTGTCAATGTGGCCCATCTATCGATTTATGAAGCCTAAGACTGAATTAGGTTTTAAGCAGACATATTAGATCATTGCCTTGTCATGAGTTCATAACTGACAAAAAACTCTAGTCCTTTTTTTTGTATATAAATTAATGTTAAGGCACAAGTTGTTCATTCCATATTTGGTTACTTGACTTTAGACTCACTGTAACAGTTTCCATTAATCCCTATTACACTTCATCTTCTTAAACTTAGCCCTTTATTTCAACCTGGCTCTAGATCTTGATTCTGTCATCGATTACACTTGCTAAAGCTCCAAAGTCCGAGTTAACCCTGTGTTTCCTAAGCACATCAACAGCTTGAGTAGACATAATCTCAAACATCTGCTGCACATAAACATAACAGGCTGGGATGTCTGTAACGCTTTTCTCATCGATCAACCTGTGCACTTTATTAAACAAAGGAATTTGGGGAATTTGACGGCCCTTATTCTAAGTGAATTCAGAATCACTCACAGCAAGCACTTTTGCTTTTTCAAAGGGCTCAAAGGGTATCTTTCAATCAATCTGTCGGAGCATTTCATCCCAAAATGATAATCAAGCTGATCAATCCATAGTGTTCAAAATGTATTTTTTTATTTCAGAATTTAATATTGATTTTAGTAGTATTTGCTCATTTCCATTTTTTCAATGCCTCTATCATTGTCAAAGTAAATGGCAAAAGAAGTTAGAAGCTCACTGCCATGTTCTCTGTTCAAGAAGAAATGTAGAAACCAAAGAGATTATGTGGATGCAGGAATCTCTTCCATATTCATATCCCTTAGATTCAACATTGCATTATAACAGAGACTGACCAGACTGGACTTGAAGACTCTTTCGTATATTTCTAACAAAATATAAATAGGTAACAGAACATCTCAAGCTCAGCTCAGAGGATAACATCTTTCACAATCCACTCTCTGAATTACTCCAATTTTGGTATCTAATCTTGAGTCCTCATTCATCCTCAATATTATCATCTTCATAATCATCAACCTTATTTATCTTCATCTCATTTACCTCAATGTTTTGCATTCTCGTATAACTTTAGAATTATCCAATCAGGTTACACACACACATAAATGCAAGCACATAAAAAAGTGATGGGGTTTTTATTGGGAGGACACTGAATCTAAATCAATTTGGGGAGAATTGAAATATTGACTGTAGTATATCTTTCCATTTATTTAGATTATTTCCAAATGTTTCTCAAATGTTGTGTTACAGTGTAGAGGTTTTGCACATCTTCTGATAGACTTATTCCTAGGTATTTGATATTTTTATATTATTGTAAATGGTATAACTTTTTATCTTTCATTTGTTTTATTCCTGGAGTATAAAATGAAATTGATTGAGCTAAGTTATAACACCTTTGCTAAATTTTCAAATTAATTCTCATAACTTATCATTAGGCTCTTGGAATATTTAATACCATCTGTGAATAATTATAATTTCATTTCTTCTCATATAATCTTTATGGCTTTTACTTGTTTTTATTGCCTTCTTGAACTCAAAATTCTCCCTATTTTCCTTTTTTTTTTTTTTTTGAGAGAGAGAGCATGAGCCTGGCAGAGGGGCAGAGAGAGAGGCAGGGATGGTGCAGGGGAGGGGGAGAGATAGAGAGAACTTTAAGCAGGCTCCACACTCAGCATGGAGCCTGACACAAAGCTTGATCCCAAAACCCTGGGATCATGACCTGAGCCGAAATCAAGAGTCGGACGCTCAACCCACTGAGCCACACAGGTGCCCCTGTAAATTTTTTAAGTAGAGAAAAAACAGAAGATCTAAGGCATCACAAAAGTAGCAACTGTAGGAAGCAGCTTCCTTCCTTAGAGCTGAGGAAACAAAAGAAAAACTCCAGAATATTTAAACTTAGAAGCCTGCAGGAGAGGCCCCCATGAGCTGGAAGTTAGTCCTCTGAAGAAGGCAATGGGGGGTGAAAGGAAAGGGTCACACGTGAAGCTGCTTTGGTAAGTACGGGAAAATTTGAAGACCCCATTCAGCTGCCATGTCATAAAGGATTTGCTGCTGCCCAGGTGAAGGAGTATTGGTAGGGCGATGCTTGCAAGAACTTCCAGGAAACAAGTCCACAGAAACCAACAAGCAGCAAGCCCCTTCAGCCTCCTCCAGCCTTGCTGTCTCTATCTTGCTCCTTCTGATGGCAGAGCCTAACAGGGCCAACTAAAGGTGGGCTGCACAGTGCAGGTTCCACCACCCCCAAGCCCACTCCAGAGGGCTTAAAAGCTTAGAGCCAAAACTGTACCCTCTCCTACTTGCTCTCCATTCTCCCCCTCTCCCTTACTTTCTCCAAGCCCAATCTTATCTGATCTCTGGGAGAAAAAGCAAAGCAGCAAACATACCTCTGAGAACCTTCTGGTATTTACACTGATCAACAGTTTCTCAGATCACTGTTTCAACTTCAGTGGAAGATAAGAAAAAGAAATTGGCCCTCAGAGTAGGAGAGAGAAAATAAGAAGAGAATCCACAAAGAACAACCTAATTTAAAGATATAAATTCACATTTGTTACCATACTGCCATATTTTTAACCTACTTTTTTATAAAGACATTGTTAGAAAGAACTATTTTCTACTAAAAGAGAAACAGAGCAAGAAGAGTAAGTGGGAATGGACACCCTCGGTGTTGTGAAGGAGGAGGAATTGGTGGGGACCATGGAGAACACAGATCTGTCTAAAGAGGGCAACAGACACCCAGCCATCCATAGACTGCAATGTGGTCATGGGCGTCCAGTGTTTCCAGAACTCCTAGTTTCTTGAGAGATGGCAGAAATCTGGATTTTTATGTGAAAGCTTCTAATTTCAATATGTTGGCTCAAAATTCTTTTAAACACTGCACAAGCCAAATGAAACACTGTAATGGGCCAAATCTAGCCTGTGGGCCATGGTCTGAGACTTGTGAAGTGCCACATGCAAATGAAGGGGATCTGTGGCAATATATGGACCCCGAGTATCACATCATAGTATCCCAGGAGAAAGAAGAGCCGAGTTCAATGCTACGCGCTAACCCAAGTTTAATACAATATTGGTTTCTTAAGTCAGTCTTTAGTTCTTCCTTTTGTTATCTCCTTTTCTTTCCTTGTTTTCCTTCTTTCTTTTCTTTCTTGCTTCTTCCTTCCTTCTTACCTTCCTTCCTTCCTTCTTTCTTTCCATCATTCCTTTTCTTTCTTTCTTTCTTTCTTTCTTTCTTTCTTTCTTTCCTTCTTTCTTTCTTTCCATGTTACTGTCAATGACATTAAGGCAAAGTCAGCCTAACCTAGCCTGGTCAGCCATTAGTGTAATTGCTCATTTCAATGTGGACTTAATTTAAAATAAACACTTTAGGAGAAATAAACTGTATAAATCAAATATATAATCATTGTTCTAAAGTTTTGGAATTTACTTCAAGAGAGCTGGTACCTCTTTAGTTTCACTGTGAGGGCAACAGCCAATCACTGGAGCATCTAATAGGATATGTAAATTGGAGCAAACTGAAATGAATGTTGATACACACACACACACACACACACACACACACACACACGTATGCATTGTACATACAGTATAATCATATATTAAATCCCACAGCCTTTGGAAGGAGTTCTGAACAGCTCTAATATAAAATGATAAAGGATAATGCAAAATATGTAGTCATTAAAACTGGAATTCAAAGTTTTGTGATATTTCTCAATATTTGTCAAACTTTTCAGTAGGTTCTTTGATGCTTGATTCTTTGTTTATTTGAGTATCAGAAAATCTTTTTCCCATATGGGAGCTTTACACATATTCTTAAGCCACATGGAATAGACACTTAGACTTGTATGCAAAAGATTTGTGGTCTTTGCAAAGTCATTACAATTTCTTTTGTGGTTCAGATGAAGCCATAAGTAAATATATGTACACACATTACACAAATTGTGTCATATGTTTTTGAGTATCTTACTTGCTCTTACTCATCAGAGGTAAACCATTACATAGGCCCATACTTTTAAGCAGTGGATTTCATCACATACAGTATTTTTCTTCCTTTTCTACCCACATCCAATTCCAGTGAGTACTTTACCTACACTAACTGCCATCAACTTAACCTGTACTGCAATTATTCTTGTAAAAGAGAGACATGAGGGACTACTGAAAACATGATATTTTTTTCTCCTAAAACCTTCTCTTTTTTCTAAATTTTATTTACATACACTAAAGAGAAAAGATAATCATTCTGTTAGTAATCTAGCCAACCACATCTTCAGGTCTTCCTCTGTTGTGATATATGTTTTTAGTTAATAATCATTTCACAGGCTTAGGTACTCAGAAAGGAAAATAAAGGAAGCCTATAATAGCACTTACTAGTATTAAACGTGAGAATTTGATACCCAAAAAGGATAGCTTTGTTTCAAAAGTTTACTTTGGTTTTAAAAATTAATATTTATTTGTTGGAGTAATAAATTCATAAACCTAATCCATTCTTTTATTTATTTTTTTCATTTTTTCTATTTTGAGAAGGAGGGGAGGGCCAGAATGAGAATCCCAACCAGGCTCCTCACTGTCAGCACAGAGCCAGAGGCAGGACTCAATCTCACAAACTGCAAGATCATGCCCGGAGCCAAAATCAAGAGTGAGATGCTCAACCGACTGAGCCCCCCAGATGCCCCCCCAAATCATTCTTATACTTTTAAATGCAACAGACATAACTTATTATTCCATTAATAACTCAAAAAAACAGTAATGGTTACTTCTCAAGAGACTGAGATTAATTTATCAACACACTTAAAAACTTAGTTTAAGTTTCTTTAAATTATTTTTGAGAGAGAGTATATAAAGGGGAGAAGGGCAGAGGGAGAGGGAGGGAGGGAGAGAGAGAGAGAGAGAGAGAGAGAGAGAGAATCTCAAGCTGGTTCCATGCTCAGTGCAGAGCCTGATGAGGGGCTCGATCCCACGACCCTGAGATCGTGATCTGAGCTGAAATCAAGAGTCAGATGCTCAATCAACTGATCCACCCAAGCTCCCCTAAATATTTTTAATTGCATTTGTTTATTTGGATATTTAAGTGTCCAACCTATAAAAAATTCAAAATGTTTCATATGTTTAAGCAATTCTACATATGATAAACTTAAAATCATATGATGGACATCAAGTTCTCTTTTTTTTTTAATTTTTTTAATGTTTATTTATTTTTGACACAGAGAGACAGAGAGACAGAGAGAGGAAGAGCCAGGGAGGGGCAGAGAGAGAGAGGAAGGCACAGAATCCGAAGCAGGCTCCAGGCTCTGAACTGTCAGCACAGAGCCCAACACAAGGCTTGAACTCACAAACCATACGAACATGACCTGAACCGAAGTTGGACACTTAAACTGACTGAGCCACCCAGGTGCCCTGGACATCAAGTTCTCTTGAATATTACAATACTATTCATAAACTTTGATCTTCGACCTTAAAACCACAAATCTAAATTGATTATACAGGTTACACATTTTTAGAATCCTTATCTAATGTTATTTTAATGACTGATGGTTGGCATTAAGACTAATAACCAATAATCCACATTCCTTCCTTCCAGATTCATGGTAAGAATGTGCTTTGAAGTTAGGTCTGGCCATGTGACTTGTTGTGGCCAATAAAATATGAGCAGAAGCAACATGTGTTGCTTTGTGGTCACAAAACTTCAAGAGCCAGTGCTATATTCTCTTCCCCAGAAACATTTATCAGCATTCCACCAGATGGTGGTGACTCCATCAGTCTCAGTCCCTGATGAGGACAGTATGACCATATTTTCCTATCCCGCCTTTTGCAACAACATGGATGGACCTTAAGGGCATTATGCTAAGTGAAATTAGTCAGACATAAAAGACAAATACCATGTGTTCTCTCTTATATGTGGAATCTGAAAAAGCCTCTCTGTTTAGAAATAGAGAACACAATGATGATTATAGGGGGCTTAGGGGTGGGGGAAATGGGGAGATGTTGGTCAAAGGGTACGAACTTCCAGTTATAAGATGAGTAAGTTCTGGGCATATAGTGCACAGCATGGTGACCATGGTTAACAACACTTTATTACATACTTGAAAGTTATGAAGAGAGTAAATCTTGAATGTTCTCATCACACACAAAAAATAGTAATTGTGTGAGATGATGGATATTAACTAACCTCCTTGTGGCAATCCTTTCACAATATACATATGTATCAAATCATGTACTCATTAAACGTACACAATGTTATAGGTTAATTATATCTCAGTAAAACTAAAAAAATATATAAAATTAATTTAATTTTTTAAAGCATATTTTCCTGCCTGTCCTTGAGGAGCACACGTCATGAGCAGAGAAAAACTTCTAAGTCTCTTCAGTTTGGGGGTTATTTGTGATCCTAACCTAACCAAGCCCATCCTGACTAACATAAATCAAAATCTCTTAGCTAATATAAATACTTATGATACCAATGTAATAGAGTATCTCAAATACAGCACATAAATTATTGATACTATAGATTTGGCCCTATTGAATATTTCAATGTTTAATTCTAAGTTTTCCTAAGGTGAAAGATGCTCACCTACTGAATAACTAATGATCTCAAACAATTTTGGAGTAATTTCCTGCAAGAATTCATTAGGATGTCTTCTCCATTTACAGCGACTTCTTAAACTAAGACAGTAAGAAGGAAATAAAATCTGGAAAAGGGAAATTTTTCTCATCACCTGGAATGCCCTTTCTGTAGACACTATGTTGAAGGCTCAGATTTAAAGGAAATTTAAAGGAAGGTTTGGATATGGAGACCATGGTACCGGTTTCGAATTCTGTCATTAGCAAATTTTCAAATCATATTAGTCAGGATCTGTTATCCCTACCTGGTGGCTATGCCACTTAATTGGGTCTACCTAACATAAAAATATTCTGTTCCAACTTTTTTTCACAGTTCTCCTATTTCTTGGGTTCAGAACTTAAATATGTTTTAGAACAATATTCCAGTTGCATTTTGGGTGCTACAAGACATGATTGACTCTATGTCACAACTTTTGATGATAGACCTGATTGGCAGGTGTTTATTATAAGAATTTTCTGATTTTCCAGGTTTAATAAAGTGTTCTTCTATGGCTTTGCTCCATTAACTTGTGGTGCCTCACCCTGCCTGAACACCACCAATGGATGACTGGATCCTCTTTACACCCACTGAGATGGTTAATTTTACGTGTCTACTTGCTAGGCAACAGGGTGCCCAAATATTTGGCCAAACATTATTATGAGTGTTTCTATAAAAAATGTTTTGGGGACACCTGGGTGGCTCAGTCAGTTAAGCTTCCAACTTCAGCTCAGGTCATGATCTCATAGTTCGTGAGTTCGAGCACTGTGTCGGGCGCTATGCTGACAGCTCAGAGCCTGGAACCTGCTTTGGATTCTGTGCCTCCCTCTCTCTCTGCTCCTCCCCCCACACTCACTTGCTCAATCTCTCTCTGTCTAATCAGTTGAAAACCTGGATAGAACAAAAGACTGGCTTCCTCATGCAATCAGTTGAAAACCTGAATAGAACAAAAGACTGGCTCCCCTCCCCACTCCATCCCCCAAGCAAGAGAGAATTTCTCCAGCAGACTGTCTTCAGATTTCCTCTGCAACGTCAGCTCTTCCAGATTCTACTGTACCCTGCTTTTGGACAAAAACAGAACATCAGCTCTTCTGGGTTGCCAGCTTGCCAGCCCATCCTGCAGATTGTGGACTTGCCAGCCTCCATAATCACAGGATCTAATTACTTATAATAAATCTGTGTACACACACACACACACACACACACACACACACACACATACCCTAATGGGTTTGATTCCCTGGAGAACTCTTACTCATATGTCTATATTATTTCCCAAGATCCCTGGATCTTTGCATTTGTTCCCATTTGTCTGGGCTTTAAACGGAAAGAGATTGGAAATCAATTTCCTCTTATGCCTTTAATCTTTTTTTTAAATATTTATGGAAATGTGTGGTTTTAGCCAAAAAACATTTATAGGATGCATTTTTGTGTTTAACTGTAATATTCCTTTCAGAGTATAATTTCAAGATTCTTTAAAACGGTTGTTTATTCAAACAGTTTTTCTTATTCTCTTAATACCTAAAAAAGAGATGATGTTGTTAATATAGATCTTCAGAGAACCTGACAAGCAAACACAAAAGGGCCCTCTTCCAGGGATATTGTCTTCTTACAATGAATTAATGTGATAGGGGAGCACCTGGGTGGCTCAGTCAGTTAAGCATCCCTCAGGTCATGAACTCACAGCCCATAGGATCAAGCCCCATGTTGGGCTCTGTGCTGACAGTGCAGACCTTGCTTAGGATTCTCTCTCTCCCTCTCTCTCTCTCTCTCTCTGCCTCTTCCCTGTTCATGCTCACTCATTCTCTCTCTCTCAAAAATAAACATCAAAAAAAATTTTTTTAAAGAATTAATGTGACAGATACATAGATTTTTGGGACAATTTTGTTGATCAAACTCCTGTTTTATTCCTTGTAGGATAGAAACGTGAAGTGACATCAGCTAGAGGAATCAGATAAGAAACTGTTCTCTACTTAATCATTAAAAGCAGCAGAGGACAGATTGCTCACAGATTTAGAATATATAAGCCCAGGCTTGGGCAAATATTAAGAGCAGTAAAAAGTATAGCAACTTCTTTTTAGGAATGGGAACTCTCTTGCTATATTTAAATCCTACTTAGGGGCGCCTGAGTGGCTCAGTCAGTTGAGCCTCCAACTCTTGATTTCCACTCAGGTCATAATCCCATGGTCATGTGATCAAGCCCCATGTTGGGCTCTGCACTGAGCATGGAGCCTGCTTGGGGTTCTCCCTCTGCCCCTCTCTCTCTCTCTCTCTCTTAAATAAAAAATAAATTTTAAATCCTTTCTTCAAAGTAAGAGAAGTGATAAGGTATGGAGGCCAGGACAACAGAATTTGCAGTCATAAAACTCTGACTCATTTGTTGTTCCATCACATAGCTGTGTAATTTTGTTAAGACTCAGTCTTCTTGCCCATAAGAGAAAATAATAATTTCTCTGCAGATTTGTTATTAGAAGTAAAGCTAATATATGTAAAACACCTCAGAATAGGCCCTGAATAAATAGATGATATTGTTTTCCACAACTTTTAAATTGCAACTTTACCCAGTACAAGCTGTATCTCATTGCCATGAACTCATGGAATATGTAAAAACGTGTTGTGTTGTATATTTTATTCTAGAAATTGTATCATCTACCTTCAGGTTTCTGGGTGAAAATGAAATGCAAAGCCATAATTTCTGTTTCTCTGATGAAGGAGTTTGTGGAAAAAGAAGTATTCTAGACCACAATGATGGGCAGGGAGAAAGACAGGAAATAAATTGTACACACACTTTATCTCTGAGATCTGGAATCTTTCTGTTCTAGGTGAAAATTAGGCAACTTACTTTTCTAGGAGGAGTATTTACATTGTTTGAAATAAAGAGGAGTGAAATGTGTTGAAAACTTCTTCTAGAAGCAACAACAGAGTGGTCAAGAGAGCAGCTTCTGAAGTCAAGACTTCGCAGTGCTATGACTTTCTAGCTATAAAGTTTATGTAAGCTCACCTCCCCATCCATGAAATCAGAATCATAGTCTCTTCCTCCTAGAGTGGTTGGGAAAAGTAAACAAATTAGTACCCGGAAAGTATTTAGGATAGCTCCTGGCATGTACCAGTATTTATTGTTAGTTGTTATTGTTGCTGATTAACCAAACAGCAAAAAAAGCAAAGACTCCTACTCTTCCAGGGAAAAACAGATAGAGGCCCTAAGGGGGGGAAATTCAGAATCAAGACCAATCCTGGGAGCATTCCAGGTTCTGGCTAAATCCCTTTATAAGCTAATTTTCCCCTTCGCCAGCATTTTCTTGTAAGTCAAGATAAAACAAACATTAAATACAGCTTCAAATAAGTCATTAAAAGGCATCTATAAATCTGGGGGTAGTATGTGAAAAGAATATAGAACCCCATTTTTGTCCCAGTTTGGTATTTACCTTGTTTAGTTATTGGCTATGTTTGTCAGCTTTGCTGCAATGATGCCAGGTAAGAAACAATCTGAAATCTCCTTGGCCAGTTATAACACCTAAAAGTTATTTTCTCACATTACAGTGAGGCAGCTGTAGTGACTATACTACACAGCCGCTTAAGGTAGAGTCTTCTCACGGTAGAGGGCAGAAACTCAAGAGGCAGACACTCATTAAGTCTAAGGACACAAACAAGGTTAAAATCTTACTTGAACAGGAAGTATGTCATATCTGTCCACATTCCATTCACCAAAATCCATCACATTACGAAGTCCAACCCCCCTGGCACAAGGATGTGTAGGGGAATTGGCGGAGGAGGGGGGACAGTTATTTACAAACAGTAGTACAATCTGTCATACTTGTGAAACTTCCAGGATCCCATCAAGTTCAAGACCTAGGCTGACCACTTCAATTAACCTTATTCTAGTGATAGGAATCTTAAACATCAAAGCACATCAAAATTACCAGAGGAACTTGCTAAAAATGTAAATGACTTGGCCCTCTCGAAGTGATTCTGATTTAATAAGTTGGAGAATAAGACCCAGATCTACACTGCTACCAACTTCACCAGTCATCCCGTCATAGGCCAAAGTTTGAGAATCACTGGGAAGAACTGTGCCCTAGAGATCAAAGCAAATCACTACTAAGAGCAATTGTCTCCATCTTATGTCTTGCTTCCCCAGAGGAGAAGAGAGGATAACACAATGACAACATTCCTACCTGCAGGAAAAGGAGAATGACTTGGGGTTTCTGATGGATTGAATTATTGGCTCCTAGTTCTCCTTTTAATGTTTCCACATCCCTACCACTTAACATTGCAGTTCTCCCTAAATTTTCCCACCTTGTTGATCTTTTTTTTTAATTTTTTTTTTAACGTTTATTTATTTTTGAGACAGAGGGAGACAGAGCATGAAGGGGGGAGGGGCAGAGAGAGAAGGAGACACAGAATCGGAAGCAGGCTCCAGGCTCTGAGCCATCAGCCCAGAGCCTGACGTGGGGCTCGAACTCACGGACCGCAAGATCGTGACCTGAGGTGAAGTCAGACGCTTAACCGACTGCGCCACCCAGGCGCCCCCCCACCTTGTTGATCTTAATCATAGCCATATGACCCACTTTGGACAACAACATATGGGCAGAAGTAACAGTGTGCCAGTTCCAAGGTTAAACCATGTTCCTGCTCGTCTACCTGAATTTCGGTTGACCTTGAGAAGAGTCCCCACCAGTAGCTGCTGCCTCTCCAGATGGGGCCCCAGAATTAACACTCATTGACAAATCTAGCCACAAGCAAGAATCCAAGCCCAGTTGGACACAAGTTGAAACAGAGCTGCCTAGCCAAGACCAGCTAGATCAACCAACCTTTATCTGAAAACCATATTTGTTCAAGAAAAAAGACTATTTTGAACCTGTAACCGTTGGGGTGGTTTGTTACTCAGAAAATGCGAATTCATACAGGGTTTCAAAGTCACTCTCTAAGACACTCTGTTTCTCTTTCCAATCCCAGTATCATTTGGGTAGCAGTAATGGGAGCTCGTCCTCCTTACAGTGAAATGAAACTTAGACTTCAAGGAAAATAATATTTTTTTTCTTCTGAAGCATTAAACATATATACCACTAGGAAATATTTACATCTGAATTCATAATACCATTTATCTGAATATACCTGAAGAAGAAACACACGAATGTAGAAGAGTAAAATGAGAGTGAAAAGGAATATTTAGGTCATACGACAGCACCACTTTTTTTTTTCAAAATAGAAACAGATTGTTGTACAGAATCCAGCAATTCTGGTGGAAATACTCTGCAATGGAAGCATGTTTTCCATTAACTTAAATACTGTGTTAACCTCAATCAAAAATACTCTTTCCTAAACTGAATACAGAATTTATAGTCTTGAGAAACAGGGCCTGCTGTCTAAATGTGCAAAGGGTCTGACTCTGCCCCACATGATTAAAAAACAAAACAAAACAAAAAAACTCTTAGTTTTATCTCTTTAAAACAAAATAAAGACATAAAACAGCAGTTAGTCTCCCACCCAACCAAGCACCTTAGCCATGTGGGGTATTCTTTTAAATCTATTAAGTCCATTTTCCTTTCTTTAAAATTTTTTTTAATGCTTACTTATTTTTGAGAGAGAGACAGAGCATGAGCAAGGTAGGGGCAGAGAGAGGGAGACACAGAATTGGAAGCAGGCTCCAGGCTCCGAGCTGTCAGCACCGAGCCCGATGTGGCGCTCAAACTCACCAACCATGAGATTATGACCTGAGCCGAAGTCAGACACTTAACCAACTGAGCCACCCAGGTGCCCCTCTACTTTCCTTTCTTGATGCTATGTACTGTATTGAGGTCTTAAGAATATGATTTCTCTCTATTCAATAAAATTACTTATGAAAAACTTCTCAAATATAGACACCCTCTATCATCCCAAGACTCTTGGAAGCTGACATTGCTTGGAGGTAATTTTCTACTAAGCTAGTGAGTCCAAGAGGCATCATGGAAGTTGTGTCCTGTTAGGAAGTGACAAGATGGGTTGTAGTTTGTGTGTGATCTGAAAGCACGGTTTGGGGGCTAGTGGAAGCATCTTGCTACAGAGAAGGGAGACGGGAGACTCATTGTATGGAGCAAGGGGGAGCCTCCTTGGTGGGACTTGGGCCTCGGAGACTGCAGCCAGCTCTGAGTCTTGTCAGTGATCGTATATTTCTCCTGTGCTTCACCTTTGCCCTTTGAGGGGCCTAACAGAATGCAGGAAGTATTAACCACATGTTGAAAAGAAATGAGAACAGACAGTGGACAAAGGCAAAGAGAGGGCTGGAGAAAGGAAGAGTAAAAGCCCAAACAGATCTTGGGTGAAAACTCATACCAAAATAAATGAGCCTTCATTACAAGGTTTCAGGTTAACTCTACCATCCTTCCTTCCTTTGCAGGCAAACATTCCCTCTGGTTACTGGAAAAGGAAGAGTCCCCTACAGATATCCAGCCCTGGAAATAAAGACCAACTCTATATTCATTCTATATAAAATCAACAATTTATGGGCTTAGGTGAATTTATTGCACAACCTGGAAGGCTGTGATTTTAAATTTAACCTAGATGACTGGCTTTGGAGGTGGTAGGTGAATTACCTACTGTTGGAGTATCTTTACAACATTCAGAGTGTTTGATGCTATTTCCCTAAAGGCTGAGTTCGGTAAAGCAATGCCAGGGATCTCGGCATTCCATAAATCTCATTTATGCCCTTAGTCACTAGGACACTTGGCTTCTTTAATTACATTTGACGGTTGCTTCCACAATCGTAAACATAATCCTCTGAATCACTTCCACTCTTTGGAAATGTCGGTTTTCATGTCACACATAAATTCTGCCATAGTGCTAATTCAGAATTTAATTTGCAAAATCTTTAAGCCAATATATGGTCTTTTCTATCACTTCATCAGAAAGCAAAAAATTGCTCAAGAGTATGACTTATTCCTTCTACAGTGGACTATAACAACTAGGTCCATCAATCATATGAGCAGTCATATCCATTTTTTAAGATGCACATTGTTTTCCAAACAACAGAGCACGAACAATGGAGAGTGGTCCCCTTTGCAAAGTAAACTCCCAGGATGGAAGCATAAGCTCAAATTGTTACCATTCTCATTACTATTACATTTTAAATATTTCATCTCTAGTTCTCTTTTGCTTTAAAACAAATTTTAAATAATTTTGGAACTTCCTTTTGTTGAGTCTTGTCCTCCACAAAGTTTCTTCCTCTGGCCCTCTGCCAGCTCTTTCAAATTAGTAACTGCCCCACAACTATTTTCTCCAGTCAGAAATTTGTCGGGCACTGTTTCTCTTGTGTTACTGGAAATGGATTTAAGTCCACTTTCTCATCCCAAAAATGAACTGAAGATACACTGGTACCCTCAGCAACAGTCCTGACTCAAATACTTAACTCAGACACAAACGAGTCATATGACATGAAAAACCACTGGATATGCACAAAAAAGTATGAAAATGCTAACATGTCTCTTGCATTATAATTGCCTATGTCCTTCAGGACTTGAGGAAAAAGCATTCACTAAACTTAACCACCCAGATAACTTGAATTGTAGCCCTGGACAAGGACCTCAGAGATGCATGAACCTAACTCAATCAGAGGTAGAACTATGGATTCCCCCAGGAAGACTCTCCAGCTCCTCAGGAGATGAGTGAGAGGCTCGCTCCACTGTCTAGCTCCTTGTTTATCCACCTGCATTTTATTTTAGTCATTTTTTAAAATTCCTTTTTTTTAATGTTTATTTATTTCTGAGACAGAAACAGAGCATGAGCGGGGGAGGGGCAGAGAGAGAGGGAGACACAGAATCCGAAGCAGGCTCCAGGCTATGAGCTGTCAGCACAGAGCCTGACGCGGGGCTCGAACTCACAGACCGTGAGATCATGACCTGAGCCAAAGTCAGACGCTCAACCGACTGAGCCACCCAGGCGCCCCTATGTTAGTCATTTTTACCTCCAGATTCTATCAGTTATGAATTCTTTGCTAGACTCAGCAGCTCTGAATGATTTGTTAATGACACAGGATCCTAGGAGCTAGAATACATTGACAAATTATGGGAAGCTTACACACTGTGTGTGATTTTACCACATTTACTGAATGCTTCAGAACAATTGGTTTATTCCTCTATGTCTATCACATGTAAGAAGCTAAAACAGGTAAAAAGTTCCTCCACTTTTAAGGACAAGGGTCACAGAAGTTAAATAGTAATCTTTTACTGCTGTAAACAATATATTCCTTTAAATGTGATGTTCTGGGGGCATCAGTGGGTCAAGTGTCCCACTCTTGACTGCAGCTCAGGTCAGGATCTCGTGGTTCGTGGTTTCAAGCCCCATGTCAAACTCTGCTGACAGCACAGAGCCTGCTGGTGATTCTCTCTCCCTCTCTCTCTCTCTCTCCCTGCCCCTCCCCTGCTTGCACTCTCTCTCTCTCAAAAGATAAATTAACATTTTTTTTATTTATTTTTTTTTCTTTTTTTTTTTTTATATATGAAATTTATTGTCAAATTGGTTTCCATACAACACCCAGTGCTCATCCCAAAAGGTGCCCTCCTCGATACCCATCACCCACCCTCTCCTCCCTCCCACCCCCCATCAACCCTCAGTTTGCTCTCAGTTCTCAACAGTCTCTTATGCTTTGGCTCTCTCCCACTCTAACCTCTTTTTTTTTTTTTTCTTCCCCTCCCCCATGGGTTCCTGTTAAGTTTCTCAGGATCCACATAAGAAAGATAAATTAACATTTTTTTTTTAAATGTGATGTTCCAAATGAAAAACACATCAATACCAAAGGATGAAAAATTGATAGGTCCCAGATTGGTAGACACATAAATTATGTTAAGTAGACCAAGGACTGATTCATCTCACCACACTGTCCTTCTTTTGGAAAACCCATGATTTACTTAACTGTTTTTAAGTGAACTGAATATCCAAAGTGACTGCTAACAGAACTGTAGGTGGTGAAGGCAGGGCATCATCCATCATTGACAAGAGACAGAGGGCAAGTCAATCACAAATATTATAAGAAAGGTAGAAACAGACATGACATGTTCCAGTCTCACCCTGGACATGACTTTAAGACTGTAAGGACTGAAGATGCATTTTAAAAGAAATAGATACAATTTTCTCCTCCTAATATTGGAGTCAATTTGGGGTTTATCGACAGCTTGCTCTACCACTGATAGGGCAGATTTTCAGGGATCTGAAAATCCCTGGGAGCTGGGAGCTGGGAAAGGCACCAGCCTTGGGCCCAGTCCATCAGTGAGGACTGAGAACAGAAAATTGAGAACTCATCTTAGTTCCTGTGGTATTGGAGTGTGTTTTTAACTTGGAGCCAGAAAGAGTTTTCCTTACCTGCAGAGAGGAGGATAAAAACAATCCAGAATGTTACATCTCTGTTAGCTCTTCCTAGCAGGCCCTGGAGCTGCTGCAAGGAATTTCTCATTTGCAGTCTGAGGGGCCTTCTTTCCTGAAGCCAGTGCTGCCTGAAGGGCCAACTGGGAATTGCACTGCCCCCTGGAACTGATTCTAGCACAAAACCCAATGTTGGAAGGCACCTCACCCACTTAACCTCAGTTCCAATGTGTGAGCATTCAGAACCTGAGCCAAAGTCCCAGCAACAGATAAAAGAGAGGGCTCAGGGAGGTTGAATTGGAAACAAACTGAAATGATGTGATAGCCTGCTCAGGCTGCCCTGACAAGGTACCACAGACTGGAGGTGTTAAACGATAGAAATGTATTGTCTCACAGTTCTGTTGGAAGTCCAAGAACACAGCATCATCCATAGGGTTGGATTCTTTCTGAGGCCTTCTCCTTGGCTTATAGGTGGCCATCTTCTCTCTGTGTCCTCACATGGTCTTCCCTCTGTGTGTTCCATGTCCTAATTTCCTCTTCTTATAAAGACACCAGACATATTGGATCACGACACCCCTTAATCAATCTCATTTTCACTTACTTACACCTTTAAAGACCCTATCACCAAATACGGTCACATTCTGCAGTACTAAAGGTTAGGACTTCAGCATATGAATTCTGTGGAAATACAATTCAGCCTATAACATCTGAAATTTCTGATTGAACACGAACTCCCCAAGCTCCAAGCCTCAAGGTCAAACATCCATCTTTCCTCCCCAACCGTGAAAAACAAATACCTATGGATCTTGCTCTATTTAATAAGGAATGGTACTGGGGCCTGACTGATTGTGATGTTTTGTGTCCCAAAAGCAGTAGAATCAGCAAGAGAAAGAAGCTGAAAGAAAACAAATGGATCATTTCCCAGGAAGTCACAAAGAACCATGGCAGAAGAAAGAAAGAAAGAAAGAAAGAAAGAAAGAAAGAAAGAAAGAAAGAAAGAAAGAAAGATTGATTCACCTGAAGCAGACTCAGCCAGATTTCTGAGGCAGGATGCTGTCCCTAGAGGCACCATGCAATCACATGCAATCAGGTCCAGTGTCTGGACCGAGGACCAATTAGGGAATCAAACAATGACTGTCATCCCTAAAAACAGCAGTACAGACCTCCCGTGGATTCTTTACACTGTTCATAAAGAGTAGAAACAAATCCATATGTTCAAAATATGTTTAATTTCATCTGGGAGAACTAGAGCTTATTTCCAACATCCATCATGCCAATGAACAACATTCAACAATGGAAACCCAAATTTGGGACCAATATGTTAATTCATAAAATATCCACTGTTAATCAGAAGGCTATAACACAGAAAGGCCTGTTGAAGCTGCTTCTGGAGTGGGTCCACCCTCACATAATGCCACCTGCTACCACTGGACTCTGACCTGACCTGACCTCACAGAAAGTAAAAGCCTAACTGGAATATATCAATGTCACAAGGGCTTTAAGTAAATTACAGTTATTATAACACCTGTTGAATGCAAAGTCAAACCATGGCAATGAAGAACACACGATGCCAGCAGTTAGGAGCCCTGGTCTGACTTCAGGGCCGCCCCACTGGACACACCCTCTCTTTGGGCCTCCTTTTCTTCATCCAGAACATAAAGGGATTGACTTAGATCAAATCTCTCAGACTTGTTCTGCAGAACCTTGGGGTTTTAGAGAGGGACTCCAAATGCTCTACAAATTTGCAGTTCACATTATTTATAGAGTGTAACTATTGGTCATATATTTTTTAGAAAGGAAAACACTGTGTTAATGCGAGCATGCACGCCCCCACCAATATTGAACAGAGTAAAAACTAATGCCACCAGAATAACTTGTTTTTATTCAGATCTTAGAATAAAGTTTCTCCAACCATATCTGTAAATGATATATAAATATAATGTAAACATGGGGTTGAGGACGTAATGCTGTAACTCAATGTCTTTTTTCATTTAGGCTTATGCATGTCAACTCATGTAAAAGTACGTGAGGAAGGACACGACTGCAGGAAACGTGTAATGCACTCAATTCAATGCCAGGAAAGGCTTAAGGATGAAGGCTCTCATCACAGCCTAACTGTCAGTTATGCAATAAAAAGTGAATGCCTAATGCTTTGTGCACTCGCTGTAATTTCTGGTCAAAGTTGGACTTTTTGTTTTAACCACAGTAAGTCCCCCTTATCTGCAGGGCATTCATTCAGAGACCCTCCAGTGGATGCCTGAAACTACAGATAGCATTAACCCTAGATACTATGTTTTGTCCTATACATACATTCATATGATAAAGTTTAATTTATAGACACAGTAAGAGATTAACAATAGTAATTAATAATGAAATAGGACAACTGTAACAATATCCTGTAGTAAAGGTTATGTGTCTCTGTCTCTCTCAAAAGATCTTATTGTACTGTTCTCATCCTTCTTCTTGTGATGATGTGAGACAATAAATGCCCACATGATGAGATGAAGTGAGGTGAATGACACAGGCATCGTGACGTAGCATTAGGATACTATTGACCTTCTGAGGATACATCAGAAGAAGATCATCTGTTTCAGGACTGCAGTTGACCACAAGTCACTAAAACCACAGAAAGCAAAACTGTGGACAAGGGGGCACTGCTGTATAAAGCTATAGTAAATTTGGGGGTCTTTTATCTTTTTGTTTTCCGTAGGTAAGAAGAATAAATTTTTCAAAAACCAAAAATGGGTATGCACCACATACTTTATATATAAAGAATTTTATATATCTTGTACTAGAGAAAGCGCAGCATAAAGCCTTTTCAGGTGGTCTAGGTATGAAAAGTTCACCCAAGGAGCACCTGGGTGGCTCAGTTGGTTGAGCATCCAACCCTTGATTTCTGATCTCAGGATCATGGGATTGAGCTCCTTGTGGAGCTCTGTGCCAAGCATGTAGCCTGCTTATGATAAATAAAATTAAAAGAAAATTTCAAAGAAATAATAAAAATTTCAAAAGAATAAAAATAAAATTTCAAAGAAAACTTGCTGATGGCTTCTATGCATTGGTAAAATTCAAGTTAAGTTGTCAAAATGTCCATCCATCACCAACTGATTCTTCAATAAGGGTTGATTTCAATCACAGCAGCATGTACAATGAAATCAGTATTTCTCAAATGCACACAATACAACTTGAAGACAAGAAAGTGTACATCGCCCAGGTCTCCAATGGGTTTTACATGGTAAATTTTAAAAAATAATTTTGATTCCTAGCATATTCCAGCATAAATTTGAAAACAAAATGTAGTGAACATATAACATAGCCCCTGAGATTTTTTTCAACAGTAATTGAACAATTTATGAGAAAACATATGCAAACAATATTTAAATAGAACAATAAAAGTGCATTAACATTTGTATTCATATGCTGTCCTACTGCAGGTAAGAGACAAACTATTAGAAGCTTACTATATCCTAGACTCCTGACTTCATCAATGACAGATGAACTAGAGTTTGTGTATGGTGATGGCAGAGACTTTGTTTGGTTAACTGCTTATCTCCAGGACCTAGGATAGTGCCAGGCACATACAACGTGCTCAATAAATATTTGTTGAATGAATAAATGAGTAAGAAGGTTGACACAGAATTATACTTATCTTAATTATCATAACTCATATACTTGAAAAACTGGTTCTAATATTGAAATCTTTATGCTACAACTAAAGAAAAATATACATTTTTGTATCTGTCTCTATTTTTTATTTTTGTATGATATGCTCATACAAATGAGGGAAATGAAAATACATCACTAGTAAAATACTAAGCACACACAATAATAGAAGAAATATTTAAATGTGTCGACAGGGGTCTGTACCCTATGGCTCTTGGGCCAAATCCATCATGCCCATTAATTTATGTATTATCTATGTTCTTTTGAGCTACAGTGATGAAATTGAATATCTGCAACAAAGATGATATGGCATACAAGACTTAAAATATTTACTATCTGGCCTTTCTACAGGAAAAGTCTACTTATCTCTGATGTAAATCAATTTTGATATACTACCAATTAAGTTAGTAAAAACTGTAATGACAGCTCTTCCAAAAAGTAGTTATGAAGTGGCAAGAAAACCAAAGGAGCATAGGCTCTTATAAAAGGATTGCCAAAACAGAAACAGTCTTATCCTATGAACCCAGAACTCACTACAAACCCTTAAAGCCGTGTTTAGGGGCGACTGGGTGGCTCAGTCAGTTGAGCATCCCACTTCTGATTTTGGCTCAAGTCATGATCCCCGAGTCATGGGATAGAGCTCTGAGTTGGGCTCTGCACTGAACGTGGAGCCTGCTTAAGATTCTTTCCTTCTCTCTTTCTCTCCCTTCCTCTCCCTCTGCTCCACCTGCTCATGCTCTCTCTCTCTCTCTCTCTAAAAAAAAAAAAAAGCCATGCTTAATAACCCATAAAATTGTAAATTTTATTAAGACATAACCTTTAACCTTTTATTGCAAATGTTTTAGAGTTACAGTAAAAAAAAGAAAAAAAAGCAAATTCCAGAATTTTCTTTTTTTACACTTACATGTTTTACCATCCTTACACATGGTGAAAGGACAATTTTTGTCAGCTAAAAAAAGAAACCACTTTTTGATTTGGGGTTTTTTCCCCCTAAAGAAAAGTACGCACCTTTGATGAGTATCTTCCAAATATCACAAGAAGGCATCAGTTTACATGTCTCAACGATTTTTTAGCCTTTATATTTGTAAAATAAAATACAAACACATAAAATGATACAAACAAATGCATATGGTAAAAACACTTTATGGAAGGCAGAATTCTAAAGACATTCTTCCAGGATTCTAGCTTCCTGATTGTTCAAACACCAATCTAGGTACTGCTGTGACAGGGCTCTGAAGATAGAATTGAATTTACTCGTCAGCTGACCTTAAAATAGGGAGTTTATCGTCAGCTGACCCTAAAATAGGATTATCATGTGGGACCAATGTAATCACATGAACCCTTAAAAACAGAAGAAGAAAGAAATACAAATCAAAACCACCTCACACCTGTCACAATGGCTAACAGTAACAACTCAGGCAACAACAGATGTTGGCAAGGATATGGAGAAAGAGGATCTCTTTTGCACTGCTGGTGGGAATGCAAGCTGGTGCAGCCACTCTGGAAAACAGTATGGAGGTTCCTCAAAAAATTAAAAATAGAACTACCCTATGACCCAGCAACTGGACTATTATTATTCAAGGGATACAGGTATACTGTTTTGAAGGGGCTCATGCACCACAATGTTTATAGCAGCACTATCAACAATAGCCAAAGTATGGAAAGAGCCCAAATGTCCATCGATGGATGAATGATAAAGAAGATGTGGTATATATACAAATGGAGTAGTACTCAGCAATCGAATGAAATCTTGCCATTTGCAACTACGTGGATGGAACTAGAGGGTATTACGCTACGTGAAATTAGAGAAAGACAAGTATCATATGACTTCACTCATATAAGGACTTTAAGATACAAAACAGATGAACATAAAAAAAGGGAAGCAAAAATAATATAAAAACAAGGAGAGGGACAAAACATAAGAGACTCTTAAATACAGAGAACAAACTGAGGGCTGCTGGAGGGATTGTGGGTGGGGGCATGGGCTAAATGGGTAAGGGAAGGCATTAAGGAAGACACTTGTTGGGATGATCACTGGGTGTTATATATAGGGGATGAATCACTGAAATCTACTCCTGAAATCATTATAGCACCATATGCTAACTAACTTGGATATAAATTTAAAAATAAACAAACAAGCAAACAAACATGTTAATCCCTTTAAAAAAATTATCTTTCCCTCTTCTCCTTTTGTGCTGACTCTGTCTCTAAAATTAAAATTAAATTAAATTAAAAAATAAAATAAGATAAAATAAAATAAAATAAAAAACAGAAGAGGAAAGCAGAAGGAGCCATGGGACAGATTCAAAGCATAAAAAGGACTCAACCCACAGTCGCTGTTTGCGGATAGAAGGGACAATGTAAAAGGAATGTGGGTAACCTTGACAAGTTCAGAGAGGCTCTTGGCTGTCATCCAGCAAGAAAACAGGTTCCTCAGCCCTGCAGCCACAAGGATCTGAATTCTGCCAAAAGCCTGAATGAGTCTGGAGCCCCCAGTGTAACAGCGCAGCTGACCAAGAACTAGATTTCAGCCTTGTGAGACCACATCAGAGAATCCAGTCAAGCTCACCTGAACTTCTGTGAGATAGTTAATTTTGTGTTTTGAGCCACTAGTTTTTCAGTAATTTGTTCTGGAAACAATAGGAAATTAAGACAATGCCCTTGAAACCCTCACCCAAGTCAAGAACTACAGCTTTACCCACCACTCATAAGACCCACTATGTGGCTCATCCCAAACACAACACCTCTTGCCTTTACGGTAATTGCTTCCTTGCATTTGACAGTCCTGTCACGAACATAAGCCCCAGGCATTATCTATACTTTAGTCTTACCCTATTTAAAAAAAAAATCAACATGTCTGTTAAAGTCACTTTGATTGCCAGTGTCCCTCTCTACCCCCTTCTTTCAGTGCATCTGTGGAAGACCCCAAGCTATTTAAACTGCAGGGTTTCCCTCTGTCTGTATTTGTTTGCATGTGAGCAATGCAAGTTCAGCAAGCTTCTCTGCCCTCTCTTTTTCTGGCAAACTGGCCACAGAATCCAGAGCCTTGATCAATCTGACCTGATCCCTTGGGAAGACTATAGGCAGTAGTGTATGCTTTCATCAGGAGGCATATCATGTCTGATTTTCTCTCTTGTGATGTTAACAGTTCAATGCCTAGACCTCTCTCGTGTGTGTTGCAACACAATTATAAGCCTATCAGTTCTTTTTATTCATTGGAATACTTTTATAAAAAGATGTTTCTCGTCTACTATTTGTTACCAGTAGAGCAGTTTATACGGAAAGACAAAATAAATGCTTGGTTCTTTCCTTTTTTTTTTTTTTCCTAAAACCAGTTTTCAAAACAATAAATCCATTCCCTATCATCTTTCAAAAATTACCAATTATTTTCTTAATAGTGAACTTAAGAATTTAAATGTATTTGATGAGGTATACTCTAGCAATTAAAATCTTCATTAAAGCTCAAATGGTCCCATCTTTGGCCAGTGAATTGGCCTCTTCAAATCCGCTGCCGCTGGCCACCAGCACCAGTGGTCTCTAATGGCTTCCTTGAAATTTGACATGACAGGTTGTTGCAAGCTCATTTGTGCCTGTCCTGCCCCAGAACCTAGAATCATCCATTTTTCCGAGAAGCCCTGGATCCTTATGGTGGAAGATAGTATTACAACACCACAATCTAGGTGATTTTTAAATCTAGTTGGGATTAATGACATTTTTAAAAGTTGAAACAAGATCAACCTGGCAACATACAATTAGTGATGTTACTATGACTCACCAGCAAAGTGTCAACAAAGATGTTAGAATATGAAGTTTGGACCCAACATGCAAAACAAATACATTTTACTCTTTTGAAATAACCCGTGGCTACCTGACAAGACAATATTGATAATAGCTGAGATTTTTTTTTAATGACTGCTGAACATTTTATAATTTCAGAAGATAATATGTATTTTCACTAATGAAGCTAGCTTTAAACTAGCCAAACCAAAATCACTCACTGACTCTCTCCCAATTGCAAATTTTACCATATAGGTATCCAGGAAATGGGTAAACCTTACTCATAATTTGACTTAGGAACAAATTTCCTATTATTCTTCTTTCAATTTGCCCAAATGGTTTAATCAAAGAATGCTGGTTAAGTATGCAAGGTTAAGAGCCAAAACTGTAGTCATTAGTTAAACCCGTTTTTAACCAAAATACTGTATCACCCATGTTATTCATAATCGACTTCTAAGATTCTTCTCAAATCCGAAGTTCTATGAATCCATATATATTGTAAATTAATTTCAGCAAATTTTTGTTAAGAAGCTACCTCTCTAGATACTTGCTACCTAGGAGTGGAAGGGATGGAAATGGATAAAATGAAAAATAAATCAAAGTAACTTACCATAAGAATTGTAATTATAATGTACAGAAATGTAACATAATATTAAAATAAAATATAGAGTAGTATGCAATTATTAAAAATCCTATCCCAGAAATATATACACCATATAAACTATAAGAAAAGTAAAACAAAATAGTAGAATATAGAACAGTATGCATATTTTGATACAAAATTTGCTTATTTCTACTTTTTTAATTTTTTTTAATGTTTATTTATTTTTGAGAGAGAGACAGAGAGACAGAGCATGAGTGGGGGAGGGGCAGAGAGAGGGGGAGACATAGAATCCGAAGCAGGCTCCAGGCTCTGAGCTGTCAGCACAGAGCCCAACACAGGGCTCAAACCCACGAGATGTGAGATCGTGACCCAAGCCGAAGTCAGATGCCCAACTGACTGAGCCACCCAGGTGCCCCCCAAAATTTGCTTTTTTAAATGAAAGTATCACACAAGTAACTAGAGAAGTCTAAAGAAGATAAACCAAAATGTTAACAGTATGTTTTTTATGATCTTAAGTATTTAAGGTTATAGTCATTTCTAAATAAATGTTTAGCTATGAATAATGTTTTAACTTTAACAAAATATATTTAAACATATAAAAATAAATAGGTCAGCCAGAGAAAGGCAACTACTATATTATTCAGGTCATGATCCCAGGGTTGTGGGATCTAGTGCCAGGCTGAGCTCTGTGCTTGGTGTGGAGCCTCCTTGAGATTCTCTCTCTCCTGCTCCCTCTGTCCCTCCCCTGCTTGCATGCACATGCTTTCTCTCTCCCTCAAAAAACCAAAAACTGAAAAAGAAAAAAAAAATATTTAAAATAAATAAAATTTCATTTTAATAAAATAGATTTAAATGTATAACATGCTCCACACAAAAACTTGTAAACAAATGTTTATGGCAACATAAGTCATAATAGCCAAAGGTACAAACAACCTAAATATCCATCAACTGATGAACAGATAAACAAAATGTGGTACAGCCGTACAATGGAATACTGTTTTCTAATGAAAACAAT
The DNA here is from genome assembly GCF_014898765.1 of Herpailurus yagouaroundi. Classification (NCBI taxonomy): domain Eukaryota; kingdom Metazoa; phylum Chordata; class Mammalia; order Carnivora; family Felidae; genus Herpailurus; species Herpailurus yagouaroundi. The sequence goes on along the minus strand of NW_024412403.1, from coordinate 16,441,692 downwards.
GAAATACTGATACACTACAACATAATGAACTTTGAAAACGTTATGCTAACGGAAGGAAGACCATCATAAAAGGCGACAACTTGTATGCTTCGATGTATCTGGTATGTCCAGACTACACAAATGTATAAAGGCAGAAAGTAGTTTAGTGGTTTCCAGGGACTGGGGAGAGAGAAGAAAGCTGAGCTGATAGGTACTGGCTTTCTTTGTGGGGTGATGAAAATGCTCTGGAATCAGATAGTGGTCATAATTGCACAACTTTGTTCGAATCCTAAAAACCACTGAAATTTACACTTCAAAGAGGGAAAGATTTTATGGCAGTAAGTTACATCTCCATTAAAAAATTTTAATATGCATAACATGGATAATAATATAATTCATTCAACAGACAAGTAGGTTTTTTAGAGATCTATACAAATGAGAAGGTGGAAGGAACCAGGAAAGTTTTTACAAAGAAGCTGGCATTTGTGTGGGGTCTTAGCTGCAGAAACGGGGGGCAGTATCTGCCCAAATTGTAGCAAGCATGACAAATTATTAAAGCTAATGTTATTACAGCAATAAGTACTTGGCTAACACAATTTGTAATGCTTTTAAACTAACAAGGATTCGCTTTTAAGCCAGATCCACTAAAGACAAAAAAAAAAACTCAGCCTAATGTCAGGTATTGATAAGCCCCCAAAAGAATGAAGAATTTTGTAGATTGTACATGTATTTCTTAACCAAAAACTCTGAATTCTCCTTCAGCATTTCCACACTGCACCAGTAATGTTAAAATGATACCTATTTGGCATGCTGCAGCCTGCCAAGGGTAAATACATTTTTATCTTTTAGAAATCACATCATTTTGTATTAGCAGAACGTGCAGAAAAGCATGCCTTCTTCTTTATCATGTTAACCACAGTGAGCCCTCATCAGTCCAGCTGGTTTACATAATGTAACTTGCCTGGAGCATAGCAGTCACACATTTGTAATCTCATCCATCTAGGATGCACATATATCAATCACCTTTTATGTTGTGTCAGGAAGAATGAAGAAAAGCTCTAGTTTTGTCTGTTTTAATCAGTGTTTAGCTGGATTAAAATTCAACATGGATTTTCACTTCTTTATCCACACAATCAAAAGAGAATTATTTTCCAGAATATTTTCAGAAAATGTGCCCATTTAAAGATTGATTTACAAACCTAGAGGTCATGGATGGTATAAACAAAGTATTGAAACATTACCAAATACATTTTCTCAGCTATTACAATTTAAGTATAAATGTACTTCCAAAGGTAGATTTTCAAATAAAGGTTACCTTTTTGTAATCATTGGCTGGCCAACAATTTCTTGGGCAACTCCATTCCTCAAGAACATTGTATATTTAAACCAGGTACACTCTGTACTTCATTTTCTGCTTTCTTTCCATCTTTTAATGTTGATGTATATCCTTGTCTTGAACTGTAGACTGTCCAATACACAGAACTTTCTCTGACCTGATTTGTAGGAATGTCATAAAGCTATGCGCCACCATTCCTGTTTAACTAAGTATTATGAGAAAAACCACACTGGAAGGTATAGGAAAACTCTTAGGATAACACTGAGAAGTCATCAATTTACAATTCTCCAAAGCCTCCCTTCATCATTTCTAGTTAAAGCCTTAAATCCTTAGCACAGTGAAAACCAGCTATCATCTGGCCTCTGCCTAGCTTTCCTATTCTCCCTGTCTTACCACTTTGCTTAACACACTCCAGAACACAGCTGTACTTGCATTTACCAACTGCTTACTCTTGCTTCTCTACTTATTTTCATGCCTCCTTCTCTCTTCTGGGACATCTGTCTCTTCCTGGTTCTCTGAGTGATTGCTACTTTTTCAAGACTGGACATTGGAAAACTTCATTCAACTTTCTCCTCCTCAGCTAGCTCAGCTGAGTCAGGTCTAAAGGGCAATACTATGATCCTTTTTTTTTTTTTTAAGTTTATTAATTTATTTTGAGAGAGAGCATGCCTCCTAGTGTAGAGGAGGGGCAGAAAAAGTCCCAAGAGGACTCAGCACTGATGCGGGGCTTGAACTCAAGAACCACAAGATCATGATCTGAGCTAAAGTCAGACACTTAACCAACTGAGCCACCAAGGTGCCCCATCTTTGATCTTATCTTTCTCCTGCCTGAGATACTGCCTGACACATAGTTAATGACTAATGTATTTTTCTAAGTGAATGAATAATGAACTAACAAACATAAATATGGCAGCATATGTAGTTTCAGCAGGAGCATTGGGTCGGAAGCCTACTGAACTCAACTACCTACTAATTGTGCTATTAGAACAAGCTTCTTGGGGCGCCTGGGCGGCTCGGTCGGTTAAGCGTCTGACTTCGGCTCAGGTCATGATCTCACGGTCCATGAGTTCGAGCCCCACATTGGGCTCTGTGCTGACCGCTCAGAGCCTGGAGCCTGTTTCAGATTCTGTTTCTCCCTCTCTTTCTGCCCCTCCCCTATTCATGCTCTGTCTCTCTCTGTCTCAAAAATAAATAAACGTTAAAAAAAAATTTAAAAAAAAAAAGAACAAGCTTAACTCTGTTTGACTCAATTTTCCCATTTATAAAGTTAAAATAATATAAATTGATTAGCTCCTAGCTTTAAATAAGCTAAAATGAGGGGCGCCTGGGTGGCGCAGTCGGTTAAGCGTCCGACTTCAGCCAGGTCACGATCTCGCGGTCCGTGAGTTCGAGCCCCGTGTCAGGCTCTGGGCTGATGGCTCAGAGCCTGGAGCCTGTTTCCGATTCTGTGTCTCCCTCTCTCTCTGCCCCTCCCCCGTTCATGCTCTGTCTCTCTCTGTCCCAAAAAAAATAAATAAAAACGTTGAAAAAAAAATTTAAAAAAAAAATAAATAAGTTAAAATGAGAAACTGCTTAAAATAATACTGAGCACATTATAAATAATGCATATATGTTAATCATTATTGATATTGTCAATATAATTCCTAATATTATGGGGTATATGCCAGGATTATAAAGACTTGGTTTCATCTTCTCAAGGGACTTGAAATTCTTTTTAAAAAAGAGAAAGGAAAAGAAAAAAAATGAGGAATACTATATAATACTGTAATTATTACAGGAAAGAAACTAAACCATAGGAGCCAAAAATTGCAACCTCACAAAAGCTAGATTGAATTATTGCAAAGTTAATGAAAGCTAATTTTTCCACTCTATCTTCTAGAAACTATTTGAACAAAACTATGTTCGCTTATTAGATTGCATCAGAAACAGACAAATTATTTTTTTAAATATGCACAGTATATTGAATCCTTACACCCAACCAAACCTTACTCCTTGAGTGGAGAATGAGACCCCACAGTCAAAACTTACCAAAAAACAGTCAAAACTTACCAAAATTCACATTATCCCTGGTTTTGCTATACTCTCTATAAAATCAACAAAAATATAAGCATCTAAGTGACCTTTTCACCTCCCAATATTATGCACATATTTTAATCTACACAACCATTGCTCAAAATATTATTGGAACTCAACCTTTTGGAACAGCCTTCATTATCACTTCATGAACAATAGAAGAAAACCTAAAATTTTAGTTAAAATTGACTTTGTCATACAATAGTATATGATCCATTCTATTCACCTGAATCAACCACAAAGAAAGTAAAAGCCTAACTGGCACATACCGAATGCCACAAGGGCTATAAGTACTTTAAAGTTAATACACAGATTGACTACAAATGAGTATTAGCCATTTCCGATTTTCAAATCTACAAAGGATTGAGAATATTCAAATAATGTTCACAGGCCTTTGAATGATGTTGGAGAAGTTGAAAAACTTGTCAAAGAGACATCTGTTATTCAGAGATTAAAAATCCAGATAAGATTATTTTAAGGAAAATCATGCTCATTACTTTATAGTCCTCCTGTATATGTTTCTCTGTGTATACATGTGAAGAGGTATTAACAAGGATTAGAAAATACACTGAATTATTTTGTCAAACTATTTTCTGCTCCTCCATACCAATTCCTTCCCACACACTCCAACCCTACTGGTTCCTTCCTTGCAAGAAGACTTTACTACTCACTCCATGAATATAGGCTTAACCATGTGACTTGCCATGGCTGATGAAACGTGGGTGGAAGTGATACGAGCCACTTCTGAAAAAACCTTTGAGAGCTATTCTTTGGTTCTACCATCGGTCTATGTTCTCTGCTTCTTCAGAGCAAGGAAGACACGGAACAGAGGGCTATAACCAAGCCATTTCCAACGTGTTACACAAATGAGAAATACATCACTGTTACTATAAGCCTCTGAGATTACAGAGCTGTTTGTTACTGCAACATAAGGGTCTAAACTGACTGATAAAGATAGCACTTTTTGAGGGGGCAAAAGGGAACTAAAGTGAATGGATAATTTGAAAGCTAAACCAACTTTCACTATGACTTTAATATTGAGGATTCATACCACTCCTCTCTCTCTGAGCCCCCAGGACATTTATTATTATGTACAATAAGCAGCTTATCTCTGTCTGGTAGAATATACATTAATATCCTCATTGAATAAGCAAGTAATTAAAAGCAGAGGACACATCATAATTGTGTCCTAGATGAATTCTGTGGAAAGCAGAAGGTAAAAACAAACATCCATCTACATCAGGATCAGTGATGTAATTGCTATGAAGCACTTCCTACCTAAATGGAAGAGTGAATCAACAGATCCTGAATAACATGAAATTCAGAAAGTATACTTATGAGGAGTATGCCTACTCTAATTCTAGAATGTTCTTTTAAAAATTATTTCTCAAAGCTGAAAGAAATTTAGGATGTCAAAGCCTTTGGGTGTTTACCACAGAGAATTCTGAAACACAGTAAAACAAAAACAGATTATGATGGCTGAGTAAACACTGTGGATGACCCTACAGTCACATTTAGGAAAAATGCTAAATACACTGAAAATATCCAAGGAAGATTCTGAAGATAGTAAACTGGGCCAAAATTTACAGCTAAGTAGATCAGCCTGCTGAGTTTGAATATTTTTTTTTTTAGGAGTATTAGTATGGGCCAAACAAAAAATAAGAAAAAACAAACATTTTTTTTTAAACTACCACTGACATTTTGAGGTTTGAAGAAGATAGAAATAAAACTGCATACTTGAGTCCTGTTTCAGACCTTATCAAATCAAACTGAAGGGGAATTTTTTTCTGCCAAGAAGATATAATCAATAAAAGGATGAAGCATCAAAGGCAGGCATACACCTTCTTTGTTAAATGTATTTAAGGAAAAAGTTTGCAAGCACAAACATGTCTGCCCCCTTTTCACGTCTGAGATTGCTAACACTGAGCAGGAACAGATGATTCCGATAGGGTTTGACATGCCCAGTGGAACAAGAACTGTAAACACTCAGTTCATGTGCCAAGGATCCTCGCGCAAACTAATTTCAGAGAATTTTACCGTTGAATCCCTAAAATATTAAACATGTTCTCCCTATCGCTTAGATTTATTTGATACAATTTCATAGGTTTATAGCAATTATATTTCCCCAAAAACATCTAAATGGTAAATAACACCCACCGATCCTTAAGGTAAGAAACAAGTGGGGCAACAGCCCCTGGCCATGCAAGCCTTACCTCAAGTAACAACATCAAGGAGAAGGTCCCTAGGAAACCTGCGTTCCTTTTCCTCTTCCCAAGCACTGACCCCTCTGCCCATACTGTGGTCACCTCCACTGCGTAGTTTCCCCTGAGTTCTTCCCCCTCCTCTCCCCTCACTTTGCTATCACGACTGTATCTCTCTTAAGACGACTGTCCTCATCATTGTCAATGGTATGTGAAGTAATGATTATATTTAGCTTTCTCAAAAAAAAGTGGGGGAAGGGGGGTTGCTGAAGAATCTCTGGCTGATAGAGGGAGTGCTCAGAGGAGGGGATGAAATAAGGATTATTACCCCTGTTTCTAGATTAAGACTAAAGAAGAATAAAGCCAGTCCTGGGAAGCCTGGATGGCTCAGTCGGTTGAGCGTCGGAATTGATAACAGCTCAGGTCATGATCCCAGGGTCGTGGGATAGAGCCCCCCATCGGGGGGAGCCTGCTTAGGATTCTCATTCTCTCTCTCTCTCTCTCTCTCTCTCTCTCTCTCTCTCTCTCTCTCTCCCCCTCTCCCCTGCTCTCACTCTCTCTAAAATAAGAAAAATAAATAAAATAAAGCCAGCCTTGTCAAGCGCTATGTTGGATATTTTGCTTCCTTTATCTAAAATAGTCTTCACAAAAATAACACTGAGGGCAGGTGTTATTGATACCATCTTACAGAGGAAGAAATTCACATGAGGAATTATTAAGGACCATGCTCATTCTTTAGCTAACGATGAAGAAAAGCCAAAACCCAGACCTCCTGATTCCTGTTCCAGCGCTCTCTATCCATGGGTCCTAGCTATGGCAGCACTTCCCCATAGCAGCTTCCAATAAGCTCATCGGTTCTTATATTCCCCACCCCCTACATTTCATCAGCATCCTCTTGCACAGGGAAGAACGTGGTTTTTATAGAAGTACATTCATCCTGTGTAAAATTTATTGAATGCTCAGTTTCAGAGTTACAGAAAAAAATCACAGCGTAAAAACATTATATTTAACGAGGTGTTACATTTTTTCCATTCTTCTTTTGGTATTTTAGACATTATTCTCCTAGGTCAGAACACCAGCATTTACTCCATGTTCATGGGTTTGCAGTTTATCTGATCGCAGTTAATGCTAATTGAGATCATGTGCCTACGAAAGTGTGTGACAATGTCACCTTACAGTTAAAATACTGTCTAAAGTATCATTTGGAACCTTAAGAAATAGAAGAAATAGAACCCTCAGTGTACAAACATTAGATGGGAGATAGAGTTCATAGAATTTCCTTGTGCCTTGGAAATTAGCAACTTAATTGAATCTTCTAGACCAGCAGAAGGAAGCCAAGACTAGTTAAAACACTGACTTTCTATAAGCTAACTCTAGGTGGGGAGTATAATTTAGACCTCATAGAAAACTCTTTTCCTGCCCATTCTGGTTCCTTGCAGGCCTCCAAATTCATTGCTCTTACAATTAAACCTCTTTATACTCATGAGGAATTTTCTAAGTGTCCTGAGACTTCAAATAAAACGTGCAGCTGGTTAAAGGTTTGCTTTTCTTGTCTCCTAATAGAAATTTATAACTGGGACACCATCTGGGTGAGACACAAGTGACTCAGGTGGTAGCTCTAAACTCCCTCCTTAGCAATTTCACTAGATGTTATATTATTTTTACCATGATATCCAGCATGTTCCAGGAGGTTTGGCAAATCAGTGTTCCCTTTCCACTAGAGTTATGAAATGCAGATAGGCTTTGAATGGACACAGCGGGGGAAAAAGATTTAAAAAGTCAAATTCTTGCAGGTGAGCCTAATTTCCCCCTGACTTCCAGCTGCCATCTCCCAGGAAAACTGTGGGCCCTAAGTTGAATAAAAAGTACCCTTTAGTAATGTAAAGCAAATCATTCAACAAAAAAATGATTTACTTGAAATAAAAATCAGTGACAAAGCGTTCAAAGTGTCAAAATTTAAATGCTGAATGTAAACTGAGATCGTCCTGGTCCCCAAACCAGATGGATCATTAGAAATAGCAAGCATTGATGCCTTCACAGCTTGGCAAACTCCTGGCTGGCTTCAAACTGCTTTGGCACTTCTAATTTTGCATCCAGAGTAACTGCCTTATTCTCTTTGCACCGCTGCATTTGTATGTGCCGGTCTTTCCCCCTAGATATTGTTAGCACGGAGTCAACAAAATTGCCTAAGGGTGAAGAAACAGAAACTCCTCACCTCTCTCCAAGAGGCTCAGTGATTTGTTTGTTTCTTTTCTCATCCCACGACCTTTCCCCTACCACTGTCATAGTACAAGGCCAAGGCTTCAAATATTAACAAATACTTTTTGAACATTCCTTTGGACCCATTTTCTTTGGCAAATTAAAATTTCTCTATCTGTGGACCTTCAATAACCACAACAAATGATTTCATTGATTTAAGTGATTTTTAAGACTCTTCAACTACTTCTCTTCCTACTCACCAAAAGAAACGGCAAGATTTTAAAATGATTTCCCTGAACACTGCCTTCCTTCCTCACTCACTCTGGTATCAAAGACTTAGAAATGAGTTCTAATGGGGTGCTCATGAAGGACAGAGGAAAGCAATATACATCTCATTGACTTCCTATCTTACTCTTTGGTCAACTAATTTAGATGGCATACTCTAAGCACAGGTAATAGTGAACCCAAAGAGAAAATGAAGAACTAGCTGTATTCATTATTGAATATAACAAATTACTACATATTCAGACATTTAAAGCAATACAAATTTATTACCTTGCATTTCTTAGATTAGAAGTCCAATAAAACAGCCTCATCAAGGTGTCTGCAGGGATACATCCCTTCTAGAGGCTCTTGGAGTAAATCCATGTTCTTGCCTTTTCCAGCTTCTAGAAGCCACCCATCTTTCCTCCATCTTTGTTCCTTTCCTCCATCTTCCAAATCAGCAACATTGCATCTCTAACCATTTCTTCTTCTGTAGTCTCCCTTATCTCTGACAGAGCCAGGAAAAATTCTCTGCTTTTCAAAACCTGTGTGATTAGGGGCTCCTGCGTGGCTCAGTCACAGACCCTGTGAATTTCTTTTGGGAACCCCTGAAGCTCCCAGACCATCTTCTAAAGCCACTGCTATAGTATATGACCTACATTGGCTTGATAAGCAAACTTCAGCTTTCATTGTGTGACCCTCCCTTCAATCAAAAGAAGTCAGGGCAGAATGAAGGAGAATCACTCTCTTGTAAATAGGGTTTGCCTCCTATATTTACTCAATTTTCTCTTCCCAGGAAAATGTTCTACCAAGTAATATAAAACATGTGTGGAGTTACAGGTCTTTTGTTAAAGGTCTTCTGAAAGTCAAATTCTGCTTTCACTGGTTCATCCTACTATACATGCTTTCATCTCTCTCTCAGAGTATCTTCTTCCATCCATTATGTTATTCATACTTACGTAGTCAAGAACTATCCTTGGGGCACCTTGGTGGCTCAGTTGGTTAAGCGTCCAACTTCAGCTCAGGTCATGATCTCACAGTCCTTGAGTTCTAGCCCTGCATCAGGCTTTGTACTGACATCTCAGAGCCTGGAGCCTGCTTCAGATTCTGTGTCTCCCTCTCTCTCTGCCCCTCCCCTGCTCATGTTCTTTCTTTCAAAAATAAATAAACATTTAAAAAAGAAAAGAAAAGAAAATAATTGTCCTTTATCTTAGAAGTCCCATCAAACTGTTCCTAGATGAAATCCCAAAGATTAATTATAATCTTCAGGGTGTGAAGGAAAATATTTGATGTTGGTACAAGTTAGGTAAGTACAACAACTAGTCCAAACCATGTTTCCAGAAGAATAGTTATGACAGTCTCAACATTGGTTATGAGCAAGGAAACTGGAGTAGGAATCACTGTGGTGTATTTTTTAAAGACATTGGTCCTTTGAAAAGCTATAGCAACAAAAACAGTGCTGGATATTTGCAAAAAAAAAAAAAAAAAGGATGATAAAAGTAAATCACACAAGTTTGTCCTTCCTCATCCAAAACCGACTCATACAACCTGGAATACTGTGGACAATTCTGACTGCCATATTTAAAGGAAACATAGCCAAACTGGAGGAAGACCAAGGAGGTTGACAAAAATGCTAAAGAGAAAGAAGGCATTTTCTCAAACACGAGAGATTAAAAGAAGGAAAGAGCGTTGGAAGAATGAATGAAGTCCTGGAAATCATAAAAGGTATAGCTAGCGTATAGAGTTATTTACCAAATCTGAGAGTTCACAAACTGTCTTTAACTTGTGGAACTCATGAGTGACACAATTTTAAAATATGAATAGGTTTGAGAAGGGTTTCTGGAAGAGTCACATTGTAGAATGGAACTTTGGGATGCATCTCTCAAATGTACTGGGGTGGCTGTTACAAAGGACAATCATGCCTGCTATTATTAAAACACCCCCTGGTGCTGTCAGATAAACAACAATCCTATACCTGTATCTGTATACTTTAAGTACAAAGATTATTTAATGAGGATCCCTTGGCTTTTCCATTCTCCCACCCTATAAAAAGGGTTCTACTTTTACCCAGTCTGTATTCCTCATTTCTGCCCTACAAGGAGCTCTCACTTTTGCCAGACTGATCCTTTGGGGCTTTGTAGGCAGAATCAGGCAGGTGGCAGGGGAGAAGAGTATAGAAAATTGCAGAACTGGGCCTAGAAAAGTTTTCCTATGTGAAAGGCATTTAAAAAATAAAGATCCAGGTACACCTGCAGAGAATATGCACAGTGGGTGGGAGAGGAGTGGGAAAAGGAATTTTAAAGAGCATTGCTTTTGAGGCCTGTAATGGATTTAAGTTACTCTGAAGCTAATTTTGGTTTCGGTGCCATGTTCTTTTGACCACAATATGCCCCAGACCTAACCACACCAGTCAAGACTTAACAAACATTCCCCTTGTGGGCTCATCCAATAATGCCCTTTGGGATTTCCTTTTGAAACACCTAGAATTCTTAATTAATATTCCTGCTCTACCACATGACTCTTTTCAGTATAAAATGGTTAACTTAAACTCTTCAAAGGACCTCATAAGTTGGGTAATTGGAGCACAAGGGAGAATCTGTCATCAGATGCCTTTCACTAAGTTAATTACAGATAAAACCAACACAAGTGGTTAGAAGCAGAGGTTAAAATTTCACTCACTTGGACTTTGTATAATAATGAATTAAATTGTTGGATGCTATTGGCATTCTGCTGGGAATAGGATTTGGAAACGGGAAAACCAGCCAATGAGCGGCCTGCTTTTGTTCTTGAAAGTACTTTAAAGTAACACAAGCCTATCAAGACTCTACCTCCCTTTGATTTTAAATGGTATTTGTGATAGGAACTGTGCAGATGAAGAAGACAACTTATATGCGTTTTCTCCACTTAAAATATTTCCTCCATATTTGTATGGATAACAAATCACCTAAATACTTTATAACCCAGGCACTGTGACAGCAATTCAATAGCAATTCCTTTTTTGGAAAATTGATATACTCCACAAATCCAGAAATCACATCACCTGAAAAAGCGGCCAGTACCAGAGAGAGGGAATAAGAAGGGGGAGTGAAGAGAGAGCATAGTAGAAAAGAATCAGAGGACAGTGAATACTACCAACACATGGAAAATGGGATGAGAAGGATCATTTTCCTCTTTGCTCTACTGGGAAAAAAAAAAGCAAATAAGACTGCTTTGATGCATATACTTCATGTAAATACATTTGCTATTTTTTATGACTTCTAGTAACACATTCCTAAACTAAGGTCCCATCCAAATTCAGAGTCCTTCATTAAACAGACTTTGCATGACGTTGTTCGTGAGAAAATTCTCCTGTGTATAACTATACAGTTAATGCCTCCCATATTCCATGATAAGATTTTATAACCCCTTCCTTCTGCTGGTGGCGCTAACACACTAAAAACAGACTCCAGAGTGTTGTGATTTTTCACTTTTCCTTCTACAACCACTATAAATTCTGGACCCTGATTTTTCATATGTTCACCATTAAAATATATTAGCTTAAAAACACTAGGTACATTTAATAAAAAAATAAATCAAATTAAAAAAATAAAAAAATAAAAAAGTTCCCTACCACACTCCCCTCTGGTAATAGCTCTTTCCCTTCTCAAATACCATGTCCTCTTAATTGTTTCAGAGAAGGAAGAAGCTTTCATTGCTCTGTATGACTCACAAACAAGAAAATACAGTAGGTATATACACAGGGCATTGCAGACACCCTCACTGTCTTCAGCCTTCACTTTTCCCTAGGCACCTAGGCAGGAACAGGTTTCAAATGCAAATAGCTGCAACCTTCCTGCATTGAGCAGCTCTCAGGGCTCAGGCTCTCAGGCTCTCAGGCTGAAGAGTGTATTTGGCCCAGGGGCAGAGCAGGCCAGACCAAGCCAAAAGTGCTGGGGAGTGCTATCCCTGGGAGCAGCCATCAATCACTGACTGACTGACAGTAGAGGACCATCTCTCCAGTGTCCTTGCCTTCGGGTGTGACAACCCTGAGCATGTTGTACAGGCTTATCAGAGGTCCCACAGGGAATGAGCCCTGGTCACCTGTGGTGGTTACCTGCTCAGAAATGCATCTCATACCGGCTTCCTCAGTTCCCCACTCCCTCAAAGACACTTCCTGGAATTCCTTCCCAAAAGAGATTACTGGCATTCAAATCCTTATCTCAGGATCTGCTTCTGGGGAAAGGCAACTTAAATCAAAGGGTATGCTGAACAATGTTTACTGATGGAGAAGAAGAATCAGAAAAAAAAAAAAAGTTTTAGAAACTATTGATCTAAAGGAGGCTGATAGGGGACTCACACCAGAACAAAGCAATATAGTAACAACTTGACAAGAATCCAGAAAAGCTCCAGAGAGAAGGTGACATTTCAAAGAGCTCTTGAAGGATGAATATAAGCTCAGTTAGAGCAGAAGTTGAAAGGACACCCCAGGCAGAGGGACCAACATGATCAAGACCAAGAAAAGATAGTATGCTCAGGATGAGCAGGGAAATGCTGGAGATAAGCAGCAAAAGTGACTCAGGGCCTTGAACATGACGCTAAATCCTAAGAACACAAATTTCATTCTATGGGGAGAATTAACACCCTGCCGTTGTTTAGAAGCCTATAAGCAAATCATATAAGACAGATGCTTAGAAATAATATAAATAGTATAAACTTGTCAAGTTTCTTAAATATATAGTAATGCTAAATAAAGGTTTTCACTAGTTTAGACCATTCATGGCAAACCTACTATTTTTGTGTAGGTGCGTTTGCATAGATAGATATATGTTAATATTGATGCTCTTCCATGAATAAAAATAAATACAAAACATGTACACTGTGGTTTCAGAGTTGTGAAATATGTCTGCATGTAAATGACAAAGGGATTCTGCAAAGTTGGTACTTTGCTGGTGTTGTCTATTACCACGTGTTCTGTCTCCAGTCCGGAAGATCACGACTCATGCCTAACATTTCTCTCTTCCTCACCAGCCACATCAAACCCATCAAAGTCCTGTCAATTTACCTCCTAAACATCTTCTGGGTCTCTTGGCTTTTTCAATTGCTTATGTCACCATTCAGTGTCAGCCACCATCAGCTCTCCCTGTAGGAGAGCAAGAGCAAACATTCTCCCTTGACCCACTTCATGCTATGACCACAGCAGATCATGTCCCTCCCCAGGGGAGAGTCCTCCAGCAGCTCCCACTGCACTTAAGATAAGGCACCAGCATGATGTGGCCTCAGCCTACCCAGTCAGGCTCACCCCTCACAACCCCTTCACTCATTCTCAAGGCTCCAGCCACCTAGGTAACCTTCAGTTCTCCGGAAAAGTCCATGATCCCCAATATGTCAATACACACACACACACACACATATACACACACACACACACACACACACACACACACACACACACACACATATTCTTTCGCAGGTCTTTCTCCTTCTTTACCTACTTAACTGACAATTCTCCTTTACTTCCTCAGACCAACATCACTTTCTAGGGGCACCTTCCTGATTCCCCAGATCAAGTCAGACCTTTTTGTGTTTGAGATTTTCCCAATATTCTGCATTTTTCCTTCTCTATCTGCCATTATCCACCTGTGTGCTTATTTGTCTGCCTACCTCTTTCTACCATGAAAAGAAGATGGTACACAGCAGGAGCTTAAGAGATACATGTTTTAAAAAAATTTATGAGTGATAAATTAACCTGCCCCATGCATCTTGTTGATTGCTTTAGATGCATTTTCTATTTAGGTCAATGTATCGCTAAAAAAAAACTGAAGTTGAGAAAAGTCAACAGTGATGGGACTAGAGTTACGCCCAACTGTGACGTGATCCAACACTCTTGACCACCGCACCACACCACACCATGGCAGAGTAACAGGTGACATTTATGGAGTTGTGTTAGTGTTCAGAGTTAGGGGGGGGCTCTCTATTTTTCAAAATTTTCCATTATACCAACTCCTGATGCCTCATCAATAAAAATGCTCTTCTACATTACAGATAAACTTTTCCAAGCTTCATCATATCCCAGTTCTAACTTAGTGATTAATTCTTTAGTATCCTTTTCCAACTTGGCTATTAAGCTTCTCACTGTACCTTATGATGTCATTCCAGACCTATTTTTCCTACTCTTTGCCTATGTTCTCCCCTGATTTTTGCAAAACTGCAATAACATGGGAAGCTGCATTAGGACTTGTTACTTTTGTTCAAAATACAAATACATTTTCCTGTACAGGTAGGGTGTGGAGAGTGTTTTGGAATAGGGTGGAAAAAACCATGAGAGGAGGCTAAAAGAATAAAGGCTAGGAAAAATCAGTTCCAGTTTGGAAACAATGGAACCAGATAATTTTCCTAGCTAAAAGAAAAACATGCTTAAAGACTATCTACTGTGACATGGGATTGAGTAACACACAGAAGGCTGAACACAATCTTTATTTCAGAAAGGAAAATTTTTGAAACCATTTTCCCAAAAGAGAGTTCAGTATAATGGATTAACTTGTATAATAACAGAATCACTCTATATTTTAAATATACTACTGTTTTCCTAGTGAAATTAGAATCATTTACAATATATAAATATACTTTGGTTTGTTGTGAACAAAAAGTAGCTTGAAGAAAGGGACACAGGGAGAGGTCCCAGTGAATTCAGAAAATCAGGTCAACTTGATTAATGATGAGACAGTAAAGTAGACAAAAATACCAATAATTCTTGCATAATCTGTTGCTGATTGTGTGCAGTAAGCTCAGGCGTGAGCCAAGGTATTGTCCTGGCTCACAACCCTGTGCATTTATCCCAGAGAAATCTACATATGCCCCACACTGACAGTTTCCAAAAAGAGACAACCCTACACACACTAGCTATGTTCCCCCAGGAGTCCTGGCCTTTTCAGCTCGCTCCTGGCTAGTGTGTGGTCTCAGTTAATGTTTCCTCTTGTGGGCTCCCCATCTGTTGACCTTATCTCCCACCCTTGCTGATGCACTGCACTTGAGGGTCCCTGTTTAAAGCTCCTTTATTTTTACCTTTTCCCAAGGTGCAACTTTGCTCAGTCTCTGGCTCTTTCTGCTTGTACTTGACTCTGCCCAACCAAGCCCCCAGGGTGCACCCACTTGGCTGCTCCTTTCTCCAGGAATGGGAGTAGGCAGTTCACTATGCATGAGCAATCATCCATGTGATGAAGTCTGAAGGAACCCAGTAGCTTCTCAACTGCCCACCCACATACACTGGAAGCATCTCTGAAAATGCAAATGCTGTCAAATAAGAATACAGCCGATCTTCATTATTCCCAAATTTGCCTACTCACTAAAATGTATTTGTAACCCCAAAATCAGTACTCATGGAGCTTTCCTAGATATTCACAGATATACAAAAAGTGGCAAAAATTTGAGTTGCCCCATGCAACATTCCAAGCTGGGGTCAAATAAGGCAATCTCTGCCTTCTTGTTTCAGCTCTCACACTGTAAAACAAGTGTCCTTTCTGCAATCTATTCACTGACATGCTTTTTCTTTTTGCATTTTTGTGCTTTGGGTTGGTGATTTCACTGTTTAGAAGGCCCCCCTCCCAGCACTGTACTGAAGACCTGTCTAGTATATGTATTAAATAAGCTTCATTCAAGAACACACACACACACACACACACACACACACACACACACACAGTAAATAAGATGTCTTTAAACATAAATGAATAAAACAAGGTTATATATTTATCAGTTGTTGAAAATATTGTGATCAGAGGCTCACAGGAATGTAAATCTGTACTTCTCCTGGGAGCAAGGTTTCATAATTGCTAACTCAGTGTTTGCAAAGACTTACTAAAATGTAACTACCATGAATAACTAGAAT
The DNA here is from genome assembly GCF_014898765.1 of Herpailurus yagouaroundi. Classification (NCBI taxonomy): domain Eukaryota; kingdom Metazoa; phylum Chordata; class Mammalia; order Carnivora; family Felidae; genus Herpailurus; species Herpailurus yagouaroundi. The sequence goes on along the minus strand of NW_024412403.1, from coordinate 16,425,776 downwards.
CAACTAAAACTTCATCACATTAGGGTCCTGAGAGAATCAGACACAGAATAGACAGTAATGTGGCCTGGAAGGAGGTTTTGGTGGGATCCACCCTCAGATCCTGTAGGGATAGGATCTACATCCTGTAGACTGTAGCCAAGAATGTTGTTCCAGATCAGAGGAAAGCATGGAACCCGAGCTAGAGGAACTTGAGACCAACTTCTAATTCTTCTCAATATTTCTTGAGCCCAACCCTATTCCTAGGTTAATACCATTGCTAAAAGAGTCTGGCAATGATGTTACATAAACTATCCATGGCCTAAGAGGGATTATGTCAGAAATTTTGTCTTAATGTTTGATAATCCAGATCTGCACTGCCCAGTATAGTAGCCACCAGCCGAACATGGCCATCGAGCACCTGAATGTGGTTAGTCCAAATTGAGAGGTGTTGTAAGTGTAACGTACACACCTTCAAAGACACGGTATGATACAAATAATATAAAATATCTTATAAATAACTTTTATAATGATTAGATATGGAAAAATTTTAATAAGGCGGGTTAAATGAAATGCACTATTAAAATTAATTTTATCTGTTTTTTTTTACCTTTTTTACATGTGGCTACTAGAAAATTTTAAATTGTGCGTATGACCTACATTGTGCTTATATTAAACAGTCATCTAGAACAAATAGCAGAATTGTTAAGAATTTATACTCCAAGATAGCAGCTAACACTCACATGCTACTTATTCTGAGCCAAGAACTGTTCCAAGTATTTTACATATATTAACTTGATTAACCCTCACAGGAACACTTTAAAATAGGTACAATCATTTTCCCCCAATTTTACAGATGAGAAGGCTGAGGCAAAGAAAAGTTAGATGATTTGCCAAAGGTCACACCAGATTTGAACCTGACTGGACCCTAATTTAGGTCACATTTTTAACCATTACACATACATGCACACACACACACACACACACACACACACACACACACACACACAGAGAGAGATAAATGGCTATTTGATGTGGTTGGAAACCCTTGAAATAAAAATTACTTACTAGTAGACAGAAAACATGGTATATACGCTTTCAGTGGCATTCTCTGGAGGTAAAAACAAGCAGGTCTATAAAGGACAATCACTAGCTTTCAAAAGTTTTTTAACAAGATTTTTCAAGGGAAAAAATTTAATCATTATGAGTTTGAGGATTTTGTTTTGTCTTCAATCTAGAACTAGTTTAGAAACAGAGGTCAAAAATGAGAAATAGTAAAAAGAGAAAAGTAAACATAACAATGATAAAAGAGAATGTTAAAAAATAAAAACAGGGAAAGTTTAGGGATAATTTTTAGTAAAAACTAAAAAGGTCATGTAACAGGGAAGCTCCACATTTTCAGATGAACTAAGCTTTTCTAAGTAAATGGAAAGCTAAGTCAACAGGAATAGGAGGCTGCTGGAAAAGACAGAAAATTGCAAAATGAATGGAATGAGTGTTGTAAAAACAAATCTGCCCAGGCTACCTGTATAAAATTGCTTATTTGTTTCTTTCATAAGTCAACTGAGAATTCTTTGGATGACTTTTTTTCCATTTAAGGAATAATAACTATACCCATTTATCATCCAAAGGACATTGAAATCATTCCTCTTTGGTTATTCCTGGGAAGGAAGGCATCCAGAAGAGGCAGTGTAGGAGACTGGGCAACCTTTTTATACCCAAGGGATCTGCATCTCCAAAACCTACTACAGGTCTTGTAGATGTCATTTCAAAACACTGAGAAAAATTAGTCTCCCTGGCACAGCACAGTTGCATCCCAGCCATCTCCTCTGTCACACAAGGAAGCCTGGGCTGGTAGCAGCAGCAGGTGGTGCAAAACCAAGTCACCTGTCTGGGAGTCAAAGCTACATTTCAAGTCCTTCTTTGTCACTTATTATACCCGGGATTGCAGACATCCCAGAGTTACCAACACCCTTGCTTCAAAAGTGAAAGGGTAGAAGAAGAGAAAGACGTGTGCATAATGGTTAAAAATCATATAATGACTCAACAGCTAAAAAAACTACCTGATTTTAAAATGAGCTAAGGAAAATAAAATTAAATAAATAAAATAAAATGGGTTAAGGACTTGAAAAGACATTTCTTCAAAGACATACATGGCACAAAAACAGACACATAGACCAATGGAATAGAGTAGAAACCCCAGAACTAGACCCACAAACGTATGGCCAACTCATCTTTGACAAAGCAGGAAAGAACATCCAATGGAAAAAAGACAGTCTCTTTAACAAATGGTGCTGGGAGAACTGGACAGCAACATGCAGAAGGTTGAAACTAGACCACTTTCTCACACCATTCACAAAAATAAACTCAAAATGGATCAAGGACCTGAATGTGAGACAGGAAACCATCAAAACCTTAGAGGCGAAAGCAGGAAAAGACCTCTCTGACCTCAGCCGTAGCAATCTCTTACTCGACACATCCCCAAAGGCAAGGGAATTAAAAGCAAAAGTGAATTACTGGGACCTTATGAAGATAAAAAGCTTCTGCACAGCAAAGGAAACAACCAACAAAACGAAAAGGCAACCAACGGAATGGGAAAAGATATTTGCAAATGACATATCGGACAAAGGGCTAGTCTCCAAAATCTATAAAGAGCTCACCAAACTCCACACCCGAAAAGCAAATAACCCAGTGAAGAAATGGGCAGAAAACATGAATAGACACTTCTCTAAAGAAGACATCCGGATGGCCAACAGGCACATGAAAAGATGTTCAGCGTCGCTCCTTATCAGGGAAATACAAATCAAAACCACACTCAGATATCACCTCACGCCAGTCAGAGTGGCCAAAATGAACAAATCAGGAGACTATAGATGCTGGAGAGGATGTGGAGAAACGGGAACCCTCTTGCACTGTTGGTGGGAATGCAAATTGGTGCAGCCGCTCTGGAAAACAGTGTGGAGGTTCCTCAGAAAATTAAAAATAGACCTACCCTATGACCCAGCAATAGCACTGCTAGGAATTTATCCAAGGGACACAGGAGTACTGATGCATAGGGGCACTTGTACCCCAATGTTCATAGCAGCACTCTCAACAATAGCCAAATTATGGAAAGAGCCTAAATGTCCATCAACTGATGAATGGATAAAGAAATTGTGGTTTATATACACAATGGAATACTATGTGGCAATGAGAAAAAATGAAATATGGCCTTTTGTAGCAACGTGGATGGAACTGGAGAGTGTGATGCTAAGTGAAATAAGCCATCCAGAGAAAGACAGATACCATATGGTTTCACTCTTATGTGGATC
>NW_024412403.1:16403736-16417489 GCF_014898765.1 Herpailurus yagouaroundi | reverse complement strand
CATCATAGAAATGCAAATGAGATGGGATGAGGTCATCTTTGTAAAGTGTCTAGCACAGACCCTAGCACATAGTAAGAGCCCCAAAATAATTTTTAAATAGTAGATTATAATGAAGCTTCTCTCCAGCTCAGACATTCTATGGATATAAGCAGCAAGCACTGTCTTCCATTCTGTGTCTTATTTTTTCTGACCCATGTCTGCTCCCTATTAAAATGCTACAACACGGCAGTGAAGGAAGAACTTAGTCTGTAATTCTGAGCATCAAAAAGCAAACCAACTGACACCAAGGCGCCAGTAATGGTTCTGAGTGCAACAAGGGACCTCCATCTTTTCCGATGGAGAAGTGAGGACCCCACGTGCTCAACATCAGACATGTAGAGAAACCATCCAAGAAAGGCCCAAAGCTCAGTTCTGCCTCCAAGCCCTCTGGCTCTACTTGTTAATGACTTAAAAAGCTATTAACACACTTATTATTTCTAATTGTAGTTTTCTCCAATTGTAGTTATAAACATATCTCCCTGCCCAAAGCTCAAAGCCAAATACTGGGTAAGACTCTATATTCTTGCTGCCAGAAGCCTCTGTTTTAAATCCTTCTCTAAAAAATAGAGCCTTGTTTATAAGCTTTAGACCACTGCAGAAAAAAAAGTAATATGCAAATTAGACATTTTATAACTTTACAGTTAGATAATAAAGGCAGCATTCCAAACCTCAGCTACACATTTACATAATTGCATTACCAGCATTTGTATGAGCTGTAATGAAAGTTAAGGGGAAAAACTTGCTTATTTCCTATTAACTCCAGAATAGAACATGATTCTTATTTGCCCTTACAAATAAAGCTTAACAGTTGTTTTAAAACCAGACACTACACTTGGGTTCTTTTATGGTTCCTGCTTGCCATGAGAGAGCAGCAGCAAATGTCATAAGAAGGAAAAAATGTTTACTGAAAAACTACAGTTATTCCACAAGATTCCACTAAATACTCAACTTAATTTGCATTTGCTTTTGACAAATCAGTCTCTCACTACACATATCATCTCTTTTTTTTTTAAGTGTATTTATTTATTTTGAGAGAGAGAGAGAGAGAAAGCAGGGTGGGGAAGCAGAGAGAGAGGGAGGGAGAGAGAGAGAGAGAAAGAGAGAGAGAAAGAGAGAGAGAGAGAGAGAGAGAGAGACTCCCAAGCAGCCTCTGAGCTGTCAGCACAGAGCCCAATGCAGGGTTTGAACCCACAAACCGTGAGATCACGACCTGAGCTGAAACCAAGAGTTGGACGCTTAACCGACTAAGTCACCCAGGAGCCCCACGTATCATGTCTTTTCAAGGTTAATTTCTTCAAGGTCAGGTTTTTTTTTTCCAAATCTCATCATGCACATGCAGTAGAAAGATCGGATGATACTGCCAGCAATTCCATCTGGATTAATTAATCAATAAATAGTTATTAGGTGTGCCTAGAACCAGCCTAGCATGTATCCGATAAATGCACGCTATACTGAACTGGAATTAAATGTATTCTACTTAAGAAAATAACTTATGGTACACATCTTGGTTTGTATGCCCCCAAATGCAGATCCTGAGATAGACTGTGGCTGCAGGTAGTTTATTTGGGAGAGGATCTCAGGAAGGACAAGTGAGGCAGTGGGGAAGGGAGACAGGGAAGGAAGATAAGCTACACAAGAAGCATTAATAAGATGGGTAATGGCTGTGGGCTTCAAACCCAGAAGGGACACTAGGAGGAACCACATGAATGACAATTTATAGAATCGCAGGCACTTCCCCCGGGAAGCTATCATTACTCCCCTACTCTTGGCCACACACCACCTGCTTCCCAGGGACTGCAGACCAGAGTGAGTGCTTAGGTACCTGATTCTCAGACTGGACCCTGCAAATTCTATCGTCCCCCGAACCCAGGCCTCACCCGCTGTCACCTCCACCCTCCACTGGTCTTGGAAACAATGCTGCCTGCCACCCTAGCCTATATTGATCTGATTTGAAATCTTGCTTCTCAATCATTATGGATGATTTGTATGATCAGGTGTTCAACCCTTTTTGCTCATCTAGGCCCTAAAATAATTTCAAAAAACTTTGTACCGCTGCCTAACACATTTTAAGTGGCTATCTATAGTTTTTTTGCCATAAGGTAAGTAGTTGCTAGATGTGGCTTGCAGTGAGCTAAAATAAAGCTGTTACTCTACTCTGTTACGTGTTTCCTATGGAATCTAAATTCCAAAGGAATTTGATACACACCATTGTCCATTTAAAAATATGGGGCTCCTGGGTGGCTCAGTCGGTTAAGCGTCCGACTTCAGCTCAGGTCACGATCTTGCGGTCCGTGAGTTCGAGCCCCGCGTCGAGCCCCGCGTCGGGCTCTGGGCTGGTGGCTCAGAGCCTGGAGCCTGCTTCCGATTCTGTGTCTCCCTCTCTCTCTGCCCCTCCCCCGTTCATGCTCTGTCTGTCTCTGTCTCAAAAATAAATAAACGTTAAAAAAAATTTTTTTAATATAATTGTACATGGGATCTTGTTTTATACATTCTTTAAAGTCACGTTCCCATTTCATCTTCCCCATAGAAGTTTATCCTAATACAACAAATTATACTTGAAAGAATTTTCCTAAAGAAACCTATCACAATTCACTGTAAAAAAAAATAGGAAGAATGTAAGTTTACATTTTTTAAAATCTTCTATGACTAGACAGGTTCTACTGTGTTTTTTTCTTTTAATTTTTCTTCTGGCAAGATATCATTATACTTCTCATAACAAGACAAATATATTTAAAATGTTGATAAGTAAACATAAAAATTCAAATTCTACTAGAAATTCATCTCTTAGTAAATCGGACAGGACTGGTTTGTTTTTCTTCATCGGTTCATCTCTGCACGAATGAATATTACTTGTTGCTAAAATGAGAAAAGGCATTAATGCTACTCCTCATTTTACTAAGTAGTACTGAAAGAACTTAAAAAAAAAAAAAAGTAAATAGCTGGAAATGGAATCGACTTTGTTACAGCAATGTCCGTCAAGTCTCTGAACTTTTTCAGAGTTACATCCGAAACAGACCACAGTGGCCTAACAGCAAAGATTATTTTGAATAATCCTCAGCAGGTCTTCAACTTTATTTAGAGCAAAGAATCGGGGGCCATTTGAGTCATAAAAGGACACGTTTGCCAGCCATCTCTGCAGGTTGCTTCCTCAGTACCTGTATTTCCGGGGGGCTCTTGGTTTGGTGCTCAGAGTTTGTCCAGCATAGTAGGAATAAGGGGGGAACAGGGAAAACAAGAAGCCATGCAGATTGTAAGTGTGTCTGTACACAGAGCCATCTGAGGAAAGAGGACATAGGGAATCAGAGGGTCTGGAAGGTGACTGGTTGACATGGCTCATGTCCCTGTGCACCCCTAGGGGAAGTCTTGTTTCTGCAGTATACACACACACACACACACACACACACACACACACACACACACACACCCCTGTTTATAGTTCACTGCCCTTGGAGTAGACCTTGTGAACCCATGTCCTTCTGAACCTTGCCTTGTGAAATTCAAAAGCCAGGCTTTCAAAACCCAAAAGCTGAGAATTAACTCTTCGGTTTGGCTCTAGCACCCTTTGGACAGGTTAGTAAAACACTAATGCTCTGGGCAGCTGCCTGAAAAGGAGGGAAGGGACAGGAGACAAACAGTTACCAGGAGGAAAAGAATACATTTGTGAATGTTTCCAAGTTGCACCTTGCCACAGATAAAATAGCCTGCTCAAAATACCAAGTAAACAGTGCACATCACAGGTACATCACAGAATTCACCAAGTCCAAATAACCTGACTTGGACCTTCAGTTAGTAGATCTAAGCTTAGTGTGGAGAAGAAAAAAGTAGCAACTTCTAGGTAGAGAACAAGAAGACAAAAAATAGAAGGATGCTGGAAATCACCAAGGATATTTAGAAAAAAGTGGAAATAACAGTTATGGTGAGGTTCATATAACAGACAAGGGGGTGGAGAGACAGCACAGGAAAAGTTAAAGTGAGCAGTGAGGAATCAATGGAGATTTCCATATACGGAAATCCCACAAAGTGGCCATTTTTAATGATCTGCAACCTTCATTACAGCAGATGAAATGTGAACAGATCATCAAGATTTTATTCCACTTGAAGTTATGTCAGGAAATTAAAATCTGCAGGTAGATACACTCAAAAGAATAGCCTGGCTGGTCTTCTTGCCTTCGTGGAAACTTTCCAGGGATTGGTTTAAATTGGTGTAGATGTTAAGTGTGCCTTTATTTTCCAGGTAGTGCGTGCACACATACATGCAGTGATCTGAAACAGTCTGCTACTATTTAATTATAGCAAGACATGTGTCCTTTCAGGCAGTCTAAACCAGATGGTTCCCCAATGGAATGATTTCTTTACTGAATGGTTTATTTATTGAATTCAAGATGATCCCTTCTATAGAACAACAAGTTGGCACACACCAAAATGGTCTCAGAGGTGAATTACCAAAGTTTTACCTGAGAAATCAAAAGAGAACAACAATAACATCCATTGTATCTTTCCTAAACAATAGCAATAATAATGATAAGGACTGTAGCATTGTCTCATCCTGGCCTCGATGCCAACAATCAAACAGAGATAGTCCGAGACCCTCTTATATCATGATAACGACGTAAGTGTTCTTCTGAAAAAGCCTTATGGTAAAGAGAATAATGCCTCCCTCCACTGAAAGATGTGCACATACTCCACTGTGGGACCTGTGAATACATTACCTTCCATGGCAAGAGGGACTTTGCAGATGTGACTAACTTAGGGACCTTGAGATAGGGAGATTTTTTTTTCTTGAATTATCTGAATGGGCCTACTGTAACCATAAGGGTTAAGTTAAATTAACCACTGTAACCATAAGGGTCCTTGTAACTGAAAGAAGGAGGCATGAATGCTGGAGTCAAAGGAGATGTGACAAAGGAAACAGAGACTGGAGCCATCCAGGGTCATGAGCGAAAGAACGCAGGCAGCCTCCAGAAACTGGGAAAGGCAAGAAAACAGATCCCCCCAAAGCCTCCAGAAGAAACCAGCCTTGCTGACACCTTAATTTTAGCCCCACGAGTCCCATTTCAGACTTCTGACCCCCAGAACTGTAAGATTTTTTTAAAGTGTGTTGTTTTAAAAAATACTCGGTTTTTGATAATTTGTTATAGTAGCAATAGGAAACTAATCCAGTGCCCTAATTAAATGACAGGTACTTTCACAAATTAACTATGTAGACATAGCACGTATTAACTATACATGAAAATTATATAATGTTCCCTAAAATAAAATCCTTTTTTAATAATTATCACCAATTACTTTTGATTACCCTCAATAACCCAATGCATATATGAAAATCAGTATATCACCAGGATAAGCCCAAAGGAAATTGAGAGGTTGGTATCAGAAATTGAGGGTTACTAAAAATCATGGCGGCTGCCTAAACAGTGGGAAATGAACCAACAGTTGTGTTTGCTCAGAAACCCAGGAATATGAAAGAATATGAAAAGTAGGCAAATGCATGTTTTTTCCTAAATTTATGATGTAGAGAGCAAGATTAAAGGCCAGAGACCACTGGGGGGTGGAAAAGTATTAGACGTAAAAAAAAAAAATGGATCCAATCCAAATGCCATGGGCCAGCTTAAATTCTGGTGAGCCTAATGATTTTTGAAAAATATCTGTTAGAACTGCTCCCTGTGCCAGGCTCCAGGGTAAAACCACAAGTAGGAATTGATCTGTTGTATTTTATAAAATCCAAATGCTGTTTTTCTGTTTTTAAATACTTTCTTTAAAAAACAGAATCTGAAATAGGATGCAAGGGAAGAAATGGAGACAGCACATTTTAACTTTCTGGAGTTGCCAGGCCCCAAATCTCTCCCTCTTTCCCTCCAGAGGGTCTGAAACCATGCCTGCTCCCCGCCCTCCTGGAGCTACGACTCCCAGTGAGAGGCCACTTGTACGCTGTCCACTCCTAGACCATGTTTCAGACATGTCCAGGAGTGACCAAAGCTTTGGGATTACGTGCACACATTTAAATTCCCTGAACAGAGAAATAACAAGTGAGAAAAAGCAAAGGGTGCCCAAATGCTTGCAGCCTTATTAACACTTTCTGAGAAGTCTTTAACTATTTAATAATAGTCCAGATTTCTTTCTTTGCTTCTCCCTAAAGTAACATGGACATGTGCCACTATAATCGGGGTGGGGTGGGGAGGAGCCTATCTGCCTCCTGAAGTGATCTCAAAATTCAGCAGCTGCTTAAGCCCCAAGATTCCTCCTACACTGACTTCACATGAACTTGAGATTCCTACTACTGAAATCTAGGCGTCAAATGGGGAGGTTTTGATACGAGCAAATGACAAGGACAAGACAGTGGCCTTGGGAAAGTCTGTGAATTGGGCTTGGAGGTGGAGAGACTTCAAAGTGCAGATGCCTCTGGCGTAAGCCCGTAACAGGACTAGAAAGAGTGTGAGCATTTTTAGTGATAGCAGAGAAACAGGGAAAATGCTGTCTCAAGCAAAGCTACTAATTCCACTTACAGCAATCTGTACAGCAATTCTTTTTTTATATATGAAATTTATTGTCAAATTGGTTTCCATACAACACCCAGTGCTTATCCCAATTCTTAAAGATAATTAACAGCTATGAAAAAGGCTTCATGTTAAGGATTTTAGCAGAGGGGTGGTGGGTGATAAATAATATATCTCTCCTTTGTCCGGGTTTCTAATTAATAAACAATTAGCAAATAAGACGAACAGAAAAATGCTAGTGGGGAATAAACTATCACGTTCATGACCAGTATAGGATGGGCTGGAGAATAATACACTTGTATGTGAGGGACAGAGGGCTTCCTAAAACTGAACACAAGAATCCCTCAGGTCTACCCAGCTGTATTAGTTACCTACTGCCTAACAGACATACCTAACAAGCAGCCCCAAAGCTTAGTAGTTTTAAGTGACAAACATTTCTTATCTGACAGTTTATGTGGACCAGGAATCTAGATGCAGCAGAGCTGGTTCAGGGGCTGGTTCAAGGTCCCCCATGTGGCTACAGTCAAGGTGTTGGCTGGGGCTGTGGTCATCTAAAGGCTCAACTAGGAGAAGACTGGCTTCCAGACTCACTGACTGTTGGCAGGAATTCATTCCTCACAGGCTGTTGGGCTGAGGGCCTCATTCCCTTGCTGGATGTTGGCCAGAGACATTAGTCCCTTGCTGCGTGGACCTCTCCTTTGGGCTAACATTGCAGCTTGTTTGCCTCCAGGGCTCTATGACACAGAGAGGGGTCCAGAAAGACAGAAGTCACAATCTTTTTGTAACCTAATCTCAGAAGTGATAGCCCATCACTTCCACCATATTTTGTTTGTTAGAAGCAAGTTACTAGGTCATGCCCACACTGTAAAGGGAGGGGAAATTACACAAGGACATGATTACCAGGAGGCAGGGATCATCGGGCACAGCCCACCATGACCAACAAGTCAGATGGTGCTGGGGTAGGGCAGTTCACCTCTCTTCGCCCTTGCCCCAACCCAGCGGAAAAAATCCTGCTCCCTGTAAGCAGCTTTGCCCCCAGTAGAAATGATAGTGGATGTGGCACACTACACAGGCTCTTTCACACCCACCAATTGGGTAAATGAATTCTGAATGAGTGAGGGAGAAGTGGAGAGAGGCTGTAAGCCTTAGTCTGATCATGGAGAGGGGAGAAAGGGAAGAAGGAGGTCCTTCCAAATGGAAAGAAACATCAGGAGTAAGGAATGAACAACCCCCCAACACTCACAATACCCTGTTTATTATGATGTCTAGTTTACATATAAAGAAATAGAAGCTTATAGAGATTGAGTAACTCACAGTCATGCAGATAGTACGTGATGAAGCCAGAATCTATAAATACCCAATCCTTGAAGAAGTGCCATACTCTGTATTGTAATTATACTTCCCCATATTCAGAATCTGCTTGGAAGCAACTATTTGATGAAGACATTTAGACTTGCCAGTGAAAACATCTCATTTCAGGAATGAGACTCAATTGTTCCTTCTGTGCCCTTAAATATCCCCTAAATCTGATGTTCTGTGACAGTAACGAAACAATAGCTCTGCCAGAAAATAAAATACACACCTGGCTTAGAAGCAAGCAGTCACTGGAGTCAACCACACCTCAGTCAGGACTGGGCAACCCATGCTAACAGCCAAGAGACTTGTCAGTAGCTTGAAGCCCAGACAGCGGTGGTATGTGTCCAAAGGTTTGTCCAGAATGCATGGGTGGGATGTGTCACTCCTGATAATGTAACAGGTCGCAAAAGCGCTGCTTTGAACTTGAAACAAGATATTTGCTTTCATCCACTACCCAGTGTCTCCTGCCCTTTTGTTCTTTGATATAGGCTATAGATCAAAGATGGCAACACTTCACTTCCTGCGGCCTTTGAAGTACCAGCTCCGTACAACAGCTATTTCTAGCCCTACATACTGCACAGAAATATAATGCCTAGGAACCTTTGTCTCTTCAAGATTTCACATCTTTTAAAAAAAAATGGACAAAAAATTATTTTAAAAGAAAAATGGTCACATGTGTACCCTCATATTTAGTCTCATTTATTCAATGGATATTTGAGTACCCACATGTGCCAGGACTGTGATGTGTGCTGAGTGTCAGACATGAATAAAACAAAGGACTCGTGTGCCAGGAGCACAGGGTCTAGTGTGGTGGAAATAAGTTGACTCCCAAAGACAATACAATGGACGCTGTAGTAAAGGAATGTCCCAGGTCTCCAAAGAGGGTATGCACATGTGCATATGTGAAGGGGACTCATGAAGACAGGAGATTCTGGGTCATGTACATACTTATGCATCTCTCCCTCTGAGACTTGGTCCACTAAACTGCTCTTTCCTTGCCCAGAACAAAAGAAGGCTGGGGGTGTGAGGGGTGGGGTGTGTAAAGAGACTAGGTGGGGATCCACAGGTCAGGATAAAGAAACCTATGTGAATAATGTTTCCCAGAGAAAGAAATAAAATGTATAATGGATGGCTAGTGCACAATTAGCAAATACACCCAAAGCCTGTGAGATTCCCCACATCTCCAGAGGAAAAGTTTCCATCTGAGTGAGAAAAATCCAGGCTTTTGCTGAGTCTCAGTCCTCACCATTATTCTCCTCTTCCAAATGTCCTGCAGAAACCTATCTCTCCTTCCAGATCAAATTTTGCTTGTTGGTAATACCCAGGTTCTTCTAGAATAGGGATTACGCCAGATTGGGGCTTTACTGGAGGGTCAGTTTTTCCCTCTACTCATCACCTCCCCCACAAGTGAGCAGTGATAGCATTTATACAAATTGCCCAGTGTGGGAAATCAAATAGTATGTCCTGGTTAAAGAGATTATAGGAAACGCATTACACTACTTTCTTAACATGCTGAAAACAGCTGACCAGTATCTAGTTAATGCGTATATAGGGGTTGGGTCCTGGCTGTGCTCATGAATTCCTTAGACTATTTTATCTATGGAATATCTTATCTTGTTCTCCACCCTGCTTTTGGCATCTGCTCTTTTGTAGTCTTGAGAATGCCTTGTTTTTTTGCACGAGCTTTCCATACGTTCTTACTGGCACATAGCCATTGACATATTGCACAATGTTTTCCCTTTGATGTATGCCTAATAAATACAGGAGCTTGAGAGCAGCTCGGGGAGACTTCCCTTAGCCTCCCTCTCACCTCTCTTGACTTGTAGGGTCTTGAGTAATCCTTTCTGCCATCCTTGGCTTTGCTGGACAAAGCTGAAAGCTGAACCCACAGCCCAGTCTTCATTTATGTATACAGAGCAGAATTTCTCTCAGGCAGCACGGACTCTCTTTCCCATGTCAGCAACCACAACAATTTCCAGCTGAGTATCCTGTGGTACACATTAAGCCTCCAGGAGTTAGCTTCTGCTGTGACAGACCTACAGGTCACCATATCAGAGAAACCAATGATGCACATGTGGGCCTCTCAACAGTTGACTTGACTACTCATATCCACCCCCTCAACCCATCCTCATACCCTACACTTGGTTCTCTTTTTCTCTCCGGATCACTAATGCTGAATTCAGCTTCCTACCCCCAGTTCTCTCACACAGATAGCTCTTCCCTGTCTGACGTTTTCAGAACCTGCGTGTTGTTCTTTGCAATTCACTACTTATTCTTCCCTTCCCTTGCGATGGCCCTTGGGGATGGAGGTAGGCCATCATCAGAGCTCCTTGATGGAGATGGTAACACTGGATGCCACAACAGTCTTCCTGTTACCGAAACGCTATAGAAATTGAAAGTTCTAAATCTGGGATCCCTAATATCCATACCAGGAGTCAAAATAAAATGGAGCCTCCCACATCTTTGTTTCACAGAACTACCTGTCTATCTAAGAAACATAAAACAGGCTGTGGCCACTGAAGAAGAGACCCAAGTATGCAAAACAGCATCCCTGAATTTACTAAGGTCAGTTCAGACCCTCATACGGAGGCACACTGCCTTTATTTATAAATGTCTTTACAACTTATTTGTAATGTTTTTGTTTATTTTTTGAGAGAGAGAGCACAAGTGGGGGAGGAGCAGAGAGAGAGGAGGACAGAGGATCTGTAGTGGGCTCTCTGCCGACAGGCTGACGGAAGTGAGCCCGACATGGGGCTCGAACTCAGGAACCGTGAGATCATGGCCTGAGCTGAAGTCAGAGACACTTAACCAACTGAGCCACGCAGGCGCCCCTTTGTCTGTACGACTTTAAACTCTGACATGAGCCCACCACCGCAAGGTGTTCATCTTCGCGTTTTTGTCTGCCACAGCCTGTCTGCTTTCGGCCGTAATCAAAAATCTGGCAAAACGACTTTCATGTTTTACATATTTACAATTTACAATCCTGTCTACGAGTGGGAAAAGCTGAGTTGTTAAAATCGTGTACCCTGAACTCCTGGTCACAACGAATGTTGATACATTATGTTTCTAGCATGAACTGGAGAGGCAATGAGCAATTTTGACCCAGCCTGTACAATGATCCTGTTCAAAACCATGCCATGGTTTCATCAGCTCTGAGGCAGGGCTCCACCTGAATACCTCACCGAAGTAAGGCCCTGTCACCGGACGACACAACCAGCCTATCCCCCTAAAGGTGATAACGTACACATCAGCATAGAGCAAAGACATAGATTCTGCTGTGTAGCACGCTACCCCAAAACGTAACGGACCAAGCAACAGTCTTTTTATAGTTCACTGTCTCAGTCTGTTCAGACCGCCATAAAAAAATTCCAGAGAATGGGGGCGGCGGGGGGCACATAAGTAACAACCATTTATTTCTCAGTTTTAGATGCTGGGAAGCCCAAGATCATGGTGCCGGCAGATCTGGTGCCTGGTGAGAGCCTGCTTCATGGTTCATAGATGGCCACCTTTTTGTTGTCACCTCAGAGGGCAGAAGAGGGAAGGCATCTCTTTGGAGCTTCTTTTATATGACCACCAATACCATTCATGAGGGTTCTGCCCCTAGGCCCTAATTACACGAGGGTTAGGATTCACCCTGTGAACCTGAGGGAAACACAAACATTCAGACCACAGCACTCATGATTCTGCAGGTTACCGATCTAGGATAAGCTGGGTGGTTCTACCGTGAGCTGAGCTCCCTCAGGCATATGGGGTGGGGGAGGGGGTGGTTACGTGGCTCTACTTCTAGAAGCGAGCCAGCTGTCAGCTGAGGTGCTTCATTCACTGCAGGACAGTCTGAACATGGTCTCATTGTCCTTGGCAAGGTTCCAGGAGAGGACAGAAATGCACAGGTCTTTTGAGACTGTCTTAGTTGTCTACTATTGTGTAACAGTTACCATGAACTTAACACAACAACCATTTATTAGCTCACAGTTCTATAAATCAGAAGTTCAGGTGCACCTGGGTGGCTCAGTATGATAAACGTCTGACTTTGGCTCAGATCATGATCTCATGGTTCATGAGTTTGAGCCCTATTTCAGGCTTTGCACTCGTGGAACAGAGCCTGCTTGAGACTCTCTCTCTCTCTCTCTCTCTCTCTCTCTCTCTCTCTCTCTCTGCCCTTTCCCCACTTGTGCACTCTCTGTCTCTCAAAATAAATAAATAAACTTAAAAAAAAAAAAGTTCATCAGAATATGACTGGCTTTTCTGTTCTGGGCATCACATGGCAGAAAACAAGCTGGGTTAAGTCCTTGTCTGGACACTTCTAGGGGGAACAAATCTGCTTCCAATCTTTCTTGGTGTTGGCAGAATTTAATTCTTTGTGGTTGTAGGACTGAGATCCTTGTTTCCCTGCTGGCTGTCAGTCACTCTCAGCAGTCAGAGGTCTCCCACACTCCTTATCATATGGCCCTCTCCAATCAGAAAGGGCACTTCAAATAGTTTTCAGGCTTCAGATCTCTGACTTTCTCAGAGATCTCAGAGATCTCTGACCTCTAGACCCAGATTCAACAGCTCATATGATTAGGTCAGGCCCACCTGGATACTCCCTTTGTCTTAAAGTCAACTGATTTGTAAAGTTAATTATATTTTCTGCGAAATCCCTTCTGCTAGAATGTAATCATAAGAGTGATAGCTCATCATAGTCACAGGTTCTGACTGAGTCAAGGCAAGGAGGGTCACTGTGGGTCACACAAGGGTGAGGGTCACTGTGGGTCATCTTGAAATTCTGCCTACCACAGATGCCCATCAACCACTGGTTCATCATCACATCTACCACATTCTAAAGACCACAGCAGATCAGCCCACATGCAAACAGTGGGGAAACAGATGCTACCTTTTGATGGAAGAGTCACACTGAAAAGAAGCGTGGACACAAGGAGGAGTGAAGGATTGAGACCACCTTTTGCAATCTGCCACAGACAGCATGCGTGAGACTTCCTTATAAAGTCCAGTGGCAACACCCATAGTAACTCTTGCTGCAACAAGGTGGCCAGGAAGGCAAGCCCATGTCTACATGCAAGGATGAGAACATGGATGGGCAGGCAGCAAATGTCGGGTGCACACTGACCATGGAAGTAGAACCAGCCACCTTTATTTCCTGGCCTCTCCATTCCACAAAACCTAATCTATCTTTGCCTCCTGCTCTCTCATCGGTGCAATAAAACATCATGATGCTTCCACACCTCACTTCAGGAGGGGAATAGGCAGACAGGGTACTTGCTTTTCCCAAACCAGAAACCTGAATATGTTAATATCCTCTCTAGATACCCTGCTGACTGTGTTTGTTCCCAAAGAAAAGGATGAGAGGCAGGTGCAGAGGAAATAAAAGCTACAACCAGCCAGATGGGAAAGTCAAAACTGGCACTTTAGGTTTCCTTTCACTTACCGATTTTTCAAGATTCATCGAGTTTTAAGTCCTATCTTTGTAGTAAGTCCTAGGAGCTCTCACCTCCCTTTATATATAAAACTGAGGAGTTGGAGAAGTTTAAAAAAGATTACCTATAAACTCAGATGCAGAAAGAGACAAGAGACTCAACTAATACAAAACTGTTGGGGTGGGGAGATTTTCTGTCCTCAGTGGAGTTTTACCTATTTATTATTAAAAGTTTTTGAGACATTGGAGGCAGGGTCAGAGAAAACAAGATTTCAACTATCAGCCTCTTTTTTTTTTTTTTTTTTTTTGGTAGTGTTGAAATGGCCTACCTGTGTTCAAATGGTTTTTCAGAGCTTAATTAGCTCATAGATTGTTGAGGAAGAAGAAAAAGAAGAAGAAGGGGATGGGGAGGAGGAGGAGGAGGAGGAGGAGGAGGAGAAGAAGAAGAAGA
>NW_024412403.1:16367642-16403336 GCF_014898765.1 Herpailurus yagouaroundi | reverse complement strand
GGAGGGAGAAGGAAGAGAAGATAAAAGAAAGAAAAAAGAATTGAAAGAAAGAAAGGAAAGAGGGAAGGAAAAGAAAGAAAGAAAGAAAGAAAGAAAGAAAGAAAGAAAGAAAGAAAGAAAGAAAGAAAGAAAAAGGAAGGAAGGAAGGAAGGAAGGAAGGAAGGAAGGAAGGAAGGAAAGAAAGAAAGAGAAAGAAAGAAAGAAAAGAAAAGAAAAGAAAGAAAGGAAGGAAGGAAGAAAAGAGAAAAGGGGAGAAAGAGAGAAGGGCTGCTGTATGATTTCTGGGCCACCTTGGAGGTGTGTACCAACTTTAGAATGAAAGCTTATAGGGAACATATATTTCTTTTAAGGACTCTCAACAGCTGTCAAGAATCATGCCTTTCCCTGAATACATCAATCACGTCACTGCTCTCACATCTCAGCTAAATAGACTAAATGTACCAAACTGCATAATTTCACAAGTCAGGTCTGCCAAACTCACAAGTTTCCATTGCTGCTTGGAGTCCAGCCAGCATCCAAGGGCAAGAGGGAAGTGCAAAGTCAAGAATCACTTTCAGGGAGAAATACAGGCAAGAGAGGGTTGGAGGGAGGGAAGGAAACATTGAAAAGTGAATTGTACTGTGCTTTTATTTATTTGAAGATAGCACACGGTTGGAGGGTTTGCAGATTGTTTCTTAGCTTCTTCAGATGAGATGCAGATCACTGTTGTTGGTAGAGAGCTCTGAATAATAATGTCTGGGGGACAAACTCGAGCCCCTTTTCACATATTACTCCCCTTTGTCACTTTCCATTTATGTGTATGCTATTGAAGCGGCAACGGACATGTTTAACTTTCTTTTTTGAAAAACTATTAGCTCAGCTGGTGGTCTCTATTATTTCCACATTTAAGCAATAAAGCAGTGCCTCTTTTTAAAAATCTGACTCTCTTTTTCAGTTAAGTTCGGTGCCAGATCTCCCAAAAAGACAGCTGAAGTCTATTAAATATGTTGATCACTATTATTTGGAGAAGGTGTTGGCAATCTTTTGAGCAGGGTGCAATGCTGCTGATGCATTTTTCTGACAATCTACAGATGAGACAAGATAAAGGGGAGGGAATGCGAAGCTGGGTGTTGAGGTGGACCTGGAGAATGACTCTCCTAGACTTTCTTGCTTCTCCCTGACATCAATCAGAAAGCGGGGCAGCTCTTTAAAGTTTAAATTCCAGGAGGGACAGTTAACCCTGCCTGGTCTCTGTTAACACTGGATCTGCCTTTCAGCAAACTGTCTGCAATATAGGAAACAATCTCATGGGAAGAGCAGGAGCCTAAGCCTGGCTCATAGGGCTGTTATCCTGAATCACCATGTGCCTCTCTGGACAGTAGGGTCTCCAGCCTCGAAAATCATGCAGAGGTGGCCCCACTCCCCAATGTTCTTGTGGTTATAGCATTTCTTACTCCATAATAATAGACAAGCTGACTCTCATATTTAAATGCATTCATTCTAGGGGTGCCTGGGGGCTCAGTTGGCTAAGCCTCTGACTCTTGGTTTAAGCTCAGGTCATGGTCTCATGGTTTGTGAGTTCAAGCCCCACATCAGGCTCTGCACTGACAGTGTAGAGATTCTCGCTCTCCCTCTCTCTCTGTCCCTCTCCTTCTCTCTCTCTCTCTCTCCCTCAAAAAATAAACTAAAAACATTTTTTAATAAAAAATAAAACTACATGGATTCAATCTATAGAAACCAAATACAGCAGAGGCACTTTGGGGACACTCGGATTTACCTAAGGAACAAAACAGGATTAATTCCCTCAGGGAACCTGCTCCCTAGTAATTTTAATGCATTTCACTTTCAATTTGTTTTTCCTGATGGAATTATATAACCATTTTGAGATCATTACATACATCCTGAAATATACTAACATAAGGTTGTAAACCATGACTTAAAAATTAAAGTCCCTTCAATACTTCATGAACTTCCAGGTCCATAGTCTCTTGGGCTGCAAAACTGACCTTGAGAAACAAAGAAATGTACTGTCCACTCAAATGTGCTTGCTGAGAAATTTTTCTGTCAACATATTTCAAGTTTTTTACACATCCTCCAGACATCAATGTGTAAACTATTGTTCAATTTTTATCCATTATTCAAATAGGAAAACAAATATGTAAAAGTGTATCAAAAACTTTCTGGATTTTTGTGTGCGTGTAAGGGGAAAGAGCTGATGTACACTGAATACATTTTAATTTTGTTAATTTTAGCTTATTTTATTTTAAAGTTTATTTATGTATTCTGAAAGAGACAGAGACAGCATGAGTGTGGGAGGGGCAGAGAGAGAGGGAGAAAGAGAGAATCCCAAGGAGAGTCCACACTGTCAGCACAGAGCCTGACTGGGGTTCAAACTCATGAAACTGTGAGATCCTAACCTGAGCCAAAACCAAGAGTCAGAGGCTCAACCAAGTCACCCAGGGGCCCCTAATTTTTTTTTTTAATTTTAAATTAAAAAATAAAAATAAAGGTGTTTCCTTCTTTTTCCTGAAGCTAATGTGTATTTAATAAAATACCAAAAACAAAAACAGAAAAAAAGCTTAAATTAGATATTCACAGATATCCTCTTGAGAAATTACAAGAGAGCAGGAAGGTAGGTTAACATGCCCATCTCTGACTCCATTCTGAAGACCTCAAAAGCTTCCTCCCTCTGAATTTTCTGTTGCTAAACCACAGCATTTTCATATTTAGCACAAATAAAGAAAATGACTCCCTCTCTTTTTTGACTTTTTCACTGAGGATATGGGATTGGTTACTCAGCTATCACATGGAGGATTGGTGAAAATATTTCAAGCACAGCTAATTAAAAAAGACTTTCCTGAAATTACTATATTCGTATTTGACTTCATTAGAAAGAAAAAACAAATATAAAATGTTACAGATAAAAATAAATAGAATTACTCAGAACAGGAGGAAAGCATATTGAAAAAATGTTAGTACTGTCTGAATAAAATGGGACCAAAGTTACCTTCTTCATAGCCTTCTTTTCTACACTTTGTTAGCTCGGAGAAAATCAAGTCTTCAACATGAGAAACAACTCTGTGGATAAAAATGTGATCTCTCACACAGTAGAACAGGGCATTATCTACACAGAACTTTCTGTGATGATGGAAATGTTCCAGATCTGTGCTGCCCCAATAAAGTGGCCAATCATAACACGTGGGTACTTACATTCAAAGTAACCGAAATTCAATAAAATTAACAATTCAGCTCCTTGGTCACAGTAGCCACATTTTAAGTGCATAATAGCAACATGGGGCTAGTGGCCACCATATTGGGCAGCACAGTTCTAGAACCTAAGAAAGATGTTTAGGTACGCAGTGAAAATACATATCCAAAGCTTGTCAAATAAGGGTGGAAAAGGAAAATGTTTCCCAAAAATTATCCATGGAGCATGAGAAAATAAATCCACTTTGTATATTTTTTTCCCTCTTGCCGTCACATTTCACCCAATAATTAAAACAACTTAGCAGTATTTTTCATCCCAAAGCCTTGAGCAAATTCTCAAGTCTTCCTCTGGAGAATTCTCTCGATGTGGCTTTATACAACCTGCCTACAGAAAGCACACTTCCCAAGTACCCAACGTATGTTTTTCATGTGAATTCACTTTTCTGGTTCTTTGAGTATAATTATAATGGAAATTCCCCCCTACATAAAGCCTATCACTATCTTAGCAACCACACTTTCCAAGTCTGTTCCCACAAAGCAGATTTCTCTATTTAGTTTTGTCTATTTCTGCAACCCAGACAACGCAATAAGATTTCCAAACTGTCAAGAAAGATGAAAATAGACAAAGTCCCTGATTGTACAGGTAAGCCTCTGGAATGCCTTTCCTTCCCTGTGAGAACTGGCATAAAGCAGGAATTCCAATGACCCCAGGTCAACATTTGAAGGCTGGTTGGCCATATTTCTGCCTAGTTTTAGTCAATGAGTATCAGACTACACATATAAATGATAGCGTTTATTCATCTATACAAAGTATAGATCTAATTGAATTTTATTGAATTTTATTCTAATAAAATTGAATTTTATTCTAATCTATACAAAGTATATCTGCACAGAGTGTAGTTTGGGGGTTTTTGTGTGAAAGAAGAGATACCCTTAACCAGTCTCAATTTCATATTCAAAGGCTTCACTCAGATGCTTAGGGTAGAATTAAGGTGAGGTCAGGAGCTATCCAAAGCATCCCTCCATCTCTACCCACCCCAGAAGAAGTTTACCAGAGTGAATTCCTGGAAATTATTTGCTTTAGTCCTCTGGGATTTGCTCCAGTCTGGATAGGTGAGAAATAACCTAGCAGGTAAATTCCCTCAAGGGAATCTCTTCAAGAAGCAAAACAGTTTGGGGTCTCTCAGAGCTCAGGTCTGCCTAAGATTAGCTTTGAGGAGCTCATGTTTGTTGATTTTCACATTCATCACCATTATCTACATCTAAGCCATCTTCCACTAGAGACCAGACATTAGCAAATGACCTCAAGTGGACTGTATGTGGAATTAGCACCCATGGGACCTGATTGTTGATTAAATATATTAATAAATATATTGACTTCTTGAGAATTCAATGCATATGTTTAATGCATATCATTACAGCTAGGGTTCTGTCCATAAATGCATAAATGTATATGTACGTAATCTCTAATACAATTACTAATGTGATTTACTCCCTAAGCTGGTTGTTTGGTTAATAGGTACATGCTTTACTCCCAAGATACCTAAAGAGCATTTTCCCCATTACCTTCATACTTACTGAGCCAGTTCTGAGCACAATCCCAACCCCAAACTCTTATCCCTAAGACTGAACCCAATCCAGATGGATTCCATGGGAAGAAATAAGATTTAAAAATGAGGGGTGCCTGGGTGGCTCAGTCAGTTAAACATTCAACTTTGGTTCAGGTCATGATCTCATGATTCACGGGTTCGAGCCCCACATCAGGCTCTGTGCTGACAGCTCGGAGCCTGGAGCCTGCTTTGGATTCTGCATCTCCCTCTCTCTCTCTCTCTCTCTCTCTCTCTCTGTCTCTCAAAAATAAGTAAACATTAAAAAAATATTTTAAATTAAAAAAATGTAAAAAAATTAAAAATGAGATATGCCCAGGTCAACATCATGATTAGCCTGATCTACAATATCAAGCTCAACAGTCAGTTCCGTACTCCACCCAACCTAACATTTTACCTCCAAAAAAGATGACATAAGGCCATAATTGAAATATGTGTGGAAAATAGCAACATTTAGAGGAGAAAAAATGAGGGAAGGCAAAGTGTACAGATGAATTTAAACACTCCATACAAAGTCTTCCTCAGAGAGACAGCAGGCCCAGGTTTAAAGCAGATGTTGGCAAACACTGGTCCAGAGCCAAATCTGCCTGCCTGCTTTTGTAAATAAAGTTTTATTGGAACACAGCTATGCCCATTGGTATGTGTATTGTCTGAGGCTGCTTCAGGGTACAGCAGCAGAGCATGATAGAGGCCATGTGGCCCAAAAAGCTGAAAATATTTACTATTTGGGCCTATAGAGAAAAAGTTTGCTGGCCCCAGGTTTAGTGTTTTAGATTTTACTGACAATGATCCTTATTGGAGTTCCCTGCAGCAACTATTTTGAAAATGAATGGGGGCAGGGCGCCTGGGTGTCTCAGTCGGTTAAGCGTCCGACTTCGGCTAGGTCATGATCTCGCGGTCCGTGAGTTCGAGCCCCACGTCGGGCTCTGGGCTGATGGCTCAGAGCCTAGAGCCTGTTTCAGATTCTGTGTCTCCCTCTCTCTCTGACCCTCCCCCGTTCATGCTCTGTCTCTCTCTGTCTCAAAAATAAATAAACGTTAAAAAAAAAATTAAAAAAAAAAAAGAAAATGAATGGGGGAAAACACTTCCATGCATCACAGAGTAGCATGTGAGCCACAGTCTAAAAGGCAGTTCTCAGTCTTATCACTCCATTGCTGTGAGTTCTGAGAATAACTATTACTTTCACATTTGGTAAACTTATCTTTAGGAACTTGAAAGAAGGCTGGGAACATCTCTGAAGTTTAATTTCAAAATATGTTCAAATCCAAGTTGGGGTTCTCCAAGTGGGTAGCTAGAATAAGAATGTATTTGCCTAGAGGCCTTTCAAGGGGATGTTGCTGATTGGTACTTGGTAAACCCAGGCCATGAAGAGAGCTTGAAAAACAGGCATAATTGCTTTTCCAAGTTTGTACCATAAATAATCATTTTTTTAAAAGGTTCCAGTAACTTACCCACTAGGAAAAAAGAAAAAGGGGAAAAAACAAAAAACAAAAAAAGGAAAGCAGTAGTTTTGCTCTAAATGAGGCAGTAGTTTTGCTCTAAAATAATCATGTTTGATGTCATGCTGCCATCTGCAGTATTTCGCTATTTTCACCCAAATACTGGGTTTTTAATGAGCGCTATCACCTGTGTCTGTGATATTGAGGAAGAAGAGCTATGCCAGTTAAACAGGAAGAGGACACTGTAGACCAAAATTTTATCTCTAGTCGTGGGGTTCCTTCCTTCCCCCCCCATTCACCACCACCATTGTTAAGACTGTTCTGATTCCTGAGCATGCTTATGAACAGCAGCGATATTATAGATGAGAATGAATTCATGTGTCGTACTGTCAGAAGTGCCATAAAACTGTTCAGAAATTCTGTAGGTAGTTCAGTGTCTGCTCACACACGCAAATGCGGTCACAATTTCTGAGTGCGCTGTGACAGTCCAAAACAGCCAATTAAAAAAAAAAAAAAAAAAACAACTCTGGTAAATTTGGGTATTAAATAATCGACTGGGAGCACTGGTTCGGCAGCATATACTAAAACTGGAATGACGCAGAGAAGTTTAGCATGGTCCCTGTGCAAGGAGGAAGTGCAAATTCTTGAAGTGTTCCATATTTAAGAAAAATAATAATAATCTACACGGATGTGTTAGTTTTCTGGGGCTGCTGTAACAAAGGACCACAGACTGGGTGGCTTCAACAGCAGAGAATTATTATCTCACAGCTCTAGAGGCTCAGAAATCTAAGATCAAGGTATGCAGGGCTGATTGCTTTCAAGGACTCTTGGCTTCTCACTGTGTCCTCACAGGGTCTTCCCCGTGTATGTGTCTGGGCTCTAATTTCTTCTTATAAGGACACCAGTCATTAGATTGGGGCCCACCCCAATCACCTTTTTCATCTGCAATTACTTCTTTAGAGACCCATCTCTAAATACAGTTCATTCTGAGAACTGGGGGGTTAGGACTACAACATAGGAAGGTGGCAAGGACAGCAAAACTCAGCCCATCATGGAAATAAGTCAAACCAAGTACTTGCTTCTAATGTTTGAAACCAAAATGAATGGAATACAGAAAGATTAAGGCATTAGCATACCAAGAAAGAAAAACCGGTGGTGGGGAGGGAAGGAAGGAAGGCAGGCAGGCAGGCAAGGAAGGGAGGAAGGAAAGGGAAAGAAAAGTTTCATGAATGACTGGAGTCTAAATGGTCCAAACAAGAGATCTTGCTTAATTAAGGAATGCACCCCATCTATGCCTATCAGGAGCCCATCAATTCATGAATATCAGAATCTACATTGAAGACTGGATGATCCCAACTCTTAAGGCCACTCATCTTTTTGCCTGTTACCCTCTGGATTATCCAGTAGTGTCTTGAAACTGCATTGTCACCACAGCAACCAAAAGTTCTATTGCTCTGAAGCTATCAAAGAAACCATACACCAGGCAGATCCCAGCAAAAATTGCCCCCAGAGGTGCCCTTTTAAATTTGCCCTAGAGATTTAATACAAATGGAACAAAACAGGGGGGAAAATGGATCAGCTATTCTCAAAGGTGTTAATGGTTCACTGCTGAGCACTGTGGTCTGCAGTGTCTGTTGAAGGGTGGAACCCATGCTTTTCATGCCCTGGGAGTCACAGCAGACATCTCCCCCTATGATGCTTCCAGTAAAGCAACGGCCTGATACTTCACTGGCTGCTCCCATGAAGGATGGCTGCACTTACCCCATTTCTTAAGAAAAGACAAGAGCATGCATTTCTTATGATCCCTGCGAAGGGTGGGATGCGTGCCGGGTATTTTACATACAATCCCTTATTTGACAATCACCTTTTCAATCTCTTCAACCACACAGTTGCATTTTACAGAGAGCTATTTTATAAATGTTTATTTATTTATTTTTGACAGAGAGAGAAAGAGAGAGAACACAAACAGGGGAGGGGCAGAGAGACAAAGGGAGACAGAATCTGAAGCAGGCTCCAAGCTCTGAGCTGTCAGCACAGAGCCCGACGCAGGGCTCGAACTCATGAGCCATGAGATATGACCTGAGCCAAAGTCAGACACTCAACTGACTGAGCCACCCAGGCGCCCCTACAAAGACCTATTTTATACATAAATGGTTACAAAATATGCAAACAATATAAACCATATTTTGCAACTATTTTGTTTTTATGCTTTTAGAGAAAAACAATAGGCTGCAACTCAAAGAGTGAATTATGAACTGGAGAATTTTATGCTGTTTTCATCTTGCAGTTTCGCAGCAACTGTGATATATTCTCACAGTGGGGATATTATATGTCAATTCACATGTTGCTTAGTTTTTTTTTTTTCACTCATAATTTTGAATCATAAAATACACAGAGTCAGAGACAATACAACTTTTAGATTCTCTTCTTCCCAAAACAATAACTGAAGTACCTAAAGCAGCCACTACTAACAAAAAAATTGTATTTTTCATTTACGGGAAAAGTGCAAATAAATGCTCCATATAAGCCTAATTCCAATTACTGCTGCAAAGGAGAAACACCTGTGGTTGTAGCAGCTCCACTTAGCTTACAAGATGGAACCAGTCAGTGGAAGTATTTTATGGTGTAATAGTGTCATCTGGTGGTTTATATGAAGATTTCATATTTAGTTGCAGAGAGTGACTATCTGGATGTTTGACAATGTTCCTGGCCTCTTTTTATCCACTTTATTACTCTCCTGATCTCTATTAGATACAAAGAATCTAATCTGTACACACAGACATTGTAGACTCTATATGGTGTTTAAAGCTTATGAATGAGGTGGTTCCAGGAGTTCAAGCCTTAAACCTGGACAAGAGGGCACTCCACTCTAGCCCATTTAGGGGGTTCCCCTTACTTCCCCTGGCTGTGCCTCTCCTTGCAGATCAGAGCCCTGGGGCCAAAGGACGTGCCTGCCCAAACCCAGCCCTTCTCTTACTGCTATAAACCCTCTATCTCACCTTCACCATCAGTTTCACTTCCTTGCATCCTATTAATGCACGAATGCTCTCATTTTGCCTCAGGTTTTAATGACAACAGCGGGCTTCCACTTCCCAGACACGATTTGCGTTAGAGCAGCTTCCCGAAATAACCTGACACGTGCCTTCCCAGCAGTAATAATAATAAAGGGGAATTTAAGATACAAAAACAGGACGTGGGATAACTCTTCCCTCCCCTTCAAGTCTTCGTGTCCACAAAAACCCTCCACATTTTCCAAACCTTAGACCTCTGCTGCCACCTTCAGGACGCTTGTCATAACAGCACGTTCTGAACGGCTGTTTACTTCCTGCAAAATGTTACATAAAGTTTCAGTTATACAAGATGAGTAAGTTCTAGCCATCTGCTTTGTAACATCCTGCCTATAGCTAACAACACTGTATGGCACACTTAAGAGGGTAGATTTCATACTGTGTGTTCCTACAATAAATAAATAAAAGCTACTTGAGAGAGAGGGGAAGAGAAAGAGAAGGAAGGAAGGAAGGAAGGAAGGAAGGAAGGAAGGAAGGAAGGAAGGAAGGAAGGAAGGGCAGACGGACAAGAGCATGCATTTCTTATGATCCCTGTGAAGGGTGGGATGCGTGCTGGGTATTTTACATACAATCCCTTATTTGACAATCACCTTTTCAATCTCTTCAACCACACAGTTGCATTTTACAGAGAGCTTTTTTATAAATGTTTATTTATTTTTGACAGAGAGAGAAAAAGAGAGAACACAAGCGGGGGGGGGGGGGCAGAGAGAGGCAGGCAGGCAGGGTGGCTACCAGAGGAGGAGCCTGGTTGAATCTTCTAATAGAACCAGCTAAGAAAGAAGCGACTGGCATTTAGACCATGGCATTTTACTAATCTTATAACACATTTTATTTGCTGCTCTATCGAATAATAGAATAAAAATAGCTAACACTATATATATAATGTAGCTATGATAAATAACAAAAGCATGAAAATGTCATGTTTTATACATATAACAAAACCGTAGATATAAATGATGCAGACATATCCTATAGTAAGAAGGGATGGCACTTACATGGCTCACTATGTGGCAGGCAGGGTTCTGTGTATTTTATCACTGATACCATGTTTATACATTTCTCGTCTCGATAACCACATGATACTATCATTCGCCCTATTTTACAGTCAAGGAAACTGAGGCTGTAAGAAATTAACTTGTCTGAAGTTCCACAGCAAGTGATAGCTGGGCTGGGATTTAAGCCCCATGTATCTGCCTTCAAGGTCAGCGTTCCTCACAACTGGATGAACCCCTGTCCTTTCAGGAAGCTGGACAATGACAAGAAAGCATGAGGCTGTGAAATAAGAAAACTCAGATGTGGCGTTGCCTGGCATTCCTTCACAAGTATCACTAGGTGCTGGGAATGCAGAGGGGAATGAGACAGGCAAGGGCCTTGATCACTATTGTGCAAGCTGGTAGGAAGGAGAACTTCCCCTGGTAAGAAGAGAACACAGAAGAGAGCTGTTTTTATTTTCAAAAGAAAAATATGTGTGATCTGTGTAGCTTATAAAATACATAAGATATTGAGATTCAAACTAACGTGGTTAAGAGAGGAAGTAACCAAGAAGCTGTTTTATGTTGGATGGTCTGAAAAGGGGTGACAGATACTAAATGATACTAAATTTTCTGGAAAGAAATTTTTTTTTAACTATCAAACTGAAGTTCTATGGAGATAGAGAAAGTTCCAAAAATACATAAGAGCTGGTGCAGAAACCCCAAGGGAGGGAAGCGTGTCGACAAGCTTCAAGAGCACCAATAGGGCCTGTTGCGGGAGTGAGGAAGAGGAGGGAGAAGGAGCAGGGCAGAGGTCTGAGAGCCTGGAAGGGCTGCACTGTGGAGGGCTTCATAATCCAGGGCCATGGATGGGGATTTTGTAGTAGGAAGGGAGAGAAGGCTTTGGAAGGCTTTACACCTGTTAAAAAGATCACTCTGGCTGCTCTATGGAGAAAGGGTCTGAAGGGACAGAGAATGGAAGCAGATGTCCCAGATGGAAATGACTTGCAACAGGGCATCAGGCAAGCTGTACGCATGCTTTCCAGTAGTAGTAATGGGGGTGGACAGGTCTGTCCATATGCTGTGGATGTTTGTGTTGTGAGCATGGACTCTACAGGTCACGTGATTTCAACGTGGAAGGGGAGTGGAGAAAGACAAGTTGAAAATAATGCTCAGATATGGGGAGTTGCTATGGCCTGGGGAGGGCAAAGTTTAAGGGTGAAGGGGAACAAATCTGGAGTTGTACTTCAAGATTTGTTGAACTTCCTGTACAACAGGAAGACCTGTACTTCCTGTAAATCAGGAAACCCATTCTGTCTTTCTGATTGTGTGACTCCTCAAGCTAATAATGAACCTCACTGAGCCCCACTGTCCTCATCTCTAAAAATGCTGGAGCAGATCCTTTCTGGATAACTTCTCTACGTGGGATTTATTGCAGTTTGCAAAGAATGGCTTTAAAACCTTCCCACCTATGGATAATAATGGAAATCCACATTAGCTTACTTTGGATGATCCTGTGTGGAAAAATGAATGAATGAATGAATGAATGAATGAATGAATGAATGAATCACCGACCAACCAACCCACAGTGGGATTCAATCCTCAAAGTGAGTATCCAGAAACAAAGATGAAGTCACCTTCTGGAGCCATAATACTCCTACCACATTACTGGTATAAAATGAATTTTCATGTTACATAATCTGAAAACTTGGGAGGTAAAATTCCTCTAGACAACAGAAATATCTGCTTGTGGATTTATACATACTTTCAATGAATGTTGTATACTGAAGTAAATTCTTTTTGATTTAACAATGCCATTGTTCTTCACATCACTTTCCATCAAGTACTGGACCACCTGCACTCAATTCTTTTCCTCGGGTTATTTTTAGAGGGTCCTGTGAGGTTTGGAGATTATTGCTGGAATATCTGGGTTTCTTAAAGAAAATCCCAGAGAATCAAAATGGTTCTGGACTCAGCATATGTGAATTGAAAATAGAGAAGTGGAAAGAAATATTCCATCTTCTGGGAAAATAGGCAGAATTATCCATTATATGGAGCTAAGCTGAATTTAAAACTTGGTCCTTCTTTCCACTGTCAGAAAGAGACTGTAAGGGTGGGGTGGGAATATCCCTGCCCTGTTCCTTAGAACTTTTATAGATTTTTCCATTTTCTGATTTGCTTTCTCCAAATATTTGAAGGGCTGCTGAATTATTCATGTTACCAAAACCACTAAAAATCTATATTTGAACAAACTGATCCAGATTTTTGATAAATCCTGTTGTACAATAAACAGCATACACGTTGTCATCTACTTCTAAGATATTGGAGACTTAATACTTCAGATTCCTGATGCAGGATGAATGAGCTCACCTATAGTGGAGTGTATGGAGTTCTACAATGTTGCCTCTAGTTCCTAACATTGCTATTGTGGGCAATTGCAGCATCAGCCGAAAGACTGGGCTATCCACCCTTTAAGGGTCCTGGGAACCCTAAAACCCTATCAGTCTATGCCTCCATCATAAACAAGAACATAGTTTGTTTCTTGACAGCAAGGATAATGATCAATATCTTTATGATCATAATAGTGCATAATTAACTTGTGCCCTTTATGTGCCAAGCACTGTTTCATGCACATATTCTCATGAGAACTTATAAGGTAAATACAATTATTGTCTCATTTTTCCAAAGGAGAAAACTGAGGCACAAGAAGTTGAAATGACTTCCTCAAAGTCAGAAGGTCCCTGCCTCCAGAGTCCATTTTAAGATACTTGAGGACACAAACACATTTCTTGGCATAAAGGACACACAGCCAAAGCTCCACACAAAATTTTTAACAGCAATGTCACCTTTTAAAAATTTTAAGAGTTTAGAATACCAACCCCAAATGCTGATGGGGATGGCGGAGGAGCAGGAGCTCTCATTCCTTGCTGGTGGGAATACAAAATGGCACAGCCACACTGGAAGAGAGTTTGGCGGTTTCTTACAAAACTAAACATACTCTTACCATATGATCCAGCAATCACGTTCCTTGGTATTTAGCCAAAGGAGTTGAAGAAGTATGTCCACTCAAAAACGCACACATAAGTGTTTATAGCAGCCTTATTCATAATTGCCAAAACTTAGAAGAAACCAAGATGTCCTTTAGTTGGTGAAAGGATAAACTGTGGTATAGCCAGACAATGGATTATTATTCAGCATTAAAAAGAAATTAACTATCA
This sequence comes from Herpailurus yagouaroundi, assembly GCF_014898765.1. Lineage (NCBI taxonomy): Eukaryota > Metazoa > Chordata > Mammalia > Carnivora > Felidae > Herpailurus > Herpailurus yagouaroundi. The sequence goes on along the minus strand of NW_024412403.1, from coordinate 16,389,847 downwards.
GGCCATGAAAAGACATAGAAGAAATTTAAATGCACATTACTAAGTGGAAAAAAAAGGGCCACCTGAAAGGATATATACTATGCAATTCCAACTCTACACGATATTCTGGAAAAGGCAAAACTACGAAACCAGGAAAAGATTAGTGGTTGTTATGGGTTGGGCTGGAGTGGGGAGGGATAAACAGGTGGAGCACAGAGGATTTCGAGGGCAGTGAAAATACTCTGTATAAAACCCTAATGATGGATGCATGTCATTATACATTTGTCCAAACCTAAAGAATATATAATACCAAGATAAAGTTTACCAAGGTAAACTATGGATCTGGTTGAAACACGTCAGTGTAAGTTAATCAGTTGTAACAAATAAACCACTCTAGTGAGGGATGTTGATAACGAAGGAGGCTATGCATGTGTGGGGTCAGAAGGTATATGGGAACTCTCTGTACCTCCCTATCAATTTTGCTATGAATCTAAAACTGCTCTAAAAACATGTTTTCTTCAGTTTGATTCCAATCAAGAGGTGTGAATGCCAATACTGTTAACGACTTGGTAACCTTGAGCCTGATCTTCAGAGTATGACTCTCTAAGAAACAATCTTGCTATTAAAACATAGTCTTTGCTCACAGTACAACAAGGATGGTAATTTCAGGAGCGAGTAAGTATTCAGGGGATAGCTGAGATCGGATATGGCTCTCAGCCAATTTAACTGATCAGTCTACCAAGAAATTAGAATGAGTATAACCAGAGATTGGGCATCTTTTACAAGAACCTTGGAGGTGTCTCAATAGCTCTGTAATGACATTCTCTTTCAAAAATTAGCATACTTTCTAAGAAGATAGCAAACTGTGTCTTTACACACCAAGACAACTGGCTGAGAAATAAATATGATTAGTTATTAAGTCACTCACTTTATTATTAGTATTTTAACTAACCCGACTAAATGAACCATTGCTTTGCCAAGAAGCAGGCAATCAGTGATCACCTTGAAGACAGAAAGGATCAATGGGCAAGGAAATATTTCTGATATATGCAGTATACAAACTTACAGTGTTCAAAACCCAGTGAAGGAATGTATTAGTATATGAAGCAATACAAGCATATGTCTATGTTAAATCAAGAAAAAGAAAAGCACATGGAAATCTTATTATAGAATGAGCTTTGAGAAAAAAGAAACATCTTCTGTAAGCATGGAATTAGATTCCCTTAAGATTTTATTTTTTTATTCTCTTAAGATTTTTAATCCTTAGCTGTAACGTTCTCACTCTGTTTAGTACTGTTGTGTAGAGCACCACAGGATAGTACATGACCATTTAATAAGCAAATTTAGTAACTGTGGAAGTAACCACTGATGTCTACTAGGCCAAACCCATTCGACAGATTAGAAAACATCTCACAGAAGTTAAGTGATTTTCCAGGATCATACAGCTCATTGGTATCAGACCCAGGATTAGAACCTGGTTCAGTTTCTCTTAAAAAAAATGAAAGAAGAAATTTTTGGTAACTGAAATACACCTGGGCATTTGATATTAGTTATACAACTTTTCAGCCAACTCTTCCAAACTCACCATATTTGGAGATTTCAAAGAATGTTAAATATATTGTTTCACTATCATGACACAGGCATTTGTTACCTGATACTTCTAAGGGCTGTTGGCTTCCTATCAGATTTTTGAATCTGTAAATGATATTTAAAAGAACCAGCTATCATTTATAATAATACTTGTAAACATATCTGCTGTTCAAAGTGACTTTGTTGAGCTTAGAATGATTGAAAAAAAGGAAGGTTAATATACATGTTAGTGAAAAATTCCACCATGGATTATTTTACGAGTAGACTTAAACTCTTTTCCTTTTCCTTTTCTTTGGTAATTGTGCACATAAAACCAGCAGTTGGTTGAGGACAAAGAGATGCTACAAATGAAGATTTAGGCAAAAAAAAAATTTTTTTAAGCCAATTTTTAACATCTATATTGTTTAGAAACAGCATAAGTAAAAGTTTTCTTTATTTTTTTTTTCAACGTTTATTTATTTTTGGGACAGAGAGAGACAGAGCATGAATGGGGGAGGGGCAGAGAGAGAGGGAGACACAGAATCGGAAACAGGCTCCAGGCTCTGAGCCATCAGCCCAGAGCCCGACGCGGGGCTCGAACTCACGGACCGTGAGATCGTGACCTGGTTGAAGTCGGACGCTTAACCGACTGCGCCACCCAGGCGCCCCAAGTTTTCTTTAAAATAAAACGTTCAGTTCACAGAAAGGATTTAGGAAAATAATAAATAGAACAGAACAAAAAATTCTTTAAGTCTAAAACAAAAGTCAGGTTAGTCAATTATCTTGATTGTAAAATGATTGGTCAGCTCCCACACACTTTTTCTTCAAAGCTCTAAAATTAAGTTGACGCATTTAAGTCCTGGAACCAATTTCTAATCTACATTTTCTCAGTTCCTGTTTGCCAGTAAAAATAGGCTAGCTGGCCCCAAACGGTGGGGGAAATCTGCTCTCACATTACTGAAACAACTCAAAAGTGAAATACCTGAGAGTAACATCATCAGTCTGGTTATCTGGGTCGTCCTAACAAGCAGAGAGTGAATCAACTAACGCTCAGGATAGTTAAAAAAAAAAAAAAAAAGAGCAAATAAACAGCTGCTCTTTCCGTAAATAACACATCACCAGGCTGTGCTTTGTCCCTGATAGCAGAAAGTCCTTACAGTACATTTTTAACTTAGGTGGGTGAGTCTGAGTTCCAGTCATAATTCAGACATAGAAATGCCCCACAATAATCTTGAAGCTTCTTCCAGAAATATGTCTGGAAAGTTATGATTCTTGCAATACAGATATGTGTTTTCTTCTTCTGTCATATCATAAAAAAGGGAAGTGTTTCAAGTAGACACTCACTTACATGATTCTGCTTGCCTCTATTCCCATCTAGAGACAGGACCTCCCTGCCTGGGATACTGAGTGCCTACACACAGGGGGCAGAGCCTGAATTAACCTCAGGAGAACAGGGTTCCACTCTCAAAGCGGCCTTTTACCAACTGTGTGTCCTTAGTCAAGTCACATGTCCGCCTCTGATGGGTTCAAGGGAGAGGGAAGAAGTAACACCAGCTAGCATGCCTCCAAGAGTTATTTTAAAGACAGTGAATGTGAGATGAACTTGAAAAGTAGAAAGTACTATAAACTGCCTGGTGATGGTGGTGTTATAATGCAGTTTGCGGCCAGGACCATCCCATTACTCACTGCACCATGGTAGAGGCCAGAAAGGTTATCACCAGACGTCCCCATGTAGAAAGGGAGCCCATCCTTCTCCACCTTGGCTAGCCTCTGAACGGGCATCACCATAGCCTCATTTCCACAGAATGATTTCAGAACTAACAATAGTGATTCCTCAGAGTTAAGAAGTAAGATGACAGGACACGACTCAGATGTTTCCAGAATCTATACTGGGCTCAATCAGAAAAGTATGTGCTTTCGTGCATAAGGCCAGAATACATTGTCCGCCACCTCCCAGGGCCCTAATCTGGGGAAAAGAAAGGTTAACATTCTCGGCACCTAGAGAAAGGATGCAAGTAGTGGTATCCTGTGCCTTAATATGAAAACAGTGTCCAGGAGCTTGTAAATCCTCTATTAGCCTTTAAAAGAGACTATGTGAATTCTCAGCAGTACTTTATCTCCAGAGGTAGCTACCCACAACTCTCAGAGTTAGTGTGAAAAAAAAAGCACTATTTTATAAACCACACTATTTTAGAAATAGAAATCATTTTTGCTTAGTCATATAAAATTCTTTCCTACAACCTACCTAACCTCTATTTTTGTCTACACAGAGATTCAGACAAACATATGCACTTGTGTGCCCACACACACACACACACACACACACACACACACTGTTCTAGTCTCTCCTTTTTGGGATGTTCCTTCATCTACAAAGGCAGTGGAAATGCAAACTGGTGCAGCCACTCTGGAAAACAGTATGGAGGTTCCTCAAAAAGTTAAAAATAGAACTACCCTACGACCCAGCAATTGCACTACCAGGTATTTATCCAAGGGATACAGGTGTGCTGTTTCAAAGGGGCACATGCACCCCAATGTTTATAGCAGCACTATCAACAATAGCCAATAGTATGGAAAGAGCCCAAAGGTCCATCGATGGATGAACGGATAAAGAAGAGGTGGTGTGTGTGTGTGTGTGTGTGTGTGTGTGTGTGTGTGTATATACACACACACACACACACACACACACACACACACACACATACAATGGAGTATTACTAGGCAATCAAAAAGAATGAAATCTTGCCATTTGCAACTCCGTGGATGGAACTAGAGGGTATTATGCTAAGCGGAATTAGTCAGAGAAAAACAAATATCATACGACTTCACTCATGTAAGGACTGTAAGATAAAACAGATGAACATAAGGGAAGGGAAGCAAAAATAATATAAAAACGGGAAGGGCACAAAACATAAGAGTTTTTTTTTTTAATTTTTTCCTTAACGTTTATTTATTATTGAGAGACAGAGAGAGAACACGAGCATGGGAGGGGCAGAGAGAGGAGGAGACACAGAATCCGAAGCAGGCTCCAGGCTCTGAGCTGTCAGCACAGAGCCCGATGCGGGGCTCGAACTCACAAACCACAAGATCATGACCTGAGCCGAAGTCGAACGCTCAACCGACTGAGCCACCCAGGCACCCCAAGAGATTCTTAAATATGGAGAACAAACAGAGAGTTAGTGGAGTGGGTGTGGGAGGGGGGATGGGCTAAATGGGTAAGGGGCATTAAGGAACCTATTCCCAAAATCATTGTTACACTATATGCTAACTAATTTGGATGCAAATTTCAAAAAAATAAATAAATAAATAAAAATAAGTAAATAAAAAGGCAGTGGAATTCCAGAAGTTACTAAATATATTCTGATATTTTTATGGAGCACAAAAGTAAAATAGTGCTTTTTTATATATATAAAAGATAGTATTTTTCAGAAAGAAGAGAGTAGGCCTTTTGGATTCTTATCTGGAATTTTCTAAAATCATTGACTACATGTTTGGAGTAGAGCCCTATTCATTTTCATTTCTGCGAATCCCACACCAGGGCGTTCTAAAACAGCCCCAGCCCTACGTGCAGCTTCTGTTAGTGCCAACAGAAGTGCCAACAGTGGCCCAAGGTCCCCCTCCCACAGGTGAAAATGTAACCTCGTGAATCCACAGCTCCACAGAGTACCTGACCCTTATATGCAGATGTCATTTCCCAGAGAGAAGAAGGGAGTGGAAATGCATTTGGTACCAGCAGCCTGTCAGTTCCTCCAGTAGCAAACAATAAATGCATCTGAGGAAGTTCTGGGGAACCAGTCAAAAGGGGGGCTTCATTTGTGAACTTGGCTGAGCCCACCCCATGCCTTGTAAATGTCAATGTGTGTACGTGTGAGCATCTGACATTGCTCAGCAGCACATACCAAAGGCCAAGAATTTGGCAGAGCTGGGGCTGATCAGAATGCCTAAAAATATCCCATTTTATCAAAATCCATTCTGATGCCTTTTAGCATTTAGGCAAAATGCTAGAGCAGAAGGATATGTAGGAAGCATAAATTCTGAGAGGCTTCCCAAAAATTCAAGAAGACACAACCTCATTGGGTAAGATGCAACCCTTCAACTTAAGTTCTTATTTGTCTATTTTTATCCCAACAGATTTTTTTTTTGTAAACCATGTAAGGCAATGTTCTCTCATTTATAAATGTTTACAAAACATAATCTAATTTAACTCAACAAGTAGTTATTGAGAACCTATTATACACAAGGCACTTTGTTGGGCCCCATGGGGAATATAAGGTCAAATAAGTAAATGTCCTTACTTTGACACTGCCCATAAAGACAGGAAGAGTTGAGAACTTTTCTGGGAATGAGCTGCTCTGGGGCCAAGCAAACCATGATCCGTGCTTTAGAAGAGGCATAAACCAATAGCTAGAGAAGAAGAGACAAGGAAGAGATTAATCTGTCTGGTGAGGATTGGCAAAGGCTTCTTGATGATAGCGCCATATTGATCTGGGTCTTTGAGTAGATGGAGTTAGCCAACACAGAAATGGGGAAACACTATAGCCAGAAGGAGCAGCATGAATATGCAGAGATAGGAAGTGTAGGGCATTAGCAAAATTAGTGGGAGATCTTCATGTCCCTTCATTATCACAGGTGACAGGGTTTTCCAAAGTGAGAAGCCTAATGGCATCAGAATAAGAGCTCCCACAATCTCTGCAATCAAATGTGCTACAATGGAGCAGATTCTAAATGAGAGGGGAACTATCATTTCTGCAAAATGGCCAAAGAGTGATGATTTACAATGGAGGTAAGCAAGGCTTTGCCTTATTTGGTGACAGGTGAAAGAGCTGTCCTTTGACTGTCACATCCATGTACATTTCACTGTAGCCATTTTGCCTCATCTTTCTTTCCTTACCAGCAACTCAACTCCCCTTGGGCCTGACTTTTAATTTAGGTGTCTCCCATCCACAATAACAGACTTACAAAAAAAGCTGCGACTCATGGTTTCAACCATGTTTCCATAGAGTCTGGGGGAGTAAATCCAAGAAGCGTAATATCCTGGGTGGTCAGAGATTTTGAAGACTTGCTCGGGAACTACCTTCAATTTGACCCATAGGACGATAAAGAATTATCTAGCATTTATGAAGAGAATGGATTGCCAAGTTCTGATACTCCCAGATAGAGCCCATCGGGTGGCTATGACACATTCATTCAATAAGCAGTTACTCAGTACCCACCGTCTATACACCTAGGAGGTGATGAAAACTGCAGCTGGAACACGGTCAGTAAGACTGAAATAAGAGTATGCTCCTTCTTTATGAAGAAAGAATTGGTTCATCTATTAATGGATTGGATGAGTGGGAGACAAAAGGATAGGAAGAAAATAAAGGATATATTCCAGCGCAAAAGGTATATTGAACCAAATATCAGACTAAATGTGTAAGCCCAATTCCCACACTTCTAAGAGGTGAACTACAGCAACTGAAGTTAAGTGACCTCTGATCACTGGTACAGTTTTCATGAGTGCAGACGCACGGCAAATTCAGGCATTTGATTCACTATCAATACTTACAGATGTACCTTGTTGTTCTGAGCAATGGATGGATTGTTCAACTGTGCATTCTCTGTGAGCTATGCACCTGACCACACTGAAACCACATAGTCCCATGACTAAGTGGACCTCAACTAGCAGAACCACATGTTTTGGCTACACCATTACATGGTTTCACTTCCAATCTCACTCACTGCACCTCCCAATGCAGGCCGATTATGCATATACCATGAGCGCAGGTTATTGTTTTAGTTCGAGGCAGGGGAAGTATAGCAGAGGGTTTTCTTCTCAGCAGTACGGACGGATCAGCTGGCTGGTCGCTTATTTCCTTGCACTTCAGCAAATCCAAGGACGACAGAAGCCTGAACAGGTCAGGAAAACCACGGAGACAGGGAGGGCAGGAGCCACAATCAAGTATGAGCTGCACTGTGTAATCAGTTCAGAGGGACAGAGGGAGAAAGTTGTTCCTTAGATTCAAGGTCTGGAAATCAAGAGGAGAGTCTGATCAGAGCAAAGAATAAAAGGAGAAATGAATGTGGAGAAGATTGATAGGAAGTTGGCAACAACACATACTCTTCATCGTGGAGAACCAGAGGGACTGGCAAAAGAGCAGGGAAAGGAAGTCCTTGTGGCAGTGAGGGGCTGGGCACTGGCAGGAAAGAGGAACATGGAGGTGGAGGAAGGGAGTCAGGAAGGTGCAGTGAGAAGAGAAAAAGACTAAGAATAGAAATTCCTAATGGTCAGGCAACAAGAACACATCCAATCTGCCCTTGTTAACAAGGCATGTGTTGCACTGTATTAAATTCTCTGAAACATTTCCTGGGAAACTCAACCCTCAGGCATGAAAATTACAAGTCCAACCTGACCACCATCGGTCACCTAAAAATAACAGCCAGGTACTGGGGAGAGCTGGTGCAGAGGCTGGAGCCGCATGGCTGTGGATCCGGATACGCTCTACAGATCCAGAAAGTACGCAATGCAGTAACTCAGGCCAAGTCCGAGAAGCATGCGCTCCTGGTGGGGCCCTCTCCAGAGCTGCCAAAGTGGGCTGCCCTCCCGCTCTCCGGGTCATCAGCAGAGAAGTGTGGCGTAGCCAGTTTTCAACATGCGACTGTCATAATCTACGAAAAGGTGGCCTCTGATGTCTCTCTGAACTCCAAAGTCCGAGGCTCAGGGCCGGCCTCCTGGGCAGGCAGCCTGGGCATTTGCACCGGGCCCTGCACTCAGTTTAACCCTATGGTTGCCATCTTGAAATGCTTCACAGTTTCTTTTTTTGAAACAACGGCCAGCATTTTCATCTACGCTAGGCCTCACGAATTCTTGAGCTGGCCCTACCTGGGGTCTGTGTCTGTCCTTGTCAAACTAGACAAGGACTGATGTGTCATCACTTCTGGGATCACAGTGACAGCTTCTCTTCTGGACCTGGTTCCTCGGAGCACAAAGTATCACAGGGTCCAGATCTCACAATGCAACCACGGTCCAGGGCATCTCACTGCTCCTGTCTCGACCAAGGAGAACATGATGCCACAGCAGCCCCCTACCACCAGGGTGGGAATTTGTGATGGTTCACTGTATGTGTCAGCTTGACAGGGCCCCACAGTGCCAGGATATTTGTATTTGGTTAAACATTACTCAGGGTATGTCTGTAGCGGGGGGCAGGGAATGTTCTCTGGATGAGACTGACATTTGCATTAGTAGACTGAGCAAAACATCACCCTCCCCAGTGGTGGTGGGCCTCGCCCAATCCGGGGAAGGCCTGAAGAGAGCAAAAGGCTGAGTAAGAAAGAATTCTTTCTCTCTGCCTATCTTTGAGTTGGGACATTCAGTCTTCTCTTGCCCTCAGGGGCACCAGGGTGGCTCAGTCGGTGAAGCTTCCAACTCTTGGTTTTGGCTCAGGTCGTGATCTCAGAGTTTGTGGGTTCAAGCCCTGCATGGAGCTTTACATGGGGCCCTGTAATGGGCTCTGCACTGGCAGTGCAAGCCCTGCTTGGGATTCTCTTTCTCGCTCCTTCTCTCTCCCTGTACCTCCCCCGTTCACTCTCTCATCTCTCTCCCTCTCTCTCTCTCTCAAAATAAATAAACTTTAAAAAAAAAAAAAACACCAAAATGATCTTGTAAAAAAAAGGTCATGTCACATGAAGTGTGTTCTTTTGGTTACCTACGTCAGATAACCCCAACCAAGTCTGTCAGTTCACTGGCACCTCAGCTTTCCTACCTGCTCTACAAAGATTTTCTTCCATTTATTATCAGATGTTTAGGAGGAGCATAGAAAGCCTTAGAGGAAAACCATGTAGCCTGTCTTAGAGAGGTTTGCCAGTCTTCATTCTGTCCCCCTAGTTGCCACATGCACTGATCAGTTTTATAAAACTAAGCAGAGGGAAGGACCAAAGGGGGCTCACAACAGGTTGAATAAAAGATGAGGAATCAAGACGTCGCAGAGGAGCAAGAACTTGGAAGGACAGATGTAGAACATAAAATGGGGCAGCAAGTTGGAAAGATGAACATGGGAATGAAAAGAGTTTGTGGCCAAACCACAGAGAATTCAACCCAATGAGATCACTCGATTGAGGTAGGAAAAGAAACATCATGACAGACTTCCAAATGTGTTTCCAGTCTCTGCTCATTAGAAATAAAATCTCCGCCATTGTGTATCCCTTACACTGCAGGTAATTTGATACTCACTCTGGGGCAACAGCGAGGATCTTAACTTGCCCTAAGAAAAGAGGTTGCCCTCAGATTGCTGACAACCTGCAGGAACTCACGCAAGTAGAGAGGAGCTCTGCTGTGTGTGGCTCCCGGAGATGTTATCTCCAGTACATTCTGTTTCACAACCTTTCCCGCTCGTGGCCCTAGTCAGTCACATCAGTAGCTATCGCTGTGACCCTTGTAAGTCTTTGCACAAGAAGACAAAGGACAAGAGCGCCTGGGTGGGTCAGCGTCCCACTTCAACTCGAGTCATGATCTCACGGTTCATGGGTTTGAGCCTCACATTGGGCTCTGTGCTAACAGCTCGGAGCCTGGAGCCTGCTTTGGATTCTGTGTCTCCCTCTCTCTCTGACCCTCCCCCACTCATGCTTTCTCTCTCTCTCTTTCTCTCTAAAATAAATAAACATTTAAAAAAGAAGAAGAAGAAGAAGCAGCAGCAGCAGAGGTAGAGGAAAAAGAAGTCGTTGTCCCTGAATATTTTGAAAAGGTCTACAATGTTTTCTGCTTGACCTAGAAAGGCTATCCAAATCATGCTCCATGTTAAACATAAATAAAGCTGAGCTTTTCCTTCATAACCAGCCCACTATGAAAGGCAAATCCTGGGGGCACCTGGGTGGCTCAGTCGGTTGAGCATCCAATTCTTGATTTCGGCTCGGGGCATGATACCAGCGTCATGGGATTAAGCCCCACGTGGGGCTCCGTACTGAGTGTGGAGTCAGCTTGGGATTCTCTCTCTCCCTCTGCCCCTCTCCCCAGCTCATGCTCTCTCTCTCACTCTCTCTCTCTCTCTTTAAAAATAGGTAGATAGATAGATAGATAGATAGATAGATAGATAGATAGATAAACACAAATCCTTACCAAAAAAAGCAAACCCTCTGCCACCTGTCTCACATTGTTAGGGTACAAGGGATCCTCCAAAATTCACTGAATGAGAAAAACAAGCTGTAGAGAGCATACGGGCTTCACCTAAGTTTCTAGAACTAACTGGAATTGGTAACAGGAGAATTGTTAAACCATCTACATAACTATAGAGAGCTAGTGCACTAATTTCAGCTTAGGGGAAACAGGAAGTTCAGAAACAAAAAGCCCAGAGAGAAATCTACTGGAATGTGACCCCTTAGGTCAGGTCAATGACTTTGTTGCAGTCAGAGCTTCTGCAAGCAAAGCAGCTTGGGCCCTTTTCCATCCCTGGGACCACCTGCTATGGACAGCCGTGGAAAGGTCTGTCACTAAGCAGCCCTGTGAGACTGGGCAATTCACTTGAGCTTCCCAAGCCTCAGCTTCCTCACTAGAAAAATAGGGATAATCCAGTAAATTCAAGCCTACGTGACCGTGGAGTGGTGATGTCTGACAGTCAGAGGTATTAAGAGGAGGAATTATGTTCACATAGAAAGAAGTGAGGGGGCGCCTAGGTGGCTGAGTTGGTTAAGCGTCTGTCTTCAGCTCAGGTCATGATTTCAGTTTGTGGGTTGGAGCAGCGCGTCGGGCTCTCTGCTGCCAGCCCAGAGCCCACTTCAGATCCTCTGTCTCCCTCTCTCTGCCCCTCCCCTGCTCACACTTGTGCTCTCTCTCCCTCAAAAATAAACATTAAAAAAAAGAAAGAAATGAGGTAGTATGAGCATGTTCTTTTCAGGAGCCAAACTGAGGGCAGTTAAGCAGTTGTGATAGAAGTACCCCAGCCAATGGGTTTGAACTTCAAACACCAGCCACTCCCTCCCTGAGGGACTCTCTGGACACCAGAGCCCATTTGGCTGCAGGCCAAAAATGCCAGGGAGTTAATGCACCCCAGAGGGAGTCCCCAGCCAATGACTGAAAAATCCCAGTTTCCTCACTCTTGGGAGTGGGAGCAAGGCCGATAGCTCTGTAAGCAAGTTCTACAGTATCACCCAGCAAAACTAAACCCCTGCCACATGCAGCAGTGACCTGCTTGACATCATGCCCTTTAATAGCTTCCTTTCCTTCGCTATCTCACCTCCCCACTCCCTGCTGCTGTTTCCTGGAATCGCCTCCCAAATAAACTACTTGTGTTCAAATCCTTGTCTTAGAATCTGCTGCTGAGGAGATGCAACCCAAGATAGCTAAGCAGGAACACCCAACACGTAGTCCAAGATGCAAGCCTGGGATTTGCGTCAGAAGGACAAACTGTATTTGCAACATGTGCTATGCATGTTTACTGTGTAGAAAAGAGCTTAGAGGGAGTTAGCTTTAAATATAAAAAAATTTTAAGTGAGGTCAAAACTGCTGAGAGCAAGAGAGGGCTTGAGCAGGAAATACTTTTGCAGAGGCCCAACAGGCAGCAAAAAAATAGATAGATAAATAGATAGATAGATAGATAGATAGACAGACAGACAAAGAGATAATAACAGTAGAGCCCCTTGTAATAAATAAGAATATACAGGACATAGAAACTAAAATGAAACCTATCTACCTCTAACACACCTGTATTCTATCAGGACATGCACACGTGACACACTAGTCCTTTAAAAAATAAAGAAATGTGTCCCTTTGACACTCCACCAATTGGACCCTGTGTCCACCTGCCAGGGAAGAATAGAGAAGGCAGATGATTCTCTACTCAGTATCACCCCATCCTAGAAGTACCTGCAGATCCCAGAAGATACCATCTCTCGTGCAACTTAAGATTGTAACCATCAGGGAAAAGAGGGAGACAGTCACAGAGCCCCACGTTGGCCACTCCTGACTGGCTAGGGATCAGGTGATATGACCATTCTACCTTTTCTCCCATCTGCTTTAGCAAAGCAAGAGTGCGCAAAGATCATTACATTTATTTCTAATTCTGGCCATGAGTATTATTTGTTTTTGGGTGTTGCTAATTGGCAGATGACAGACTCTAAATTGGTCCCATTATCTACTTGATAATAATACTATCTTCCTGGTATTCGATGCCTTGTGTGATCTCCTCCTGAGTGTGGATGGGATGTCTGAGTTGCTTCTAACCAACATAACATGACAAAGATTATGGCATATGTGTGATTACATTACATAAGATTGTAACATGTATCTTGCAAGGAAACTCTTTTCCTTGCTTCTCCTGAGAAGCAAGTGCCTATGTTGGGAAGGTCTGTGTAGTAAAGAACTTAAGGGAGTCTCTAGACAATGGCCAGCAAGAAACTTGAAGCCCTCAATTCAGTATGTCACAATGAACTGAGTTCTAGTAATAACCACATGCATTTGGAACTGAATTCTTCCCCATCAAGCCTCAGATTCTTCAGCCCAGCTGACATTTTTTAAGTTTATTTATTTTGAGAGAGAGAGAGAGAGAGAGAGAGAGAGAGAGAGGCACAAGCAGGGGAGAGGCAAAGAGAGAGGGAGAGAGAGAATCCCAAGCAGGCTCCATACTGCCAGTGCAGAGCCCAACGCAGGGGCTTAAACTCACGAACCACCATGAGATCATGACCTGAGCTGAAATCAATAGTCAGAAGCTTAACGGACTGAACCACCCAGGCACCCCCCAGCTGACAGTTTTATTGCAGACTTGTAAGCAGAGGACCAGAGGGCCTGGCTAAGCCATGCCACACTCCTGACCTACATAAATTACAAAATAAGTATATATTGTTTTGAGGTATTAATTAAGTTTGTGGTAATATTACTTCACAGCAAGAGATAACTAACGTGCTAACTATAATCTTGTATTGACTTATAATTGGCTCTTAGTATTAAGAACTGTGCTGTTTATCTTAAGTTCTAACCAATAAACCATGTGATTTGCAAATTGCTGATTTTGCCATTGTCTTTCAAAAACCTGTGATAGAGAACATGGGGGCTACCAAACTGGCCAAAAGCATTTCCACCAACACACAACTTCTTCAATGAGTGATAAGAGAAATCCTGACAATGGCCAGATCGGACAGAGAACTGGAGAAGTCCCACTGTTACTGCTGTGGGTTCAGAATCAACCTCTAAACAGAAGGGAATATTTAGTGCTCCAGGCTCCATTTTCCTCACACTTGAGCTTCAGGAAAAATTAGAGAAAGCCAGAAATGTGAATAATGACTAGCTAAAGAGCCATGATTTGAAAGAAAAAAAAATTAAAAAGGCACGTGACTAACAAAGGAGGAGGAGGAGGAGGAGGAGGGGAGGAGGAGGAGGAGGAGGAGGAGGAGGAAGAGGAGGAGGGGGAGGAAGAGGAGGAGGGGGAGGAAGAGGAGGAGGAGAAGAAGGGGGAGGAGGAAGAAGAAGAATCATGTTCTTGAACAACTGGTGAGATTCCCATACAGTGAACAGAACTCAAGAGAACTCAGGACTTCAGCCTCCATACGAAACCTGTCTGGGTGCATAATTGTGTGGTTAAGGGTAATTGTGAAGGACGTGATAAGACCAACAGTGTAGTGCTAATTGGTATAATGCTTTTCTTAATGAAAGAAAGGAACTACAAAATTCATTATGACTTTATTGTAACCACACACAGAACCTAGAAGAACATATAAAACAGCCCTCTGTTACATATTCAAGTCATATCTTCCAATGCATACATGACTGGGGCACGTGCAGATGGGGGATATTTCAGGGGGCTCAGGAGGCTTCTTTCCTTTCTTGTATTTATCCCTCAGAACTCCTTGACATACATAGTTTCTTTGACATTGGCTCTTGAGATGTCCCCTTGTGGCCACCTATCTTGTGTCAGGAGAGTTCTCCTCTCCCAGAGCCCCTCAGTCCCTTTAGCTCCTCTCTGCACCCTGCCCAGTGTCATCCCTTCAATTCACCTCAGCCTCCAACATGGTCATCAGCTGTTCTGTTCCATATGCTTCCCTTATGGATGAGGAGTAAACACTCAGGGTATCAGGAAAGTGTGGTAAAAGGAGAGATGAGAACCTCTTTCCTTGTATCTCTGAGATCCAGGCTTTTCATGCCTAGATGCCTATTTGCCTAGATGCCTCCTAGAGCCTATTTGCCATGAGGTATTCCTCTGAGGAAACAGCATGCACTTCTCTTAACCTGGGCTTTACTCTGTTACCCATGTACCAAGCTTCCACGGGAAACTGGGGAGTTTGGAGTCTGGAGGAAGCAAAAGGCCTCCAACCACACTCTTTACCTAAACCAACTTTTTGAGTCTGCTCAAAAGATAACTGTCTCTTATTCCACACCACAGCCACACAATACTGAAAAAGGTATGCATAGGCAGGCAGTGGGCAGCATCCAACGACAGGGACAGTGTCCACTCTGCTCACATCCACCTTATTTCATGTGGCAGCCAAAAGGGTAGAAGATTTCTGAGGGTCGCCTGTATGGAAATACCACTACTTCTCTACTCAGAGCCCAACCATCCCACACCCAACTTCTTAGCTTAGGGGGACTTGGGACTTGCTCTCTCCTCTTCCAGCTTTCATCCAAGAAGTACCCTTCTCCTCATGTTCAGGCTACCACCCATTCCTAGATGGGGGGGGGGGGGGGGATGGGGGGAGGTTGAGGAAACATGCAGCCTCTCTTCGGTCCCATCTGGAGCACAACCAATGTATAGTGGTACATCTCACAGGTACCAAAGCTGCTGGGCCAGTTTCCTTCTCCACTAATTTCTTGATTGCTCTAGGATCCAGGTGCATTCTATGCCCTGGCAAGGATCCCAACTGGTTCACTAGCAGATATAAGATGCCTCCAGAAGTCAATTATCTTGGGCCCATCTGGGATCCCCAGGTTCCAAAACAAGACCGAATCTTCTGGCATTGCTCCCTGGGTAATGTGTAAGCATTCAGGAAAAATTAGAAAGTTGCAAAAGATTCATTCTGGACTGTGGGCTAACATAACATTTGGACCTACATTTCAGCTCAGTAACATATTGAAGGTCTCCCAAAAAACGAAGGTCAAGATCTACTAGAACTTTCACAAAGCATAACAAAGCCAGAAGTTTGGCTACTAACAGCACCGTATGCATGCACTAGGACACCCATATTTGGATTCCATTGTCTTTTCTATTCCAGATGGAAATTTCCTAGGATATTATTAAAGTGAGGTTCCCTTGGAGATGATACAAAATAATTGTAGATATTTTTTAATCCCTCCTAATTTAAATATTTCCCACTGGAACACATCCTCATTCTCTCCTACTTGGTCATAATGATTCAAACAGGAGAACAGTGAACTGAAATTTTTCTCCACAAAATCCATGAGGTAAAGGCTTTCTTGTCCTATGTGGAAAAAGCTTTCACATACTAAAATTATTCTGCCCAACTTTTAACTGTCCAGTTCCAAGGATGAAAATTCAGAGCTTCATAACTATAAAGGTTCCCTATTCTGAATCATTTCTAAATCGGTTTCCTTTGTGAGCGATGGTTTTCACCGAATGAACTGCATACAAGCGTGACGTTTTGAACTAAACATCCTCCGTCTCTGGGCTAATGGGTTGCATGATAATTAAATCTGGGGGCATCAAAGTCATCAGCCAGCACCCTGGGTACCGTGGGGCAATACTTATAAGGCAAAAGTAACTACTGAGTCCTGAATTTATCTTTAGAGTACGCTGTAAATGAGTGATTTTTACTTGCCATCCCTGCCGCAAAGCATTCATTCTTAAAGGCTTGTCCAGCTCACAGAAGATTTCACAAAAAGGTCCAGTTTGGGGTGGCTCCTCCATTCTTGTGCATTCCACAAACCTTCCCCCACCTCCTGACTCCTGGGTCACTAGGCTCAACATTCATAGAATTTTTCCTCTTCTCTATATCCCATGGCCACACCCAGTCTCCTTAACCTCCTGTTTCCTTCCTGGTGGGCTCTTCTTGAGTTTTCCTCACCTATTCAGTTTTGTCTCCAGGTAAACGGAAGAGAGGCTTTCCAATGATGAGTCAAATGTCTACAAACACCAAGATCCTTCCAAGCGCTCTTCCTGGGATACCTCCTGAGTAGTATTATGTGACATGTCTGTCTCTTCCTCCACCTCAGCTCAGCACCAGCACACCCCTCTTCTCTTACCTGAGCAGTGACGTAAGATGGAGAAAGAAGTTTGTTTGCTTGTTTGTTTTTAAAAAAAAGACCCTCACTCTATACTCACGGGAATTTATAGAGCAGTTACCCTATGCCAGACACTGTGATAAGTACTTTAGAAACACAATACCAATTCATCCTCACAAATAATGTTATTATTCCCATTTCATAAATAAGGATATCGAGATAAAACGACCATATAACTAGAAAGTGGCAAACCAAGATTTGAATCCCGATCTGTGGTTGCCACTGTGCCCTGTGAACAGGAAGCACGCCAGGCAAGTGCTGGAATGTACTGGAACATATTGGGAAGTATACTGGAGTTATGGTTCAGGGAGAGATGAGCTGGAAGTATAAAGTCAGATATTTTCTTATTAGTCTAGGGTAGATGTTCTCAGTTGGAGGTCATTTGTCCCCCTCCCACTCCCGACTTGGAGACATTTGGTAATGTCCAGAGACACTTTAGGTTGTCAAAACCAGGGGCTGCTACTGGCACCTTGTGGGTAGAGGGCAGGAATGCTGCTAACATCCCTCAGTGCACAAGACAACCCCCAGAGCAAAGAATTACCCAGCCTCAGATGTCAACAGTGCTGAGGTCCGCACCAGCACTCAGGGTTTGGTCTAGCTGGCATACTTCCCACACACTACCCCATTCTTTGTTGTGGATTTTTCTTGTTTTGTGTGCATTTTACTGGACTTATGTTAATCTTTTACTGGGAGGCACCCCAAGTCCTTTTAGGAAGCAGGGAGAGGGGTGACTAAGGACAAACACACTAACTTTTGAAAACTCTTTTGGGGACAGCACCTTGCTTGGAACAAAATGCTCTGAGGGCACTATTTTGGGAATGGTGACCCAGCAGTCTGTCTGTCTGTCATTTCCACACCCTTCACTGTCAGGACTGGTGCTTCCTGGAATCTTGTCCCAGGAAAATGTTTGGGGGTGGGGAGAGTGGTTGCCCTGGAACATGCTGTTGCAATGAAAAATCCTCTAGGAGGGAAGAAAATGTTTAATTAAAAAAAAAAAAAACCTGTAACCTAATGCCAGTCTTAAATACTCTCCACTAACCATCAAGAGAAAGTGAAATAATTTCCATCACACTCAAATGGCATGTTCTCTGACATTTACAGAAATGGAAGAGACAACATGGAGAAAAATGTATTGTTCTGTGGTTCTGAAAGCAAAGCCCAATTAGTCAGAAGATAAATTCAAGAGGCTTCAGTAATAAAACATATGTCCCAACCATTCCTACGTTAAGCAAGCCCTAAAAGTCAGGAAACGATAGACAATAAGGCAACATTAGTGGAAAACATTTTTGTTTACATTACAGTACGTACACGTAAACTTTGAAAGCACGCTATGGACTGAAGAAAATATTTTAATTGGCCTTTGAAATATTCTTATGGGGCAAATTCAACTTGTTTAAAATGTTGCCTGACTGGTCTCTGGTTATGACAGCTAATTAGGCTGTCTTAACACCATAAGAACTAATTAATCATTATGTCAGTTTTTTTAAAAGCATTCCAGATTGTATCCAATTCTGGGTAGAGGTTATTTATACCTTAGAATGTACTTAATTGCCTCACAGCAAAGGAAAAATCTGGAATATGTTATAATTATTACCTCATTTAATATCTTTTTAAATTATGATGTTTGACAAATTTTGTTCATATAATTCTTTGAGCCTGAGGTATCCTTTTCTCTCCTTCCTTGCCACTCCTTATCACTCAAGCCTAAATCAGATACCACTTCCCCCATGGAATTGCCCCTGAATCCCCATCAACATAAAACCAAAGGCTCCTCTTTGCTCCCCAACTACGTTACTTGTCTTCATTAAGCATTTTAGGGCGCCTGGGTGGCTCAGTCGGTTAAGCGTCCGACTTCGGCTCAGGTCATGATCTCACAGTCCTCAAGCCCCGAGTTGGGCCCTGTGCTGACAGCTCAGAGCCTGGAGTCTGCTTCAGATTCTGTGTCTCCCTCTCTCTCTGACACTCCCCCATTCATGCTCTGTCTCTCTCTGTCCCAAAAATAAACATTTTTTAAAAAGCATTTTAATGATCATTTTGCTTTATGTTTCAGTTATTCATCTGCATCTGTCTTCCTCAGTTAAAATACCTTCAGTGGAACAGACAGCAACCATCATACTCATTTTGCATCCCAGGAAACTGATGAGGAGCCTGGAATTAGCAAACAGTCAATCATGGCTGATCAAATTACATAAACAGGTTTGATCAGATCAAAATTCCTTTTTCAGCTTGCTCTCTTGGTTTGTTTGAAGTAGTTTGTTCATTTAAATAGTTATGAGACACGAACCTCAATCAGTTAAGACAAATAGTTTCAGTGCCTTCCCTCCCCTGGACTTAAGTTTGAGTGCCAGTAAGTGCCAGGAGATAAGCAAAACGTTTTCTGATACATATGCTGTCTTGGATTGGGACCATACGAGATACCACGCTCCAAGTGGGTGAATAACACACTGGATATTTGGCCTGATTCTAGGTGCTTGCAGGCAAGCTACCTAATAAGTAATTAAGGTAGGCTCTTCTATAAATACTTTGTTTCAAACTACCCCACTTACTCCCTCACTTAACAACCGCCTCGTTTATTACCAACAAATGAGGTTTGAACAGCTAATATGTGGTAGGTATCTTCGGCAACTAGAAATACAGAGCTCAGTAAGGAGGACATAGAGCTGAACCCCTATAAAGAAATAAAATAAAATAGTAGGGTCTTTTAATATAAAAAAAAAAATCTAAAAGATTGTTTTAACAGAAAATATTTACCCAGAATGTCCTGGGTGAGCAAGGGAGTTTGTTTTGCAGGAGACAGGAACTATCCTAATGACTGCATTTTAAATATATACAATGTGCCACTGAAATCGTGTAATAATACAGAGCTAAGTCACCAGCTCCACTTGGTGACAGTCATTGCAAAAATAAATCCAGAGAAAAGGGACTATCTCTGGGGAAAGCCCAGCTCACATGCTGTACTGATCTCTCTCCACTGTCTCCGGGAAGGCTAAAGCCCTGCTAATCTGGTTTGATTTTGTTTTCCTATGACCTGAAACCTGATGTCCCCTAGCAGGAAAACTGCTCCCAGGCTACAATTTGTGGCTGGGATTCTGCTTACAAATGCCGAGGATGGTACAAATCTTTCACATGCTGTGACATTATTTTTGTAGAGAAAGAAATCAAGCACAATTGAGGAGTAGATTCCCATGGGTGCTTCATCATTTGCATTCTTTAATTTATGACTCTGGTTAGAAACCCAGAGACATGGGCCCGAGTGCCGGCCGGGTTTCAGCAAGTTACATAAGTGAGGGTAAATCACTTAACTTCACAGACCCAGTTTTCTTATCTTCAAAATAAAAGAGGTTGACAGGGTTATCTTCTAACTACATAAGATCTACTTGGTTTTTAAGTTCAGGCGGTCTCAAGTTCCTCCTGGAGAATTCTATCAAGATATCTGTAGATCAAGTTTACCTCCTAAAAATTATTAAGACACAAACGTTCAGACTTCCTTGAAATTCTGTCAATTATTTATTCCTTCTCTTTAGTGATATGATGATCTCATATGGACATTATCAAGGTCACTAAAAGCAGAAATATTTTCCTACTTCAAAACTATTTTTTACGACCAAGCATTACTTCCTTTGTTCCTAAATTATGTATTGCTGAGTGACACAGCGATGATAAGCACCCTCACAATATTTGTTTTACTTCAATAAGAGTATTTCTCCCACTTATCTCAAGTTGCATCTAAATTTGGATCAAGACCCCAGGGCCCTTCAGACCTCAGCATAATTCCCTTTAGAGTCAAAATACGGCTTTTGCAGGAGCATCAGCTGACAACTCTAGACACAACATCTAGTGAAGACAAGGGGAGATTCTTCCCATGTCTCCATTATGTTTAGGAAGGAAATTTCCAGAAGCACCCCAGGTGACTTTTCCTCAGGGACTATTGGCTAGATTTAGTCACATACCCCTCCTGAAGTCAATATCTGCAAAGGGAATGAGTCCACCATGATTACCTTAGACTAGCCATAATTCACTCCCTGCATCCCTAGAGGTTGTCACCTACTCTGTGCTTATGAGGTGACATGAAGACAAAATCAACCCTCTGCCCTGAAGGAAAAGGAGATGGGATGGCCTAGGATGGGCAAACAATGGTCACAACAGAATTAAAAAGCACATTTGGCAGGAGAACGTGACTGGTCACAGATGAAGGACCTTTGCTATTAGAGTAGAAACTGGCCTTGACCTCCCAAAGATGAAAGATACGGTTGCCAAACAGTGCTTGATTTCAAAGAGATTTTCAAAAGCCTCGCTAGTGAATTCATTTATTTATTCAGCAAAGTTAATGGGGATTTTTGTATATATGAGATACCATTAAAATTCCAATGTAAATTTCCCAATTCTAAATAACATCTTTACTTGAAGAAAGACCTCTGAAATCCCTTTAGAACCTTTATTTTAAAAAAGTACATTTTGAAGTTTGAAAATGTTCTCAACAGTACAAAAGAATTGTCCTAAATTTCTAGGTTTCACATAATTTTCTTGGATATCAAATTTTCAAGAGGCAGAACAAATTTTTTTTCTGAAATCCGCATGCAAGATGTGATAAGCATGGTTTTCTCTTCGGACAAGCTTGTCTCAATATCTTTCCAACTTTTGTCTGCTGCTGCCTTTTCCTCCCCCTCAATGCTTTTTCTCATGTCTCTTGCCCATTCACCTCCCTGTCTCTCCTTTCCCCACACCTCACCACTTTTCATAATAATTTGGCACCATTTTCTCTCTTCTCTGACTTTCATTTCCCCATCTGCCTTTTCCCTTTTAGCCCTCTCCATTCTTCTTCAATTCCCATTTTCCCTTAACTGCTCCTCTTATGACAAATAATGAAAATGATCTTAAACATAAAAGTCCTTTACCACCTAAAAAGACCATTTATATATATATATATATATATATATATGATCTCGTCTAATGTATCCCTTAAATTGCCTGTGTTATGGCTGGTCACATAGTATTCAATAAAAATGAATTTAATTGAAAAGTCTTCATCTTAACCTATAAATTATGCCTATTATATTTACATGTATAAATTATCAATTGTTGAGGCACCTGGGTGGCTCAGTCGGTTAAGCGTCCGACTTCAGCTCAGGTCATGGTCTCAAGGTCTGTGAGTTCGAGCCCCACGTTGGGCTCTGTGCTGACAGCTCAGAGCTTGGAGCCTGCTTTGGATTCTGTGTCTCCCTCCGTCTCTCTGCCCCACCCCTGCTCACTCTCTGTCTCTGTCTTTCTCAAAATTAAATAGAAATTAAAAGAAAACAAGTTTAAAAAGAAAGAAAGAGAAAGAAAAAAGAAGGAAGGAAGGAAGGAAAGAAATTAAGAAAGAAAGAAAGAAAGAAAGAGAAAAGGAAAGGAAGAAAGAAAGAGAAAGAAAGAAGG
This sequence comes from Herpailurus yagouaroundi, assembly GCF_014898765.1. Classification (NCBI taxonomy): domain Eukaryota; kingdom Metazoa; phylum Chordata; class Mammalia; order Carnivora; family Felidae; genus Herpailurus; species Herpailurus yagouaroundi. Next base: position 16,367,688 of record NW_024412403.1, on the reverse strand, counting down.
AAAGAAAGAAAGAAAGAAAGAAAGAAAGAAAGAAAGAAAGAAAGAA
>NW_024412403.1:16347990-16367632 GCF_014898765.1 Herpailurus yagouaroundi | reverse complement strand
GAAAGAAAGAAAGAAAGAAAGAAAGAAAGAAAGAAAGAAAGAAAGAAAGAAAGAATCTATTGTTGCATAACCAACCACCCCAAATTTTACTGGCTTAAAATAATACTGATTTATTTCCCATGATTCCACATATTGACTGGGTGGTTCTTCTGCTTCTCTTACTTGGACCCACATGAGGCTTAATTCAGTTGGTGACTGAGCTGAGCTGAAAAGTCCAAGATGGTCTCACTCACATGTCTTCGCTTAAGCAAAGATGGAAGGCTGGAACCACCTTCTCTCCAACTGGTTTCCCAAAATTTAGTCTATCTTGACCCCCTTTCCATGTGACTTGTTACTAAGAGAGCAAAAAGGGAGCCTGCAAGGCCTTCTAAGTCCCTGAACCAGAAATCACACATCATGATTTCTGCCTTTCTATTGGCCATTGCTAGTCACAAGGCTAGACATGAAGCAAAGAGAAGAGAAGAGGAAACATGCTCCGGCTCTTGATGGAAGGAGTAGAAAAAGGGCATGTAAGACAGATCGTTGGAGCCATTTTTGGAAATAATTTACCATAGGTGGTGATGTAATAAGTGAAATTTCAAAATATCTATTTATAAATCAGCCATCTTTCAGAAACGGCAAGTTCAAAATCTTCATGTTGTCCAGACATAAGACCAATTAAAATAAAATATAGGGGCGCCTGGGTGGCGCAGTCGGTTAAGCATCCGACTTCAGCCAGGTCACGATCTCGCGGTCCGTGAGTTCCAGCCCCGCATCGGGCTCTGGGCTGATGGCTCAGAGCTTGGAGCCTGTTTCCAATTCTGTGTCTCCCTCTCTCTCTGTCCCTCACCCGTTCATGCTGTCTCTCTCTGTCCCAAAAATAAATAAACGTTGAAAAAATAAAAATTAAAATAAAATAAAATAAAATAAAATAAAATAAAATAAAATATAATATCTAGGAAAGGCATTAATATATAGGGAATTTAATTCATGAAAAAGTTGGAATCTCAAATCTACAGGAATAAAAAACTTTCCTAAATGAAATTTTTATTGAGATAATTATAAATTCGCATGCAGTATATAAAATAATACAGAGAGTTCCTTTGTTCACTTTGCCAGATTTCCCTCAATGACAACATTCTGCAAAATAGAATAGTAAAATATGATTGACATTGACACAATCTACCTACCTTATTCAGATTTCCGCAGTTGTACTTGTACTTGTGTGTGTGTGCGTGTGTGTGTGTGTGTGTGTGTGTGTTCAGTATGATTTTATCACCTATGCAGGACTCCCCACTATCGCAGTCAAGATACTAAACAGATCCCACAAGGATCTCTCATGTGGTCTTTATATAACCACACTCTCCTACTTCCCCTCCCCCCCAACTCATGTCTCCAGTCCTTGGCAGCCACTAGGCTGTCCCCCATTTCTAAAATTTTGTCACTTCAAAATATTATGTAAGTAGAATCACACAATATGCCATGTTTTTTTAGGACTGGCTTTTTTTTCATTCAGCATAATCCCCTGGAGATTTGTCCAAGTTGTTGTGTGTATCAATAGTCTTTTCCTTTTTATTACTGAGTAGTATTCCAGGGTATGTATGCACCACAGTTTACCAATTGCTTGTTGAAGGGCAGGCAGACTGATTCTAATTTTACAGTATCACAAATAAAGCTGTTATAAACACTGTGTGTGTTTTCATATGAATATTAGGTTTCATTTTTCTACAATAAATGCCCCAAAGTAGAATTGCTAAGTCATATGAAAATTGCAGTTTTTTAAATTTTTTTAAAGTTTATTTGGAAAGAGAGACAGACAAGGGGGGGCAGAGAGAAAGGGGGAGAGAGAGAATCCCAAGCAGGCTCCACACTGTCAGCATAGAGTTGGATGCAGGGCTCAAACTCATAAACCATGAGACCCTGACCTGAGCTGAAATCAAGAGTTGGCCACTTAATCAACTGAGCCACCCAGGTGCCCCTGAAGTTTTCTTTTATAAGAAACTGCCAAACTTCTCCAATACGGCTGTATAATTTCACATTCCCACCAGCAACATACGTGTAGTTCAGTTTCACTATATCCTCACTAGCATTTGCTCTGGTCACTATATACTATCCATTCTGATAGGTATGTAGTGCTATCTTACCATGGTTTTAATTTGCATTTCCTAATATATAATAATGTTGAATACCTGTTCACATGCCTACTTGCTATCTGTATGCCTTCTTCATTAACATATCTGTTCATATCTTTTGCCATTTTGCACTTGGATTTTTTACATGAATTTGGTTGACTTTTGAAAAAATTTTTTGTATTCTAGATATAAGTTTTTGTTGGAATGTAGTTCCCAAATATTTTCTCCCAGTCTATATATTATCTTTTCATCCTTTTCACATGGGTTTTCACAAAGCAAAAATGTTTAACTCTGATTAAATCTGATTTATCAACTTTCATTTTATGCATCATGTTTTGGGGTCAAGTCTAAGAATTCTTTGAAAAATGGTCTTTTTCATTCATGTGTTACCACTTCTCCAGGAATCTCTAGAAAAATATAAAGTCAAATCCATACCTCACACCATAACCAGAAAACCTCCAAATGAATAAAAAATATGTATATGAAAAAATAAAACAAAAATATTCCAGAATAATCTATAAATGAATTTACAGGTATAAATGAATACATAAGTGAATAAAATGGACAAAGGAAATAAGTAATTCACAGAATTAAAAAATTATAAATGGCACTTACACTTATGAAAAGATGCTCAGCCTCTCATAGTACAATAAAAACAAGTTAAAACTTAGACTTAAATACCAGTCTCGCATATCAGCTTGTCAATTAAAGTTTAGCCACATACTCTGCTGGCATATGTTCCAGTCAAGGTCATTTAATGAAATACAGGACACATTTAATGGGGTGACTATTTACAAAAAGAATACTTACAGAGCTGCAGATTAAGGGGACCCAGCAGGCAGAGAAATTAACAAAAGCTGAAAGTTACTACCACCTTGAGGCCTGAAGGAGCAAAGACAGTAAGCAACTACCAGAACCCAGAGACAACAGAAGTAGGAGACAGAGCTGGGGTCTTTGGTAAAGGGAGTCAGTCAACCCACAGAAACCTATGAAAAGAAATGAAAACAAGCTCCATGATCTCTCTCTCTTCCCTCTCCAGCCTCCTCATCTTCCATTCATTAGATGAACCCAACAAGATGCCGTAGGACAAGGTAGTCTCTTTTTAAAAATTATTTTTAATGTTTTTTAATTTATTTTTGAAGGAGAGAGACAGAGCATGAGAGGGGGAGGAGCAGAGAGAGAGGGAGACACAGAATTCAAAGCAGGCTCCAGGCTCTATGCTGTCAGCACAGAGCCTGAGACAAGGTAGTTTCTTAATGATGAACATTAAAATTAGCCTCTGATGGCCCAGATCAGTATGGAGAATGCTAAAGCGTAGATCAGGAGAAGCTATCCAGCACCACAAGGCCATGGGGAATCATGCCCTCTTCTCATTATTACTAAAAAAAGTACAAGGGCGCACAACCCCTATAAGAGGGTAATTACCAAAATGCAACTAACTATAGGACACCTAGCCTTTGTCCCAGCAATCCCGCTACTGGGAATTTATCTAACAGTTATACCTGCACTCATGGGAAATGTTGCATGTTCAAGGTTATTTACTGTAGCATGATACTTAATGTAAAAAGACTGAAAACATCTGGAGAAAAGTATGGAGGTTCCTCAAAAAACTAAAGCCTAAAAATAGAACTACTCTACAATTCAGCAATTGCACTATTAGGCATTTACCTAAAGGATACAAAAATACATATTTGAAGGGGAACATGCACCCAATATTTATAGCAGCATTATCAACAACAGTCAAACTATGGAGAGAGCCCAAATGTCCATCGACGGACAAATGGATAAAGAAGATGGGGTATACATATACAAAGGAATACTGTGTAGCCATAAAAAAGAATGAAATCTTGCCATTTGCAATGATGTGGATGGAGCTAGAATGTACTATGCTAAGCAAGATAAGTCAATCAGAGAAATACAAATACCATATGATTTCACTCATATGTGGAATTTAAGAAACAAAACAGATGAACATATGGGAAGGAGCAGGGAAGAGGAGAGAGGGAAACAAACCACAAGAGATTCTTAATGATAGGGAACAAATTATGGGTTGACAGAGGGAGGGAGGTGGGAGATGGGCTAGATGGGTGATGGGTACTAAGGAGGGCACCTGTGATGAGCACTGAGTGTTACATGTAAGTGATGAATCACAGAATTCTACTCCTAAAACCAATATTGCACTATATGTTAACTAAGTATTAAAATTTTTAAAAAGACTGAAAACCCACGTGTCCATTTTTAAAATAAAATAAGCTATAGTACATTTGCATAATGGTATATTATACAGCAGCCAAAAAGAATGAGGAAGACCTGTAGGCAGTGACATGGAAAGATTTCCAAGATACATTAAATTAAAAGTAAGATGCAAAACAGCATAAAGAATGCTAACTTTTTGTTAAACAGAGAGAAAAATAGTCTATATATCTCCATAAAAACAACAGGGGGATATGTAGAAATTTAATAAAAAGCTACCCTCATAGGAGGAACAGGAACAAGAATGTGAATAAGACTTCTCAATAAATATATTTTTATTAATTTTTTTTACATACCCATTGATTTCTATAAATTTTGTTGTTTGCATTTTACTGATTTATTTTTACTGATATGTATGATCCATAAAAATGTTTTTAATTATCATGTGCTATCTTTCTTAAAACCCTAAAAAAGAGTTATTAATGGGGAGGAAAATATCAGAGTTCACTTAAAGTCTCTCCTCCTCTCTCACAAATTCTACTATCCAAAAAATCTATCAACACAAATGTCCATTAGCCTGCCAGCCTTCTGAGATCCTCCATTACTTTATTATCCAAATAAAATTGTTTAATACCCCCTCCCAAATGCCACAAAGGCCAGATTTTTTCCTTGAGATGCCTGAGGATTTCTACTCTAGCCCCACTCTCAGCTTGAGTCTTGGTATCCACTTACAATCTGGTGTTCTCTACGTGCTGTTTTCTTTGGTCTTGCTTTACAGACATTTGTCCACATTCATCCCACTTTCATTTTTACAAAGCACCGTTAAAATGTGGTGGCGGCTATAACAGAGTTTTATGGGGGCACCTGGTGGCTCAGCTGGTTGAGCATCCGACTTCAGCTCAGGTCATGATCTCACCATCAGTGAGTTCAAGCCCCATGTCGGGCTCTGTGCTGACCAGCTCAGAGCCTGGAGCCTGCTTCCAATTCTGTGTCTCCCTCTCTCTCTGCTCCTCCTCTGCTCATGCTCTGTCTCTCTGTCTCTCTCTGTCTCTGTGTCTCGCTCAAAAGTAAATAAACATTTAAAATTTTTTTAAAAAAAACACAGAGTTTTATGGACAGTTGAAGGTTTCAGGGGGATGTCAAAGACTTGGAAACGGGGCACAGTAATTGCAAAAGTAATTGCTGGGTGCCCTTTCCCTGCAGTGCTGGCTCTGTCTACCAGAACCTCCAGGGGGTATGCACTGTCTTCACTGACTAGGCTATCTTACAACTCTGAAGGAGTAAGCTATAGAAACTAAGAAGGACATATTTGAATTTTATCTAGGAGAAATACAATTGACTTCCATCCTGTAAAAATGATGTTCTCAAGCCTTACACTTTATTCCCCTGTAGAATATCACTCAATTTTGCATCTATTTGACATTCCTGATTACCTAAATGTGTGTGTGTGTGTGTGTGTGTGTGTGTGTGTGTGTGTGTTCTTCAAATTATCCTTTAAACACATGATTTTAAGCTATGAATGAAATAAAATTCTTGTAACACAATCATGATTTTAGGTTTTTGAAAATTATGCTTTGGTAAGGGACACAACACACCAGGAAGTAAAATAAGAACTTCAAACTGAATTCTCAGACACCCTATTCCTGAAATTCTTAGCCACTCCCCATGTATTTCTCATGGGTCCTCTCTCTCCTTGGGCCATGGGCGCCTGCCATGTCTGCCCAGCGCTTCCTCTCCAGACCTTCCCCAACATCCCTCTCCTTCCGGTTCCCAACATCCCAAGCATGAGGGGACAATTTCAAGATGTCTATTTCTTTATAAGGTGGAGGAATGTTACTCCGCACACCTACCTGAGACTTAGCTCCTGGCCTCCTTTGGGTATGCAAGAGAGGCTTACTTAAATATTTTCTTCATAATTTAAAAAATGCACTTATTCCTGAAGTTAACGCTGCTGTTGCCTGAGAATTTCTCCTTTAGTTGGCACATACTTTCTCTTAGACATATGACATGTGACACCCTCTGCCCACAAAGCATGTGTGACACTCTAAACAAACAAACAAAAAACCTCTAACTATAACTACCCATAGCAAGAAAAGCCTCAGTATCCAATAAGAATTGGATTCTCATCAGATGCGCCATCGCTCTGGATCAGGTACTGATGTGGCAAATGAGACCCCATCGGCTTCTGCTTGGGTGACTTTGGGAGACTGAGTTAGACAACTTCCAAACTTCCTTCCAACCTTAAGATTCAAAGAGATCACCATAATATTTAGTTAAAACTAAGGTTTTACTCACTACAGTGACCACACTCTTTGTCTATGCAGCAAAGAAGTTGTTCAAATCCCTCAAGCCCCAAACCCCTGGAAGAGTCCTGGGAGACAGGAATTGCTCTAAGTCACCATTACAGTTCTTCTGTGGCTGTGTTTGACATCTTCGTCGCCTGCTGGTCATCTTTACCTGCCTCTGCTTCTCTGACTCTTGAACCTTCCCTGGTATTGTTCCTGAGCTATGACTGTGACATCACCACTCAGTGACATCACTCATGTATCACCAGGGCCTCCAGGCAGGCTGCACTTTTGTGCAGTCAAGGCTTTTCACTGAGACAGCAAGAGCTTTCTCATCATGTTTATAGATCTCCAGAGATTCCCCAAAGCATGGTCCTTCCTCTCTCTGGTTCCTAAATAACTTCTACTAAGGTGGCTTTTACTATTTTACTTTTCAGATTTTTTCCAAGGCCTGTCTCAAGGAACATGGGATATATTCACCCAGGAATAGGTCGGCAGATATTAACGAGGCACCTTATAACATCTAATTTAAAGCACACTTCCCTTGCATGACTCCTACCTACAGGTGAATTCCTTATAAACTCAGGGAACTCCCTTAAGATTAGAACGCAGTTTTGTATGCCTCCTGTTATGTATGTTTAACTTTAGAGATGTGCAGCCTATTCACCAATCTCTAACATCATCATCAATTAAACAGGGCATGTGACCACCCGTGAACCCATGCTAGAGTTTTCCAGGTATGTTCCTGTGAGGTCTTCAGTGATTCACTGGAAGTACTCACAGATCTCAGAAAACCTGTCATGTTACAATTATAGTTTATTATATAGCAAGAGGATTCAGATTGAAGTCAGCAATGGAAAAAGGTACATAGAGCAAACTCCAGCAGAAACCAAGTACATGCTTCTAGTTCTCTTGCAGTTCATGCATGTGACCAGCCTAATTCTCCCTGTTACAATGTGAGACGACACGCAGACAGTGTTGCCAACCAGGAAGGCTCACCTGAGCTTTGGTGTCCAGGCGAACTGCCCATGGGACTGACCTTCGGCCTCCAGTTCCTCCAGAGGTCAAGCTGATACCACCACCAGGTAACAAAGACACTCTTATCGAGCAGGATATTCCAAGGGCTCAGAGGTTGCCTTCCAGGAGCGAGGCAAAGGTCCATCTTTCTTTGGAATGTGCAAGGTACAGACAAACTGCAAAGTTGATTTTTTACTGTACAGTTCTGTTAGACTATCTCGTTTTGTCTTAATACAAAAACTACTTCCTCCAAAATGAAAATGCTGCTCAAATATCAATGTCAGTGTTTATCACCTCTTAGCCATATTCCCTTCTGACTTTTCAAAATTGAATAGTCCTAATCTTTGCAGCATGGTCTGTTGAGAGGCTCTTTATTCTTTTGGTCAATTTCTTATTTCAATAATTTTATTTGACATGAAGAACAGAACTGCACCTAATAATCCAGTATGTGCATTATACATAATTTATACATAACTTTAGGAAAATATGTGTTCAAAATATTTTCAAAATATCGTGTGTCCAAAATATTTGCTTTTGATGCTCAACATTTATAAGCATTTAGGCCAAAGAAATGGACCTTATGATGGTTATTTTATGTGTCAACTTTGCTAGATGAAGGGATATGTAGATAACTCATTAAATATCATTTCAATATTATATGTCTATAAGGGTATTTCCAGAAAATATTACATCTGAATTGGTGAGCTGAGTGAAGCAGATGGCCCTCCCAATATGGGTGCACATCATCCAACCTGTTGAAAACCTGAACAGAAAAAAAAAAAAAAAAGGTGGAGGAAAATTGAATTCTCTCTCTTTCTTGTATCTTGAGCTAGAATACAGATCTTTTTCTGCCCTCAGTAATCCTGGTTCTCAGGCCTTCAGAACCAGACCAGAATCTACACCATTGACTCTCTGGTTCTCAGGGCTTTGAACTACACCCCCAGCTCTTCTGGGTCTCCAGACGGAGATGGCAGATTGTGGGACTTCTCATAACTAGGTGAACCAATGCCTTCTTTTACATGTATAAATGTAAATACACACACATATATATGTATACTATTGACTGTTTCTTTGGCGAACCCTGACTAACACAGACTTGTATCTTTGTGAAACAGTCAAGACCTAGGTTCCCCTCCTAGTTAAAAGCAACAAATCCAGTTCATTCAATATATACATAAAGTTCAGGAAAGTTATCCATAAATGCATTATCTTGTGTTTTCACCAATCTACATCTAATTATACCTATTCAAACAGAAAATATGGATACTTAAATAAAAAATTAAAACTTCTACATATCACAAAAGGAGAAACAAATAGTTTCTAAAAACTTAGGTAATAATTGTAATATATGTGATGGAAAAAGTTTAGTATGCTTAATTTATAAACTCATAGAGAGAGAACTTTTGAATTTTTACAATTTATTTTAATTTTTTAATGTTTATTTATTTTTGAGAGAGACAGAGAGAGACAGAGTACAAGCAGGGGAGGGGCAGAGAGGGAGGCACAGAGTCTGAAGCAGGTTCCAGGCTCTGAGCTGTCAGCACAGACCCTGACACAGGGCTCGATCTCACAAACTGCAAGATCATGACCTGAGCCGAAGTCAGATAGCAACTGAGCTATCCAGGTGTCCCTGAATTTTTACAATTTTTAAATGTCCATGGGGATAAATGAAGAGTGATGGCTAATGAATATGGGATTTCTTTTAAGGGAATATAAAATGTTCCAAAATTATGGTGATGGTTGCACAACTCTGGGAGTATACTAAAAGCCAATGAATTGTACACTTCAAACGAGTGAATTGGTGGGGCACCTGGGTGGCCCAGTCAGTTCAGCATCTGACTTCTGCTCATGTCATGATCTCACAGTTTGTGCGTTCAAGCCCCATGTTGGGCTCTGTGCTGACAGCTCAGAGCCTGGAGCCTGCTTCAGATTCTGTGCCTCCTTCTCTCTCTTTCTCTCTGCCCCTCCCCTGCTCATGCTTGGTCTCTCTCTCTCTCTCAAAAATAAATAAACATTAAAAAATAATAATAAAAGTGGATAAATTATACGGTGTGTGAATTACACCTCAATAAAGCTGCTGTTGCCTTTAAAAAGTCCAACCTCTCTGTAAATTAAATAAACTTAATGGTAGGTCAATACATAATATGCTATTTTTTTCTTGTGCTGGTGAAAGTATAGAGTAATGGATACTTTCATACAACCTCGATAATAACGTAAATTGGTACTTTTCAGGAAGACAACCAAACTTTAAAATTATGCAGGTTCCTTAACACAGCAGTTTTACTTCTAGCATTTACCCCCAATAGATTGCAAATGTGCCCCCAATTCTTCACCTCTCCCTACATCCACTGCATTTTCCACTTGAGTATATTCCCACTCTGACTCTTGCCTCAGCCATGTAACTTCTTGGGGCAATGACATACTGACAATATTACACAACAAGGACAGAAAACGTGCCTATTTCTGTTAATATTCTCACACTTCTGTCATCACCATGAGTACATGCCCAGGCTGGCCTGCTGTATGTAATAAGAGGCCTGTAGAACAAGTCAAAACATCCCAATTGCCCCAGCCAACAGCCAGCCATTTCCTAGACATGTAAGCAAGACCAGAGGAGACCAAAAGAACCACCATCCCTAAACCCAGCCTAAATTACTGACCTAAGATTCACAGCCATCTCCCATATATATACCATGGCCCTTTACCCTTTGCATGTGTTAGTCCTTCTGTTTGAAATGTCTGTTCACAGGCATTCCATCAGGCAACACACATTCATGCCTTATTTAATCCAGGAATCCTCTGTAAATGCCGCTAACATGTAAGACATTTGCTTATATTTCTGCACACTTTCTTTGTAGTCATATATGCGTTCCATGCGTTTCTGTCTCTATATGACGAAGTCCTCCTGATCAAGGACTTAACTCTGTCTTTGGTTCCCAGTGTTTAGTCAGTGATGAAATGCTCATTAGGTGTTTGTTATATAAACTACTGAATTGACACTAGATCAGAGCTCTGGTTCTAGATTCATCACTTGGACAAATCATGCCTCCACATTTCAGACTTCTCTCCACTTCACAACATTGTTAGAATGATCAAATTTAATTTTTTTATTCAAGTATAAAGAACATATGGTGTTATATTAGTTTCATGTGTACAATATAATAATTCAACAATTCTATACATTTCTCAGTGCTCATTAAGGTAAGTGTACTATTAATCCCCTTTATCTATTTCATCCATCCCCCCTCCTACCTCCCTTTTGGCAACCATCAGTTTGTTTTCTGTATTTAAGAATCTATTTTTTGTTTGTCTCTTTTTTCCTTCGTTCATTTGTTTTGTTGCTTAAATTCCACATATGAGTGAAATCATATGGTATTTGTCCTCTGGCAAGGGAAACAAAAGCAAAATTAAACTATTGTGACTACACCAAAATAAAAAACTTCTGCACAGTCAAGGAAACCATCAACAAAACAAAAAGGCAATATATCGAATGGGAGAAGATATTCGCAAAATCATATATCTAATAAGAGGTTAATATCCAAAATATATAAAGAAATTACATAGGTCAACACCAGAAAAAATAAAACAATCCAGTTAAAAAGTGGGCAGAGGACCTGATGGACATTTTTCCAAAGAAGACATAAGATGACCAACAGACATATGAAAAGATGCTCAACATCACTAACCACCAGGAAAATGCAAATCAAAACCACAATGAGATGTCACCTCACAGAATGGTTAGTCAGAATGGCTAAAATGAAAAACACAAGAAATAACAAGTGTTGGCAAGGATGAAAAGGTACTCTCATGCACTGCTGATAGGAATGAAAGGTGCATTAGCCACTGTGGAAAACAGTATGGAGGTTCCTCAAAAAATTAAAAATAGAATTATGATACAATACCATATGATCCAAAAACTCCACTACTGAGTATTTACCCAAAGGATACAAAAACATTAATTCAAAAAGATATATATATATATACCCCTATGTTTATTGCAGCACTATTTACAATAGCCACATGATGGAAGCAACCCAAGTGTCCCCCAATAGACCAATGGATAAAGAAGATGTAGTATGTAGGTAGATACATAGACAGATAGCTTAGACAGATAGATAATAGATAGATAGATAGATAGATAGATAGATAGATATAGATATATATAGATATATATTCCATTATTTATATAGATATCTATATCTATAGATATAGGAGATGATGGGTGAAATAAGGAAAGAGATTAAGGGTACACTCATTGTGATGAGCACTGAGTAATGTACAGAATTGCTGAACCATTATATTGTTCACCTGAAGCTCATATAACTGTATGTCAATTATACTTGAATTCTAAAACATTTTAATAAATAACTAAATAAGATTAACCAAATCCAAATTGTCCCCTCCCCCCCCAAAAAAAAACTGTCATGAGACAACTGAGAAGCACTGAGCAAGCATGGATATAGACTTACATAAACAAAGAAGAGAATTAACTGCTCCAAGAGCCATTAACTACAATCCTGTTATAAGAAGATGAAGTTTCTTTCTATTTTGCAACATGAAGCTGCCCTCAGTGAAAGGAGGACAGTGACAAAAGCAAAAAATGACTCCATCTGAGACCACAGTCAATCTTAATGGAATTCCTGGAAGCCAATGTCATGACCCTAAACCTCTTTAAAGAGAAAAACGAATGCAACCACAAATGTGAAAGAAGGGAGGGAATGGTTCTTATAACTTTCCTTTAGAAAATAAAAAACTCAAGTAAATTCTATAAAAAGGGAAAAACAAAGCCTCTCTTGGAAAATAAACTATAACACTGGCAATGGCTTTTGATAACAGAACATATTGACCAAAACTTATTAGGAGAAAGAAAATTCAATCAAAGCAAACATACTGAAATAAGTAAACGAAACTTGCAAGCAACATCTTTGTTGTCACAAAGACAGACGTAAGTAACATTGCTGCTAGTCCTTTGTAAAAAGGCCCATAAAATAAAGGAAACTTTTTTTTTCTATAAAGCTCTTCATTTTCCTATTAATGAAATATAAGGAGGGATATGATCTGGAATTTTACTAGGGGGCCCAAAATTCAAACTTTCTCTGCTTAAATGGAATCAAATTAACAACCAGATGAATTGTCAGTGACATTTTTTATCAAAGCAATCAAAAAGAAATTTCAAAGTGCAGCCTGCTTAAGAATTGAGGAGCACCTATGTAATTAGATGATAGGAGATACAGGCAAAAATCGGAGCAGCCATCATTGTCTTTGGGATTGCAGAGGTCTAAATAACATAGATGAGACCCACAAATAAAATATGTCAGAATCACTCAAGACCAAGATTCCTACAAGGAATATATGATAGTGGAAAGGATGAAGAAATGGGGTAAAATCATAGGGTATAGGTTACAAGCTGGTCATTATAACATCAGTGCAATAATGATAACTAACCAGTTCAGATGGAAGGAAAAAAATAATTTTAAAAAGAAGGAAATGTGTTGTGTTCTTGGAACCATCAGCAGAAGGAGGTCTGTCCTGGTTTTCAGGAAGATATATCATTCTCTGAAGTGGAAAGAGAATGGAAGAGAGTTTTTCTCTTACTGGACAAATGCATGGCCGGACAAAAAGCCTGGCTCCTCCACATGCTTCCTTACCTGATCCTCACAATTCCAGCAGTAGACATTACTGATCCCATTTTACAAATGTGAGTAACAATTTAATGAGTGCTTCTCATGTGCAAGGAACTACGCTAAAGACTTCTCGTGGATCATCTCATTTAAGCCTCACGACAACTACTGAGTGCCAATGCTATCCCATTTTACAGAAGTGGAAACTGGGGCTCAGAATGTTTAAGTCACTTGTGTATGGTCATGCATGCATTAACCGTGGAGCTGGGATTTTTAAGAGGCCTGGAATCCCCTTATATCACATGCTCTTCCCATCACACTAAATAAAAAATTTTATATGAGAATGAGCCACAGAAAGCATGTTGATGAAGAAACTGACCCATGTAAGACCAGGCCGTCAGTGGCAAAATGTGTCTGGGTTTGACCCTCAGTCTACCTCTCCTTCTAGGACCCAGCAAGACCAGAATGAAATCTACCAAATCAGCTAACTCTCTGTCTGAAGGTTTCTCATCCTGGAAAGAAGAGGCACCTAAAAAGAAGTCATTTTAAAAAATGAAGTCTGTAATGGGAAGTCACTTAAAAACTCCTTTAAGAACTTACTTTCATAATAATATAATCAGATGGCCAGCTGGTTTATGGTGTAATTCCAAAAATCACTTTAGCTAGCATGTGTCAAGCTGCCTAGACCTGAGCCAGCCCAGGACAGGGGCAACCAGTGTTAAACCCATTCATTCCCAGAGTCTATGGCTTAGGCAGATAATCATGAATGTTAGTTCTGATACCTTGTGCTAATTCCTTTCTCTGCGTGGACACAGGCAGAAATCACTGAATGACCCCATTTGAACAATAAGAAGTAAATGTCAATTTTCCTTGAGAATCATCAAGAGAGATGCTCGCTGATGGCTAGCATATCCATCTCACAGACCTAAGCTTTGAGTTCCCAAACCTGTCAAAGAGAATAGAAACTCTGGAGTAAAGAGCAAAGGCATCACAATTAATTCCATAGCCATAATGCAGTCATGCTGTGTTAGATTGTGTCTGCCCTCACAGAGGTTACAACCTAGCAGGGGAGGGAGACACTGAATAAATAATGATAAGAATGAAAAATGGCATGCATGAAAAGAGATATGGAGCCTGGGGACCTGACATAATGTGCAGCCAGGAGGGGGTGGGGGTACTGCATCCATAAAGGCTTCCCTGAGCTTGTGTGTGTACGTGTGGGTGTGTGTGCATGTGCAAGATAGATAGACAGAGAGACGGGGCTCAATGAGTGATGTTGAAAACAGAGATCAATATCCTTGGAAGAGGAACAACATACAAGCATACTGACGAGAAATAAAGAACATGACAGAACATTCAGGAACTAAAAGAAAAGTGTGAGCCGCTCTGGAAAGCAGTGTGGAGGTTCCTCAGAAAATTAAAAATAGACCTACCCTATGACCCAGCAATAGCACTGCTAGGAATTTACCCAAAGGATACAGGAGTACTGATGCATAGGGGCACTTGTACCCCAATGTTTATAGCAGCACTCTCAACAAGAGCCAAATTATGGAAAGAGCCTAAATGTCCATCAACTGATGAATGGATAAAGAAATTGTGGTTTATATACACAATGGAGTACTACATGGCAATAAGAAAGAACGAAATATGGCCCTTTGTAGCAACATGGATGGAACTGGAGAGTGTGATGCTAAGTGAAATAAGCCATACAGAGAAAGACAGATACCATATGGTTTCACTCTTATGTGGACCCTGAGAAACTTAACAGAAACCCATGGGGGAGGGGAAGGAAAAAAAAAAAAAAAGAGGTTAGAGTGGGAGAGAGCCAAAGCATAAGAGACTCTTAAAAACTGAGAACAAACTGAGGGTTGATGGGGGGTGGGAGGGAGGGGAGGGTGGGTGATGGGTATTGAGGAGGGCACCTTTTGGGATGAGCACTGGGTGTTGTATGGAAACCAATTTGACAATAAATTTCATATATTGAAAAAAAAATAATACCCTAGCATCCAGAAAAAAAAAAAAAAAAGAAAAGTGTGACTGGAGCAGAAGGCACAGTGGAGAAGAGGCCTGGGGACACAGCTGGAGACGTAGACAGAGATATTCTGATTTCATTCCTTGGCCTCGTGAGCTTATTTAACAAGTCTGCTCACGAGAGATGGATCTGCTCTCAGTGTTCTGCCAAAATCCAGCGTAAGAGCCTACAAGACAGAAGGCCAGACCACATGATACATCTACCAAGGCAACAACGCTGTCCTATCAACCTCGTGAGAAACAGCCCACCAGCCCTCTACCCCAGAGTCAATAGTACAGTTCTGCCATTTGGCTAGGAAAGCATGTTTTGATTTTCTTTTCTGATTAATCATAGCTCATCGGCATAGAGACAGAGGGATCCCTTGTGCCGTGAAAGACAATTTATTGATTCCCTGTGGTAAGAACTTACATATCTACTGGTTGCTGAATTTTACACATGGGCCAAATATCCACCTCCTTAAGCCAAAACTGACTTTCTAACTGATCAATATAAAAGTTTCTTCGATTCTAAAACCCAGTCAGTAGGATCCCAGAAATTCAGGGCCTACCTATCCTACAATTTCTGTGCCTCTTAATCAGCACCGTAAAGAACAGTAATTGGTAACATAATTTAACTTAGTAATTCTGAATATGTTTATGTTAATTAATCCCTCATGAGAATTTCACAGAATTATCAGTAAATGAGATCTGCCCCAAAAGCCCTCTTTCACAAGAAAAGTTTACGAAAAACGTGCACTCAAGCTTTCTCTTGCTGCTCTGCCAAGTGTTTGAACACAAGTCTGAAAAATAAGTAGCCGTGTCTAATGATTACACTTTCCATTTCCACGCGCAGTTCCAGGAGCAGATGCGGGCGGCCCCATAACATATGTTTAAAATGTTTCTACAGGGGCGCCTGGGTGGCGCAGTCGGTTAAGCGTCCGACTTCAGCCAGGTCACAATCTCGCGGTCCGTGAGTTCAAGCCCCGCGTCAGGCTCTGGGCTGATGGTTCGGAGCCTGGAGCCTGTTTCCGATTCCGTGTCTCCCTCTCTCTCTGCCCCTCCCCCGTTCATGCTCTGTCTCTCTCTGTCCCAAAAATAAATCAAAAACGTTGAAAAAAATTTAAAAAAAAAATAAAAATAAAATGTTTCTACATTCTAGCAAATATCCAACGGGAAACTGGAAAAGTGAGTTCAAAATCAATACCTAATATCCAGGTCTTGAATGCATATAGATAAAAACCCCAGGTTTTCTAACTGAATTTTTCAATTAATAGCGTATCATTGGAGGTATTCAAATATATGCCGGAAGTCAGAAGGACGCAGTCCAGAGAAGAGGAAAACAAGGCTCACTGGTCTGAGCAGCTTTGCAGTAGGAAGCCTCAGTCCCTGTGGCATGTTTTCACTTCTCGAAGGAGCCCGGTCAGGCTAGACATTGACAGTTTTCACCAGAGTTTGACGAAGAGCAAAAAAGATAGAAAACTGTGACTCGTACTAAACATGAGACTATTAAAAAGCAAAACCTCAGCTCAGGGCAAATGTTTATGATAATCATCAGCTTTCAACTCCAGAAGAATATTGAATGGTAGGAGATCAGAAAGATTTCCAAAGGGGAGAGTTAGGATTGCCAGGTAAAACACAAAACGTCCAGTTAAATTTGAATTTCAGACAAACACTGAGTAAATGTTTCATTTAAGTATGCCCCGTGCAACACGGATGGTATTTTTATTTGCTAAATCTGGCAAGCGTAGCAATAGGAAACTATTTTTTATTTTTATTTTTATTTTTAATGACCTCCTGCTTTATCAGGATTTGAGTATGCAAGCTTGGCAGGGAGGTGCCGATACTAAATTGATCTTCATACAAAAGGGAGAGATATGGATGCCCAGGCAAAAGCTGGGAAGATTAGCGCCAGCATGGAAAGGGTGAAAAGACATTTGGCAGAGGTCTGAAGGGCACAGGAGAAGGGGCGCAAGGAAGGAACGCTGAAGATATTTTATGCCATTTTCCTGAGGTGTAAAATCATCCTCCTCATCCTCTACGAATACATCAGGAAAATCTACGTTGCTCACTAATGCACTGGGGTAAGGGTAAATTCTAGAGTAAATTCTTTGTTGCCACTAAAAGGTGCCGAGCCCTACTTAAAGTCTGGCGCAAAACAGCCAACATATGGATTGCATGAATAATTGTAGAGAGGCTTCAAGGAAGAGCAAATCCACATATATTTGTTTCAGCCTCTATACCAGGAGGTCTACAAACCCACACTGAATAATCGTGAACCAAAGTAGAAAAGGTTCTGCTTAGGGCCAGTGGATGGCATCTCCTGAGCAAATATAAAAGAGTTTGCTACCAAACCAGACTAAAACCACTAAACCTACCCATACAAAGATTTTTTCATTATTGTTGTTAAACATTGGCCTAATGCTATAAAGGTTAAACACTGACACAGCATTGTTAACGCAATGCCCTGTGAATTAACTTTAACTAACTTAGTTACCTAAATTAACTAAATTTTTAGCTTCTTGTTTCCTTTTTTAACAATAAGGTTGACTGTCTTACAAACACTTTGCAGCTACTTTATAACATAATACATTTATAGAAATGAAATAAATTTCAGTAGCTTGAAGCAATGAACTACACCATAAAACATCTCTGAAATCTTTTTGAATGCCAGCTTTCAAAGCAAAAACTTGGAAATGTGATTCCATTTTGATGACAAACACCTGCAATAAACTAAGAACATTTTTCCAAACCACTCTCCCAGTTCCACTGAACATCAAAGTGCTATTTGGTTAAGTTTGAGGGGAGAGGGTTATTGTTGTTAAAAATGTTTTGTAGCATTCAGAGAGAACTTAAATCAGTGAACCCACACGTCACTGCCACAGGGCGTGCCAAAGTTCAGGTGTCTCGCTGATTCTTTTTTTTTTTTTTTTTTTTTTTGGACACTGTATGTCTTGTCTGAATACAGCAGTTTCCATCTGTAGAAGACAGAGGACGAGATTACTCCATGGCTGGTGTGAAAAATCACAACATGAGTATCTGATAAACAGTGTGCCAGGCATGTAGGGGTGATTGATAAACACTCACTGAATCATTAAGTATTTTTTTACCTTTCCCCTAACTTTACAAAGAAACTTGAATGAAGGGAAAAATAAATGTATTCTGTAAATAATATAAATGATTCTATATACATACACATTCTAAGTGCATTTTCTCTTTTCTAAAGGATATTTTGGAAATAAAGTAAAAAAAAAAATGCCTCTATTTACATAACATTCCTACTGTGACCTGGTGGCTGGACATAAAAAATGACGACTATGGGGTGCCTGGGTGGTGCATTCGGTTAAGCATCCAACTTCAGTCAGGTTGCGATCTCACGGTCCATGAGTTCAAGCCCCGTGTCAGGCTCTGGGCTGATGGCTCAGAGCCTGGAGCCTGTTTCCGATTCTGTCTCCCTCTCTCTCTGCCCCTCCCCCGTTCATGCTCTGTCTCTCTCTGTCCCAAAAATAAATAAACGTTGAAAAAAAAAATTTAAAATAAAGAATGGCTACCAATTGTGCCCACAAAATTTGACTTTGGAACAAGATACAGAAGTCCTGATTCTAGCAATAAGCATTGTAACCAACAATATTAACACTAAAATAAAAGTCAAAGGTGAAAAATTCAATTCAATAAAAGTTTATTAAAAAAAAAAATGACGACTGTTACTGTGTGAATTAGGAACAGCATATAGACCAAGGATTCTCAATCTTCACATTAATATCACCTCACTTGCTCTTTTAACACCTGGATTTCCAGGCTATATTCACACCCACTTAACCAAAACCTGTGTAGGTAGAACCCAGGCATCACTATTTTTAAAAAAGGGATTTAATTATGTAATCAAGGTTGAGAGTGGCTGATACAGACTCTTATTCTACTCTTTGCCCCCCAAAATTGTGCATATAACTCTATTCTACACAAAGAATAGATAAAAACTCATCCTCCATTCGCGAGACATTGAGGTATTGTCCCTCCCTGGCTGAGAAGCATTCATCTTCCTTTTCATTATGTTCCCAGACAGCAGTCACAAAAATGTTACACAGCTGATCCTTGAATAACATGGGAGTTAGGGGCACCAACCCCTATGGAGTCAAGAATCCACATATAAACTCCCAAAATTCAACTACGAATAACCTACTGTTAACAGGAAGCCCTACCAGTTAAAACATGAACAATTAACACATATTTTTGTGTATTATATGTATACTGTTTTCTAACAATAAACTAGAGAAAAGAAGATGTTATTAAGAAAATCACAAAGAAGGGGCACCTGGGTGGCGCAGTCAGTTAAGCGTCCGACTTCAGCCAGGTCACGATCTCACCGTCTGTGAGTTCGAGCCCCGTGTCGGGCTCTGGGCTGATGGCT
>NW_024412403.1:16294818-16347890 GCF_014898765.1 Herpailurus yagouaroundi | reverse complement strand
TTGAATGTTCCATTTTCCTCTTCCAGTAAGGTTCCTCTTATGGTGCTCTAACTGAATAAATTTATAAACATTAATGTTTAAAAGAAATGCACAAGTTCTTTTAAGAAATGGCTAACAGAAACAGAATTTGGGGTCAGGCAGGGTCAAGTTGGGAACTACTGCTCTAGTTTTGGATGTATTGGTGCCTGAGTTGCCCATGAGTCAGTCACCAGGTGGCTTTAAGCAGCAGGAGGAGGACTAGCCAAATCCACTGCGCTCAAGTCCCAAGTCCCCACAGGTATGAAGGATGAGACAAGGAAACAAGGAAACACTCACGAGAGTCCACATCCTCAAGGGTAGAAGGTCCCCTGTGACCTGCTCTTGGGATTACAAGAAACAGAGTCCCATAGGCTGCCTCGAGTCATGAGGACTTAGTAAGTGGCTACTTGGGGGCAGTAAGAGGAATGTGAATTCCAAACCTCGAAATGGTCCCACTCAACAACAGCTGTCTATTGAACCTCTGCCAAAAGGAGATACGGCATTGCTCCCTGTATCTCCTACCTTCTCAGCCTTCCTCCCCTCATACTGCATGGCTCTCTGCCAACCTACTGTTTGTTTACTGAAGCAAACAGCTGCCTATGCCTTCCCAGGAACATTGTTGCTTTTGTCTCTCTCCGGAACTTTTCAGCTTTCTCTCCCAAGGCCCAAGCATATCAGAAGCTCCCATATGGCATTCAGGCATCAGTGTCTTGTAAAGCTCTCCAGAGGAGTCCAATGTGCAACCACAGTAGAGAACCACTGCACCTTGTTCTTACAAGGAATATGTGCAAGGCAAAGTGGACCTACACGTGCAGATTTAGCCCAAAACAAAGAAAATTTGAAGATGACATCTCAAAAACACTGGAAATTCTGTTCTCCTTGCATTTCAAGTTTAACTCAGTGTTTCATTTCTCTTTCTATAAGTATAAATCTATTTACATGTATTTTAGTATTTTAACTGTGTTGTTTTTATTTTTTTTTTGAGGTCTCCTCTTTTTTTTTTTATTTATATATGAAATTTATTGTCAAATTGGTTTCCATACAACACCCAGTGCTCATCCCAAAAGGTGCCCTCCTCAATAACCATCACCCACCCTCTCCTCCCTCCCACCCCCCATCAACCCTTAGTTTGCTCTCAGTTCTCAACAGTCTCTTATGCTTTGGCTCTCTCCCACTCTAACCTCTTTTTTTTCTTTTTTTTTTCCTTCCCCTCCCCCATGGGTTCCTGTTAAGTTTCTCAGGATCCACATAAGAGTGAAACCATATGGTATCTGTCTTTCTCTGGATGGCTTATTTCACTTAGCATCACACTCTCCAGTTCCATCCACGTTGCTACAAAAGGCCATATTTCATTTTTTCTCATTGCCACATAGTATTCCATTGTGTATATAAACCACAATTTCTTTATCCATTCATCAGTTGATGGACATTTAGGCTCTTTCCATAATTTGGCTATTGTTGAGAGTGCTGCTATGAACATTGGGGTACAAGTGCCCCTATGCATCAGTACTCCTGTGTCCCTTGGATAAATTCCTAGCAGTGCTATTGCTGGGTCATAGGGTAGGTCTATTTTTAATTTTCTGAGGAACCTCCACACTGCTTTCCAGAGCGGCTGCACCAATTTGCATTCCCACCAACAGTGCAAGAGGGTTCCCGTTTCTCCACATCCTCTCCAGCATCTAGAGTCTCCTGATTTGTTCATTTTGGCCACTCTGACTGGCGTGAGGTGATACTTGAGTGTGGTTTGGATTTGTATTTCCCTGATAAGGAGCGACGCTGAACATCTTTTCATGTGCCTGTTGGCCATCTGGATGTCTTCTTTGGAGAAGTGTCTATTCATGTTTTCTGCCCATTTCT
This sequence comes from Herpailurus yagouaroundi, assembly GCF_014898765.1. Lineage (NCBI taxonomy): Eukaryota > Metazoa > Chordata > Mammalia > Carnivora > Felidae > Herpailurus > Herpailurus yagouaroundi. Next base: position 16,346,015 of record NW_024412403.1, on the reverse strand, counting down.
TCACTGGGTTATTTGCTTTTCGGGTGTGGAGTTTGGTGAGCTCTTTATAGATTTTGGAGACTAGCCCTTTGTCCGATATGTCATTTGCAAATATCTTTTCCCATTCCGTTGGTTGCCTTTTCGTTTTGTTGGTTGTTTCCTTTGCTGTGCAGAAGCTTTTTATCTTCGTAAGGTCCCAGTAATTCACTTTTGCTTTTAATTCCCTTGCCTTTGGGGATGTGTCGAGTAAGAGATTGCTACGGCTGAGGTCAGAGAGGTCTTTTCCTGCTTTCTCCTCTAAGGTTTTGATGGTTTCCTGTCTCACATTCAGGTCCTTGATCCATTTTGAGTTTATTTTTGTGAATGGTGTGAGAAAGTGGTCTAGTTTCAACCTTCTGCATGTTGCTGTCCAGTTCTCCCAGCACCATTTGTTAAAGAGACTGTCTTTTTTTCCATTGGATGTTCTTTCCTGCTTTGTCAAAGATGAGTTGGCCATACGTTTGTGGGTCTAGTTCTGGGGTTTCTATTCTATTCCATTGGTCTATGTGTCTGTTTTTGTGCCATAACTGTGTTGTTTTTAAAGGCAAGCAAATACTGCCTTAGGAAGTTATGGTCTCTGGGCAATCACTTCCTGGAGAAACCAGTAAGTAGTCAAGAGATTGAGGCTCTCTAATGAGTCAAGACTGACATCTAGTGGTGACTACCTCTGAACTGCAAATACAAATCTCAACTTTTAACAAAGCTCTTGGGCAAGTTGGCTGTCAATTCCAACAATTTATCTGCCTGAAACAAAATGCACCTATTAGTAAAAGGAGCTTTGCCATTTTCAAGTTATGTGTGAAAATATGTCCAGGATAAATCATTGATATTGAACTGAACTTATAAAGGAAAAGCAACTTCTTGATTCTGTCAAGTAAGTCTGTTTTGGTAAATTTCAAAGGTTATATGACTGATATGATGAGAATTCAGAGGTTCTGTGACCGATAGGATGAAAGTAAGTGGCCGTTACAAAATAGTTTATATACACCCAAAATGAAATGGGTAGTGATAAAATCTTAGCTTTTGGTGTGGGTTGAATGGTGACCCCTGAAAAGAGCAGTCCACATCCTAACCCCCAGAACCTGTGAATGTGATCTTATTTCGATAAACAGTCTCTGAAGATATATAAATTAGGAATCCCAGATGAGATCGTGCTGGATTATCCAGATGAGCCCTAAATCCAATGACAAATGTTCTCATAAGGGACACAGAAAAGAGGGGAAGACACAGGGAGAAGGAGTCAAATGCGAAGATGAAGGCAAAGATCAGACTTAATGCAGCCACAAGCCAGGAAACACCTGAAGCACCAGAAGCTAGAAGAGGCAACGAAAGAATCTCCATTAGACATTTCAGAGGGACTGTGGCTCTGCTGACACCTTGACTTCAGACTCCTAGCTTCCAAAAGGGTGAAAGAATAAATTTTTGTTGTATTAAGACACTCATTTTGTGGTCATTTGTGACAGCAGCCACAGAATACTAAAGATGTGATAGATAGATAGATAGATAGATAGATAGATAGATAGATAGATAGATAATAGATAGATAGATAATGGAATATTAGTAATCAAAATGAATGAAATCTTGCCACTTGCAACAACGCGGATGGAATTACAGTGTATTATGCTAAGCAAAATAAGTCAGTCAAAAGAAAGACAAACACCATGTGATTTCACTCATGTGGAATTTGAGAAACACAACAGATAAACATAGGAGAAGGTAAGGAAAAATAAGATTAAAAACTGAGAGGGAGGCAAACCATAAGAGAGTCTAAAATACAGACAGCAAACTCAGGGTTGCTGGAGGGTTTGGGTGTGGGGGAATGGGCTAAATGGGTGATGGGCATTAAGGGGGGCACTAGTAGTGATGAGCACTGGGTGTTATATGTAAGAGATGAATCACTAAATTCTACTCCTAAAACCATTATTACACTACACGTTAACTAACTTGGATTTAAATAAAATTTTTTAAAAAAGAAAACGAATGCAGTTTATTATTCCTTCCTCTGCAGCATACTCCTTCAGGAAATAAAAATAGCATGTTTAGGAATTAACTAGGTACCTAAAGTTTTTTGTTGTTGTTTGCTTGTTTTTGTTTCATTTTGTTTTGTTTACACAGGAGAGAGAATCGGCTTGACTTGAGGATGCCTCTCAAGGTAAAGTACTTCATTTTTGGCCAATACCAAATAAAATTAGGAGGTGCTTAATGATTTGGTCCAACAGAAATCAAGAGGAAAAAAGTAAAGCAGCCAGTAAACCTTTCCGGAACATTTGCTCAATTGGCGTGAAGAGCTTATACCCAAGCCTGAGACTGCTAGAAATAGATGCCTAAAGGTTTTTTTTTAATAGGATACATGTAAATTCATTAGTCTACAATACTACAGAATGCTACTCAGTAAATATTTCACTGCCTAACCATTATTTCTAAAAGTATTTTGGTTATCAAAATGTTTGTTTCAGAAGGTTCTCACTAAAAATGCTAAAGCTGAAAGACTAGTCAACTAAAAATCTCCTAAGAAAGTGAAGCAACAAGAATTTTGCCTAAATATGCATACGTGAAACCAGAATGACTCAAATGTCAAGTCCAGTTGGGACCATGTTGTAAATTCAACAGGAATTCAATTCATGAATTTCCCATCATGTGAGGTATCTGGAAGATATGTGAACACTGAAAACAACAATGTCAATACAATTGAATGCAGACATTAATAAACCTGTCGTTTGGATCAGCAGATAATCTTGTAACTGAATATTTGGATATTTGGGGGAAGGAAATGTACAAATCATCAAAGGCGGCAAATTCCCTTCAGGAATTGTGGTATCCACACATTGTATCACAGGTTTGGTTTGACTGAATAATGCATGAAGATGTCTGTTTTAAATTATTCACTGACTACAGAGTTGACAAGTAACCACTGAAGAACCAGGAGATTAGCCACCAGGAGCCTCCATTTGATGTCTGACTCAGTGAAGGCTGTTTTTTCTCTAGAGAATGAGAGGTTCTATGTAATATGAGACTAAGGAAGTAAGGTAGAGTCTGTGGTATGCTCACAAGATGTTGCTTTAAATGTGCTGATAGAATTCTGGAGCCCACGAGTCTACAAATGAGTGCCGTTGAAATCCACACCTGGGTCTATAGCACTTTGATATGTCAAAGGGGTAGGTTCTGCCATTTTTCTTACTAAGTATATTGAAACATAACACTACGTAAAATTTAAAATTACTCTGTAGGGTCAAATGAGCATTTTTTAAGAGAATGAACAATGTCCCTAGGAGAAGAGGGTGCTGTCTTTGTTGAATTGACTCCATTATTTTTCATGCATGTTGTTTTCAAAAATTTTTAGAGACACTTTAAAAGAAGGGAGCTTCTCAAACAATGATGGCTGTCATTTAATTAATCCATGATAAATAACATTGATAAAATAGATAAAAAATTGAAAGCTCAGAATGGTTGAAGAACTTTCTCCAACATCACAGAAGTAAGGTTCTTCTCTCCCAAAGCCTGTGCTACTTCCTGGTTGATGGCAATATGCTGCCTAATAGGACCTTAAAAAGTCTTTCTCATCAGCTGACCATGGGCCAAGAGCCTCTCTTCCCTAGTTCAAATGGACTCTGCTGGAACTCTGTAAAGGACCGTGTCTCTGCATCTTTACATATGCAACATCTATCACGGTGATCATTTATTTTAATAAATTTGGTTCTCCTTTTCTTCTTTTTTTTAAGTTTATTTATTTATTTTGACAAAGAGAGCAAGTTGGGGAGAGACAGAGAGAGAGAGACAGAGAGAGAGAGAGAGAGAGAGAGAGAGAGAGGATCCCAAGCAGGCTCCACACTGTCAGCGCAGAGCCCAATGTGGGCCTCAAACCCACAAACTGTGAGATCATGACCTAAGCCAAAATGAAGAGTCAGATACAACCTACTGAGCCACCCAGGTGCCCCTCACAGTGATCATTTAAACTCACTAAGTACTCAGTAAGTATTCATAAAGTACTCAATAAGTGTTTACTGAATGAACAAATAAAAGGTACAGAAAAAAGGAGGAGCATTTAAGAGAAAATATTTCAGGTGAATTTTCCACTTCCATACATAAGTGTCAGTCGTATATAAACAACCCAATAATGTTGATCCATAAAACACATCTAAGTAGCTCAACGTTCAATAAATGCAAACTATGGCAGTGTGAATCTGGATCACAATTTGGGAAACTTAGAGGTCGACGAAGAAGGAAATTTGATAACAGGCTTTTATAATGTTCAAGTGTATGACCCAAATAAATTATCCTAAAGTGATGTCCAAGGTTTGGCCCAAATGTGATGAAAATATAACAAAATCTGAGTTAGAAAGTAATTAGCAGTTTGATTATTTAAAATCACTGAATTTTCCTCCTCTGGTTTCTGGCTGGAGTACCACAAACCCTGCCTCCTCTCAGGCTTAGTTTCTGCCAACAGCCAATCTAAAGGATTACTCACCAAAGAAAATGACCTGTGCTGCCCAAAGCCATTGAGGACTCCAAACCCCTCCTTCCGCTCCCCCTGCTTAAGGTTGCCTCTCCTTTGCCCATGTAGCAACAGATGCCTAATGCCAGTGCTTCTGAGTATGTGAATCTCAGCATGGGGTTCAGGTTGGGTATTTAAAACCACTACTCAGAGTGCCTGAGTGGCTTAGTAGGTTGAACGTCTGATTCTTCATTTTGGCTCAGGTCATGATCCCAACGTCGTGGGGTTAAGCCCCAAATCAGGCTCTGCGCTGAGCATGGAGCCTACTTAAGATTTTCTCTCTCTCTCTTTCTCTCTACCCCTCTCCTCAGCTTGCACTTGCTCTTTCTCTCTTTCTCTCTCTCTCTCTGAAAAATAAAAATAAAAATAAAACAAAATAAAATAAAATAAAATAAAATAAAATAAAATAAAATAAAATAAAATAAAATAAAATAAAATAAAACAAAACCATACTCAATGCCTCTTGTCCCTTTCTGGATGAAATCCCAAAACAATTATATACCAACAGAATAGTTAGTCCTACTTTTATTTCACTCCGCAGCTCTGTGACCATTGACCTCTCTGGGCCTCACTTTCCTCATCTGTAGAGATAATAAAAGTACCTACCCACAGTGTTGCTGTGAGAATTAAATGAGGTGCTGTATATTTAGCAGTTAATTTATAGCTAGACAGCTACTAACTGGATAAATGAGATTATTATTTATTTTTGTTATTCTATTTCTTAGCATGAGATTAGCCACCAGGAGCCTCCATTTGATGTCTGACTCAGTGAAGGCTGTTTTCTCTCTAGAGAATGAGAGGTTCTATGTAATATGAGACTCAAGGAAGAAAGCTACAGTCTGTAGTATGCTCACAAGATGTTGCTTTAAATGTGCTGATAGAATTCTGAGTCATTTGGGTTTTTTGGGTTTTTTTTTCCTTTTGATCCTCACTTTTTGCTTTTTGGGGGCAGAAAAAAAATGGCAGTGGCAGATCACAGACCAACAGAAACTAAGAGCAGCAGTAGCAGCAAACACAGTAGGACTCATACACCATTTTCAGTAGCAGGTGCAGTTAATAGTTGATATTTTGTGGATAGCTTTGTGCCAGGGACTGTGCTAAGGACACAAATCTCAATTACACCTCTCATTGCCACTACTTTTATAATGAAAGATGTGCAGGGTGCCTGGGTGACTCAGTCAGTTAAGCATCCAACTTCAGCTCAGGTCATGATTTCTTGGTTTGTGGGTTCGAGCCTTGCGTCGGGCTCTGTGCTGACAGCTCAGAGCCTGGAGCCTGCTTTGGATTCTGTGTCTCCCTCTCTCTCAGTTCCTCCCTCACTCATGCTCTGTCTCTCTTTCTCTCTCAAAAATAAAGATTTAAAAAAAAATTTAGTGAGAGACGTGCTGGTCCTGGAGCAGTCAGACCTCTTCTGGCAAAAGGCTGCCTTGTCTCTGACCCAGTAAGTTGAGACATGTGTGCTTTCCTGAGGATCCTTCTAGATGCTCTGTCCACCTACTGGGACCCTAATTTGAGTGCTGTCCTAAGACTCTAAACAAAAAGCAAACTGGCGTTTTTTAAGCTGCATTATGCATAGCACTAAGAGTTCCAAATTCCACAGCACCTCCCTAGAAATGGCAAGGCAGGTGGCATGGCCAAGAACCTGAGTTCCAGGGCTCAGATCCCCCTTCACTCAGAGTAATTCTGTTTTGATCTGTTTTCTGCATTGACCACCCCCACCCCCTGACCTCATTCATAAAACATTTTAGACCAAAGGCTCACAGTTTTCAACAAACTGAAAGCCACTGCACTAAACTTGGTTTCTTTATGTGTAATGACAGTTCTACACTCTCTGCGGTGTTTTCATAACCAAACCAGTGTTTAATTCCTGAAGGTCTGCAAAGTCCTATGAAATTTCCAAAAATGTTTCTTATGTGAATATAAAACTTCATTTTTTATTTATCTTCTCATTCCTAGGTCTGTATTTTATTTAGACTTAAACTATCTTTATAGCTTGATTTTGATCAGGTATTAAGTTTGGCATATCCAAATTCGGAATAGTCTCTCATGATGTTCCTTTTTTTGTGTGTGGTTCAGGGAGAAGACTCCACTTCAATCAAACAGAGATATATTCATTTTTCACTTCTCTGGATACTGGTTTTCTAAGAGCATTTGAGTTTAGCAGTATACCCTCTAAGACATTATAGCTCTGCAAATCCCGTTCCAAGCATATGACGCTACAGTTGACGCACCATCGAGGTCTCCAAGCAGAGAAATTCCCAATGGCTGCCTTCATTGGTCCAGACTTACAAATGGTTGGGAAATCAAAACACCGTCACTACACATGAGTTATCTGCCTCTTGCTTCCAAGCAGACCCCTTTGTTTTAAAGCAGTGGCACTTATATAAACATCAGACTTATTCATCTTATGCTTACGCATGTGTGAAATTCTCAAATTATACAATCTTGGGTTGTTTAATGTTGTGACAGAAAAACCAACCCAACCGCTAAGAAGTCCAGTTAAAACAAAACTATAATCTTTTTCTTTTAAAATTTGGTGGGAGCAGGGAGACAAAGTGGAAGCTGTGTGTTCAGGACCTGTCTAGACCTCACCTTATGTGTCTTTTCATTGGGCTAGTCCCCACTGTACCTTTTATAGCCAAACTGTATCAAAAGTGTGTGCGTATGTGTGTATATGTGTTATAAAATATATATGTATTTACAAATAAATACATGTATTTGTAGTAAAGGATTGGGAGACCTCTAAAGACTGGAAAAGTACTAAATAATCTGTATTTTTTAAAAAAAAGGTTTTTTCAAAATATAGAGGGATAATGTCAATTCCTGCAAAAATACTCTTTTAGAAAAGGCCAATTTTCAATGATTTCAAGAGTTTATGCTATTCTGTCACAATGTCAGTTTTCAAAAGTAGCCAAAAGAAAAACAGAATAAATTATCTCCTAAACAAGATCTGCAGGCCCTTCACTGACTAAAAAATATTTCCATTCATTGCATTCAGCCCCCCTCCCCAATAAAAATAAAGCAACCTAGTGAGAGTGGTAGAGAGAAAGGTATATAGACAGATGTCTGTGGGGCAGGACAAGGGCAACCGTCTGGGGAGAGCTACCAGTGTTCTGAGCACATGGGTGCACTGTAAACATGCATTAATCAACTGCACATAGGGGCATGGCAATGGTAGGAAATATTACGTGTCCTTAAAAAATCTGGGGGTGTCTGGTGGCTCAGTCTGTTAAGCATCTGGCTTCAGCCCAGGTCATGATCTCATGGCTAGTGAGTTTGAGCCCCGCATCGAGAACCCCACTCTCTGTACTGACAGCAGAGAGCCCACTTCAGATCCTCTATCCCCTTCCCTCTCTGCCCCTTCCCCACTCACACTCACTCTCTCTCTCTCTCAAAAATAATAAAAAAAATTTTTTTACTCCACAGCACCTCCCTAGAAATGGCAAGGCAGGTGGCATGGCCAAGAACCTGAGTTCCAGGGCTCAGTTTTCACCTATTGTATCAATCAAGATTCTCCAGATACACAGAATGAATAAGAGATACACAGAGAGAGGTCTGGTTTATAGAACTGGCTCATGTGATTGTAGGGGTTACAAAGTCTGAAATATATAGAGCAAGCTAGCAGGCTGGAAATTCATTTAAGAGTAGATGTTGCAGTCTTGAGTCCAAAATCCACAGGGAAAGCCAGATAGGCTGGAAACTCAGGCATGATTTCCATGTTGGAGTCTTGAGGTAAAATTCCTTGTTCTCCAAGAAACCTCAGTCTTTGCTCTTTAGGCCTTCAACTGATTAGAAGAGGCCCAGACACATTATGTAGAGTCATCTGCTCCACTCAAAGTCTACCAACTATAAATGTTGATCACATCTAAAAAACACATTCACAGCAACATCTTGGCTGATGTTTGACCAGACATCTGGAAACCATGCCTAGCCAAGTTGACACATAGCATTAACAAGCAGTCATTATTCTCTTTTCTACTTTTTATTGCTATAAGTCAGCTTCCACCAGAAAAATCTTAGACACAAATCTGCTTACACAGTACTTGTATGTCCCTGACTAAAGATATCAGTAAGTTAAGCCAAAAAATTGTCCTTATTAGCCCAGGTTTTTCTCTCTTGCTAGATGTCATTATGGGTCATGGGGTTGACAATAATTAAAGATGTAAGGTCCTAGCACATGAAGAGAAACAAAGAGAAACACCCATAGAAGAGACAGAAAGTCTCAAATTCAAATGTTTATAGGGATTTAGCATATGATGAAGGTGGCATATCAAACCAGTTTGAAGAAGTCTATTCAATAAATGTGTTGGGGGGCACCTGAATGGCACATCAGTTAAATGTCTGACTCTTGGTTTTAGCTCAGGTCATGGTCTCAGGTTTGTGAGATCGAGCACCGAGTCAGGCTCTGCACTGACAGTGAGAAGCATGCTTGCGATTCTCTCTCTCTCCCTCTCTCTATTTCTGCCCCTCCCCCACTTGCATGCACACTCTTTCTCAAAATAAATAAATAAATAAATAAATAAAACTTAAAAAATATATATTTAAACTTGTTGGAACAACTAAATAACCAACTAGAAGGAATAAAATAAAACAAAATTGGATCCATACCTCACATCTTATGCCAGGATGAATTATGAATGGATCAAGGATTTCTAAAGTAAAAAGTAAAACTATAAATGTCCTTTTTTTAAAAAAAGACCTTGCAGTTATATAGAAATTCCTTTATAATTTTGGACTGTGAACAACCTTTCTAACTATAATTCAAAATCAATAAACTTGATATAAAAGGAAAAGGATGATAATTTGATGACATAAAACCTCATGGATAGAAATATGAAAAGCAAGTCAAAAGGCAATTTTGGTGAAAAAAATATTTGAAACGTCATAGAAGGCTAATCTCTCAGATACATAAAGATCACCTGGAAATCAATAAAGACCAACACAATAGAAAAATAGGCAAAGGAAATGAGCAGACAGTTCAGAAAACATTAGTATAAAATTAGGTTAAATCATATGAAATTGTAGTTTCTGTATTTCAAAATTGCATGGAAATTGACAATTTCATATAGTACAAACTAACAGCTATTAAAACATGAAAGAATGTTCAAACCAACTAGTAAAAAGAAGCGCAAATTTAAACATCATTATTGGATTGGCAATAAAAAAATTCAAAAGTTTGGAAACTCACCCTGTTAGTGAGGCTGTACGGAAATATGCATTCACATGTCATTGGTATTATCTTTAAATATATTTAAATATATCCTTGGAGACCAATTTGGCATATCTACTGAAATTACACTGCCTAAGGAATTCTACATTGGAGAATTTATCCTATGGCTATACTTACTCATGAGTAAACTGATGAGTGCACAATCTTACTCTTTTGAGCCTTGATTATAATAACAAAAGAGTGGGAATAAACCAAATTTCAAGCAATAGGGACCAGTTAAATAAACAATGGGTCACTGATACAGTGACATTCTATGCACCTTGTAAAAAAAGAAAGAGGAATTCCCTATATACAGATATGGTTAAGATCTCCAAAAAATATTCGGTTGAAAACAGTTGATTAAAAAAATACAGTGGGAAAAACACGATGCAAAACAGTGCAGACTGTGTCAAAAGGAATAAACATAAAACTCTTAATTCATATTTCTTTTATGCATAAAGAAACTCTGGAAGGATACTACATTAGAAATCAATAACACCATTTATGTAGAAAGGGGTTGGAACTACGTAGATTGGAGACTGAGATGAAATACATTTCCCGGTCAATCTTTGAATAATTTTGAACCAGGTGAACGCATTACCTGTTCAAAAAATGTAAAAGCAACCAACCAACCAATAAGTCTTGTGGTTGATTAATAAAGAATCTAGAGTAGATGTCCATTTATATGAGTTATATACCAGTTTATCTACATAGTTTGTGAGGCCTAATGAAAAATGAAACAGTGGGGCCACTTGTTAAAAAATTCTTAAGAATTTCAAGATGTCAGCAACAGAGCATTAACCAAGTGGGTGACCCTCCTAAACACAGGGCGTGTGAGACTACAAGTCACACAAGAAGTTGGCCCTTGTTGTATACATGACCATACTTGCCAGCAGAAAGAACTCAAGATACTGTTGTAGTTCCCAAAGGAAAACAACTTGCTTCTCTAAAGTCCCAGGCAGCAGAAGTCTTAGAAAAGTTTATTGTTAGGGTCAGGCGTAAGGCAGGGTAAAGATAGGAGTCAGAAGCTAAAAAATTTTAGCAGTCAAAGGCTTTATTTGGGAACTAAGGTCTCGGGCGAGGTTCCCTGACTCAGGCAGAGAGAGAGAGAGAGAGAGAGGAGTCAGGGAAGTCACCTCCAGGTGTGGTGGGGTGGGGTTTTAGGTCCGGGTGGGCCTTTTTCGTGTCAGGTCGTGCTGTCGCTCAGTGATTGGTTGACCTCCAATTCATTCTGGCACGCTACTAGGGGCTTTTCATTGGGTTGCGCTGGCAAGATGGCCGACCCCTCTACTGTGGTTCCAAGGACATCCTAACATTTATTTCCCCTGATTTCTCACATACTTTATGTCCTCATGGTTCCCAAGCAATTAACCCGAATATGCACTGATTTTAATCTAATGGGATTACTGTACACATTTTGGATTATAAATTTCTTCTCATCCAAAATGACAGAATCTTCAGGGGCGCCTGGGTGGCTCAGTCGGTTAAGCGTCCGACTTCAGCCAGGTCACGATCTCGCGGTCCGTGAGTTCGAGCCCCGCGTCGGGCTCTGGGCTGATGGCTCAGAGCCTGGAGCCTGCTTCCGATTCTGTGTCTCCCTCTCTCTCTGCCCCTCCCCTGCTCATGCTGTGTCTCTCTCTGTCTCAAAAATAAATAAAACATTTAAAAAAAAGTAAAAAAAAAAACAAAACAAAACAAAATGACAGAATCTTCATAAATGGTATTGTAGACAAGGTCAGGGTTTTTTCTGAAATAATCAAAGTTTTCATTTTACTGCACTCAGTTAAGTTGTTGAAACTAAATAAACCCCAGAGTCTAACGTGGTCCAAACTCAGCCTAGTGTTGCAATCAAAGAACTGTAGTTTGGCAGCCAAAAAGTAATGAAAAAAACTTCGAAGGATTTGGGGGTTTCTTTTTTTCAGCCTTCTAAGGAAATGCCAAAGAAGGAAATACATTCTTAATACCCAGACAGACATCTTTAAAGTCCCCTCCATTACTGCCTCTGCCTCCAAGCATCTGGGATAACTTTGCGAAAGTCTCTCCCTGCCCACTACTCTCCATCCCACACCCACATAGGATTTTTCTTCTCTACTTCATTTCTTTCTACCATCTTCTTCTCGCATGTTCAAGTGTGCATCATCCATGTCCATTTCTTGAGCACCCCATTACAGACATCTGAATAATTAAGGGCCCGAATGGGGTAGCAGGAACTTCCAGCAATGCCAGCATTTTTTTGCAGTGGCAAGAGAAGGGAACAAAGTGGTGCACACTCACAATTTTTGTCCCTGTTACAGTTATCAACACTACTGTTAACAGAAGTTCTCACAAAATAAGCCCAGCATATTCCTGAGGAAAAGTCACAGCTGAAAATTGTTTGGGAATGGAGTAATGAAGAACACGTGTTCTAACAAGGTCTTAAAAAAATGAAGTCAACATTCTAAATGAAATGTCTATGAACCAGATTTGTTTTTCCTCTAGAGCCTCTATAATCAGAGGCTCTGATAAATTTACTTGGTCTTCTGTGCAATCCAAACGAGCCCATGGACTGCCCGTATGGCACTCTGGTACCACTGAAGTTTAGATAAAGGTACTGCATTTTTTTTTAAGTGCAAAAAACAAAAACAAAAACAAAAACAAAAACCCTTAAACATTTTGTAATTCAAAATAAAGATGACAGCCAGATTTTTTTTAACTAACAACAAAATAATTCCAGTAACCAACTTGAATATGTGACATAATTTAAAATGTTGAAATCATTTTTGAATGTTGAAAATATTTGTAAATATTAAATCACTTTACATTTTTTTTAAGTTTATTTATTTATTTTGAGAGTGACAGAAACAGCACAAGTGGGAGGAGGCAGAGAGAGAAGGAGAGAGAGAGAATCCTAGGCAGGCTCTACACTGTCAGCACAGGGCCCAACGTGGGGCTTGAACCCACGAACAGTGAGTTCATGACCAGAGCCAAAACCAAGAGTCAAACCCTTAACTGACTGAGCCAGCCAGGCGCCCCTATGTCATTTTAAAATGTATGTCCCAACAATGATAAACTCTGTGGTGAAGAGATCATGGCACTTGGTAGGCTAATGGATCATAAACCAATAATCCTGTCCAAAAGTCTTAGCACTCAGAACACTTCATAATTTTAAGCTAGAGAGGCACAGAAAGAATGATTCTGCTACCAGGCTCAACTATGACCACACCACCTGAACACACTGCCTTTATCCCTGCATACTTACTAAGGGAAGGTGTGGGGAGAAAACTACCGTTTGTCAGGTGCCACATGCCCAATTCTAGACACTTTACATATCATATGTAATTCATGTTTCTCAAAATACCCTGAGGGTTAAATATACAGAAACCAGGGTTGTCATTTAATATACAGCTTCCCAGGCATTGCCCCCTGGAAATTCTGATTCAGATGTGCCGGGTTGGGGCCCAAGAATCTGTGCTTTTAACAAAACTTACTCTTGACTGCATTGCTGTGAAATGATGGTCAGTATTCCTGTCTTACAAAAGCAAGAAAATTGAAGTACTGAGAAATTAATTTTCTAGGACACCCAAGTGCACAACGTGTGTGTTCAGTCTCAGGGAAGTGGGTTGCGAAGCCAACTTTATCACTACGGCATGCCACAGGCCAATAAAACTCCATCTGCACACTGTGCCTGCAAGAGTAGTCCCAGTGTATGTCTACAGCAGCTCTAGCTCCCTGTGGCCTTTTTTCCCTTCCCATCACCTGCTCCTGATACCCAGCATTACAGGCTCTTGCATTATATTCCTCGTTCTTAAATAGTAGAATTTTGCCTAGTAGCTTGAACAAAAAGACAAACTAATGAGTACCATATGATATTTCCTAATTGTCTCTAACTATACCTCTATAAAGGAAAAAAAAAACAGTTGGTTAAAACCAAAACGTTTGGAAATTATAACTAGCAGTTTCTAATAGACAAAACTTGTTAGGAATCTGGAGGCTTCCCTTAGCTAAGTTGTTTCTCAGACAAAATACAGTCTCAAGTCCCTGGACCCTTCAGCTGCATAATATCTCCATAGATTCATCTGCATGACTTTACATTGTTTTATTTAAAAGTTCTGCTTCCTTATCTTGGAAGCTAGTGTATTTTTAGGTGCTACATGCCTTAAAAGTGTGTAACTATGAAAAATAACGTGACGCTGAAACAAGCAAAACCTTTGTCACAAAGTTGAAACTGAAGTTGTCCAAGAACTCAGCCAGTACATAGTGTTTCTGCCCATTCTGAATCCACAGCAGTTTTGTGAGCTCTTATCCCTCATTTGTTTTTGAGTACACATATCAGTATGTACTGTGGCGCAGTGTCTGTTTTCCAAAAATCCAGAAACATGAGTCAGCTGTTCGACTATTATCTACAAATTTGGTAAAGTACTGTATTCATGGAATCCGAGTGTGTTTTCCAGGAATTAACATCTCCATGCCTCCACACTGACTGTCCTCATTGGCATGTGAGGCTTCTGAAGTGTTCATTTCTTTTCTAAGGGAAGTTGACAGGATGGTTAATTATGGGCTCTCATTTAGTCAGAATGGTTGTACAATGCAAGGATTTAATACATTCAATACTCTGGTGAATGTAAAATGTCATATACCATGTGTAACATGACTGTAACTTAAGAATATCCTTTTAACTCTGTAAACTTGGTAGAAAATCATTGTAGGAGCCTCTTATGGGATGAATTGTGTCCCCTCAAGAAAGATACGTGAAGAAAAATAAAAGCCAGGAGGTGGTTCAAGATGGCATCATAGGAAAATCCTAAACTCACTTCCTCCCACCAACAAAAGACAACTAGGGTCACATATAGAACAGTTTCCTCTGAAAAGAATCTGAGGTTCTGAACATCCACAACAAAGGATATAAAAAGGCCACATCAAGGCAGGTAGGTGAGGCAGAGATGTGGTCTTACCAAAAAAACCCACCCTCGCATGAGAATCCACAAGCAGGGGAGATCTCACAAATATGGAAACTCTCCATGAAGAGTAAGGGCTTTGTGCCCTGCATCAGGCACCCAGCCCTGGGAACCTGCACTGGAGAGACAAGCTCCCAAAACGTCTGGCTTCGGAAACCAAAAGGGCTTGCTTCCAGGAGAACCATTGGGTTGCAGAGAAAGAAGATTCCACTCCGAAAAAAAAGTCTCACATGCAGACTCACTGGCCCCAGAACCCAGAGCAAAAGCAGTAGTTTGAAAAGAACCAACACAATATGCAATGGAAATTTATTTGCTAATTTTAAAGCTTCTGCCAGAGGGGCAAAGTCTGCCGGGAATCTCTCCAAGAATGAAGACATTGGAAGGCACCATTTTTAGACTGTCCCTCTACCTTGCAGCACCAGGGCTGGTAGATGCCATTCTTGCACTCTCTACCCTGCTTGCACCCTCCCCCCGCCCCTGCCACACCGCTGCTGCAGCACTACCATAAGCCATGGATGAGCACCCTGTCCCCCACCCTGTGCTGCTGTTGTGGCCCCACCTCCCAGGTCACTCTCATCCACAATACGAAGAAACAAGAAAAATCTCAGGGTGCATGGGTGGTTTAGTTGATTACGTGTTCAACTCTGGATTTCGGCTGAGGTCATGATCTCATGGTTACTGAGATAGCACAGAGCCTGCTTGGGATTCTCCCTCTCCCTCTCTCTCTGCCCCTCCCCAAACTGCACTCTCTAAATAAATAAATAAATAAATAATCTCAAATAAACAGTCTAACTTTATAAGTAAAGAAACTAAATAAAAAAGAAAAGAAAAACCCATATCCCTCTCAGAAACTCTTCCAAAAAATTGAAGAAAAAGAAACTCTCCCAAACTCATCTTATGAGGCCAGCATACCCTAATACCAAAGCAGACAATGATCACACACACACACACACACACACACACACACACACACACACAAAATACATGCCAATATCCCTAATGAACACAGTTGCAAAAATCCCCAACAAACTATTAGTAAACCAAGTTCAACAATATAGTAAAAGGATCATATACCAAAATCAAGTGGGATTTATTACAGGAATGCAAGGATGATTCAATATCCACTATTCAATCCATGTGATATATTACATGAAAGATAAATATCGTATGATCATCTCAACAGATGCAGAAAAGCATCTGACAAAATCTAACATCCATTTATGATAAAAACTCTCAAAAAATGGGTATAGACAAAACATACCTCAACATAATAAAAACCATATATGACAACCCCACAGTTAACATCAAACTCACTGGCAAAAAGCTGAAAGCTTTCCCTTAAGATCAGGAACATGACAAAGATGCCCACTCTCACCACTTTTATTCAACGTACTATTAGAAGTCTTGGCCAGAGCACTTAGGCAGGAAAAATAAGTAAAAGGTTTTCAAATTGAAAAGAAAAAAGTAAAACTATCACTCTTTGTGGATGACATGATTTCACATATAGAAAACCCTAAAGACTCCACCAAAACAAAATATTAGAACTAATAAATGAAGTCAGTAAAGTTTCAGGGTAAATCAATATACAAAAATCTGTTGTATTTTTATATGCTAACAATGAACTATCAGAGACAGAAATTAAGACTACAATCCCTTTTATACTTGCATCAAAAAAAAATAAATAAAATGTCTAGGAATAAATTTAACAAAGGTGGTAAAAGACCTAAATTCTGAGAACTATAAGACTGATGAAAGAAACTGAAGACAATACAAATAAATGGAAAGATATTCCATGCTCACAGATCAAAATAATAAATATTTTTAAATGTTCACCTTACCCAAAGCAATCTATAGTTTCAATGCAATCCCTATCAAAAGTCCAATGACATTTTTCACAGAAATAGAACAATCCTAAAATTTGTATAGAACTATAAAGACCCCAAATAACTAAAGCAATTTTCATAAAGAAAACCAAGCTGGAGGTATCATGCTCCATGCTTTCATGCTACACTACAAAGCTATAGTAATCAAAACAGTATAGTATTGGCATAAAAACAGACATACAGTTCAATGGAATTGAATAGAAAGCCCAGAAATAAAATCAAGCATATATGGTCAGTTCATTTCCAACCAAAGAGGTGAAAATATACAATGGGGAAAGGATAGTCTCTTCAGTAAATGACGTTGGGAAAACTGGATAGCCACATACAAAAGAATGAAACCAGACCACTATCTTACACCATCCACAAAAATTAACTCAAAATGGGGTAAAGATTTGAATGTAAGACCAGAAACCAGAAACGTCCTAGAAAAATACATAGACATTAAGCTTCTTGACTTGGCTTTTGGCAATATTTATTTGGATTTGACTTTAAAGGCAAAGGCAATAAACTAAAATAAACAAATGTTGGGACATATGGAAAGCTCAGTAGGTTGAGCGTCCAACTCTTAATTTTGGCTCTGGTCATGATCCCCCATGAGATAAAGTTCTTCATTGGGCTCCACACTGAGCATGGAGCCTGCTTGAGATTCTCTCTCTCTTTCCCCCTCTGCCCCTCTCTCCTACTCAGATACTTTCTATATACATTAATTAAACAAATGAATCTACATCAAGCTAAAAATCTTCTGCACAGTGAAGGAAAACACAAATAAAGAGCAATCACCTTCTGAATGAGAGAAGACATTTGCAAATCATGTATCCAATAAGGGATTAATATCCAAAATATATAAAGAACTCCTACAACTCAATAATGAAAAAAAATTAATTAAAAATGAGTAGAGGCTCTAAATAGACATTTTTCCAAAAAAGACATACACAGATACCAACAAGCACATAAAAAAGATGCTCAGCATCAATAATCACCAGGGAAATCCAGATCAAAACCACAATGAGATATCATCTCATACCAGTCAGAATGGATAATATCAAAAAGACAAAAATCACAAGTGTTGGCAAGTATACGGAGAAAAGAGAACCCTCGTGCATTGTTGGTAGGAACATAAATTGGTGCAGACACTGTGGAAAACAGTATCGAGGTTCCTCAAAAAATTAAAAATAGAACTACTATATAATCCAGCAATTCCACTTTTGCATACTTACTCAAAGAAAGAAAAAAACACTAATTCAAAAAGATATATGTAGTCCTATGTTCACGGCAGAAGTATTTACAATAGCCAAGATATGGAAACGTGTCCATCAGTAGATGAATGAACAAAGAAGATGTGTATTACACTAAGTGAATAAGTCAGAGAAGGACAAATACCATAAGATTGTACTGATCCATGGAATCTATAAAACAAAACAAATTAACAAATCAAACTCATAGATGTAGAGAATAGATTGTTGGCTGCCAGAGGGGAGCAGGGTTGGTGGATGGGTGAAGGGTATTAGGAGGTATAAAATTCCAGTTGTAAAATAACTAAGTCATATAGTCAATAATATTGTATTACAAGTTTGAAAGTTGTTAAGAAAGTGAATCTTAAAACTTCTCATTACAAGACAAAAAAATCTGTAATTGTGTATGGGGATAGATGGTAACTAGACTTGTTATGGTGACCTTTTTGCAATGTATACAAATGTATGTTGCACACCCAAAACTAATATAATGTTGTATGTTGATTATATCTCAATTTTTTAAAAAAGAGAAACACACTACACACACACATACACACACACACTAAAGGCCTGATGCCCAGTAACTCAGAATGAATACAACTTTACTTAGAAACAAGGTCACTGAAGATGTAATTAGTTAAAACGAGGTCACACTGGAGTAGTTGGAACTTTACTCCAGTATGACTGGTGTACTTACAAAAAGGATAAACTTGGGACACAGAAACAGACATGTACAGAGGGAAGATTATGTAAAGAGACACACAGGGAGAAGAAAAATCATAAAACAGAGATTAAAGTTACCCTGCCACAAGCCAAAGAATGCCTACGGCCACTGGAAGTTAGAGACAAGGAAGATCCTCTCCCAGATGGTTCAGAGGGGGACATGGCCCCTTATAGCTGTATTTGGTACTTCTAGCTCCAGAACTGTAAGACAATAAATTTCTATTGTTCCAAGATACCCTGTTCCAAGATACATTTGCTCATATTTTTGCATCTGTGACTGCTGGAAAACGTCAGAGGGAGCCAGAACTGAACTGAGATCCGTTTTTAAGTAAACTTATCCAGCTCAAAGGTTTAATGCCATTTATATCATATGACTTCCAAAGATATTATCCATACTCATGACCTCTCCCAGAGCTCAAGAATCAAATCTCCCTGGATAGCTCCTCTTGACTGTCTACTGACATCTCAAAATTAGCATGACCAAAGCAGGATTTTGAATTCAATACCCACCCAACTTTCCCGTAGTCTACTCCAGCTAAGTAAATGACATCACCATCTACTAGGTTTTTCAAGCTAAAACACTGGAGTCGTCTTCTACCTTCCCTATTACCATATGCAATTCATTTGTGTGTCCTCTTAAGTTCTACCTCCAAAATAAGTCCAGGTCAGTTCCCTGAGAGACTCACTGTGAGATGGAGATTTGTAATAAAATATTTCAGTAAAAAACATTATCGGGAATTTGATAGGGATTGCATTGAAGGTATACACTGCTTTGGAATAATATGGACATCTTAATCAAATTAGGTCTACCAGTGAGCACAGGATGTTTATCCATTTATTTGCATTTTCTTTAATTTTTTTCAGCAATGTTTTATAGTTTCCAGTGTACAAGTTTTTCATCTCCTTAGTTAAGTTTATTCCTAAGTGCTTTATTATTTTGATACTGTTATAAATGACGCTATTTTTCTAATTACTTTTTTGGATTGTCCACTGTTAGTATATAAACACAAAACTAATTTTCGTATGCTGATTAATTCTTTTATTGGTTATGACAGAACCAATTTTTTTATTGGTTATGGTTCTTTTTATTGGTTATCCCACCCTTTGGAGGGATTCCTTAAGGTTTTCTACATCTAAGATGGTTGAATTGAAGAAGTGAAAGCACTCATCCTTGCCTTGTTCCTGATCTTGAAGGAAAAGCTTTCAGTCTTTCACCATTGAGTATGATATTCACTGTGGGTTTTTAATATATGGCTTTTATCGTATTAAGGTAGTTTCTCTGTTTACCCATTTTGTTGAATGTTATCATGAAGGGGTGCTGAATTTTGTCAAAAACTTTTTCTGCTTCAATTGAGATTATGGTTTTTTTGGTTTCATTCTGTTAATGTAGTGTATTACATTGAGCGGTTCTCCGATGTTGAATAGCCAAATTATGGAAAGGCCCAAACTCAAAATTATGTGGAGCCCAAACATCCATTGACTTATGAATGGATACAGAAGACGTGGTATTTGCACATTTGTGCCATTTGCAACATGGATGGAGCTAAAGAGTATTATGCTAAGCAAAATAAGCCAGTCAGAGAAAGACAATTACCATATGATTTCACTCATATGTGGAACTTAAAAAACAAAACAGATGAAGATAAGGGAAGGGGGGAAAAAAAGAGAGGGAGATAAACCATAAGAGACTCTTAACTACAGAGAGCAAACTAAGGGTTGATGGAGAGAGGTAGGCAGGGGGATGGGCTAAATGGGTGATGGGTATTAAGGAGTGCACTTGTTGTGATGAGCACAGGGTATTATATGTAAGTGATGAATCATTAAATTCTACTCCTGAAACTAATATTACACTAGATGTTAACTAACTAGAATTTAAATAAAATCTTGAAACTAAATCCCACTGGTCATCACATGTGATCCTTGTAATGTGATGTTAAATTTGGTTTGCTAGTATTTGGTTGAGGATTTTTGCATCAATGTTCATGAGGGATACTGCTTTGTAGTTTTCCTATAGTGCCTTTTTCTGGCTTTGTGATCAGAGTAATGCTGGCTTCACAGAATGAGTTAAGAAGTGTTCCCTCCTCTTCAATTCTTTGGAAGAGTTCGAGAAGGACTGACATTAATTCTTCAAATGTTTAATAGAATTCACCAGTGAACTCATAAGATCCAGGACTTTCCTTTGTTAGAAGATTTTTGATTACTGTTTCAACCTCCTTACAAGTTATAGATCTATTCATATTTTCTATTTCTTCATAATTCACTTTTAGTACATTTGGTGTTTCTAGGGATTTGTCCATTTCATCTAGTTATCCAATTTGTTGGCATGCAGTTAGTTGTTCAATGTGTTATGCTTTTTGGTATTATTATAACCAGAATTGTTTTGATTTCATTTTCCAATTTTGTACTGCTATGATATGAGACACAACTGATTTTTTAACATTAACCTTATATCCTACGAACTTGTTAAATTCATTTATGTATTCTACTGGGCACTTTATAGATTCCTGAAGATTATCTATGTAAACCATCCTATCATCTACAAATAGAAACAGCTCCACTTCTTTCTTATGATTTTTGTCTTTTATGTAAATGCATTTTAACCAATTCAATGTAAAGGTTTTAAGTAAGAGAATGATATTTTAAATTTTCACCAAGATGTCATTTTTAAAGCTCTCAAAGGCTTAAGATTAAAACTGTCATTGAATTCAGCAAATGTTTATGTACTCTATTCCTACTGTGGCAATAAAGCAGAATAAGATTCTGTTCTATATGAATTGTCCTAAAGGAATTCACAACTCACTACAGAAGTGATATGGAAGTTGTAACTTCAAAAGCTGGGAGGGATTGCTAGTCAGTCACATAAAGCAAAGAAATGTTTTTGGAGAACAAGACATCTGAAATAGCCTTTGAAAAAAGAGTGGCATTCAGATTAATAGTAGGAAAGATTCAGAAACAGAGTAAACAAAAGTACAGATGGAGAGATATGCAAAATATGTTCCAAAGATAGAGACAGACACCAAATCAAATTGTTATAAGGAATACTGGCAACTACCGGCAGAAGGTCTCACATGACTAGCTACTCGGGTTGAATTTCCTGTCCTACTTACTTAAAGATTATCAAGCAGGAAAGCAGGACAAGAGGCAATCTCCCAACTAGACCACAGTCCAGGAAAGCCAGAACTTTGAGAGGAGATCATAGATATAAATATCATTACCACTGGCAGTCCACATAAGGGTTGAACGGTTTTTCTGTGCCGGTGTTTATGCAAAGCCAAATAAGTAATGTTCCTGATGACATCCCGATAACTCCATTTAAAATTACATAGCTGGAAGTGCCCATATCAGATTCTATGTTGTAAAAATGACTTAATGTAAGGCTAACATACATTTGACATTCCGAAAAGAGGGGCACCTGGGTTAAGCGTCCAACTTTGGTTCAGGTCATGATTTCACGGCTTGTGAGTTTGAGCCCCGCGTCGGGCTCTGTGCGGACAGCTCAGAGCCTGGAGCCACTTGAGGTTCTGTGTCTTTCTCTCTCTCTCTCTCTCTCGCTCTCGCTCTCGCTCTCTCTGCCCCTTCCCGCTCACACTCTGTTTCCCTCTGTCTCTCAAAACTAAATAAACATTAAAAAAAAATTTAATATTCCAAAAAGAGGAAGCACTTCTGCCATGTGGATGAAATTGTTCAGGAAAAAAAGTCTTTCATTCTAAAGGTTTTCTTAAAATGCTTTGATATAGTGCGCTGAAAACTCATTCTAAAGCTACTAATTACAGAGATAATTTATAAGGAGTTCGATCTTTTTTTTTTAATTTTTTTTAATGTTTATTTATTTTTGAGAGAGAGAGAGAAACAGAGCACGAGTTGGGGAGGGGCAGAGAGAGGGTGACACAGAATCCGAAGCAGGCTCCAGGCTCCGAGCGGTCAGCACAGAGCCTGACACAGGGTTCAAACTCACAAGTCATGATATCATGACCTGAGCTGAAGTCAGACGCTTAACCGACTGAGCCATCCAGGCACCCCAAGTGTTAGATCTATCTTAAGTGCCACCCAAAAAGAATTTCATCTTTGAAATTAAAAAAAAAAAAAAAAGTCTGAGAGACTCAGAAAAATGCTTTAAGTAGTTTTATCAGTATCTGGGTATAAATCTTCTTACATTCTCTCATTGCCTTGATCTCCCACATAGTCTCATGGTCTACAAGACTACTGAAATGGTACATTACAAAACCCAACAAATCTGAATGCCTGGAGCCGTGGCCATGGTGCAAAAAGAGATTCCCTCAGTCCAGTGCCAGTGCTCTGCCCTGCCCTGCCAGAAATGTACTCCTCTCTACCTACTAGCATCCATGCCTCTGGTTCTTGGGAAGACCATTTTTGGAAAGAGCCCTAAATTAGGCTCCCCAACAGCACACACACCTTTTGTGCCAGCTCAAGCAGCAGTAATTTCCCTTTGGTCAATCGGGGTTCAGCCAGTAAAACAGAAGCCACTCTAAGTATTTCAGCCAAGAAGTTATTTTAATAAAGGGATTCCGAAACTTGAAAAACTGTTTAAAGGACTAAGGGAACAACAGTCATGGAAGCCTCTATCTACATTCAGTAAATCAGGAAAGGCAGAAATCCCAAGAAATTTCCACCAGCATCAGAGTGAGTAAATCTCAGAACACCCACTAGCCATTTGCAAAATCTCACTTCTGTCATCTGCTGGTGCTCAGTCACCTGCAGCCAAAGACCAGTGACTCTTCCTTCTCTTCTGCTTTCCCAAACTCACACACATGCCTCACACCGAAGGAATATAAGCTGGAACCTGCTGACAAGGTAAACTGGGAAATTTAATTTTTAGCATTCCCTACAATGCAGTGAGAAGCTTCGAAAGGCAAGGACATTGCCGAACACCAATATCCAGCACACCTTTATTCTCTTCACAATCCACAGCTAAAAGCATTCCCAGGAAATCCAGATTCATTCCTTCATGGTATTCTCATAGTGATGATTTCCCTCCAGAGATTCAGTTCAGTGCTCTTCCTTCCCTATGCTGTGTTCTTCTGGTCCTACTTGTAACCATATCTGCTTCCCCCTGGAAACCGTGCCTCATCTTCCAAAGAGCTACTTTTCCAGAGTTCAAATAATGGTGTGTGGGCTATTGTGGGTGAAGAGGTAGGGGAGAAATAGTGTGGAGAAGCTTTCACTAAACTCAAGATGAAACACCTAACATGAAAATAATAGGTTGTGCAAAATATACTGAATGGTGCTCCAGTTAGCCAGCCTAGTACATACAAACAATCAAGAAGTGTGTACGTTACTTTAGTTCAGAATATTCCAACTCAGAAAGAATCCACAAAGTAGGTAGAGATCTGTTGTGTGTGATCCCCATTATTCCACTCATCCTCCACACCCATTGCACACATATCTTTTATAGTAATTCAATATGTGTCTGACTCTCTTATGTGTCTGACTTTCTCACTGTATTGTGAGCTACATGAGTGCAAGTATCATGGTTGGCTAATCTTTGTATCTCTGCTGCATAATGTGATACCAACTATATAGCAAGATTTCCATGAATAAATTGAATAGGAAGATGGAGCTTAAAGAGTTTTCTACCATATCTCCAACTGGCTGTTCAATGTTCCTGTGTGTATATCACTTCATCACTTCAAATATAATATATCCAAAATAAAATTCATTTATTTCTTTAAATCTTTTCCTCTCAATAATAGTGATTTTTTTTTTAAATGGATAAATCCTCAGACCAAGATGTTTTATGGATCCATTTAAGAAGAGATGTGGGAGGGGCACCTGGGTGGCTCAGTCGGTTAAGCCTCTGACTTCGGCCCAAGTCATGATCTCACAGTTGGTGAGTTCTAGCCCTGCGTCAGACTCTGTACTGACAGTTCAGAGCCTGGAGGCTGCTTCAGATTCCGTGTCTCCCTCTCTCTCTGCCCCTCCTGTGCTCACACTCTGTCTCTCTCTCTCTCAAAAAATCAACAAAAGCATTTAAAAATTCAAAAAAAAGAAGAAGAAGGAGGAGGAGGGGAAGGAGGAGAGATGTGGGGGGGAAATGGAATGAGAAAAGATTTTCCATGAAGATAGAAATGAAGATTATTGTGCACTAGGCAACAACTAATGGTGATATAGCCAGAGGAATTGATGGCATCTTTAAAGTATTTTAATACTTATTGCATATACTGAATAATGGTATTTCCAGGTTTATTTCATAATGATACAAAATTTTAGGAGCAATTTTAAGTATTACCACTTCAACGCCAAATTTCATGAAAAGCCCCAAAAGAGACATAAATAAGGACAAGTTACCACCATCATGTTAGAAAAAAAGAAACTGTACCATCTGAAGACATTTTGAGGACTCTCTGAAAGGTGATCAGCCGAGAGAATCCTATCTCTAGAGTCACAAAACTGAAAAGAGCCTCAATAGAAAACACATATAGAAGAAGGCTACATGCAGCTCGGAAAGTTCTGGAGTCAACAGATAAAATAATAGGGAAGGGTCTGAAGGCAGCTTTGAAGGTTCAAAGCTGGCTAGTCACTCCCACATCCTGCTGAACAGCTGCGAGGAGAGATACTGGCAACTGGGCTAAAACACTGATGTTAGGGCCCAAGACCAAGGTGGTTTCCAGGTAGAAACTAACCCAAGGAAGAGCCCAGAACCTCCCTACATAGCACCTATCAGCCAACTGTGCACTCCATCTCTCCCACACGATCACTAAAGATGAGCGAGCTACAGTTACCACAATCAGCATTCTCACACACATGACAAGGACAAAGATGGGAAAACAACCAAAAATTACCAAACACTTGAGTAAAAGCAACACCATCAAAGAACGGCACCAAATCCAACCAACCAAGTAACTAATAGCTGAGAAAATAATAGAATAATCACAAGGGAAAGGAATTTCAGTAAAATGTATATATAATTTTTACGGACTGAATTGTGTCCCTTTACTTTTTCCCCTTTTTAAAGTTTATTTATTTGAGAGAGAGAGAAGAAGCAGCAGGGGAGGGACAGAGAGAGAGGGAGACAGAGGATATGAAGCAGGTTCCTCACTGACAGCAGAGAGCCCAATGTGGGACTTGAACTCACAAACCACGAGATCATGACCTGGGCTGAAGTCGATGCTTAACCAGCTGAGGCACCCATGTGCCCCTTTGTGTCCCTTTAAAATTGGTACCTTGAAGCCCTAAATCCCAATATCATAATATGTGATTGTATTTGGAGACAGGACTTTTAAAGAAGTAATTAAGTTCAGTGATGTAATCAGGATGGGCCCTAATCCGATCTGACTGGTGTCCTTACATAAGAAGAGGAGCTTGGGACACAAATGGAACACCAGATATGCCCAGGCACAGAAGGAAGACCATAGCAAGAGGCAGCCATCTGCAAGCCTAGGAGAGAGACCTCAGAGGGAGCCAGCCTCCAGAACTGTGAGAAAATAAATTTCTGCTGTTGAAGCCACCAAGTCTATTCTATGGTTTTGTTATGGCAGCCCTCGTAAGCTAAATCAACAATGGTGTTTTCAGAGAGAAATCAGGGAATATTGCCAAAAAATCCCCCCAAAATACTCCAAAAACTAAAGAGTTCAGAAATTTAAAATGTTACTGTTGAATTTTTTTTTTAATTTTTTTTTCAACGTTTTTATTTATTTTTGGGACAGAGAGAGACAGAGCATGAACGGGGGAGGGGCAGAGAGAGAGGGAGACACAGAATCGGAAACAGGCTCCAGGCTCTGAGCCATCAGCCCAGAGCCCGACGAGGGGCTTGAACTCACGGACCACGAGATCGCGACCTGGCTGAAGTCGGATGCTTAACCGACTGCGCCACCCAGGCGCCCCTCTGTTGAATTTTTTTTTAAGTTACCTAAATAGAATACACATAGCTGAAGAATGAACTGGTGAACTGGAAGAGGAAAAAGGAAACTAAGCAATTCTCTCAAAATGTTGCACAAAAGAAAAATGAGATAGAACACACAAAAGAAGAACTCAAAGACACAGAGAACATATCCAGGACTTTCAACAGCTGTCTGACAGGTATCCCAGGGTGAAAACAGAGATAACAGAAAAGAGGAGATAGCATAGAAGTTATTGCAGAAACTTCCCCAGAGCTTAAGAAATACATGAGACTCTTCATTCAAATGCCCCATGAAGTGCTCATCAGAATGAATAAAAGAACCACAGTAAGTCACATCTACCATGACACTTCAAAAATCCAATGATAAAAAGAAAATCCTAAATACTTGTGGAGACAGGGGAAAGATTATCAACTGAGGAATGGGAATTAGATTACTACCTATCATTTCAACAACAACACTGAATGTGAGAAGATGCTGGATTACCATATTCAAAATTCTACAAATAAGCAACAGTGAACCTTGAATCTTATGCCAACCAAATTTCAAATGGAAACGCAAAAGAAAGACATGATCAGATACAGAAGAACTCAGAAAACTTATGTTTCTGAAGTAATTTCTCAAGGGATGCATTCCAAAAAGAATTAAAACCTAAATATAAGAAAGAAAAAGATGTGGAATACAATAAAATGTGGAAAGCAAGGGGCACCCAGGTGGTTCAGTCAGTTGAGCATCAGACATCAACTCAGGTCACAATCTCAAGGTTGGTGAGTTCGAGCCCCACATCGAGCTCTCTGCTGTCAGCTCAGAGCCTGCTTCAGATCTTCTGTCCCCCTCTCTTTGCCCCTCTCTGGGTTGCGCTCTCTCAAAAATAAAAGAAAAAGAAGGGAAATGAGGGATCTTATTGAGATTAGTAATTATACCAAATAGCTACGAATAGATGTCTGATGGAGTAAAGAAGAGGTTTATGTCAGGAACAGAGAGCAATGAACTTCCTCAGCTGCCCCTTCCATCAATGGCCATTTGTGCCGGGGGAAAAAACACAACAGTGATCCACAGTATAGACTGAGACTAAAGTCCCAGCTCCCCATTTACTGGCTGTGTGACCTTCTTCACCATACTTCCCTTCTTGGATTTGTGGTTTGTTCATTGTTTAAGTGGAATTAAACACCTTGTAAAATTGCTATGCCGTTAAATAAAATAAGGTAAGCCTCCCTTGATGACCCATCATCTGCACTTCTGGACAGACATATAGAGTGATATTGATATCACTGGGACCTTCCCCCTCCTTCTGCTTTTCTCTTCCTCTTCTTTACTCATACTCTCCTTAGGAATTTTCAGTGAATCCAAATTTTGGAACAGTTGTAGAGATAAGTTGTCATGGTGAGCTTGCCACAGCCAGGCCCCTATTGTGTCTTTCCCAGAACCTCATAGGACCTTCACCACAGCCCAAGGGGCTTGGTGTGAAACACTGGCAACATCAACTTGCTTCACCACTGATCACCACCATCTTTAGATTAAGAATTATTGTTTTTACATCCTCCAATTCATGTTGGGTTGCTCCCAGAAAAGAAGGGGATAGGACCACAGAGAAGGGCATCAGTACTCATTTCTTAATGCCAAAAGTAACAGAATTACAGAGGCCTGTTGTTGCTGATTTAAAAGTTGTTGTTTATGTTGAATCATCACCTGTATTTGTTGTGTTGTTTAAGTGTTTCTCCTTATCTGTCACTTCCTTACCACTTCTAAGCCTCAGAACTGTGAGCTATCTGTAATCAGTCATTAATGTTTTAGTTGCCTTCAGTCAGTGAATACTTGAAAAAACTGGGAATTCTTGAAGATCTGGTAGTTACTCAAGAAAAAGCCAACAAATAATAGGGTACAGAAAAACCTCAAATAAAACTAGACAGGTATTGTCAGATATGCATGGTACAAGGATACACAAAGTCTTCTGTCTTGCAGAGTCAAAATGTGCCATCTAAGTCGAAAAACAACCATATAGTTTATTAACTTCAAAAAATTATAAGCATTTAAATTTATGCCATTTATGTATTTTAAGTATTTTTATTTACTTTATATGTGAAGACATTTATTAACTTTTTTAATTTAATCATAGGTAAAAGTCAATAATTAAAAAACAAATACATGAGAATATTTGTACAGTTTTTTGGCTTATTGAATTCCTAGTTAGTGGAGGATTTACCCCTATCGTCCTTGAGCCTTCCACCTTTACTTTCCAATGATTTCTTTAAAAAATCATCCCAGGTCCTTGACTCAATAGGTACATCATGCTTAAGGAGGACAACTATTTTTACCAATAACTTCTTATTTTAAAATGGCTCAGATGAGGGGCACCTGGGTGGCCCAGTCAGTAAAGCAACTGACTCTTGGTTTCAGCTCAGCTCATAATCTCATGGTTCATGGGATCAAGCCTCATGTCGAGCTCTGCACTGACAATGTGGAGCCTACTTGGGATTCTCTCTCTCCCTCTCTCTGTCCCTCCCCCACTGGTACTCTTTCTCTCTCTCTCAAAAAAATAAATAAGCATTAAAAAAAAATGCCTCAGATGGGACAGAGCCCACTCTCCACGAAAACTTGATGGAGGCCATTTCCTTTTTTTTTTTTTAATGTTTATTAATTTTGTTTTGTTTTTTTTAAATATATATTTAATTATTTATTTGTTTTAATATATGAAATTTATTGTCAAATTGGTTTCCATACAACACCCAGTGATCATCCCAAAAGGTGCCCTCCTCAATACCCATCACCCACCCTCCCCTCCCTCCCACCCCCCATCAACCCTCAGTTTGTTCTCAGTTCTCAACAGTCTCTTATGCTTTGGCTCTCTCCCACTCTAACCTCTTTTTTTTTTTTTTCTTTTTTCCTCCCCCTCCCCCATGGGTTCCTGTTAAGTTTCTCAAGATCCACATAAGAGTGAAACCATATGGTATCTGTCTTTCTCTGGATGGCTTATTTCACTTAGCATCACACTCTCCAGTTCCATCCACGTTGCTACAAAAGGCCATATTTCATTCTTTCTCATTGCCACGTAGTATTCCATTGTGTATATAAACCACAATTTCTTTATCCATTCATCAGTTGATGGACATTTAGGCTCTTTCCATAATTTGGCTATTGTTGAGAGTGCTGCTATGAACATTGGGGTACAAGTGCCCCTATGCATCAGTACTCCTGTGTCCCTTGGATAAATTCCTAGCAGTGCTATTGCTGGGTCATAGGGTAGGTCTATTTTTAATTTTCTGAGGAACCTCCACACTGCTTTCCAGAGCGGCTGCATTCCCACCAACAGTGCAAGAGGGTTCCCGTTTCTCCACATCCTCTCCAGCATCTAGAGTCTCCTGATTTGTTCATTTTGGCCACTCTGACTGGCGTGAGGTGATATCTGAGTGTGGTTTTGATTTGTATTTCCCTGATAAGGAGCGACGCTGAACATCTTTTCATGTGCCTGTTGGCCATCCGGATGTCTTCTTTAGAGAAGTGTCTATTCATGTTTTCTGCCCATTTCTTCACTGGGTTATTTGCTTTTCGGGTGTGGAGTTTGGTGAGCTCTTTATAGATTTTGGATACTAGCCCTTTGTCCGATATGTCATTTGCAAATATCTTTTCCCATTCTGTTGGTTGCCTTTTAGTTTTGTTGGTTGTTTCCTTTGCTGTGCAGAAGCTTTTAATCTTCATAAGGTCCCAGTAATTCACTTTTGCTTTTAATTCCCTTGCCTTTGGGGATGTGTCGAGTAAGAGATTGCTACGGCTGAGGTCAGAGAGGTCTTTTCCTGCTTTCTCCTCTAAGGTTTCGATGGTTTCCTGTCTCACATTCAGGTCCTTTATCCATTTTGAGTTTATTTTTGTGAATGGTGTGAGAAAGTGGTCTAGTTTCAACCTTCTGCATGTTGCTGTCCAGTTCTCCCAGCACCATTTGTTAAAGAGGCTGTCTTTTTTCCATTGGATGTTCTTTCCTGCTTTGTCAAAGATGAGTTGGCCATACGTTTGTGGGTCTAGTTCTGGGGTTTCTATTCTATTCCATTGGTCTATGTGTCTGTTTTTGTGCCAATACCATGCTGTCTTGATGATTACAGCTTTGTAGTAGAGGCTAAAGTCTGGGATTGTGATGCCGATGGAGGCCATTTCCAAAGACAACCTCCTTGACTTCAGGAGAAGGCATGGAGCAGGGTGGCCTGAATCTCTGCGCTCCCTGCATCCCCGCATTGGGGGAGAAGCTTCAACCAAGTTCTCCAGGAGACCTCCATCCTGCAGGTGGCAATGGCGGTAACTTCCATAGACTGGTCTTCTAATGTGGACCCTGGCCCAGTCTCCTCCCACCCGTGGGGGAGCCACTTCAGGGAGGTCTTGACCTCTCCCTTCTCAAACAGGGTAGGGATGGAGGCAGAGGTGCTCTGCTAGGTGGGGTCTGAGGGAGGCCATGGAGGCAGGTCCAGTCCTGAGGACAGGCCATTCCAAGGGCAGGAAAGGTGGAGAGGAAGCTGCTGGGACACAGGTCCTCAGCCTGAAGGGTATGCACAGACTCAGATACAGAGGTGAGACCCAAGCTCCTTCCAGCGGGGCCTCAGGCCCGAACACTGGGATCAGCCCCATTCAGATTTTACACCCAAGTGTACCGGTCAACTTGAAGCAGCTTAGACGGACACTCTCTGGGTCTTGTCCTCACATCCCCCTGGCCGGCTACCTGACAGGGCTGAACGTCACAGCTCTAGCATCTCCATCAAGCAGCATTCCTCTTCTAGCTCCTTTCAGACAATCCTATTTCTCTACAGTATTAAAAGAAGAGCAGGATCTGGGGACTGTGTGTCACACCTGTGGCCACCTTCTTGGTCCGCTGAGGGGGTTTCAGAGGCACCTTATGTGGTTGCCAGCACACCTGGTACTTTTTTGAGAGGAGTGTATGTGGGAAGCAGCCTGGCCTGGGATCAGAGACTGTCTCCCACCACACCAAGCAACAACACATAGAGGGGAGGACAGTCCCTCCCCTCACAGTGGGAGACTCTTAATCCCCAAACCCCCATCTCCCCTAGCCTGCCTCAGTGCCTGAGATGCCACCATTTGCATCCTCTTTCTGGTTAAGCTAGAGAATCCTTATTTCACTGCAAATATGCTTGTGTTTCTCATGAAGCCATTGTCCATCCTGAGGAAAGCTGGCTGGCTCAGATCCGATTGGCATCACAGCAGTGGTCTAGAGGCTGGTGGGGTGGTTTGGTGAGGAACCGATATTGACCTCATTGCTCCCTGACACTGCTTTGCCCTTGTAAATGGAGAGAAGAGGGACACCTGGGTGGCTCAGTTAAGTGTCCAACTTTGGCTCAGGGCACGATCTCACGGTTCATGGGTCCGAGCTCCACATTGGACTCTGTGCTGACAGCTCGGAGCCTGGAGCCTGCTTCAGATTCCGTGTCTCCCTCTCTCTCTGCCTCTCCCCCACTCACGATCTCAATCTCTCTCTCTCTCTCTCTCTCTCTCAGAAATAAACATTAAATAAATAAATAAGAAGAGACAAGACTCAAGGTCTCAAACAGGAATAAAAATAGGCTCTCTGAAAAAAAAATGCCTCAGAAATATCCTTCTGGTTTTCAGTTTATTGTAAATTGTATGAATCTAGGCATAGAATATGGAAATTTAGACTGACAGCATGTCCATCGTAAGTGTTGACATATGTATACTCTTAAAAATCCAGAAAAATTTGTGTTGGCACTTTACCTCCTTTTCATAAAAATGTTAAGTGTACAAAAAGTTCTAGATTTCATCATGATGTCCAAATGCTTTAAAGCATGTAGGGTTGATTGTATTCTTAGCACTTATTTTTTTTAATGTTTATGATAATGGATTTTATCTAATAAAAATGTGGGGAACCTAAAATACAGGGAATCCAAAGCAATCCTATATGCTTTTCTTTAGCCTCCCACACAAAATACCCAAGTAAAGAGGCTTGTCCTCATATACCTACATCAGAGAATAAATTTACAAATGTAGCTCGCTGACTTAACACTTCCCACCCACAATAAGTGTGTTTTTCCTTTGCAGGTTTTCTCAAACCAAATGTTTTCATTCCTTGTATTTAAAAGGTTGTAACCCTTTTTTTTTTAAGATTTTATTTTGATGTAATGTCCACACCCAATTGTGAGGCGCAAACTCACCACTTCAAGATCAAGAGTTGCATGGTCTATGGACTGAGCCAGCCGGGTGCCCCCAAAGGCTGTAACTCTTATGATACTGGCAGAGTAAAGCTTCAGATATGGAATGCCGGCAATGTAGCTTTAATGTGACTTGGGACTCATTCAGTTGCTCTCTTTTCCTTACGGATCCTCACCCTGCCTTATCCAAAGCCTATTCAAACACCTAGCATCACAGTGTACCACAGTGGAATCCGCAAACTCAGTTTAAATTTCTGCCGCCTCTAGTGCTGATGTGTTATCATGCAAGATCTTACATTCTCTGAGCCTCCATTTTCCTATCTGTAAAAACAGAGATAATAGTACAAGGCCATCTTCAAACAAATAAATGACCCATGTGAAAGAAAATGGACCATAGTAGATGCTTGATAAACTCTAGTTTCTCTTCCCTAGTTTAAGGAATGTAGAAGCAAGAACGACAACGTTTGTGTCTATAAACTCGTATCACTTGACTTCCACAAATCTTTATCATCACAATCTATATGCAAATTCAAGGGCAGAGTACCAAAGAAAAAAGGCTAAAATGTGTGTCTAAAAAAAAAACACTAAAATCCTCTGCCAAGTGTCCACAGTCTCAGACAACCCAAAATACTCTTACCAAGAATTTCCACTGCCCCTCCTCTCAATTGTTAATGATAAGACCAACAGAACAGAGCTGACAGTTATTTACCGTTAGAATACAGTGGTGACTCAACTGTCAATAAAATTTTAATATAACCAAATGTATTCAAATCACAGTATAATGTAGTATTTTGTATACAAGTCAGAAAGTATTTCAGGACTTTGTCCTATCTCTATTTGCCGACGGGAACACTTAGTAATTTTTTCCAGTTATTTTCACCGTCTGCTTCTTGAGCTAGATATTAGAAGCTTGCTCTAGTAATACATCCTGGAAGACCAAAAAGTGACATAAACACAAATATTGGGGTAACTGAATAAGGGAATTTGGGCAAACAACTGCAAAGAAGAGAGCTATTCTATCTTGTGGAGTATCACATTCTCTGTTCCCTTTTTATGGACATTTTGTCCTTCAGAATTCCAGTCAATAGTTTAGCCACACTCTGAAAAGTCATTTTCCCACTCAAAATTATAGTGGAGCCAATGGGTTTAGAAGCCCTTGGGGAGATATCTTATATACCATCTGGGACAAAGAAAATAAAGTATTTTTTCATTTCCTTAGCAGTTACAAATTTACCTAATGGTATCAGTCCAAATTAAGCAGAAACTAAAGTAAAATTATTTAAAACATTTGGCAATTTGTGTTTTAAGTCCTATTGACAATATCAACACACTCGCAATGTAAATCACGAATCATACGAAATAGTAATTTTCTTTAAAAATGCTCAATTTCTTGGCCCATGTTCTAAAAGAACACTATAAACGAACTGATTGCAGCAAGAATTTTATAGAACATTTGTGGAATAAAATATGTGAAGAATTTCTCTAGTTTATTTCCTTAAAATGAGCCACACCATAAAAGTGGTTATAACACACTTTTATGTATATATAAATGTCCCTGGGCCCTCTTAATTGTTGGATTGTTAGAGGAACTTTGCTATGAGAGAGCTGAAGAACTCTAGCTGGAGTCTTTCCTTTCCCCAATTGTTACTGAAGGTTTGCTTTAATTATGTAGCTGAGCTGCTGTAATTAGCATCAACAAAGCTGTGTCCCATGATGACTCAAACTACACCACTCGGAAGGCTATTACAGTTTGGATAGACCTTCTGAAATATAGCATTCCACCTGGCAGCTAATCCCAGAAATTAATGTCCATTCAATTTCCACGCCCTCTCCTCCCCCCCCCCAATGTGTTTGTGAACTGCTCACTGACAACTGTAATATGTTTGTAGTACAAACAGTACTTTGAAAGCACGGTTTAAATCTGTTCAGGCTTTCTCATGTGGCTGGAATGTTGGCATAGCTCAGAAAACAAAAGTCAACTTTAAAAAAAAAAAAGTTGGTTCATCCAAGAAGAGCGAGATCACTATCGAGCTTCACAAAGGCAATGTAATGTGAACAGGGCAGTGGGGTTAATTCTGTTAAGTGACTGCCACAGGCCTTTGCTTGTCTTGGAGTTTTAGCCTTTGCCGCATACAGGGTGGGCCTTGTTAAACTGCCAAGTCGACAACTTTATATCCAAAGGCACTTTTGACAATTTTATATCTGAAGGCTTTGCTTTTCTATTGTGATTTTTCAGCAGGAAAGTTAAAAGTGCCTGGGGAGGGGACTTTTTCATTTCTGAGGCCATGATAACACTTAGCAAACTCAATAGATCCTTGTTTGCTGAATCCAAGCTTAGAAATTAGGTTCTAAGAGAAAAAAAAAAAACGGAATAAAATTATTAATTTGGATATCATGGATATATATCATGGATATATTAATTTGGATATATTAATTTGGATATATATATTATTAATTTGGATATCTGCTCATTTCTTTTGGCTGGTCCTTTTTAAAAATGGGCATCAGATCTCTGTTTCCGCTGAACCATCTCAAAAACGGAATCACAAGACTGAGTTACAAA
The DNA here is from genome assembly GCF_014898765.1 of Herpailurus yagouaroundi. Classification (NCBI taxonomy): domain Eukaryota; kingdom Metazoa; phylum Chordata; class Mammalia; order Carnivora; family Felidae; genus Herpailurus; species Herpailurus yagouaroundi. Next base: position 16,310,944 of record NW_024412403.1, on the reverse strand, counting down.
CTAATGCACAGTGTGGGGTTATCTTTCTACTGTTGGGACGTTTTCCAGCTGGGTAAGGCTCTCACACTATGGAGATATATACTGAGCTCTTATATTACCTCATCTGTGTCAAGCTTAACTGAGGCACAGGTAATTTTAAAAGTAGCCCCCAGGTCCTAAAAAGCCTGGTGCTCTACAATCCACGAGCTGAAATCACTGTCACTCGGTGGACACAAACCAGCAAGCCTCATTCAGTACACATTTATTAGATACCCGCCCCATGTTAGACACCCTCCCAACCATGTGCTATATACTAGACAAAAAATAAAAAATACATGTCAAGAGTTGAAGATTTCTGCAAGTTACCAGATCTCCAACCAGCCCCATCAGAACTAAGCAGATTCCTGAATCCCAACCCTAGATCTACCTAACCAAGTTGATGAATGGAATAATTCTGTATTTCTAACATGCTCCTTAGTGATTCTCATGACTAATATTTGAGAACTTTTCTAAATCCGTGACTTTCAAACCTGGTTACACATTTGAATCACCTGTGAACTTAAAGACACAGACAACCTTGTACTGCAGCAGATCAATTCACACATACCCTGTGGAGGGAGAGGGACCTTAGCATTTTTTCATTTTCTAAGAGATCCCCAAGTGATTCTGAAGCATAGTCAAGGTTGAGAACCAGCCTGGACTGTAAGTCCTCCAGGAATTCACAATAGAGAGAAATAATTCCCATCTGGGGAGGTCAGATGCTACCTTTAGCTCTTCTCATATCTTGCAAAAGACATTATGTTCTCTTTGGACAGTGTCTGTAAATGGGCTTATTGTTGCTAACAAAATGACATATTTATACAGCATCCATCCAAGAAACAATATTTTTATAGACACCACTTAATCTCATGTATCCTTAATTCATCCCCTCTAACGTAATTAGTAGAAAAATTTATTGCTGCATCAAGATAAAGCAATTACTTTGCCTGAGATAATACAGTAAGTTCATGCTAAAAATCTAACTCTGCGGCATTTGCTTTCCAGAAAAGGAAAAAATAAAAAAAGACTTTTTAAATAGTCCTGGTTAAAATGTAACCTATTCGATTCTGAAAATCATCCCAATATACAATTAGTACATTCATACCCCGTAATAGACTGTCTTCCTTTTGGCTATTCATTCTTTTGGTTGTAAATGAGGGGATATCCTGAAGGGAGTAATAACCCTCCTTCTATTTCCCTCTGTAAGTCAACAAACATTGAATATGTTACTGGGCTCTTCAGTTAGTGTCTTCATCTGCCCAGTTTGCCCAGAACTTTCCCAGTTTTAGTACTACAGTCCCATGCCCAGTAAACCCCTCAGTCCTGGACAAACCCAGACAGTCTCTATCAGAAGTGGAAGGATCTACATAGGAATGAGAACTTCAGGCTGGTCAGGAAGGAGATAGGCCACACCAGCAATGGGCAGGAAGACAATAAATATTCATCAAGGTAGGCAGACTTGCCTTTGGGGTTCAAGGTCTAGCTGGGAAGGTAAAGTGCAGTGGCTCTCAAATTAGAGTATATATTAGAGTCACCTGGAGGGCTGGTTAAAACACAGCTCACTGGGCCCCACATCCAAAGTTCCTGATTCAGCAGGGCTAGGGTAGGGCCTGAGAATTTGCATTTCTAACACATTCCCATGTGATGCTGATGTTCTTGGTCTCAAGATTACACTTTGAGAACCACTGCTCTAAGTCCTAAGTAGACTTCCAATTGGGTAACATAGGTAACAGGTGGTGCAGGTGGTATCCTGGCAACAAAGACCTAGAAGCAGTCCACATCAGGTGGAGATGTAGGCTGAGGACCAAGGACAGGACTCTCGGCCTTGAGCCAATCTAAGCTAACAAAGCATGACCCAGGCTACAAGGAATAAGACAGATAATCAAAACAGGACTGCCATTGCAAAGAAATATGGCCAGGGGCACCTGGGTGGCTCAATCAGTTCTTGATTTCAGTTGATGTCATGATCTCAGGACTGTGGTGAGATCAGGCTCTGCACATGGAGACTGCTTAAGATTTTCTCTCCAAGGAAGGAAGGAAGGAAGGAAGGAAGGAAGGAAGATGGCCAGACCTTAGTATTCAGTGGAGGTGCAAGGTGGGCTCTTGACCTTAGATCAAGGCAAAATTCAGTGTTGGGGCAACAATGCAAGGTCACGGACTTAATGTCCAATCACTGGAGCTACTGAATTAGGAATTCTTAAAGATCCTCTGACAAGAATAAAAGTAGGGTCACCAACCATCCTGGTTTTCCCAGTACTTTCCTGACTTTTAGCACTGTAAAGCCAGGGTCTGGAAAGTTTCAGAACAGTTGTCACCTAAAAGTAATCCCAGGAGACTGGAGCCTAGGTCCACCCACATCTCCTGGTCAGGTGGCTGCAGCCATAAGAGAGAAAGAACACATGGAAAGAAGAGGGGCCAGTTGGAGAGACAGGCACAGCACCAGACTGGCCATTTCAGCCTATGACTTTCAAGGGAGAGGAAAAGGGCAACCAGAAAAGTACTCTATAAATGATGAAAGGTATTTGCTTTAAATGGTCAAAAAACGTAAAACAACTCCACAGGCCTGCAGTTTTTCTAAACTCATGGAAGTGGAAAAGTTCAGTACAAACAGAGCAAACCAGACATCCCGTAGATGGAAGTCACCCTCACTGCCTTTTGAAAATCATCACACACACGCACTTAAGATCCCACTGTAAGTATAGTCTTAAAGGGCTCTGATATGTACACACACACCCCGATAGGAAAAAAATTGTAAATACTGGCAGTGTCCCACATTATTTTGGTTTCCCTCATTAAAAACTTTTTAAAAGCTAAGTGGAATAAACACACACTTTAACATGATCGAAACACTAAAGAACATTTAAATCCAGGGCAAAAATCTCTCTGGTGGGAACATGGATTATATGTAAAATCTTTAGTGACATCAGCTAGCATGCCAGAGCCATTTAAGTCTCTCCCATGACCAAATATTAATTAACATTCCACCGGAATGAGGACGGTGACTATTGACAACAGCACATCCTGCAGATAGTGACAGTTGTTTAAGGTCTTCTACACACTGTATAAAAATCAATTAGTAACAGAAAACTTTCCAAGAGTAACAAGGTTCATCACCAAGGAGAGTACTCAAATTAGCATAAAGAATCGGCAGGCAAAACCCAGACCTTGCCTATTCCTCCCAGAAACTAGGTAAATCTGCTAAATGCTGCTCATTCGGAAACAATCTCCTCAATCACACTTAAAATATTCACTTACGGTGATGAACTTCAGCCAAAGTGGGTTAGAAAGAAGACTGCTCCAATGTGCTAAGTCTCGATGATGGAGAAGACACTGGCCTAACCAGGGTCTCCAACATGCACCATGTCCGTCCTGAATGAGCCACATCATCCAATGAGCTGGAACAGAAGGATCCAACAAGGACACCTTCTCAGAGACTAAGGGAGAGAGTTCAGAGTAGAGTGAAGAAGATTGAATATTTCCCAGAAAATCTGGGAGAGAATGCCAGAAGAAACACAAGTTTGCTCACTCACGCAATCATTCATTCAGCAAGCACTTATTAGGTGCCATCAGAATGCCATACCTGACGTGCTGTGAACACCCACGTTTTTGCCTCCCCTACCAATTCACATGTTGAAATCGTAATCCCAAATGTGACAGTATCTGGAGATTAAGCCTTTAGGGGGTAATCTCGTAGAGGGATTAGTGCCCTTATAAGAAGAAACATGAGAAACCTTGCTCTCTGTCTCTGTCCCATGGGGATACAGCAAGAAGAAGCCATCTGCAAACCAGGAAGAGGCCCCGCACCAGACAATGAATCTTACGTTTTAATGCTTGATGCACCACTGAAAAGTAGAGAGTAAGGTGGTTCTAACACCTGCTCAGCTCTAAGGCCCACCAGGTGAACACTCACAATTATGGTACCGGTTCTGGAGAACACATTTGGGGGGAAAAATTAAAGTTTCATGTTCTTTTTTTTTTTTTTTTCTTTAATTGAGAAGCACTAGACACCAAGCAGGTAAAACAGATCATAGACAGACTCTATGCCACTGAGTTTAGGGAGCCCTTGGACTGTCAGTCTTCCATAACTCAGATAGAGTGGAGAAATGTTCAGTGCCCAACTACTGTCAGAAAATGTGCCCTTCCCTTCCAGAAACTCCACACCCGGTCACCTTCTAAGAGTTTCCACTGGGCTCACTGACCTTTTACCCAAATAACAGTCTAGCACTTTACAAATCTCTATCTTCCTTTGAAGAGGCTCATTCAACAGCAACAACATGTTTTGATTTTTAAAACTCACTAAGCCTTAGAATAGCATCTTTCTTCATAAAGTATAAATGCAATATTTAATAAAAACACATATGCAGATAAGTGTAAATGGGGAAAGGAGAAGCTAAAACTGAGCGCTTGTAACAAGAACTGTAACAAATTTTTGTTGGACCTACATTCCAAGTGTTTCTCAAACCTGGTGAACTTGAAGTTCATCTAGGGAATTGTAAAAATTGCCAACCCTTAGGCGACTCCCAGAGCTTCTAATGCGGTGAGCCTGGAGGGATCCTCAAGAATCTTCATTTTTAGCAATAATTTTGATGAAGATGTCTGTGACTGCCTCTGGAGGAATCCTTCTTTAGAACAGTGAAATTCTTTTTTAATTTTTTTTAATGTTTATTTATTTTTGAGAGACAGAGAGAAAGAGACACAGAGAATGCAAGAGGGGGAGAGCAGAGAGAGAGGGAGACACAGAATCAGAAACAAACACCAGGCTCTGAGCTGTCAGCACAGAGCCCGAGGTAGGGCTCGAACTACGAACTGTGAGATCATGACCTGAGCTGAAGTCATACGTTCAACCACTGAGCCACCTAGGTGCCCCTGGAACAGTGAAATTTCTAATCATACATACAATATGTTCGTAAGCATCTCCCATCACCCAAATCTGGTTAGTCATGATTTGCTCCTTGGCGTCCCATTCTCAGCTGCAGCTCCATGGATGTTAAGTCATCTGGACAGGGAGAGTTAAGTGTGTCCTCTCAAGGAGGTACTTTCCTTAGACCCATCAGTATAAGAACCCATGCTCTCTACTTGTTCCTAGAACTTTGGAAAACAGAGATGTGGCTCCCATCAGAGCAAAAGCCTCATTGGTACCCAGTGTAAGACATATTTCATTAGCCCAACTATCATGAAAAGTTCTAGTCATTTGGAGGAAATATCTAGAAAGGAGGCAGGTAAAGACCCCACCTCCTGGTAGGGAAGCCTCAGAGACAGAAGATCTTTCCCAGTTGGACAGTGGGTCGTTCTTCCATCAAGATCTTAGCCAGGCTCTGCCTCCTCGAATTCTTGCCAGAGCTCTGTCCTCCAGGCTGTGAGTTATCCCATACAGGCTCATTAAATTTTTCTTTTCCTAACCTAAGTGAATCATTGTCAAATCCTGTTATTTGAAACCAAGAATCCTGGGTACGGTACATCCCTACACTTGTAGCAGGAAAAATCTTCAAAATATTTTTTTTAATGGGTGGGTTAGAAGGTAGAAAGGGGTGAGAAAAGAAGGCCAGAAGGAAGAGAAAAACTAATATTCCATCCATCAGTGGGGAAAAAAACTTGAAAAATGTCTATTATCTTTCATTCTAATTTCTTTGGGACTCAACTTTATGGGTCTATAAGCCATGGATCACTGGTATTTAGTAAATGAGTAGAAATCAGTTCGTGGGGACAAAAGAGATGTAATGTGTTGCCACAGCTACAAAAACAGCAACAGTTTGATAATTTAAAGTTAAAGAAAATAACGGTATCACCTTTCAAACAGTGATTGATCCCTGACCTCAGTATGCCAAGTATTGTCAGACTCATGTCCACGACTATCTGTATTCTATGTCATTTTCATCATCTGTGCACAAATTACCAGGAAAAAAAAAAAAACCAGTTTAGTTCAGATTCTTTAAAAAAAAATAAAGTGATATGCATAGTGTAATTGTTTACTAAACAAACAAACAAACAAACAAACAAACAGCTGTAGGGGCACCAGGATTTAATTTATCAGCAAATTGCTAGGGGGAATTTACTAACTAAACTATTCTTAACAAGATTCATATATTTACGTAGTGCTTCCAGAATTTAAAAGCACAATTATTGTGCTTAAGGCTTTTGCTTTTCAGTTTTTCAGCATAAACCCAACATAGCCAGGCCCAGACACTGGGCATTTTTCCCTGGAGTCACTCTGCCTTATTATCAGCGCTGGACTTAAGTCTCCTTCCCTGGAAGGGGCACAAAATCTCACATCGTAGGACAAACACTCTTGAGCCAGTACAAAGAGGCACAGTCATGTTTCAGGGTGTGGTTTCAGCCAAAGGAGATAAGATCACAAGACTGGGTTGAGAGAGGAAATGAAAATCAGAAGTTGTCCTGAGTGTGTCCCCAATACCTAGGCTGTTTTCCCTCTGTAACTCTCCCAGAGTCTCAGTTACCACTGATGTAAATAATTAGTAATAAAAGCCGGAAGCAAAGGTTTTGGAACACTTGAGCTCTTTTGAACACAAATACAATAACAGTAGTAAACTAACAAATGAATCAGTGAATTGAGGGCAGATTCTACCGCACCAATGAACCTGAACTCTGACATTAATTAAGAAAATTGTTCTAGGGGCGCCTGGGTGGCGCAGTTGGTTGAGCGTCCGACTTCAGCCAGGTCACGATCTCGCGATCCGGGAGTTCAAGCCCCGCGTCGGGCTCTGGGCTGGTGGCTCGGAGCCTGGAGCCTGTTTCCAATTCTGTGTCTCCCTCTCTCTCTCTGCCCCTCCCCCGTTCATGCTCTGTCTCTCTCTGTCCCAGAAGTAGATAAACGTTGAAAAAAAATTAAAAAAAAAAAAAAAAAAGAAAATTGTTCTAGGGGTGGCTGGGTGGTTCGGTCAGTTAGGCGTCCCACCCTTGATTTCAGCTCAGTTCATGATCTCATGGTTTGTGAGTTCGAGCCATGCATCGGGCTCCGTGCTGACAGTGCAGAGTCTGCTTAAGATTCTCTTCTCTCCCTCTCTGGCCCTCCCCCCCTCAAAATAAATAAACTTTTTAAAAAATATTCTTAAGTATCCACTGGGTGTTAAAACTCTCTCAAAATATCAAAATATCATACTCCATCTAAGAACCATTAACTCTCTTGATTCTCATACCTCAGTGACAATTATTCACACTCTGGGTCTTTGGCCTGGTTCACTATCCACCATTAGAGACACAACGTATGGGTGTTGTGCTACATGCAGACAACTATATTAATCATAATCATTCATTCACTGATTCACACATTCCAGCAACAACTATGAATTGACTGCCTGCTCTCAGGAAACTCAAATTCCGATTCAGTTCATATATTTCAAGAAACAACCATGCTTTAGGTATTAAGCTGAACATTTCAATTTACATAGGAAACCATCATTGTTAGGTATTGAGCTAGTTACTTTAGTATGTTACCTCATTGGATCTTCATATCCACCACTGTGGTAGGTATTAGCATTCTTATTTTACAGATAGTAAACTGAGACTCAGAAAAGTTAAGTGACTTGTCCAAAATCATATAATCAGCCAACATTTAAAATTAGTCTTTTGGTCCTAAGTCCTCTGGCTCTTTCCAGTTGGTAATAGTTTCCGTCTTATGCTCATGCCTTAACTTCCCTACTCTGTGTAAAAGAATGATCAGGAAGAAGCAAAACCACTTACAGTTTAACCAGAAATAAAACGGAGATGGAATTAGTTTTGCCCATGGGCTGATAGATTAGTCGACACCATGTCAAGCAAATGCCAACCCCAGAGACATGGTCCATGACATCAAATCTTTTCAGTTCCTTGGAGCATAGTGGACCAAAGGCTACTGCTTATAACTTTAGAGCAGAGACACATAAACAGATGGATGTGACGTAGTCCAGCAATAGCAGCTACACAGTTTCAAGATTTTTCTAGGTGACTCTCACAACATACGGGAGACTGAGAATGATTTATCAGGTGCAACCTAGCAATTTAACCAAAAAGAAGCCATTTCCCAACTAAACAAGCAGAAATTAAATTATCCTTGTTTGGCTCCACTATTTTGAAATTTCCAACTTGGTGAATTAACTTTAATTTTTTTTTTTTGTTTTAATTTGTGGAAAGAGGCCATATATACAGGTGTAGGTAGGGTACAAGCTCTGAAATTACACTCTCCGCATGCAAACACTGGCTCCATTACTTATTAGCTAGAGAAACACAAGCATCTTGCTTTACTGGGCTTCAGTTTCCTCACCCATAAAATGAGCATAAAATCTGGAATACACTAAGTGCTAAATAAACACCTATCTTTTTTTAATTCGAATACTATAAAAGAATATATAATTAAACCCATCCATGCCCTCCAGTTTCCCAGTTCTCCTTCCCAGGGATAACTCTTAGTATCAGTTCATATATTCTATGTATATATAGATAGTCTATGTACACACACACACACACATACACACATATACTTAGGGACACATTTATATGATATGTATCACATTTTCCTTTTTTCTAAATATAAGCACACACTACACATATCGCTTTGTCCTTTAAAATATTTTGAAGATATTTCTATATTGACACATGTAGATTTTCCACTTTCCTCTATAAATGATACATATATTCCATTTTATAGATATACCATAATTTATTTAACCAAGTCCCATGTGGCAGACATTCAGGTTGTTTCCAATATTTTGCTGCTTCAAACAAATGTTGCAATAAACATGTTTGTGCATACATGTAACAGTTTATCTGCAGAAAAATCCCAGAAGAGTGAATTTGGGGTTGAAGATTCTATTTATTTTAAATGTAGATATTGGCAACTACCTTCCAAAATAGTTGGAAAAGTGTATTTCCACCAGTAAAACTTGAGAGTTCTTGTTTTTCCATACCTTTGTCAATATGCACTTGTCAGTGCCACACTAGTTGGAGAATAATGATACCATAATCTGAATTTGCATGCATCTTATGAGCACATTGGGTACACTTCCAATATTTAAACATTTTAATTTCCTCTTCAAAGTTAGTTTTAGGTCATCTGTTCCAAAGATGGTTACTAATATTTGAATTGTTTCTGAAGATTTATGCTGGTTCTCCCATAGATTATTCTTCAGTAGTCAAAACTGGCAATATCTGCTTCTTTGAAATTCGATACTGCTGACCATGAAAGGCAAGGTGTTTATCGAAGAAAAATGTATCAGTGCCTACATTTCTCATTACTGTGGTGAGGAGTTGGAGGTGAAGTGGAAGAAGTCCACACCGACGTCACACTACCTCAACTGAGGTTTGACAAGATTTTTACTTGGTAACTATGAACAGAAATTCTATATCCCACACCTTGGTCTAAAACTTGAGTTTACTTCGGAAATTGGAATATGAATTTAAGAGTTGACAGCTCTAAATGTTGAAACCTCTCTGAACAATGCTGAGCTCTCAAATACCTTACATAATTAGCAGACAGATAGCAAAAGAGCATCCCTAATTTTTCTCCCAAAGAAGGTCTTTTGACGTTGATGCTGGCAGGACATTTGTGTCCTAGAAAATGTCTGACTTTCATTCTCCATGTTCCTTCAAAAGCATTCCACTGTCCCATTTTAATTTTCAACAGAGGATTTTTCAAACATGGGAGATAAAAGAAATGAAGCAAACAATCACTATATAAATGTAAGAAGAAAAAATTTATTTTATTTCATCAGTCTAAAACAGACTGTTTTCTAATATGAAAAGTAAATCTTTTACTTTCAGTTTTCCATCAACTATTTAAAATGAAATATAAAACATATTTATAAATGTTATTTAGGGTATTATAGGCATGACTGTTGTAGAAAAAAGGTTTTAAAAATCTACTGCTTATTTATGGGTTATATAACACCTACTTCCAAAAACGTGAGATTGTAAATAAACATAACCAAAAAATTATATACTCATATAGACACACAAATACCAAAAGCCTATATCCTCCAAAGTAGGCGATTTGACAAGCTTCAATTGTTTGAATTTGTCATTGGGATTTTTTTTTTAATTTTTTTTTAATGTTTATTATTTGAGAGAGAGAGAAAGAGAGAGGGAGAATGGGTGGGGGAAGGGAAGAGACAGAGGGAGACAGAATGTGAAGCAGAATCCAGGCTCTGAGCTGTCAGCATAGAGACCAACGCAGGTGGGGCTCGAACTCATGAACCACGAGATCATGACCTGAGCGGAAGTCAGATGCCCAACCGACTGAGTCACCCAGGCGCCCCTCGGCATTAGGAATTTGATTCAGTCAATATCATGCAATTTTATTTCCCCAACTATGGCTAGTATTCATCCTTTGCGAGTGGAGAAGGGATCGTTTCCTTTAGGAATCCGTCTTCTTTCTCTCCATTCCTCACATTATATGGCACATATAACTGCCATATAATCCCTGGCCATGTAATTCTATAGGGAAATGTACACGAAATAGGTCCACATATATGAGTAGTATGGGTCATTTTACAAAAGAGGATCTAAACCTTTCCACCTCTTGCTCTTCTGTCTCAAAACTACTTTGTGGAAATCACTACAAGTCAAGAGCTGCATCACTGATTCATTATTTCTAATGAGGTTTTTGCCACTACGAACACATGGCCTTGCATACTGGTGCCTTCCTTTCTATGGGAAAGAGTCCAAGGACTGGAACTGCTGGGCCAAAAAGTATACATATTTTTAAAAATTTAATAGATGTTGGCAGATGGATTTGCCAAAACCTATAATACTTCATATTTCTACCAGCCGTGAGAGTAATCCTTTCCCTCAGTCACCACCAGTAAGTGTTATCAAAGTTCTTTTCCATTTTTGTCAGTCTGGTGTAAAATGACATTTTGTTTTTACTTTCATTTGAATTTTCCTTGCTAATAATGAATTTGAGAATTTTTTGTAAGTTTATTTATTTATTTTGAGAGAAACAGAGAGAGCGAGTGGGGGAGGGCACCAGAAGGGGGCAGAGGATCTGAAGCAGGCTCCACGCTGACAGCAGAGAGCTTGATGATGGGCTCAAACTCGTGAACCGTGAGATCATGACCAGAGCTGAAGTCGGAAGCTTAACCGACTGAGCCACCCAGGTGCCCCTTGGGAATCTTTTTATAAATTTCTTGGCCATTTAGATTCACTATTCTTTGCCCATTTTTCAATTGAGTTGTTTCTTTTTTTATCAAATGTTTGGCTATTTGCACAAATCAGTTACAAATTATTTTGTTCTAAACTGAATGTTTGTCTATTGTTTTATTTATAAGATCTTTTGTCATATCAAGGTTCTTGGCTTTTATACATTTAAGTATGTCTCTCTTTTCTTTTATACCTTCTGGACTTCTATAGCTTCTGGAAAAGATGCTTCTCAGTCGATAGATTTTATACAGTCTATAGATGTATACATTTTATTTTTTTTTTAATTTTTTTTCAACGTTTTTTATTTATTTTTGGGACAGAGAGAGACAGAGCATGAACGGGGGAGGGGCAGAGAGAGAGAGGGAGACACAGAATCGGAAATAGATGTATACATTTTATACACGTATAGTCTATTTTATTTTTACCATGTAAAATTTCATCCACCTAGAATTTATATTTAAATGTATAATAGGGTAAGGATTCACTTCTCTTTTCTTCCAGATGGATAGTCAGTTGTCCAAATACCATTTGTAAAATAACTGATCCATTTCCCACTAAAATGAACTACTAACCTCAAAAATACATTAAACTATCATCTGCACTGGGCTCTATTTTTCATTCTTTTTCTTTCCTTTTTTTTTTAATGTTAACATTTATGTATTTTTGAGAGAGAGAGAGAGAGAAAGAGAGCAGGAGAGAGGTAGAGAGAGAGGGAAAGAGAGAATCCTAAACATGCTCGGCACTCAGCACAGAGCTTGACATGGGGCTCGATTTCACAACTGTAAGATCATGACCTGAGCCAAAATCAAGTTGCTTGAGGTGCATAGGTGGCTCACTTGGTTAAGCGTCCAACTTCAGCTCAGGTCATGATCACCCAATTTGTGAGTTCAAGCCCCACGTCAGGCTCTGTGCTGACAGCTCAGGGCCTGGAGCCTGCTTCAGATTCTGTGTCTCCCTCTCTCTCTGCCCCTCCCCCACTCATTCTCTCTCTCTCTCTCTCTCTCTCTCTCTCTCTCTCTCTCCCCCTCCCTCTCTCTCTCTCAAAAATAAATAAACATTAAAAAAATTTTTTACAAAAAGAAATTTTATTAGAAATGGCTAATGGTTTCTGCCAAATGAGTTTTAAGCATCTATTGACATAATTACATTTTTTTCCTTCAATGTATTGACACAATAGATTATGTTACAGATTTTCTGATATTAGACAACTCCTAAAAATCTGGGAGGGGAAATCTGCTGTGGAAATGCACTGCAGATATTATTTGATAAAATTTATTAAGAATTGCCCTCTACATTCCTTAGACAGAATGATAAAAGGTTTTATTTGTTGGCCATGTTTAACAGGTTTTGTTTTTAAATGATTTGGGCTTGATAAAATTAATTTGAAAGATTTCCTTTAGCAATTCAAATAAATTGTATAATTACCCACTCTCTAAAGATTAGCTAAATCTTGGTTATGAAAACATCTGATCGTGGTGCCTTTCTCAATGTTAAATCACCTTTCCTATGCTACCTCTAAGAGTTAACCTACACTTAGGTCACTTTTTTCTTTAATTTTTTTTTTAATCTGTGTTTATTTTTGAGAGAGAGAGAGAGCACGAGCAGGGGAGGAGCAGAGAGAGAGGGAGATGCAGATTCTGAAACAGGCTCCAGGTTCTGAGCTCTCTGCACAGAGCCCAATGTGGAGCTCCAATTCATGAAAGTGAGTTCATGACCTGAGCCACAGTCGGACGCTTAACCAACTAAGCCACTCAGGTGCCCCATACACTTAGGTCACTCCTAATCTACCCTCTTATTTTGTTAGGAAATTATTTATTTGTTTCTAGGTTTTTCAAATTTATTACCCTAGAGTCACATGCATCTTTTTTTTAATACATGAAGTTTATTTATTTATTTACTTATTTATTTATTTAGGGGGAGAGAGAGAGAGAGAGAAAGAGCATGAGCAAGAGAGGGGCAGAGAGAGAAGGAGAGAGAGAGAATCCCAAGCAGGCTCCATGCCATCAGCACAGAGCCTGATGTGGGGCTCAAACCCACAAATCATGAGATTGTGACCTGAGCTGAAACCAAGAGCCGAACACTTAACCAACTGAGCCACCCAGGCACCCCCATGCATCCTTAAATTAGAATTATTTTGAACTTTTCTCTTTAATTATTTATTTTCTTACTCTTAATATAATTTACCCTTTTTCTAACTCTTTTCCTTGATCAGGGTTGTAGATCTTCATCTATTTAATGGGTATATTAAAAATTATTTTGGATTCATTTATCCTTCTCTCTAATTTTTGTTTTGTTATTCATTAATTTCAGATTTTCTCCATTATAAAATGACTTTGTTATACTTTGTTTTCCATTTTCTAATTTCTTAAGTGGACTCATCATTCCATCTGTTTGGTTTTCTTCTTTTACTATGGATGAAATTAAAAGCTAAACATTTTCCCCTGAAAATATTTTCCTCTGATCATATTTTGATGGTTTCCAAAAGTTTAGCTAGATGTGAAGTGTCCTCCTTTTCAGTTTTCAATATAATTTGTAGTTTCCCTTTTAATATTTTATTTGACCCAAAGGTTGTCTAGAAGCATGCTTATTCATTTCCAAAGAGACTAAATTTTTAGGCCAACTTTTTATTTTTCTTCAATTTTACTGAATTTGATCAGAGATTTTGAACTACAAAATTTTTACTCTAAAAATTATTGAGGTTTTCTGAGACCAAGTACAGTACAAGAAAAAGACATATTTCATAAATTTTATGTGAACATATGCAAAAAAAAATGTGGATCCTCCCTTAGAAGAACATAGGTTTCCTATACATTTATTAAATAAATTGTATTGATTATATCATTCTTTCCTATATGTCCTTTTTTGAACTAGACTTGTCCAGTTCTGGAAGAGGAATATTTTGCCTTCCACATTCATTTTATTTTTTTTTTCAAATTTTGCCTCCATTCTTAAAATATTTTGCTTTGTATAGTTAACTGCTATGTTGTTTGGTACAAACAAATTTATAAGTGTAACATGATCTTCATGAACTGTTTCTTTTTTTGTTACATAATATAACGCTTCAGTGCATTTAACTTTAAATTTGACCTTGTCTGCTTTCAGTATTGCCATTTGATGCATAAAACAAATTACACTCATATATCAGAAAATAGATGTTCTGGGCTTATATATAATGTCCAGAGAATGTCCTCCTTTTGGGAAAGGCATTTTATGAGCTACTCTCCATAGAAGCCTGTACAGTGTTTAACTAGCATGCATTTATGCTATATATGTTCTAGGAACAATGTTCTTGAGTGTTCGGATATTCATTAAAACACTATCCAGATTGCATCAGGTATCGTGGTTGGTTTTTACTTTTAGACAATAACAGATTCTTGTTTCAGAGGTCATGCTGACCCAATGCAGCCTGTAATCCCACTGCGAGGACCTTCTATCCTTGTTGTTATTATGTGACTGGACCACATAACAGCCACAAAGTTCCACTATACGCTCCTTTTTTTTTACTTGAGTTTGTCTCCTATCTACATGTTCAATCGTTCATTTTAGTTTTTAACACTGCCTAAATGAGGTTTTGTTTTCTTGTAAGTAGTATGCAGCTACATTTTATTTGTAGCCCAGTCTACACTCGCTATCAGCTACATCTCCCTAGTTGCTCTGCTGCACCTCTACTTTTCCCTCAACCCCAGGAAGATGAGGCCCCCAGAATATGCTCATCTCCCTCTCTCCTCTTTGACCTTCTGCCCCAATGAGAACCATGGAGTGTTTCTACTTCCCGCTACTCTCCACAGTCACCAATTCCTAGACTTTTCTGAGTTAGCATAGTAAATATTAAAAATTTCAAGCTAAAATACTTCTGCACATCAAAGGAAAAAAGTCTACGCAGTGAAAAAGCAACCTACAGAATGGAAGGAACATTTGCAAACCATATATAAACCCATAGAGGGTTAATATCCAAAATATATAAGGAACTCAAACCACTCAATAGAAAAAACAAACAAACAAACAAAACAAAACAAAAACCTCAAATAGCCCAATTTAAAAATGGGCAAAGGATCTGAACCAACATTTCTCCAAAAAAGACATACAAATGGTCAAACAGGTATATGAAAATGTATTCAACAGTGCTAATCATCAGAAACATGCAAACCAAAACCACAATGAGATATCACCTCACACCTGTTAGGATGCCTATCAACAAATCTTATCATACATAAAACAAAAGATAGCATTGTTGGTGAGGATGTGGAGAAAACGGAATCTTTCTGCACTGTGGGTGGGAATGTAAATTGACGTAACCTCTATGGAAAACAGTATGGAGATTCTTCAAAAAATTAAAAATAGAACTACTACATGATCCAGCAGTCTCATATTTGGGCATATATCCAGAAGAATTAAAATTGTGTATATATCAAAGAGACAATCTGTATTTCCATGTTCATTGCAGTATTATTCACAATAGTCAAGACATAAAAGCAACCCATATGTCCACTGACAGGTGGATAAAGAAAATATGGTATATAAATACAATGGAATAGTATACAGCCTTTAAGAAGAGGGAAATTCTGTCATGTGTGACACCATGAATGAACCTAGAGGATATTACCTTAAGTGAAATAGGCCAGACACAAAAGAACAAATACCACATGATCACGAAATCACAAAAATAAAAAAATTAAAATTAAAAAGGCAGGAGGAAACTTTTAGAGGCGACGGATATGTTTATGTATTGATTATGGGGATGGTTTCACAAGTGTGTACTTCCAAACTGATCAAGTTTTATACATTAAATATATATACTCTATAAAGTGGTTTAAAAACAAAAGAGGCACTTACAGGTCAGGAGAAATGCCACATTCAGTAGGGTAGAATTCTTCAGTGTGAGGTTTATTCCTTGTTCTTGAGACTTGCTGGGGAAGGAAGGAAGGAAGAAAGAAGGAAGGAAGGAAGGAAGGAAGGAAGGAAGGAAGGAAGGAAGGAA
>NW_024412403.1:16244227-16289818 GCF_014898765.1 Herpailurus yagouaroundi | reverse complement strand
GGGGGGGGGGGGCGGCCAGCCCCACTCCCCACCTTCCCGCCGCCACCACCGCTGCTCTTCAGGCTCTTGAGGCCGAGGTAGGAGGCCTGCACCATCTCCGAGTGCCACAGCCTGGCCCTGTGTCTCGCTGCTCGCTCCTGCGGGGAGGAAGGCCTTGGACGTGAGCGGGGTTGGTTAGCGCAGCGCATGGCGGAGGCGACCACGGCCACCTCGAAGCTGAAGGCCTCCCCGGGGTGGCACGCGCTTGAACACGGAGGTCCCTAAAGGCCACGGTCCCCTTCCAGGCACAGTTAGGAGGCCATCCCGTACAATCTGCAAGCCTGAAGGGCAGTGGAGCACGTGACAATCCCAGCAAAGGACTCAGAGGGAACCCCCCCGTGGGCGTGGCCTCACTTGTGCGCATGCGCCTGTGCGGTGCGCGCATAACTCCAATCCTCCCATCCCCTCCCCTGGGGTTGGGGCTGGGGCTGGCCCCCCCCCAAGCTGCCTTCACTCAGGGTTTCCCTTTGTGCCTTGAGGTTGTCCTTAAAGCTGTCCTTAAATGCCAATCCAGGCATTAAGCCACGGCAGCAAAAGCGCTAGCATTCTGAAGCTTGAACTTTACCCACTCACCCCACCCCTTTTAAGTTTGTAGAGGTATCTAAAACCAAAAGGCTTCCAACGTAAAGGGACAGTTTTGGTAGATGACGAAAGAAGAGAAGGGAGCTCTGTGAGATCCCTTTTGTAAGGGCACTCATCCCATTCTTGAGATCCCCACCCTTATAACCTAATCACCCTCCAAAGTCCCCACCGCCTGATGCTTTTGCCTTGGGGGTTAGGATTTCAACATACGGACTGAAAAGTCCATTCTTATTCATAACTCAATTATGAATTGAATTCATAACTCAATATATATGGTAAACTGAAAGCAAAGTGCTCAGTATGAAGCGAGAAAATAAAAAAGGAGTGAGCCTGTCATGTCAGTTACAGTTGTAAGGAGCCAACTCATTTTCAAGTCTCACTAAATTTTTTTTTTTTTATTTTATTTCGTGATGGAGAAAAAGCAATGAGCAGGGAAGAGGGGTAGAGGAAGAGAGAGAGAATCTTAAGCAGGCTCCAAGCCCAATGTGGGGTGGAAGGCGGGGAGGGAAGTCAATCCCAAAACCCTGGGATCATGACCTCAGCTGAAATCAAGAGTCAGACACTCAACCCACTGACTCACCCAGGTGCTCCTCACTAAATTATTTTTAATCATGAAGGTTAGCCTAGGTAATCTCTAAGTTCTCTTCCAGTTATAAAAACTCTTCCATTTGATTCATACTCCAAAAGTCTATTATTTCTGTATCAAATACTGCATCCTGAATCAAATTATGAAGTCTTTAGATATAGCAGCTGTGCCTTAGACATATCTTTACCTCCCACAGAACCTGTGGAAATGTCATACACAGAAGAGACATTAACACATTGATTGGTTGTTCAATATTTTAGTCTATGGGTTTCTCTCAGAGTCACTTAATTATTTCAATAATTGGCATTACCCACAACCACCAAAGGTGATATTTCTGGCAGGTGGAAGGGTAAAGGTACTACTTCTTAGTGATATTCATTTACTCTTTTACATATAAACCATTCATTTATCCTCTTAGTTTATCGAACACTGGCAGCTCCCATCTATTTCATGTGACTTTATGGAGTTATTACACCTATTCACAGTCATTACTTTTTCTTAAAGAATTAGTTGGGCGATAAGACTTGAACCAGGGAGATTTATGGGGAATAATAATCTGCAAAGGATTGGGGACCCAAAATAAGATGGTCATTAATTTTGTTGAAACGCTAAAGCTCATATCTCAAAATGGTGGGCAAAGTCAGCAAATAGGTAACTTTTAACAGATAGCACACTTTTACTGCTCTTCATATAGAGACTTTAATGAATTTTCACAATCCAATGAAAATAGCTTCTTAGCATTCCATCCAATAGGGCAAATAATCTTTATTAGTTTCTGAGTAGCATTCATATCTAGAGACTATTTAAAGGGTTTACAGCTAATTTAGGAGTTACTAGGTTGGGTTTTTTTGTGGTTTTTTGGTGTTACATAAGTATTTTAATTTTGTGCAGCAATGGTATACACTGGAAAGAGAATTTGTAATAAATGTTACGGTCTTAGTCACATTGGAGAGCAGCTATTGGTTTTTATGAAGCCCATGATCCCCATGTACTCTTTGGCAAAAAAGGAACAATAACCTTCCACTCCAGAATAATAGTATATACTTTTTTTTAATTTTATTTATTTACTTTTGAGAGAGAGAGAGAACACAAGCACAAGCAGGGGAAGGGCAGAGAGAAAGGGAGAGAGAGAATCCCAAGCACGCTCTGCACTGTCATCATGGAGCCCAATGGGGGGGCTCGAATTCACAAACTGTGAGATCATGACCTGAGCTGAAATCAAGAGTCAGAAGTTTAGCTGACTAAGCCACCCAGGCACCCCTAGTATATATTCTGATGACATAAAGGAATTTTTACAGAATTACCTTCCTTGAGAAACAGCTCACAAAGACACAAAGTTATTTCTAGAATGCTGTATTTGCTCTCTGTATTTGCTTTACCAACTAAATCTGTTAAAACACAGCAGTTCCTCCTTGTACACAGGGAATATGTTCCAAGATCCCCAGTGGACGCCTGAAACCACGGATAGTATCAAACTCTATACATCCTCAGTTTTTTCCTTTACACATATACCTATGATAAACTTGAATTTCTAAATTATGCACCATAAAGATTAACAACAATAATTAGTAATAAAATAGGACAATTATAACAATATACTGTAATAAAGAATATGTAAATGTGGTCTCTCAAAATATCTTCTTGTCCTGTACCCACCCTTCATCTTGTGATGAGATGAGATGATAAAATGCCTACATGACTAGATGAAGTGAGGTAAATGCCACAGGCTTTGTGACATAGTATTGGGTTACTATTAGCCTTCTGACCATATGTCACAAGGAAGATTATCTGTTTCTGGACCACAGTTGGCAGGAGAAAGCAAAACCGCACCTAAGGGGGTCTACTTTAATTAAGTTTATTACAAATATGCCTATAAAAACAAAGGTCACTGATATTCTAATGAAGTCCCAGATTCAAATCAGAAATTATGGATAGTGAAGCTAAAGATTACAGTGCTGGTTTGAATATTTTAAGACTTGGTGGACAAATGTAATTCCTACAGCAAACACATTCTAATAAATAATAATTCTAATAAATATAATGATTACAAGCATATTATAATTAATATATACTATATAATTAATATAATATAAAATATTATGAATAATTGTGTATAATATATAATTATATATAATCTAATATAATATATTCTAATAAATATAATTTACTTTAACCATATAATAAGCCAGTGCAACTTCGCATAAAAAACAATTCTAGCAAGCACACAGGTTATATTCTACAACCACATTTAAAGTCAGAACATCTCAAAGTTAGAAATCAATGGTCCTTAAAACTATTAAACAAAACTTATTATTTCAGGAAAGCTCTTTTCCATTCTTAGCAGACTTAGGCAAAAAAAAGGAGAAACTAGATACAAAGAGATATAATTTAAATTTTATGACAACTAGCTCTTCATTAAACTGCTCATTGACACTCGTAGCTGCTAGAGTGAGTTATAATCTCTAGTTAGGGCTGAATTAAAACAGGCCTGTAACTTTGTGTTGCTGACCTAGTATGTCAACAATAATAGTTATAACAATAACAACATTGAAAGCAGGTAACACTTCCTGAGGACTTACAATGTGCCATAATCTCAACTGTGAATATTGTATTTAATCTTCAGAACTACTTTATGAGGTGGCCTCTATTAAGGTGCTCATTTTACAGACGAGGAAATGACGGTTTAAAGAAGTTAAGGTTACAGAGCCAGGAAGAAGCACATTTTCACACAACCCATGCCCCTTAAGAGTTAAGCCAGTTGTACCTCTCATGATTCAACAACCTGATGTTCCTGAAATGCCCTTTTTTCATAACATAATTTAATACAATGGTGCTGTTTTTAATGGGGTAATCCACACACCTGAAGTAGGGTCGTCACATGTTTCTTTTCATAAAATACTACTTTCCAATCTCTTTCTCCTCCCTATACTGGCTTCTTTTACTTCTCTCTCCTTGATCTCTTTTATGAATTATTCCTTCCTTTTGCCAATTCCTATTTTCCCAAATTTTCTCCCATTATCCTGGTCTGTACAATAAGCTCACCAGGAGAATTTAGCAATACCAAAATACTCCTAAAAGGTGATCCTTGGGGCTTTAGAGGCTGATGGTCCTTGAGCCAAAAACCGGAGACCAAAAACAGAAGCTGAGAACACAGAACTGTTTTTCCTACTACAACAGACCCTTGAACAACAAAGGTTTGAATGGCATAGGTCCACTTATTTGCAGATCTTTTTTTCAATAAATACAGTACAATCCTGTACATGTATTTTCTCATTATTGTTTAGTAACCTTTTCTCTAGCTTATCTTATTGTAAGAATACAATATATAATATAACATACAAAACATGTGTTAATCTACAGTTTATGTTATGGATAAGGCTTCCAGTTGACAGTAGGCTATTACTAATTAAGTTATTGGGGAATCAAAAGTTGTATGCAACTCTTCAGCTGTGCAGGGGGGTCAATGCCCCTGACACATTATTCAAGGATCACCTGCACTTTCTTTCATATGAAAAGTATAAATTAAAAACAAAAAAACCTGGAGCACCTGGGTGGCTCGGTCAGTTAAGCATGCAACTCTTAATGTCAGCTCAGGTCATGATCTTATGGTCCATGAGTTCAAGCCCTGCCTCAGTCTCTGTGCTGATGGCGCAGATCCTGCTTGGGATTCTCTCCCTCTCTCCCTCTCTCTCTCTCTTTATGCCCCTCCCCTCTCTCTCTCTCTCTCTCTCTCAAAATAAGTGAATAAACTTTAAAAAATTAAAAATAAAAACAAAAGACCTGCTTCATGTGAAATTAATGGGCTTTTTGTAAGGTTGTTTGAATTTGGGGGTAGAATACTCTGATAAAATAGAAACAGTTTGAAGAGGTCATTTATTTGGGCTTATGCCTTCTAACAGGCAAATTCCTACTGCACTACATCTAAGTCAACCACCTCACTTTATAAAGGAGGAAGCTGGGGTGCCTGGGTGGCGCAGTCGGTTAAGCGTCCGACTTCAGCCAGGTCACGATCTCACGGTCCGTGAGTTCGAGCCCCGCGTCGGGCTCTGGGCTGATGGCTCGGAGCCTGGAGCCTGTTTCCGATTCTGTGTCTCCCTCTCTCTCTGCCCCTCCCCCGTTCATGCTCTGTCTCTGTCTGTCCCATAAATAAATAAAAAAGTTGAAAAAAAAATTTAAAAAAAAAAAGTGAAGGAGGAAGCTAAGACCCAGAGAAGTAAGTCATGCTCAAGGTGAGATAAACAAGATAACGAGTTTGCATCAACATGGATGGTACTAGAGAGTATTATGCTATGCGAAATAAGTCAGTCTGAGAAAGACAAATACCGTATGATCTCACTCATATGTGGAACCTAAGAAACAAAACAAACAAGGAAAGGGAAAAAAAAGACAAACCAAGGAGCGGACTCTTAACTATAAAGAACAAACTGATGGTTACCAGAGGGATGGGGTGGGGGGTTTGTTGAGTAGGAGATGGGGATTAAAGACAGCACACTTATTGCAATGAAAAAAAAATAAAATAAAATAAAACAAGTACATGCAAAAATTAGTGGGGAAAAAAAGATAATGGAATCACAAGATGGCTAGGGGAGAGGGGAGAATCACTTCAGGAAGGGTTGTGGGGCATATTAGTTTCTTGTGGTGGGCTAACAACAAATTGCCAAATTCCTGGTGTCATTAAAAAACAGAACTTACTGTCTCACAATTCTAGAGGCCAGAAGTTGAAAATCAAGGTATCAGTAGGGCCATGCTCCCTCTGAGGGTTCTAGTGGAGAATCCATTCTTTGCCTCTTCCAGCTTCTGGAGGCTCCAGACTTTCCTTGGCTCATGGCCTCATCAATCTAACATCTGCTGCTGTAGCTACTTTGCCTTCTCCTCTGTGTCTCCATGAGTAATCTTTGGTGCTTCACTATTTAAGAACACTTGTCTTTGAATTTAAGGCTCACACAACTGGCCTGCCAAAACTGAGCAGGGGGCCAAACTCTCTGAAGTCAAGGAGGAAGCAGTATTACCCCAGGGTTTGTGGTGGAGTAGCAGCCCTGAGTTCTCTAAATAGCCTTCAGGATTACACTTCACCTTTCTTGAAGAATAAACTGTATTTGCAGCTGAAGAGTTCTATCTCCCCAGCTTGTAGAATTCCAGAAGTTGTGGCAGCCTTCCTATATTCCTTTCCACTCTCTCTGTCCCCTCTAGTTCGAACTGGCAGTGTCTGACTGGTATAATCCCATGATTATCCCTGGCTTCTCCAGAGATGGTTGATTAAATCCGCAAAGCACACATAATCTCTTTATTAAATGGTTGTTCAGCTACACCCTTATTGTTCTTTTAGTACACACTTCCTCACTTTTTGCAGTATGGATAGGCTAAAAACTTTCCAAACTTTCTAGTTCTAGTTTTGTTTTTTGTTTGTTTGTTTGTTTGTTTGTTTGTTTGTTTTGAGAGAGAGAGAGGGAGAGAGAGAGAGAGAGAGAGAATCCTGAGCAGGCTCCACACTGTCAGTGCAGAGTCTGATGTCAGGCTTGAACTCACAAATAATGAGATCATGACTTAAAGAAAACTCGTGAGTTGGACACCTAACCAACTGAGCCACCCAGGTGCCCCAAGTTCTAGTTCTATTTTGCTTAACAGTTCCTTCAATGTATCTCTCTGCTCTCTCTCTCTTTTTTTTTTTTTTTTTTTTTTTTTACTATTGGCAGTAAAGAGAAACCAAGCTGTTCTTCCAACACTTTGCTTAGACATCTCCTCCGCTAAATATCCAATTTCATTGCTCACAAGTTCTACCTTCCCCAGGACACTGGAACATGGGGCACCTGGGTGGGTCAGTGGGTTAAGTGGACAACTTCTGGCTTCGGCTCAGGTCATGATCTTGTGGTTTGTGGAATCAGCCCTATGTTGGGCTCTGCACTGACAGTGGGGATTCTGCTTGGGATTCTCTCTCTCCTTCTCTCTCTGCTCAGATACTCTGTCTCTCTTGCGCACTCAAAATAAATAGATAAACAAGCAAAAAGTGTGTCTCTTATAAGGACACTTATCCTATCAGATCAGACCCCCGCCCTTATGACCTCATATAACCTTAATTACTTCCTTAGAGGCCTTATCTCCAGATACAGCCACACTGGGGGTTAAGACTTCAATATATGTATTTGGTGGGGGACAGAAACATTCAGTCTATAACATATACCTAAGCTAAAAAAAAAAATACAAAAAAATTCAAAGTGAAATGATGGACAAAGCCAAAAACATGCTACACATCAATCAAACAAAACCTAGTTTAGCTATACTAATATCACACAGAACAAGCATCCAACTTCAGTTCAGGTCATGATCTCGTGGTCTGTGAGTTCAAGCCCCATGCCGGGCTCTGTGCTGACAGCTCAGAGCCTGGAGCCTGCTTCATATTCTGTGTCTCCCTCTCTCTCTACCCCTCCCCTGCTTGCTCTCTCTCTCTCTCTCTCTCCCTCAAAAATAAATAAATATTTTTAAAAGTCTTTAAAAAATGAAGCTTTACTAAAAGAAACCTTTCACAATGATAAAGATTCAACTCACTGGAAATACATATTTATTTGCAAATGTGATCCTCTGTTTACAGAGGTTCAAAATCTATAATGCAAAAATGAAAAAATCTGAAAGAAAAAACCCAGAATATTCACAATCCTAGTGGGAGACTTTAGCACATCTCTTTCTGTATGATAGAGCAAAATGACAAAAGCAAATCAATAAAGGTGTAGAGGATTTAAACATCATTAAAGTGGTTTTCAAAAAGGTAGGACAAAAGCAAAGAAAAAGATAATATATGCCCTCAGTGACCCAGAATTATTCTAGAAAATATCAGCATAAGATGTGGGGTAATGGTGGGGAAAGAAAACAAAGTTACGGGAGAATATACTGGATTACTTATCTGGTTCAGGGAGAATATGGACATTAAAGAATTTCAGAACTCAATAGAAAAATAAATATGACAATGGGTTTCAGTGAAGAGCAACCACAGTAAAAATAAAAAATAGATTGTGTAGCTTTTATTTTTTTTAATGTTTATTTATTTTTGAAAGAGAGAGAGAGAGAGAGAGAGAGAGACAGAGCACGAGTGGGGGAGGGGCAGAGAGAGAGGGAGACGCAGAATCTGAAACAGGCTCCAGGCTCTGAGCTGTCAGCACAGAACCCGACACAGGGCTCGAACTCACGGACCACAAGATCATGACCTGAGCTCAAGTTGGATGCTTAACCAGCCAAGCCACCCAGGTGCCCTAGAGTGTATAGCTTTTAAACCCAGAGAAGAAAATCTATCCAATAAAAAGTGGGATATTGAAATGATAGACTTCCCCTCTTAAAAAAAAAAATCCCACATGATAAGTTCTGCTCAACTTCATGGAAAAATCATTTCTCAGGTCCACCCCAGGACTGTGTGTGTTTGGAGGCAGGTTATTTCACCTCTCTGAGTTTTGGTTTGTTCTAGAAAATGAAGTCCTTATTGCATGTAAAGTGCTTACTGCAGTGCCCAGGGAGAAGGCATTCAGCAAATACTGACTAGCACTTTCATCATTCTTATTACTTTTACTACTATTGTTACTGCTGCTTCTGCGAATGTTGGTTGTATCTCTTTACAGTCTC
Organism: Herpailurus yagouaroundi; assembly: GCF_014898765.1. Lineage (NCBI taxonomy): Eukaryota > Metazoa > Chordata > Mammalia > Carnivora > Felidae > Herpailurus > Herpailurus yagouaroundi. The sequence goes on along the minus strand of NW_024412403.1, from coordinate 16,281,006 downwards.
CTGAGTCCCTGACATAAGGGACTCATAATAAGTCTATTAACATGTTTGAGTTTAACTTATGCAAATAGACATAATTAGATCTTTCAGGCATGCGGAATGTTTCCCTAGCAAGATGAGATCCAGAGAAAGAAAAGTTTGTGTTAACTCCAACATAAGCCAAGAGTAATATTCTATGGTGGCACTGCTTGCCATTCGAAGATGTCAGTTACACTGAGGAACTGATTTGGGTGTGAAAGTCAAATTCTTGCCCAGTCATTGTAAGTTAGAAAGAACAACAAGCTACGAAGAGCTGGTTCTTGTCCATGATTTGCTGGCAAGTTATCAGGAAGCACATCCCTAACTAGGTCTGTATCTCAAGACCCTCCATCCTCACCTCTTTTAATAAATAGCAAATCTCAATTTGAAGTTGGCTTTGCAGGGGCGCCTGGGTGGCTCAGTTGGTTGAGTGTCAGACCTTGGCTCAGGTCATGATCTCACAGTTCATGGGTTTGAGCCCTGTATTGGGCTGTGTGCTGACAGCTCAGAGCCTGGAGCCTGCTTTGGATTCTATGTCTCCTTCTCTCTCTGCCTCTCCCCCTCTTGCACTCTGCCTCTCTCTCTCTCTCTTTCTCTCTCTCAAAAATAAATAAACATTAAAAAAGAAAAATTTGAAGTTGGCTTTGCAGATAGTGCTCAAGAAACATTTATCAACTTTAGTCATCTTGTCAGTTTAGCAATTTTAATCAATTTATCAACTTATCAATTAAGTCATGCCTAGTTTGTCACTCTTCTCCGGATACCAAGCATTTCCAAAAATGATTTGTTTATCAACATCAGATCTTCATACTGTGGAGACCCTACTTAATGGAATGAAACTCAAATCAGGAGTTTGCTATTTCTTATGAACAACAAAAGAAAATCTGCCTTTATTATCAATCTCTACAAAAATATGGTAGTGTTCTAACTTTCAAGGAGCTTCACTTGAAAATTTAGTAGAGTATTTATGGGAACAAGAAAGATGAACACCTGAACAGGCTGGAAAACGTATCGAGCACAAATGCCTGAGCTCATAGCAAATGTTTGGCAAGGAAAAGAATGTTAATGTTAGTGTGAAATACACAGTGGATTCAGTTATTAATTTTTCCATCAAAGTTTTACTTCAAAAAACAAACAGTGCAGACTAGTTAGTGTTTCATAATGGAAAAAGAGCATACCTTAGGAACTAGTTCAGGGAGATATTTTAGTTCCTTTGCTTTGTTTTTCAATTAATCATTTGCCTATTTTGTGCACTTCCTTTCCATGGGGAAATATTCTGAATCTGATCTGATTGTTTTTTTTAAGCCTATTCGTTGTGTGCAAAATACTTTTGGTATTTGCAAATTTACAAAATGTTCTTAACCCCAAGAGAAAACAAATAACTTAGAGAAAATTAAAACAAGTCCAAATCATTAAGTACATTTTTTGAAATCTCTCAAGTGTAGGAAGAATGTAGGTAGAATTGAACAATAGTCTGGCTTGGACCAGAACCTAGAGAAATCACTGAAAACGTCAAAAATGATTTAATATGAATAATTGTGGGTTTTTTTCTTCTTCTTCTTTGGGACTTCTTGAAAAGAAGGGGATAAATTGGAGAAATGCATGAAAGAGGCAAGCTTATCAGAATTCAAATTTGGCTAGGATATTTTGGTGTAATTAGCCTTCCCCAGTCCATCAAGCTCACCATCCTAGTGATAATTCAGTTCCTTTCAAATCAATGGATAGGTGCCATGCACGTACTGAGGGTGAACAGAAGTATAAACAAGACTGGATTCTCTCCCACACAAATTTTTTAAGATGATGAAATGGGGTTAAAGAAGAAAAAATAATCTCATAATGTTGTATACATTTATAATATAATCATATTACAAAGAGGATTTTCAAGGTCATCTCCTAGAAACCAAATGGAGATGAACTCTGCTTTTCACCTTTTAAGTCCTTCCTATCCCTCCCGGGCAGTTTTGGTCCCACATCTGTTTCAGACTCTACAAAACTTTCTAACTTTCTTGTTGTTTATACCACAAATGTGATTCCATTGTAAACATTCCTTGATTTTAGTTCTAAAACCATGGAATGAGTCCCTTTTGCCCCGAGCAAAATGGCAGCATAACACACAGGGCAACAGAGCCTAGTGGCTAACAGCATGGACTTCAGAGCCAGATGACTTTGGTACAAAGCTCCAGGTCACCATTGGGAAAGTCACTCAATTCCCTAAGCCTTGGTTTCCCCATCTCCAAAATGGGAATGTTAATATTTCCTACCTCACAGAGTTGTGAGGATCAATGAGGCAGCACTGAGAAAACTATTGAGCATGAATGTTAGCTATGATTAATGTCTCATATAGGTATATCTATTACTGCATTCCTCAAGTATTTCCTGAGTGCCTAGTCTGTGTCAGATACCATTCTAGACTCTGTACCCTAACAGTGAATAAGATCGACAAGTTTCCAGACCTCAAGGAGCCTCCACTCTCATCTCAATAAGAAAATGGGTTCCGCTAGGAAAGAGTGCACCAGATACCATTTTGTATCTCCCAGGGTGCTTTGCACAAAAGAGACAATAGGTATTTGTAAAGGAATCCTAATGAGTGGAAGAAGGAAGACATGCTTCGACAATCTTGCTTCACCCCTGGGCAAATTAAGTAATTATGTGGACAAACCAATGGTATTCTGCTAAGGAGATCTGGAATCTAATGTTTTCACATTTCTTAAAAGTCAACTTCTTGGTATTTGAATGGATTACACAAAGTTTCCAGTGCACCATGCCATGTTTTGCTCACAAGGCAGAGGAATGTGTGGCAGGGAGCATACTTCTGGATTGTGGGGTTCAGCCAGGTGAGCCCAGATCACCTTGGGTTTCATGGCCATTCAGTCTGTATCATCTGACTGCCAGTTAGGAGGCTCGGCTTTGCTCTTGACCTTAGAGCCACAGGAGGCAAAAATGTGGCCAGAGTGACTGCGGGAGGCCCAGAGACACCTAGCTGAAGACTTACACTCCTTTAAGATTTGAATTACACATGTTCCTCAAGGACAGTTAGTAATGTAGCCAATTTAATTTTCATTCCCTCTTCACAGCAAATAAGAATCAGATATTTTCTTTCTTTAAAAAAAAAAAAAGAACTTTAGGAATTCTTAGTCTAATTACAAAAATATGTCTTGGGGAGCCTGGGTGGCTTGGTTGAGCATCTGACTCTTGGTTTGGGCTCACGGCGTGATCTCACGGTTCATAAGTTCGAGCCCCAAGTCAGCCTCTGCACTGACAGCATGGAGCCTGCTTGGGATCCTCTGTCTACCTCTGTCTCTGCCCCTCGCCCACTCAGTCTCTATCTGTCTCTCTCTGAATAAATAAATAAACATTAAAAAAAGGGATGATGTCCTTTTAAAAAAATGTCTTATTCATTGCAAGAAACTGAAAGCTTTAACTTGACACACATACACACGTACTTTCTAAAGAGCAAGTTTTGAGAATTACGTAAAAACCTAGAGGGAACTTGCAGAAGTCAAGAGATTTGGGTTTTAGTGTTGACTTAAGTGAAATCTGGGCCCCACTTTCCACATCTGGAAGATGGAGCATGAGGTACTCCTTCCACCTCTGTTTTTTTTTAAGTAGATATTAAATAATGATCTACCATGTCCCCATCTCTTCCATACATTATTTAAAACAACTTTATATGATAGTTACATTTTACAATGAGGAAACTAAGGCTCAGAGAAGCTTGTTGATTTACCCAAGGCTACTGAATATGGGCAAAGGTGTGGTGTAAGGGTATCTCCTGACACTAAGTCACATCCTCTTCCTAGAAAACTACAGCTGCCTTTAATTTACTAGGATACAAAATGGTTCTGGGTTTGAGAAGAATGACCCTGACAACAAAACTTCGTTGCCTACTTGACCCTTTGCCTAAGATTGGCTCTGCTCTGTCACTTACCTGTAGGAAATCTATGGTTTTCAACTGTGAGGTAGACAGGTTAATAGGTTGAGTCTGACCTAGAGAAGGCATCTTGAGTTTCACTGACATTCACAGACATTCAAAAGATGTGCTCTCCAATAAAGAGGGTCTTTGTCTTTTTTCTACCTGTGCCTCAGTGATTGTGGAGAAATGTAATCACAACATTTAGATCAATGTTGGGCATATAGATCAAACCCAACCACAACAAATTCCCGGGGACTAGCAGACTTATTGGCCTTGCCCATAAATGCTTACCCAAACAGACCAGAATGCCTCTTGCAGGAATCAGAATAGTAATATACAGAAAAGGCCAGCCATTTGGTAGTCATAGAGAAGACACTGGATGCATAATGACTTCACCTTAAAGTTGGACACCCAGAGTGAAATTAATAGGCTCCTACTTTTGAGAACCTCAGACTTGTCTTTGATCCCAAAGCATTTTCTAGTTCCTGTTCCATTTTCCACAGGGATTGTTCTACTCTGAGCCCTGTTCTTGGGTTTCTGAGACACTATCTTCCCAAGCAATATATGGCTACTGCTACATTAAACCTTTAAAAAATTTTTGGAATACGTGACTCTAGTCTTTACAACACAAACAGCTAAATAAAACTCTGCACAATCATTTTGTTATACTATATACCACTAAATTTTATTTTTCAAATAAGACTGAAGTTAATGGGGATTTGGCACATGGTCTGCAGATTACAAGGCCTGATTCATCATTGCTATATTATACTTTCTGTCACCCTTTTGGCTACCCCCAACTGGCTCAATTATAACCATTGAGAATCTTAAGAATTCAATAGGATCTACCAAGAGGAGACGTCTAGTCCATGACTTACCTATCAGCCCAAAGATTACTTCCTTCTAAGACCAATTCCATATTCTCTGGGAGTAAGTTTGAAGCATTTGGTTTTAATCCATCCATACCTTCACCATTAAGAAGCCAGATTTGGAAAAATGTGATAAAACCATATATAGAAAGATGTGTGGTGATTGTTTATGAAATAATTATAATAATATTTATTAAATATTAATTATTTATATATGATTTATAATGAATGTTCTCGCAGTAGGGTAAGCAAGCTTCTCCTTAGAGAAACTCTTTGGCCAAAAAAGTTGAGCCAAAGATTTCCAACCCCTGACTTATTTGAGGCACTCAGCCTTGTGGATTTCATTTCCATCAACAATAATGACTTCTGCATGACTTGGAAAAGAACAAAGCACTTGGGGGGCACCTGGGTGGCTCAGTCGGTTGAGCATCCGGCTTCGGCTCAGGTCATGATCTCACAGTTTGTGGGTTCGAGCCCCACATCAGGCTCTGTGCTGACAGCTTAGAGCCTGGAGCCTGCTTCTGATTCTGTGTCTCCCTCTCTCTCTGCTCCTCCCCCGCTCATGCTCTGTCTCTCTCTCTCTCCTTCAAAAATAAATAAAAACATTAAAAAAGAACAAAGCACTTGGTTCTTTCCCTGAATTCTGACTTTCAGTGTACCTACTGCATCTAGCCTATCTGACACTTACAGGGATCCTCCTTCACATATTTTAATTTAATGTTAACATTTCCTTCCCTGGCTTATTAACTGCTCTCCAGTGCAGGTTAACCAATGAACTCCGAAAGATGTCTCCAGTTGCTCTGCAAGGGTGATGAGCAATTCTCACCCTGCACTTGAGCCAACAAAAATGTTGGGCCATTTTACAAGCAGCAGAAGTCCCAGAAGGCTACACGGTTCCATGGCATAATATATGCAGAAAAAATAATAAAAAGTTTTATGGCTCAGAGAGAGCCAACCGGTCTTAGTAGGGCCCCAAGGCAGGTAAATCTGGTATGTCCTCACTCAGCCTCATAACTTGACAATTTTAACCAAGAGTACTCAGGTTTTGAAGTGCCTGCTTTGCAAACATAAACAGTTCTGGATTTGGCATAACAACTGGCAAGAGGTCCTGCCTAAGGGCATTTATATCTAGTCAGTATCTTATCTAAGAAATCAGAAAAATTATTTCTTTCAAGTCTGAAAACTAAGTTATTTTAATGAATGGGCTGTTTTAATATCCTTGGCAAGCCAGGAAATTTACACTCCACTCCCAACGAGGGAAAAAACAAGGACATTTGCCGATGGAAGTCCGCTTGGATATAAGCCTCTGATAGCTGACTTCCATCCAATGCCAGTAGTCTTTGGGAAAGCTTTTCCTATTCCCTGATAATTTTCCTGTACATGTATCACAATGACATATATACACAGGGATATTATCAGGAAGTAGGGAAAGCTTGTCCAAGGCTACCGCTTCATAATAGGCCACTTGAGATGGTCGATACCTACACCACATGGGAGATACTGGGTGAGGCAGCCCTTACACAATAAGGCAGTGAAATGGGGATGAGGGAGGTTGATCCAAGAAATTACAGAGAAATCCTTTCACTGAGAATGACTTATAACATTTACTCACTTATTGAAATTTTAAAGTTGGAATAATTTAATATATCAATTTGCTCATGCTGAAGGTCAAAGCATGATCCTCATATCCTACATAATATTTGGCATTCTGAATATGGCACGAAGGACCCAGGAGGCAAAATCTATCTTTGTCTTTTACCAAATGTTCATTACTTTGCTTTTGAACTTATATAACCGTATATATGTATGTGTTAGGAACATATATATTATATATATACATATATATGCAAGTGCACATATATATATGCATACCCATATATTGTACATATACATGATATATATGCATTGATATATATGTATATTTAATTCTAAAACATACACATATTCTATATATACAAGCATATATATTCCATATATATATATATATATACATATATATATATATATATATTCCTAATACACATATATAGTTTTTTCCTCTCTGAACTCTAAGGTAATCATCACCCCAAATATAATTGCTTACAGATTCTGTCTAGTTTCCTAAGATTTCTTGATCTTACAAACATTAATCTGTTCCAGGAAATTACACTGGCTAGATGCCTTCATGAAACATTAACTGGATTTCAAAAGAAATTGTATTTCTTCAGGAAGAGAAAGATGTGATGTCCATGAAGACAGAAATACTCATACTATCTGCAGGTAAAAAGGCATATGTATCCCAAATGTTGAAGCTGTTATACTGGCTTTCTCCATATTCCTAAACTATATAGAAATCAACCAATGGTCTAGGCATCTCTAACCTAATCACTCATTTGACAGCCTGTTCTGTTTTCATCCAGACACATCTGTGTTCCTGAGCCCAGAGGATTTAGCTTTTTCTGAATGGCTTCAATTGGATTATTTTATCCAGGCAACCTGCCTCTTCTTTTTAATTCTAAACCTTCGCTGTGAGTATTCCTATATCAGAGGAAAAACATGTTTCAGCTGTGACAAGAAACATCACCTAAAATTGAGGCTTTCCTAGTAACAATGTCTTCAATTTAACACACACCTTTCCTTTCTTGGAAAAACAACAACAACAAAACATGTGCAAAGATCACTTTCATCCACCACAGAAAATAATGCCTTTCCTCATGCAAAAATGCTACCTTTGAACTGCTCATAGTATTTCCCACATCCCTCAGGTTCTCCGTCTAGATTTTCTTTAAAGTCTGACTTAACTCACCACAATTTAACTTCAGATTGTGGAGATCAGATTCTAGGAGGATGGGACTATAAAAAATGTAGATAATTAGTTTTAAAATGTGTAAAATGTATGAAAATAAATCCATTAACTCAGCTGCATTGTTATACTCATTACTCAATAATATACATTTTTTAAAAATTTTTAATGTTTGTTTATTTATTTTTTAGAGAGAGGGAGGGAGAGACAGACAGAGAGAAAGAGCATGAGCAGGGGGAGGGGCAGAGAGAGAGAGGGAGACACAGAATCCAAAGCAGGCTCCAGGCTCTGAGCTGTCAGCCCAGAGCCTGACTCGAGGTTCTAACCCATGAACCTCAAGATCATGACCTGAGCTGAAGTCAGATGCTTAACCAACTGAGCCACCCATGTGCCCCATTATTCAATATATTAATCAACATGGTAAATAATCTATATTATGTTAATTACATCACTACATAGAATTATCTGCTTAATTTTTTTTTTTTTAGACAGAGAGAGCATGATGAATGGAAAGGGAGAGAGAGAAACAGAGAGAGAGAGAGAGAAAGAGAGAGAGAGAGAGAGAGAGGGGGAGAGAATCTTAAGCAGGCTCTATGCTCAGCGTGGAACCCAATGCAGGGCTCCATCTCATGACCCTGGGATCATGATCTGAGCCAAAATCAAGAGTCAGACACTCAATGAACTGAGCCACCCAGGCGCCCCTAGAATTACCTGTTTAGAGCAGCACTGTCCAATAGAAACATAATGCAACCCACAGGTGTAATTTAAATGTTTTCATTTCACATTCAAAAAGTAAAAAGAAATTGAAATTTAATTTAGTAATGCATTTTATTTAACCCAATTTATCCAAAATAGTATCATTTCTAAATTTTTTTTTTCAACGTTTATTTATTTTTGGGACAGAGAGAGACAGAGCATGAACGGGGGAGGGGCAGAGAGAGAGGGAGGCACAGAATCGGAAACAGGCTCCAGGCTCTGAGCCATCAGCCCAGAGCCCGACGCGGGGCTCGAACTCATGGACCGCAAGATCGTGACCTGGCTGAAGTCGGACGCTTAACCGACTGCGCCACCCAGGCGCCCCCAAAATAGTATCATTTCAATGATAATGTGGTCAATATTAAAAAATTATTAGTGAGCTATTTTACATTCCTCTCCATAAAATCCATGGTGTATTTTAGGCGTGCAGCACAAATCTCCTTTCACACTGGCCACATTTCCAGCACTCAGTAGCCCCAGGTGGGTGAACAGTGTGAATCTGAAGCGCATTGAGCAGTAACGGACAGGTACTGTGTGCTCACTACCAGCTCTCCCAGCTTTCGATGTTCGAGTACATGTCAGAAGGGTAAATTAGCCAGTCTTATGTCCAGCATGCCTGTTTCTTTAGAGACTTTAAAACTAGTGTCTAACGTGTAAATTGCTTTTAATTGGTGTTAGCTGTACCATGTGAAGAAAATGAAATCAGTGGTGATTGATGCACTATTTCCCTATTGCTGCTGTCACAAATTACAAACTTAGTGGCTTGAAACAAAACAGGAGTGCCTGACTGGCTTAGTCCACACAGCATGTGACTCTTGATCTCAGGGCTGTGAGTTCAAGCCCAATGTTGGGTGTTGAGATTACTTGAAAACAAAAACCCCACACATTTATTTTCTTCTAATTCAGGAAGTCAGAAGTCTAAAATGAGCTGGCAAGGCTGTGTTCCTTCTGGAGGCCCCAGGGAAGAATCCATTTCTTTGCCTTTTCCAGCTTCTAAAGTCTCCTACATTCTTTAACTTGTCCTCTTCCTCCAGCTTCAAAACGAGCAGCCTAGCATTTTCAAATCTCAACATCTTTGGGAGCCTGGGTGGCTCTGTTAGTTAAGCATCTGACTTTGGCTCAGGTCATGATCTCACAGTCTGTGACTTTTGAGCCCCGCATCGTATCGACTCACTACTGTCAGCAGGGTCAGTTCCCAGCTGACACGTGTGTGCCTCTGTCTCTCAAAAATAAACATTTTTTTGGGTGCCTGCGTGGCTCAGACGGTTGAGCGACCGACTTCGGCTCAGGTCACTATCTCGCGGTCTGTGGGTTCAAGCCCCGCGTCGGGCTCTGTGCTGACAGCTCGGAGCCCAGAGCCTGCTTCCGATTCTGTGTCTCCCTCTCTCTCTCCCCCTCCCCCACTCATGCTCTGTCTCAGAAATAAACAAACATTAAAAAGATATTTAAAAAATAAAATAAAAAAATAAACATTTTTTATCTCAATATCTTTGTTTCTCTCCTCCCTTCTCTCTTTTTCTCTCTCTCCCTCTCAGTCTGACTTCTGTTTTCATCACATCTTCTACTCTGACTCTGCTTCTTCTCTCTTAGGAGACTTATGATGATATTGAACCCACCTGGAGAATCCAGCATAATCTTCCCCTATCAAAATTATTAATTTAATCACATATGCAAAGTCCCTTTTGCCAGATAAGGTAACATAGTCACCCATTCTGGGGATTAGGATGTGGATATCTTTGGGGACCTTTATTCTATCTATCACAATGGAATATGTCCTACTCAGGTCTATAGGCAGAATTCTGTCACATTTAGTAACATTTAATTACAACACAGATCTGCATATGACCAAAAAAAAAAAAAAAAAAAGAGCTATGTCCTAGATGAATCCCTGCTTATTTGAAGCAATATTCCATAAAAATAAAAATGTAGTATGACAAATATTAAACATATGCATTTGTTTTTATTCAGTAGGATTTGGCATTTTCTAGAAGCAATTTAAGCTGGAAGTTTGTACCTTTGGCCAGCCTCACCCAACTCAAAAGGTGCAAAAATGTCGAAGGATACAAACTTTTATTTGTAAGATAAATATGTTCTGGGAATGTAACATACAACATAATGATTATAGTTAATAATACTGAAGTGTATATTTAGAAGTTGCTACAAGGGTAGATTTTAAAAGTTCTTATCACAAGAAAAAAAAATTGTGACTATGTGAGGTGATGGACATTCACTAACAACGTTGTAGTGATCACTGCAGGGTTATATGGCAGTTAAATCTCAAAAAGGGGAGGGGGGAGAAGCAAACTAAATATATGCTCTGATGACTTAGGGAAAGTCAAGATAATAGGTACCTGAGTCAAGGCTGGAGAGAAAGGGTCTCCAGGTGTGTATTACCTACTTTTAAGCTGTGTTTCCAAATTTGCCAGGGCAAATCTTCACTCTCACTCCCAAGTAATTAGTGTCACATCTAGTATGAGTGAGTCATAAAGGTATACTTTCTCACAAAAATGTAATAAAGATTTTGATAGGACTCCTATTCTTTGCTAAATTTATGCCATAAAGTAGGTCAACAAATATTTATGTCAAATCAACAAATATTTAATAAGAATATTATCAGGAAGGCATGGTATCCAGTTGAGAATATTCCATAACTTTACCTATAAATTCAACTTTCTTCAAATTTTTTAAGGTTTATTTATTTTTGAGAGGGAGAGAGAGAGTGTGAGTGGAGGAGGGGCAGAGAGAGGAGGAGACACAATCTGAAGCAGGCTCCAGGTTCTGAGATATCAAGACATAGCCTGAAGCAGGCTGTGCTGACAGTGGTGAGCCTAATGCGGGGCTCAAACTCATGAACCGAGAGACTGTGGCTGAAGTCGGTCACTTAACCAACTGAGAGAGAGCATGAGCCGCTGGGTTGGGGGAGCAGAGGGAGAAAGGGAGAGAGAATCCCAAGCAGGCTCTGTGCTGTCAGGGGCTGAATGTCATGAACTGTGAGATCATGACCTGAGCTGAAATCAAGAGTCGGAAACTCAACCGACTGAGCCCCCAGGCACCCCATAAATAACGTCTACTTTTTAAATTTCCTTTCATTATCAAAAATCAGTACAGGCAGAAAGGTAATTGACTTACAAACTCTTAATTGATCCCACCAGAATGCTGTCCTTCTAATGCCATCTCTTCAACTGAATCTTCTTCTGTGGTTCTATTGATACACTAGAAGAGAATACTGAACCAATAGCTAAACTTTTAAAACATTGTGTTCCTGAACTGTGTAGACCACCATCTGAATTCCCCACTGCACCTTTCCCGTGTACTCAGGCTTCAAATCTCCTGTCTTTGGAGGATGGATTAGTCAGCTGCTTCCATAACAAAACATGGTAGACTGGGTGGCTTAAACAGCAGACATTTGTTTCTCACAGTTCTGGAGCCTGGAGACCCAAGATCAGGGGACCGGCATGGTTGAGTTCTGTTGAGAGCTTCCCTCTTGGCTTGCAGACGGCTGACCTCTCACTGTGTGCTCACATGGCAGAGAGAGAGAGAAGCAGCAGGCTCTCTGAAGTCGCCTCTTACAAGACACTAATCCCATCATGAAGGCATGCCCTCTTGTGACATAATATACACCTACTTATCTCCCAAAAGCCACACCTCCAAACGCCATCACATTGGGGTTTAGGTTTCCAACAAATGAAGGGGGAAGCAGGGAGGTTGCACAATTCAGTCCACAGGAGAAGAGACGCAAGATCCAGGCAAAGAAGACCTGCAGAATGATGGCAGGTGCTCCGGCAGACCTGATTCAAGTCCGCCCCTTAGTTATTCTCCAGCTCTCCTGGGGATTCCCCCAGACTGGGAACCAAGAGTGAACATGATTACTGCTGAAAGCTCATTACTCAGGATGACTAAATGAGCCTCAATGTGTAACTCCAAAGGACGTTTCCACCCAAAAGTGTAGCTCTGCACTTGAACAGTTACATCCTGGGGGCGCCTGGGTGGCTCAATCGGTTAAGCATCCAACCTCCGGTCACGGTCTCATAGTTCGCAAGTTCAAGCCCCACCTCAGGCAGTCAGTGCAGAGCCCTCTTTGGATCCTCTGTCCCCTTTTCTTTCTGCCCCTCCTCCACTCGTGCTCACTCTCCCTCTCAAAAATAAACATTAAAAAAAAAACCAAACTGTTACATCCTGAAATGATGTCTATATGGAGGTTGAGTTTTCTTGAAATGACATCTCTAAGGAGAAACCAAATGCCTAGGTAGCACTATGACTTTCCTACCTAATCTTACTCTTTAAAATATTTTCTCTTTTCGGGGCGCATGGGTGGCTTGGTCGGTTAAGCGTCTGACTTCAGCTCAGGTCATGATCTCACAGTCTGTGAGTTCAAGCCCCGCGTCAGGCTCTGTGCTGACAGCTCAGAGCCTGGAGCCTGTTTCAGATTCTGTGTCTCCCTCTCTCTCTGCCCCTCCCCTGTTCATGCTCTGTCTCTCTCTGTCTCAAAAATAAATAAACGTTAAAAAAAATATTTTCTCTTTTCTTGACATAGAAATGGATAGGGTACGGTTTCCCAAACCAGGAGAAAGATTTAATTTATGATTCCTAAACTAAAACACCACTGTGCTGTAAAGAGAAGTGAAGGATGAGTGTCCATGAAAATCATTTCCGTGAAAACTCAGTTTCAAAAAGACACTGAATTTCATTCATGATTTATCTTTAAGAGAAAGGAAAATATAATTATTAACCATAGAGATTAACTGGAATGGTTGTCTATTCTGTGCTTTATTCTGTATAAACACAATGTAATTATGACTTCTGTTGTAAATTTCAGTAAAGCATGATTTAATACTATAGCAAGGGTGCCATTAAGATGTGAATATTAACTTTCCAATAATTTCTAGAAATTGAAATGGAATCTGTTTGGCAATAACATGACATTTTGACACCAATGAAAATATTTTATGTAGTTATGTAAGCAATAAAAATAAATGTTTTATAAAAATTTATCCAGAAGGACTTATAACTAGGAAAAACAATCATAATTAACAAGATTTCATAAAGTACTCAGCAGCCAAAGATAACTTTTAGACCAGCTGAAGGTGATGAGGTCATTGCTGGTCCTAAGTTCATAAGATCTGACCACCTGTAGAGATTTTTAAAAGCACTTAGAAGAATTAATTTTCCAACTATGGACAGGCTGAGAGAGTCTCTCTTTTATGTGACCTTCTATTGTGCCAAAGTAATGGAATTGAATGCACCCTTCAGCTCTTCGAACAGCTGTTCCTATGGTGTAGGAGTAAATGTGTAAACCCTACCAGGACCAGCTGGAAAAAAGACATGAATCCACTATTTCTGAATGTATTATGGAGCCTAGATTTTGTTTCCAGGACAAGATGTGTCCAAAGCAACCAAATTTAAGAAGAGGGTTGTGAAATTACCCAGTGGATGAGTAACCCTCTTGACAATTCGACTGGCTGTAAATACAGCTTTACTGTACTGGCCAATGCTGTATTAGAGGGATTCTTTTCCACACTTTTAACTGAGGTCATTATAGCATGAAAATATTAATAATAGCAACATCAGAAGACAAAAAGCAATGTTTTCAAGTATAGATATGTTTTTTTCTCAACATGAACATCACTGATCTCTAAATTTCTAAAGCCTATTGATGATTTTTTAAGTAAAATAATAACTATTATGATAATAGTGATAGTAAGAGGCATTTTATCAACTAACATGCTTATCTTTTAACTCTACCTTTAAGTATAATTTGAATAAAAATGCTTAAAATTACCCTGTAAGTCTAACCATATAACAAAAACAAACAATATATGTTATATATGCTAAAGATTTTATTTTGGGGGCACCTGGGTGCCTCAGTCGGTTAAGCATCCACCTCTTGATTTCAGTTCAGGTCATGGTCTCATAGCTTGTGAATTCGAGCCCCACATCGGGCTCTGCACTGACAGCGTGGAGCCTGCTTGGGATTCTCTCTCTCCCTCTCTCTCTGCCCCTGCCCTGCTCTCTCTCTCTCTCAAAATAAATAAATAAACTTTAAAAAAAATTTTCTTGGGCCCCCTGGGTGGCTCAGTCGGTTGGGCGTCCGACTTTGGCTCAGGTCATGATCTTGCAGTCTGTGAGTTCAAGCCCCGCATTGGGCTCTGTGCTGACAGCTCAGAGCCTGGAGCCTGTTTCAGATTCTGTGTCTCCCTCTCTCTCTGACCCTCCCCCATTCATGCTCTGTCTCTCTCTGTCTCAAAAATAAATAAGAATAAAATGTAAAAAAAAAAAAATTTTTTTTTAATTTTTTTAATATTTTTTTAAAAGAAACCTCTACACCCAACAAGGGGCTCAAATTCATAACCCCAAGATCAATAGTTGTGGAAAATCAAAAAGCTATGTCCTGGGTTAGGAGATTATAGGGAACACATTGCAAAGCAGAATACTGCTTTCTGGCCTTGCTGAAAACAGTGGGTCATGTTTCACTTATCTAGTTAATATATATCTAGGGATTAGGTACTGCTTGTGCTCATAAATTCCTTAGACCACGTTATCACATGGAATATTTTATCCTGTCTTAACTTGTTTTTCTGAACGTTTTCAATACTCTTTCTGGCACATAGCCCACTGACCTACTGCACATCGTTTCCCTGAATGTATGCTTAATAAATAAGGGAGCTTGAGAGCAGCTGGGGGAGACCTCCCTTAGCCTCCCTCTCACCTCGCTTAACTTGCATGGAGTCTTGAGTAATCTCTTCTGCTGTCTGCTGGACAAAGCCAAAAGCCAAACCCACAAATGGATGCATGCTGTACCGACTGTGCCAGTCAGGTGCCCCTAAAAAATATATTTTTAATTTGTCCTAATGTTTCCTTTAAATAGACTTTATATTTTAAAGCAGTTTTAGATTTACAGCAAAATTGACTGTAAACTAAAGAGTTCTCATATACCTCCTACACACACACACACACACACACGCACGCGCGTGTGTGCGCGAAACATTTGTTACCATCAGTGAACTTACACTGATACATTGCTATCACCTGAAGTCCATCGGTTACATTAAGGCTCACACTTGGTGTACATTCTAAAGGTTTTATCAAATGTATGTATGTTTCACCATTATAGTATCATACAGGATAATTTCACAGCCTTAAAAATCTTCTGTGGCTCACCTTCATCCCTTTCTCCTCATTAACCCGTAGCAACTACTGATCTTTGTACTGTCTCTATAGTTTTGCCTTTTCTGGAATGTCATACAATTAGAATCATATGATATATATAACCTTTTCAGATTGGCTTCTTGTACTTATTAATACACATGTAAGTTTTCTCCATATCTTTTCTTGGCTCGATAGTTCACTTCTTTTTAGAGCTAAAAAATAGTCTATTGTCTGGATGTATCACTGTTTTACGCATCCATTTACCTACTGAAGGACCAAATAATCTTAGTTGCTTCCAAGTTCGGGCATTATGAACAAAGCTGCTATAAACATCGGTGTTCAGGTTGTTGTGTAGACAGAAGTTTTCCACTCAGTTGGGTAAATAAATACCAAGGAGTGTAATTACTGGATTGTATGGTAAGAGTATGTTTAATTTTGTAAGAAACCACCAAACTGTCTTCCAAAGTGACTGCCATTTTGCATTTCCACCAGCAGTCTATGAGAGTTCCTACTGCTCCCATTGTTAACTTGAGATTTCCTAATAACATATAATGTTGAACATAGCTTCATATGCTTATTTGGGATCTGTATAATTTCTCTGGTGAGGTGTCTGTTCAGATCTTTTGCCCTTCTTCTTAATATGTTTTTTTTTTTCTTATTGTTGAGTTTTCAGATTCTCTGTATATGTTGGGTAAGAATCCTTTATCAGTTGGGTCTTTTGCAAATATTTTCTCCCAATTTGTCTCATAGTGTGTTTTTGGTTTTTTTGTTTGTTTGCTTTTTTGTTTTTAGAGAGAAAGCACAAGTGGGAGAGAGGTGCAGAGGGAAAGAGAGAGAGTATCTTAAGTAGGTTTCACACTCAGCATGGAGCCCAAAGCAGGGCTTGCTCTCACAACCTTGGGATCATGACCTGAACCAAAATCAAGAATCAGATGCTCAACCAACTGAGCTTCCCAGGCACTCCTGTGTTAATAGTGTTTTGTAAGTGTAATGATCAACCTTGAAGGATTGATGCTTTATGGAAATTAAAAAAAAAATTTAGAAAGAATTCTTTGGTTGTAAAAATTTAGAATAATTTTTAAAAGATGTACTTAATATTAGCTATTTTAGGCTCATGAATTATTTCACTAACCACTAGACTATGGTAGAATTAACTAACACCCCCTACAAAGTCCCCTTATATCAAGAGGAGACTTGTAATCAAATTAAGATTTGGGCCACTCTTGGATTCATGGAGAGCTCCAGCTGCAACTTGTGGTTTCTACTAAAACACAAGCCACAGGATGCTTGGGTTGCTCGGTCGGTTGAGTATCTGACTCTTGATTTCAACTCAGGTCATGATCCCAGGGTTGTGGGATCAAGCCCCACATTGGTCTCTGCATTGAGCATGGAGCCTGCTTAAGATTCTCTCTCTCTCTCTCTCTCTCTCTGCCCCTCTCCCCCATTAACACACTCTCTCTAAAATTTTTAAAAATGCAAGCCAGGCTTAGGTGTGATAAGAACCTGCTAAATAACTCTTGCCAAAAAAAGGGAGAAGGGGAAGGGGAAAGGGAAGAAGAGGAAGAAGAGGAAGAGGAAGAAGAAGAAGAAGAAGAAGAAGAAGAAGAAGAAGAAGAAGGAGGAGGAGGAGGGGGAGGAGGAGGAGGAGGAGAAGAAAGATATTACCTTTTATACTGCAAGAGGCTTGGACCAAAATCTTTTTAAGAGTAAACATCTCTTGTTACAATATGCTATTAAACTCTGTTGTCTCGGAGTAAAGTGAATCCTCACTAGGAAGATGAAATCAAAATGCCTAAACATATGATCCTAATACCACAGCGCCAAAACCACTAGCAATGCCCCTAAAATCTAAAACATCTCTGAAATAAGAAAGCAGTACTGTAATATACCAGAAAATGCCACGAATCCTCATGTATCAGTGAGGGTTTTATTGCATACAAAATCCACTCCAGTTTGGTTAAGCTAAAAGGAATTTATTACAGGATATCTAATGGGTATCATAGTCATTGGGAGGTCTGAAGAAGATCAGCTCTCGGCTGAGCTTCAGGGAATACCTCTTAAAGCCACGTTATAGAACTGAGCTTGTGGCCCTGCCAGAAGCAATTGGCTGCTGCAGCTGTTGGCTCCAGACCCAGGCCACCTATGACACCATCCACGGCATCAAAATAAAGAAGCTATGCCCTGCCTCTCACCTATGAAGCTAGAGCTTTGAGAGCCCTGCCACAGTCATTGCAGGAAAATCAAGCTCCTCTACAACCTGTCTTGCCAGTTGAAATAGCAGAGGCAACAGAAGTCAAACTCTACCTCAGCGTGTTGCCCGTGTGCCTTCTAAAACTCACGCAATGCTTAAAACCCAGTTGGTTAAGTGTCCGGCTCTTGACTTTGGCCCAGGTCATGATCTCACAGTTCATAGGTTCGAGCCCCGTGTTGGACTCTCCGATGTCCAAAGAGCCTGCTTCAGTTCTTCTGTCTCCCCCTCTCTCTGCCCCTCAACCACTAGTGCATGCATGCATTCTCTCTCTCTCTCTCTCTCTCTCTCTCTCTCTCTCTCTCAAAATAAATAAATAAAATCTAAAACTCCTATGTTGTAAATGATTAGTGGGACCTAAATCACATCCAAAACTAGAGCTTCAAGGAAATCTAAAAAATGTAGTTCTGAAGGTTCCGGCCTCAGTATTTCAGGAAGGCATACTAAAAGAAAGATGGAAAGGATATTCAGTGAGGTGATACAGTGTCCCGTCTATCTTGCAAAGAGAGTACAAGGCATGTGATTGTCAAAGGAAAGCTGGGAGGGATTCCAGAAGAACTCCACGTGTAGAGGCTGTGGACGCAAGTTATTGGAAGGAATGCTGGAGTAACTACCAGGGTGGCTGATTTCATCAACCCACAACCAGAGCAGAGACTGGAGCACTGGGTGTGAATGTTGGGCTGGGCCAAGCTCCGGAGGAGGGGAGAGCTCCAGTTTCCAAAGAGAAGCTACCGTATAGCACTATCTGGCAGCTAAACGCGCCCTCTTCTACAATCCCCGTGGCTGGCTGTGGTGCACATACCACCTTCACGCATAGGCTAACCCAATCTCAACTACAAAGATGCGCACGCAACCAGAAAGTACACATCTAAAGTAAGCAAATACCATGAAAGAGTAACATGCAAGCTAAGGAACAAAGGAAAGGTCACCAGATTAGAATTTATACAGCAAACACATGGAAACTTTGAAAAGAGTATAACTGAAAACCTCAGAGGGAGGAGAACCGATGCCGCATTCATAAAACAAAAGATTAATTGTAAGAAATTAGAGGGGCGCCTGGGTGGCTCAGCCGGTTGAGCATCCGATTCTTGATCTTAGCTCAGGTCTTGATCTCAGGGTCATGAATTCAAGCCCTGTATTGGGCTCTGCACAGGATGTGAAGCCTACTTAAAACAAAACAAAACAAAACCCATATTAGAAAAAAAATGCTTACCAAATAAAAATCTCAATAGATAAGCCAAAAAGCAGAATATATTCAACTGAAGAGAGGATATGCTAGTTGGAAGCCTGAATTTCTCTCAAAATGGCAGAATGGTATAATGGGTACTGTGGTGCACTACCCAGATTCCCCCTGGGGGCCAAGGCACCAGTGCTGCCACCTGTTGGCTGCTGGCAGCTCACAGGCAAGTCTCTCTCCAGGAATTGCCCTTGGGAAAGAGAGCTACTTTGCCCAGGATTATGTCCTTAAGAATTTTCAGTCATTCCCAAAGTCCAGTAAACTTTTCTTTTTTAAAAAAGTGTTTATTTATTTTGAGAGAGAGAGAGCACTCACGAACTGGGCAGGGGCAGAAAGAGAGGGAGAGAGAGAATCCCAAGTAGGCTCCAAGCTGTCAGCTCAGAGCCCAATGTGGGACTCAAATCCATGAACTGTGAGATCATGACCTGAGCTGAAGTCGGACGCTCAACAGACTGAGCACCCAGGTTCCCCTCAACATCTTTAAATGTATTGGGATGGGGTAGAGGGCAGACAGGGGGTGATCAATTAGAAA
Source organism: Herpailurus yagouaroundi (assembly GCF_014898765.1). Taxonomy (NCBI): domain Eukaryota; kingdom Metazoa; phylum Chordata; class Mammalia; order Carnivora; family Felidae; genus Herpailurus; species Herpailurus yagouaroundi. Next base: position 16,261,508 of record NW_024412403.1, on the reverse strand, counting down.
AACCTATGCAAATGACAGCATAGTTACTACTAGGTGTTGCGGGTTAAGTCACATTCCTCAAAAAGATACGCTGAAATCCTAAACTCTCCCCCACCCTGCCCCTATATACATACATGTGTCTTATTTGCAAGTAGCATCTTGGCAGACGTAATCAAGTTAAAATGAGGTGGGTCCTAAATCCAATGACTGGTGTCTCTTATAAAGAAAGAGGCTTGGAGACAGACAGACATACAATAAAAAAGTCTACTTGAAGACCAGGGCAAAAATGCCTCAAGCCACGAAATGCCAAGGATTACGGCCAACCACCCGAAGATAGAAGAGGTAAGGAAGGATCCTTCCCTAGAGCCTTCATGGGGAGTATGGCCCTCCCACCACCATTATTTCAGACTTCTGTCCTCCAGAAGTGAGAGAATAAATTTCTTTTAAGCCATCCAGTTTGTGGTCATTTGTTATGGCAGACCACGGAGATTCATATACCAGATGATTATTCGCCTTAAGGAAAGCAAAAAGTTGCGCAAGGACAAAAGTAACTGGTGTCATACAGATATCAGTTCCAGAGAGCATTTCTGTTCCAGGGAGCATTTCTACAGACAGAATAATGTAAAAATAAATAAACAAACAAATAAATAAATCATGATATAAACTTATTGGGCAGATAGGGAGAGGGGACCTGGCAATTACATTTGTTTACTGGAGGCAGGAGAATCAAATGCTTGCCTTCTATCATGCAAACTTTACCTTCTATCATGGGAACTCAACAGATAATGCAAAAATTGAGAAATGAAGTAATATCATTATAAGCTTGGTATGCAGAGACATGGATAAATAGCCAAAGAAAGAGCTAAAAGTTGAAAATGGTCACCACTGGAGCAAGACACGTGAGAAACTGGATACTGGTGTACGAGAGTGGACTGGTTTTTGTAAGAAATCATGTAGAATTATTTGGCCTATTAAATTACGCATGTATCAACTTTGATGAAAATAAAAACAAAATTAAGAAGGAAAAATAAGCAAAAATGAACAGACAATTCAGAAAGAAACTCAAATGAACAACATATAGAACACATGCCTAAACTTAATTAGAAATTAGACCATTTCCATTTAGAATAAATAAATAAGTCTAATAATATTAAATCAAATACTAAATCTGCCACCAACTAAGCACAATTAGTTTGGAGAGAAATCTGGAAACTTGAAAATGTTTATTAAAACTGACAATGTGTATACAACACGATTGATCCACTCTGGCTTCAATCCTAGGAAACTTTCTTACAGGCCCAGAAAAAAACCATGTTTGAGAAAGTTAATTACAGTGTTGTTTATAATAGTGAAAATCTGGAAAGGATTAAATGTTTACCAATAGATATTTATCCATTCCAGATAGGATATTTACATTTTCATGTAATACTCTCTCTGGCAATTAAAAGGAATAAACTAACTTTATATATATGAAAACATAGAGTGAAAATTTTGAGTGAAAAAAAATGTGAAGAACCGTATGTCCAACCCATTACCAGTGAAACAAATCTGGTAACACACAAACCATATGCTGCTCATGATTATCTGAATGTAAAAGCATAAAAACATTGACTAGAGAGATACTTGCTAAATTCATGACAGCAGTTACGTTGGAGGAAGGATTACAAAATGGAACTGAAGGCGAACATCCACTTCAGCTGTAATATTTTAGTTCTTATATTTAAAAACTCTTTTGGGGCGCCTAGGTGGCTCAGTTAGTTAAGCGTCGGACTTCGGCTCAGGTCATGAGCTCACAGTTCCTGAGTTCGAGCCCCACATCAGGCTCCCTAGTCAGCGTGGAGCCCAATTGGGATTCTGTCTTCTTCTCTCTGCCCATCTCCGTATCACACTCTCTCTCTCAAAAATAAACATTAAAAAAAAACAAAAACAAAAACAGTAACACTCTTAAAAACTCTTTTAAGGATGGGAAATCGGCTCTGCAGATTTTGATTTGCCAGTCTCCATAACCGTGTGAGCTAATTCCCTATAATAAATATTATATTTAACACACATATTAAATAATAACATATAGCATGATATAATATGTACTTAAAAAGGTAAAATAAAAACTTTTAAGGAAACATGAAAAAGTACTATTAATTGTAAATTCCAGGTGGTAGGTACTTAGGGTTTTTAAAAATGTAAACTATATTTTTTTGTATATTACGCAAATTTTAAAAACCAGATGTAAAAATGTTTCATTGGGAAATTTCAAAAATTGACTCAAAAAGAATGTAAATGCCTGAATAGTCTAATAACCTATAGAAGATGATCCAAAACATCAGAGAACCACCCACTAATAAAAACACTAAGCCCAGCCAATTTTATGGATGAGTTCTACCAAATGTTCCAGAAACAATGTCCTAACTCATCCCGTGAGGATAGCATAATCAAAACAGAGCTAGATTATAAGCATTCCAAATTCAGCAGGGTATTAAAAGAAAAATCATCTTGCCTCAGTGAGGTTTATAAAAAGAGTGCATGTATGATTTAACATCAGGAAGGTCATTTTTATAATATACAACAGTAAAAAAATTAAATGAGAAAAAAAGCTTAAGTGTTCAGTTGATGTGACAAAAGTAAAATTTAGTAACCATTATGTCTTTTTTTAATTCTTTGCAAACAAGAACAGAAGAAAACTTTCAAATGTAGAAAAAAGAAAAAAACCACCCCCCTTAGTCAAAAACAATCGAGGATGCCCTGCATCAACTGCTAATCCATAAAATGAAACAAATTTAAATACTCGAAATAAGAAAGCAAATATCAGCAGTTGCAGATTATATAACTGTTCACTTACAAATTCCAAAAGCATTTACAGAGACTGCTAGAAAGAAGCCCCGATTTGCCTCTCCGCCTCCGAAGCCCCCCCCCCCCCCCCCGCCGAGTTTGCGCACGCGCAATTTTGGCGCATGCGCGTGGGACGGAGAGAGAAGCGAGATGGCGGCGCCGGGTCTCCCGACGCCGCTGCACGGACATGTGGGCCGGGGCGCCTTCAGCAATGTGTACGAGCCGGCGGAGGATACGTTCCTGCTGCTGGACGCGCTCGAGGCGGCAGCGGCCGAGCTCATGGGGTGCGAGGAGGGCGAGGGTCCCAGCGGGAGAGGGCTCGGGCGTCCTGGAGAGGCGGTAGCGAAGGAGGGCCAAGGAAAGGACCGACGCTGTCTGCCGGGAGAGGAGACAGTGTCAGCCCACTTGGCGAACACTGAGACCAGAACGCCGTTATTAAGGATTTGCCTGTAGATACATGTAATGAGCGTGCCAGGGATCTGTCTACTTTTGCCATTTGTTTTGGTCTCAGGAGCTCCATAGCTCCCTACCACGCTAGGATGGATCTTTTCCTTCCAGCTGTTACTATGCAGAACACAAAGCCCCCGAGCGCAGCGATATTATAACACGTCCAAAAACCAACATTGCTTAATATTACATTTTTTAGTAAATGTTAAAAGTCGTGCGGCACTTAATTTACTCAATACACAGAAGCACCCTCGAGCAATGGAAAAGCACAAAAATGAAATGAAGTGAGATACTGGCTTGGGGAAGTATTTTTAAACGCATGAAGAGCATGGTCTGTAGCAGTTGCCTGTTAGCCACGTGTGGCTACCGAACACCTGAAATGTGGCGAGTGCGACTGCAGAACTTAATTTTTCATTTAATTGTTAGAAATGTAAATAGCTACATAGCTAGCAGCCTATAGAATTTTTCCTAGAGCACTTTATAAATATTAAAATTGACTTGTTGCAGTGCCCCCATAAATTTTAAGTAACATTAAAAAATGAATACCTATATTGTAATTTTTTAAGTGAAAGGTATTTGAGTAATTAGATTTATGTAAAGATCAAGACTTGAAATTGGTTTTCTCAAGATGAAACAGCTGTTAGGCTTTAAAGATTTATATTGTGTTTATTTATCTGTCTTAAATCTGGTCAGATATAAAATGTCCCAACTCTTATTAATAAAACTAGCTTTTCATTGTAAACGATGGAACTTTTGGATTTACTGGAATATAGAACGGAAAAGTACTGTTTTTATAACTTGTCTTTTAGTCTCAAGATATCCCAGAAAGATTTACAAGCACAAATTGCATTGCAAAGTATGCTGTGAAAGAAGTTGATTTTGTTATAAAGTGGGATTACTTCTGGTCTTGGAATTCTAATTGTTTATGAAACCATGATAGTTATTTTCAAATAAAAGCCGCCTGGTAAGATTCAACAGACCTTCCCACAGAATAATAAAGGTTTGTCAGATGATGTGGACGGTTCCAAAAGTTAGAAGCAGCTAGCATTTTTTGTTGGATACTTGAGGAGTTAGGTGCTAGAAAGGCTCCCTAAGTCTAATCAAACCCATTTCTCTGATGGAGATAATTGGTGCTTTTGATGCATATATAAGATCATAGGGAAATAAATTCAATTGAAGGATAAAATATAACAATTTATTCAAAAGCATTTTAAAGATTATTGTTAATATTCTAAAACCAGATACTCTGGTATTTTCCCGGTTCAGCATACAGCTGTGCAAATATGGAATTTCTTTGCTGCTCTAAATCTGTTAGAAAGGGGGAACTTTTTTTTCCCTAGGATATGCTGATCAATTTATGAATGTTAGGTACTTTTAAATTATAGAGAAAACCTCCTTCATAAATAAATATTGTAATAACACTGACCCTGTCATTTTAGGAAATACTAAACCAGAAGCTCCTTGTGGGAAGGGCTGATGTCTTTCATGTTAATATTTTCAATCCTCGGTTTTATTCCACAGTTTTTGTGTAATGTTTTGTAGAAATTAATTGAAATTAAATATGCAGAAAGCAGTTGTCAGAAATTAGCATGTTTATCTTTTTTTTTTTTTTAATTTTTTTTCAACGTTTATTTATTTTTGGGACAGAGAGAGACAGAGCATGAACAGGGGAGGGGCAGAGAGAGGGAGACACAGAATCGGAAACAGGCTCCAGGCTCTGAGCCATCAGCCCAGAGCCCGACGCGGGGCTCGAACTCCCGGACCGCGAGATCGTGACCTGGCTGAAGTCAGAGGCTTAACCGACTGCGCCACCCAGGGGCCCCTATCTTTTTTTTTTATATTTCCATATATTTGCAGACAACTGATGATGCTGGAGAAATATACATTAAAAGTAGGATGAGAGTAATTCCTGTAATGTGTATTTTAATCTTACTACACTAATATTTATTTTATTTTGCTTTTTTTTTAGAGTGGAAATATGCCTTGAAGTAGGGTCAGGGTCTGGAGTGGTATCTGCATTCCTAGCCTCTATGATAGGTCCTCAGGCCTTGTACATGTAAGTGTAAGTATATCAAATTTATCCACATCCTCCACTAAGAAATTCACTAGGGGTGTGACTACTTGAATCATTTTTGTAAATAAATAATATATATCTGAAAGGGTCTATTTAAGTGTAGTAAGGACTCATTGTAAATTATTCTTCCCTAAAAATTATAACTGCATGTTCAAAACTGTTCCATCATGCTACATAATTATAGAAGCAACAAAACAATTTTAGGTCATTTCTAAATTTGAATTTTTTTTTTAGGTAAATAGTCTGATTACTGGAAAAAAATGAAAGCTACTTAAATTTTTAAAGAAAATTTGAGAGTATGGAAACTATAAAGAAGAAAATAAAAATTACTTCAAAATTTTATCATGGTCCAAATGTGTTTCCTTCTTTTTTCCTCATTTTCTCTGTTTTTCATTTAATATTGTATCATGAATGTTTTTCAAAAATTCCTTTTAAATTTCAATTTGTGGGGGGTACCTGGGTGACTCAGTTGATTGAACATCCATCTCTTGATTTCAGCTCAGGTCCTGCTCTCACGGTCATGGGATCAAGCCCCAAGTCAGGTTAAGCATGGAGCCTGCTTGGGATCCCCTCTCTCCCTCTCTCTCTGCCCCTCTGCTGTCTTCTCTCTCTCTCTCTCTCTCTCTCTCTCTCTCTCTCTCTCACGCTCTCTCAAATAAACTTTTTTTTTAATCTTAAGAAATATTTCATTTTTGGTGGCTGCATAGTATTCATTGGATTCGTAACTTATTTTTACATCGTCAATCTCGATGTTTTATTTATTAAAATTTATTTATTTTGAGAGAGAGAAAGAGCAGGGAAGGGGCAGAGAGAGAGAGAGAGAGAGAGAGAGAGAGAGAGAATCTCAAGTAGGATCCACACTACCAGTGCAGAGCCTGACATAGGGCTTGAACTCACGAACTATGAGATCATGACCTGAACCAGTATCAAGAATCAGACACTTGGGGCGCCTGGGTGGCTCAGTTGGCTGAGCATCCGACTTCGGCTCAGGTCATGATCTCACAGTTCATGGGTTCGAGCCCCGCGTCGGGCTCTGTGCTGACAGCTCAGAGCCTGGAGCCTGCTTCAGATTCTGTGTCTCCCTCTCTCTGTGCCCCATCCCCGCTCATGCTCTGTCTCTCTCTCCCTCAAGAATAAATAAAACATTAAAAATAAAAAAAAAAGAATCAGACACTTAACCAACTGAGCCACACAGACGCTCCTGGATTCATAACTTAATAAATTCCTTCAGATGTGTATGCATGTATATTTTTCTACTCTTGCACATTTATGTCAATATAACAGTCTTTTTCATTAATATGACAAGTCTTTGTTCTTTTCATTCACCATTATTAAATCATTTTCATTTTTTTCTAAATTTGCTTTATGTAAAAGCAGTGGAACATTTTTAAATTTTTCAGTAATAGATGTACCTCCGGGATGTAAAATACAGTTTTCTTTCTTTTCTGTTTATAGGTGCACTGATATCAACCCTGAGGCAGCAGCTTGTACTCTGGAGACAGCACACTGTAACAAAGTCCACATTCAGCCAGTGATTACAGACTTGGTAAGCTGTTAATCCTTGTCTAATAATAGTTCATTTCCTTTTCAAATAATGTTAAGATGATTTAGGTCAAAGAAGCTTGAGTCATAATTAACTTCTAATCCACTAAATAGTATACCCCATCATTTTCAAAGTAAATTCTTGATTGATGCAGTCCATCTTGTCCACAGTTCAAAGGGAATTTCTAGTGGTTTGTATGGATCAGTCATCTTTTGGATAGTAGTGACAGAGAATCCAGTACAAACTTAAGTAAAAAGAGTGGGTGGCTTCAGGCACAGCTGGCTCCAGGAACTCAAATGATAAGACAGGCATCTTTTTCTTAGCTCTGACCTTCTCTCTCTATTGGTTCTATTTCTAGGTAGTGTTTAATTTCATGGTAACAGGATACTTGTGTGTCTGTATCTTATTCCTCAGCAAACAGCTTCTTCACCACCACCCACCCCCAACCCCCCTCATGGTAAGAAGCTCTTTCTATTCAGTTAGTCTGACAAAAGCCCCAGAATGAGTATTGCTTGGATCAACTTGGGTCATATGCCATCTCTCAATCTCTCACTATGGCCAAGAAGGATTGAAATATGGAGACGACTGGTTTAGGCCCAGTGATTTGCATGGGATCACTGAGGTGGTTTTGCCCTTTAAAATTTTAACTTGTTTCTTTAATGTGTCCATAATTAGTATTAAATATGTTTTTGATATAATAATAAAACTTTAGAGATACAAGAAATTCAGAATATCTTTTTTTTTTAAACAGAGGTAGAAACTGAGGTGAGATTCATTTTTTAAAGTCACATAACAAAGTGATAAATCCAGAATTTTTAAAAAAAGTGTTTTTTAAAATTTTTCTTTATTTTTTTAAATTTTTTTTAATGTTTTATTTATTTTTGAGACAGAGAGAGACAGAGCATGAATGGGGGAGGGTCAGAGAGAGAGGGAGACACAGAATCTGAAGCAGGCTCCAGGCTTTGAGCTGTCAGCACAGAGCCCGACGCGGGGCTTGAACTCACGGACTGTGAGATCATGACCTGAGCCAAAGTCAGACGCTTAACCGACTGAGCCACCCAGGTGCTCCAAAAGTGTTTTTTTTTTAAGCTTTATTTATTTTTGAGAGAGAGCATGAGTCGGGGAAGAGCAGAGAGAGAGGGAGACACAAAATCCGAAGCAGGCTCCAGGCCGTCAGCACAGAGACTGATGCCGGGCTCGAACTCACAGACCGCGAGATCATGACCTGAGCTGAAGTTGGACGCTCAACCGACTGAGCCACCCAGGCACCCCGATAAATCCAGAATTTAAATTCAGATCTTGGGAATCTAAATGTAGGTGTCTCACAACTTTCAGGACATGGCTCGTGGTAGCCCATGCCGGAGTCAGCTCTTCATGCTGACGTGTGGCAAAGAAAGAAGAGGTGAGCATGAACATAGGTATTATGATCAATATACAAAACTCTACGTTTGTTTATATTCAGAACACTAGGCATAGATTATCACAATAAAATCATTGTTTTGGGTAACTAAGCTTACCTGTTTACAAAGTAGTACTTTTGCTTTGTTTCTTTTTTTACTTTTAGAAGAAAGACTTTTTCAAATACATCGTATGCCTTTCCTTACATTCCTAAAATAAACTAAACGTAACTACCTTTTACTGACTCAGGGCCGTTATTATGCACATCATTTATCATCCTGTGCTGTGATAAAGAGGCTTATTCAGGTGTTTCTGCCTTCACGCTGAGGGGCTATAGCCTGCAGAGATTTGAGTTCTTATTTCCTCTCCTCCTCATCTTCTCCTTTTACCTGCTTTATGCGGTCTTATTTTACTGCTACCTGTTAGTGGCATTTCCTCTCTCTCTTCATGTGCTCTGTGCTAGAATACCAAACAAGTGATTTAGTTAGACTTGTATTTAAACTAAGAGTTCAGGGGCTCTGAACAAGTACCTCTCATGAATAAATAGCACATGTTTTGCTATACGGATTTAAAACTTCTTGTCAGAGGCCTCTTTGCTTACTTCCCAGTTCTTGGATCTGTCCTAATGCTCTGAGACCACACAAAAGCTGAATATGAGTGGGTGAGGGATGCCTGTGATTAGACTTTACATCAGTAATTTTCTCATTTAAATCCATTTTCTTTTAAACTACAATGGGGCGCCTGGGTGGCGCAGTCGGTTGAGCGTCCGACTTCAGCCGGGTCACGATCTCGCGGTCCGGGAGTTCGAGCCCCGCGTCAGGCTCTGGGCTGATGGCTCGGAGCCTGGAGCCTGTTTCCGATTCTGTGTCTCCCTCTCTCTCTGCCCCTCCCCCGTTCATGCTCTGTCTCCCTCTGTCCCAAAAATAAATAAAAAACGTTGAAAAAAAAAAATTTTAACTACATTATTTTCCATGTTGTTTCCTTTATTTAAATCCATCAGTTTTTTCCTTTATTTAAAATCCAGTACTGCAATGATTATTAGTATATAGTACCTCAGGGCCATTGTAAACAATTGCAAAGCAAATTCTTTTCTAGTTTCCTTACTGAACATTTCTGGAAAATTACCTTCCGGACTTCTTTTTACAATGTGAGAAGCTTAATTTCTTTATGGAATTGAAAATAAAGCTCTCGGCTGTTTCAGCTGTATTTCCTCACTCTCCAGTGTTGCTCCTAAAGGGAACAGCAGATTAACCTTAGTCATCTTCTACTTGCAGACAAGGATGCATCTTCATTACTTTCCTCAAAAATGGCACTTTTCTCTTTTGAAAAGAATAGAGAAAAAAAAGTTACCTTACAACATCTCCTCAAAGCCAGTGTTCCAGTATTTTCTTTGAACTACATAGTTAACAGGCTTAAAAATGATAAAAGTAGTATTTCTTTTAGAAACAGGGTAAAATGGAAGCTCTAAGTCAGTGTTTCATAATGTATGTAAATAATAGGCCAGTGATGTGCCCAACATTAGAAGGTATGGCTGAGTTTTAAATAACTTTGAATCATATAATGTCAAAGCTGTTTTCTCTTTAATTCTCTTTCAGCCATTGTGATTACATCCAGGAGAAGGTCTCAGTTTGTTGTTGTTATTTAACACCTTTTAAACACTTACAGATGTCTCTCTAATAGAGACAGATGGCTTGGGTCACTCTCAGCCTGGCAACAGTAATGATTAACTGTAACTTTTTTTTTAATTCTTATCTCATTTATCCTTGTAGTCATTTCTATTTCCAGAAAGTAATAGTGATTTCCCTTTACAGCAAATTTATTTAACAACAAAAAAAAGCCCATTTAAAGAAAAATAGTAAAAAATGGTAAGTGCGTGTGCATAAATGGGGAAATTGCAAGAATGTTAATAAGAGAGCTAACACTTTGGACACTGCCGTGAAGTACCTCAGCTATTCCATCTCAAGAAACAACCTCAGAAGTCATGGGTGAGAGTCTGTACAAAGTGATAATTGAAGGAAATGGCTTTAGAGGTGAGAACCCACCCAGATACCATGTTTTCATTTTACTGTGCCTGTGAAGGTGCAGGGTGACATGACCAGACACGATTTTTTTAAAATACTTACTTAATTCAATCATCAGAGGAGTCAAAGGAAGAAGACTTTAAATCACATCTTACCCTGAAAAATACCCTAAAAAGACATTTTTATTAAAAAAAAAAAAAAAAGACATTTTTATTGCGGTTTCACAGAAAATTGGAACCCAGTTTAAAGATTTACAAAATGCCAAACAATTAATGTTTTCAGTTTCTCTTCCACTCTTTTCAGTCCTTTCTTTGGTCTCTAATTGTTCCAGCCAATACATTTATGAGTCATTAAAGAAGTAGAAAGTAAATATATATATATATATATATGTATGTATAATACATTATACCTCGATGATAGAAAATGTTTAACTTACAGCTATAGCCTTAAAGTGTGTGCATATCTATGTAGAACATAGGAGTGCTCGCTTTCTTATTTAATCTTCTAAAAGTGAACCCAGTGTGTAAGCATTAGCTGTTGAAAAACAGGCTTTCTTGAACATTTTCTGTTCATTCTGATAAATAGTTTAATTTCATATTTTTAGGTAAATGCATATAATCTTTATATGCATGAATGAAAATGTAAAAATATTTATCTCTATCTCTGTCTACATTTTTGGCCCTCTCACACATTTTTCTCTACATGGGAGGAGAGTATTTTTAAAGATATATTTATTTATCTGTTTAATTCCGAGTCCAGCTTAACATTCTGACTATTGAACATTTAGGTCAAAGGCTTGCTACCAAGATTGAAGGAAAAAGTTGATCTTCTGGTGTTTAATCCCCCCTATGTAGTGACTCCACCTGAAGAGGTAAGACGTGGAACAAAATTTAATTATTAATGTTTTCAGCTATTTTCTTTATAAAATCAAATGAACTTCATTATGACATTAGTCAACTGCTGATTAACACAGACTGCTCTGATATTACTCACAATTGCCAATAATTGAGTATGTTGGGAGACGTAGGAAAGGAGTCTAAAACTAATGAAATATAGTGACCCATATTCATCCTTAAAATTCCCATTGAAATCAGGCCGTGTGTTTAAATTTGCTCATGTGTGTCTTTTATCACAAATGGCAAATTTGCAAAAGAGCATTTCTAATCATCCTTAAATTCATATAGTAATTATTTCTGAAAGTCTCAGTTTTCCTCCTTTCACAGGTGGTGGGGGAGGATTCTTATTTCAGGTAGGGAAAAGAAATCATCTTGGAACAGATGATTTGGAAAATCTCCAATAATGAAGAGGTAAATCAACCACTTCCCAATTTAAAGAGAGAATGGTCAAGGCAGACAAAGTTTAGTATTGGACTAAGGCTAGCTTAACTAAATCATGGTCTACAAATTTCTGGCAGGACTGTGAATGCAGAGGAGATTCTGGAAACATGGGGATGCAAACAGGCTTCCTTTCTTCCACATTCCCATGACTGAGCTACGTACTTGCTTCTCCTGAGCCTTACAGCTGCTGGGACATACAGATAATTGAGTGTAGACAGCACCTTGGGCTATTTTGCAGTCCCAACAGAGAGAGCTAGTGTCATAATTCCCATGAGCTGAGCTATTAGCTGGGGAACAGAATCACAGTGCAGCACAATGAAGATCTCCTGGAGCCTAAAAACATATTTTACAAAATAAAACCTTAGGAAAGGAATTGAAAGAGAATATGGTCTCCGTGAAGACCTGAATTAGTGTTCTGGAAACCAGATGAAAGATTTAAGTGCATAGAGCATGAAGATAAAAAGAAGGAAATCATGAAAGTAAAAGATAAGAGACTTAGAGGTTAGATCCAGGAGATATAAAAATAATAGTTAAGTTTGTGTCTATAAAAAATTTTGGCTATGCTTAATAGTATATCTAGAGACACGAGGTTAGGAACCTCTGGCTTGTACCTGTGAGCTCTGAAGGAACAGGAGCAGGTCTGGCAAGGCTCATGTAGCAGGCAAACAGCAGACCACCAAACATGACTCCTCCTTGTAAAGGTGGAAACCCTCCCTTTGTGGCCTTAAGAATGTGCCTGGTGCCAGGAGACCTTCCTGTAGGAGCATTTCTAATGCAAGCAGATACACCTGGCTGAGCATCCCTGGGGAGGCGTATGAACAGGGTCTAGCACAGAGAGATCCTGGTCCATTCTGGAAGAGAATGACAGGAGACAGGCTTGGCACAACCTGTCATTCACCATGCAATCTGTCCACAGACCACTTTACCTGATAAAACGTCCAGGGAATGGGCTTCACCAAAATAAGGGGGTAAACCAAGGAAGAGGAACACACGAGCCCCAGAAAAAGAGGTGATTCTAGGAATGCCAGGAAGGGGACATCTCCAGGAGGAAGGAACTGATAAATTTCCCAATATGATTAACTTTGTGGAAATTGTATTGAGAAGTGTACGGTAGATATGGGAATAATTTAAATTAGATACAAAAAAAAGTAAATGAACACTTTGGCTGCCCATCAATAGCTACATTAAGATATGGTAACTTTTCCATTATAAAATCGTAGACACCCTTTAAAAGAGTAAATTAGAACCATACCTGATCACATGAAGAGCTCTCCATAAAGTGTTGATGATTGACAAAAGCAAGATATGGTGCAAGAATGTAGAACATAATCCTGTCTTTGTAAAACATGGACAAAAAGGAAAAACGTGTATATAAGATGAGGGAGGAACAGACCAGCAAAACAGTAAAAGGGGAAAGTGCAGTTCTTTCTAAGGCAGGTATATGAACATATCTCCCTTATTTACAAAATAATATATGTATATAGTTACAGGCATAAGGAAATTTATTTTAATGGAGAAACATGCCATTTTATTTTATTTTATTTTTTTTTAATTTTTTTTTCAACGTTTATTTATTTTTGGGACAGAGAGAGACAGAGCATGAACGGGGGAGGGTCAGAGAGAGGGAGACACAGAATCGGAAACAGGCTCCAGGCTCTGAGCCATCAGCCCAGAGCCCGACGCGGGGCTCGAACTCACGGACCGCGAGATCGTGACCTGGCTGAAGTCGGACGCTTAACCGACTGCGCCACCCAGGCGCCCCGAAACATGCCATTTTATATGAATAAAAGCAACAGGCATGATTTATACAATTAATTTAAACTATAGATATGGAAAGAAAATAATTGTTAGGGTTAAAATATTTTTTGAATTCTTTAGTTTTGAAACCATATACAATAAGAATCTAAAGATTTTTAATACTGTATGAACTCTCACGGGTTTTGCTTCTACAGTAGAATTAGATTGTTACAGGAAGAAAATGCTTTGGTGAGCCTTTATATATTAAATGGATTCCTTAAAAAAGGTCTATACGATTCATACTTTAATCTAGAAAAGAGCCAGATGCAGGGGGGCATTTTGAAACTAACTTCCTGCAAAGTAGATATTTTATAATATAGGATCTCTCTTTTAGTTTCTTCCTGATTGTTCTATGTTAAGTACAAGAATTACCTATGTCTATCAACATAAGCATTGCAGAAATAGTAACAGCTTAAGCACTTGATATGTACAGGGCCCTGTTTTCAAACTTTAAATATATTTCTTCAGTTATTCCTAAAAATGGAAAAAAATAATTTTTATAATTTTACTGTTGAAACTGTTGTTTTCCTGGTTTTATAGATAAGGGAGGAAACTCATAAAAATTACAGATTCACATAAGATCACATGGCTAGGAAATGGTGGGGCTCAGATTCAACTTTACTGCCTCCTGGACAGCAGTAAAATACAAAGTGTATACAGTACTTGTTTGGTAAATGTTCCTTGTCAAAAAGATTCTGTTTGTGATTCTAAATGTAACTGTTTGTGATTCTAAATGATTCTAAATGAATAGATACAGAAGTCTTTTTTAAATGGTCACAGGTGGGAAGTCACGGAGTAGAGGCTGCTTGGGCCGGTGGCAGAAATGGTCGAGAAGTCATGGACAGGTTCTTCCCACTGGCTGCAGATCTTCTGTCACCAAGAGGATTATTCTATTTAGTTACCATTAAAGAAAATAATCCAGGTAATACTGACCAGTTTATCTTTTAACCACTGACTTTGCTGAAATTGTAATTTAATCATGTTAAAGAGTATAATTTATAAAGTAGCCTGAAATATTGTCAATATAATCACTGACAACAGCTCATACAAACATAACATTCATCTTGAAAGAAGAGAGAGATTTTTAAGACAGTTTTTCTTGGTTTTAGAAAGTACTGTTTTTTTTTTAAGGGGGGGGCCATTTTCCCCCCAATTAATAAATTAATATTCAGACACAGAATCTGTAATTTCTTCTTTTAACACCTCATCCTGAATATTTTGAATTTTGTCTCCCCCTTGTAATCTTCATGCCCTTGACAAGTTGTGCTATGTAATGTTCAGTTCTGGTGAAGTTCCATCATGAAAGCTATCTCATGGTATGGATGTTGAGATCTTGGTTAGATTATTGTGTAAGTAAACTGACCTGAGTCCTTCTTCTCTTTCTGTACACAAGTTTGATTTTTATCTTTACCTTATGTTCTCAGCCCCTTAAATCACATCATGATGACTAAGTTTTGTTTCAGTTTGTTTGTAGCTCCATTTTCTTAACTCAGTCTTTAGTATTATTTATTTACAAAAGGGAAGATGTTGCTTTTTTCAATGTGCCCAAAAGAGATAAGCTACTTCCTTCCACTGTGTACTGTCACTATACATTTGCCCACCTTCACTGACTTTTTTCATCCCAGAGGAAGCGTGTGAGGCCAAGATTGGAGCCAAGCAGCTGAACAAATCACTTGCTGTAATGACAAGTGTAGTTCATATTTCTGTTGAGTTCGGAGTAGCTTCCACGGCAGGGCAGGGCCTTTCAGTCTGATTGAGACTCAGCGACACCTTGAAAATACAGAGTGCTCCCATCTGACTCAAGTCCATTTTAATAGAAATTTACTTGGAATACATTGTTTTCGCAGATGAGTAGAACTTGTAAATCATTGTCTGTCTTTATCATCTTATTAAACTGTTTAGTGATCATACCGTCTTCACCAGATGGTTTTAATTGGATTTTACCTTTTGTTTTAATTTTCATTTTAGAAGAAATTTTGAAAACAATGACAACAAAGGGTCTACGAGGGACTGTGGCACTTTCCAGGCAAGCAGGCCGAGAAGCCCTCTCAGTCCTGAAGTTCACCAAGTGCCGTGTATTGTGCTGAATGTGCGTATATTGATAATATTGATGATGTTGAATGTATGTATGAATATATGGAGAGAGAGAAGCGGAATATATTCAGCATGTTGTGAAACTGAAGTCATTTCTTGGTTAACAAGTATAGAATTGTCAGGTTATATAGAAGAAGGTAGAAGGATATAGCATTCCCTTTTACCCAGGTATCAAGTCTATGGAAATTTTTGCATAAGTGCAAGTAAATGCGTATCCGAGATATATTATGTGTATTTTACATATAAAACCTGAATGTGAGTCACCTATCCAGCCACTAAACATGAGTTATGTTTGTGTGCACTGAACGTGAAGGGGTTCATAATGTACCATCAAGTGAAAAAGAGCAAATTACAAAACAGGATTATCCTGTATGTATAATTTTAAAAAACCAACAGAGAGGGCATGTCTATATGTCTATATAAGTAAGTCTCATGGGGAGCCTGGGTGGCTCAGCTGGTTGAGAGTCTGGTTCTTGATTTTGGCTCAGGTCATGATCCCAGCGTCATGGGGTTGAGCCCCATGTTGAGTTCTGTGCTGAGCCTGGAGCCTGCTTGAGATTCTCTTGCCTCCCTCTACCCTTCCCCCCTGCTCACATGCTCTTTAAAAAAAAAAAGAAGTCTCAGAAGGGAAATGGCAGGAAGGAACAGAGGGACTTTCACTCTTTTATGGGTTATTTGCACAACCCCAGTTACTTGTATAATTTTAAGAAGGTTTTCATTATTAAAAATTTTTTTAATTTACTTTCACTTGCTCATTGTCTCCATTCTATTTCTATTATTTAGAATGCCTCCAGCCTCCATGTTTCTCACTGGTCAGATTTTTCCTACCTTTTATGCTTTTGTCATATACTTCTATCTTCTTCTTGCATATATCTTGCAAACTGCTATACATTTTTTCTTAGATCAAGGAGAGTTGTATATAAACAAACTCACAACTCTTAGGTTAATCACACTTTTAAAAGCTGACAAAGGGGTGCCTGGGTGGCTCAGCCGGATAAGCGCCCGACTTCAGCTCAGGTCATGATCTCACGGCCCGTGTGTCCGAGCCCCACGTCGGGCTCTCTGCTGACAGCTCAGAGCCTGGAGCCTGCTTCGGATTCTGTGTCTGTCTGTCTGTCTGTCTCTCTCTCTCTCTCTCTCTCTCTCTCTGCCCCTCCCCTGCTCAGGCTCTGCCTCTCAAAAATAAATAAAAACATGAAAACAAAATTTAAAAACTGACATGCATCTTTTAGGAAATGTCAAATTACCTTTACTAAGTTTAGGAACCTCTTCTTCCATAATTTATATACCATTTAAAATAATATTTATCAAAATCAAAGAACAGGACTATAGGATATGAGTGAGCAGAATCTAGAATTAATTTTTAATTCGGCTATGTTTAGCGTCACTTGGAGAAGCTTTTTAAGATTATAAATTCCTGAGGGGCGCCTGGGTGGCGCAGTCGGTTAAGCGTCCGACTTCAGCCAGGTCACGATCTCGCGGTCCGTGAGTTCGAGCCCCGCGTCGGGCTCTGGGCTGATGGCTCGGAGCCTGGAGCCTGTTTCCGATTCTGTGTCTCCCTCTCTCTCTGCCCCTCCCCTGTTCATGCTCTGTCTCTCTCTGTCCCAAAAATAAATAAACGTTGAAAAAAAAAATTTAAAAAAAAAAAGATTATAAATTCCTGAACCCCACCACAGACCCGTGGAACCCTCTGCTGAGCAGACCCAAAACCTGTACCGTTTAAAATGTGCTTCCCGGGGCGCCTGGGTGGCGCAGTCGGTTAAGC
>NW_024412403.1:15970093-16244127 GCF_014898765.1 Herpailurus yagouaroundi | reverse complement strand
GAGCCTGGAGCCTGTTTCCGATTCTGTGTCTCCCTCTCTCTCTGCCCCTCCCCCGTTCATGCTCTGTCTCTCTCTGTCCCAAAAATAAAAATAAACGTTGAAAAAAAAAATTAAAAAATAATAATAATAATAAAAAAAAAATAAAATGTGCTTCCCCCTGTTACTTAAGGTAGCCCACCAAATTTTAGAACTACTGTTTTAAATAGTATTCTTATTTAATCCTTAGGACAATCCACAGAAGGAGTGAAATTACCTTTGATGTTCAGAAAGATTAAATAACTTGTTCAAAGAAGCTCAGTAGTGAAGGGTCAGGCCAGTATGGCAGCACTTAGACACAGGTCAGATTCCCAGATGCTTTCTTTCCATTTGCTTGTGCTGAAAGCAGCAAAGATGCCAAAATTAGTATTTACTTAAATCTAATATCTGAAAATCTATTCTCCTTCCCAGAAATAGTGCCATCTGAAATCTTACAGCCAATCTCTTGTATCCCAGGGAAAAAAAAAAAAAGGTTATGAAAAGCTGAGAACTTTATTGTGAGCTTGGGGAGTGGGGTCTTGAATATTTTCAGATAATGTTTGAAACACTTTAAAATTAGCATAGAGGACTTCTGTCAGCTTAAATTAGAAACACAGAAATAACTTCAAAAACTCCAAAACCTCACTTGTATAGTTGTTATGGAGTAAATTGTGTCTCCCCAAAATTCATATGTTGACATTCTAGGCCCCAGTACTTCAGAATGTGACTGTGTTTGGAGACGGGGTCTTAAAGAGGTGATTACGGTTAAATGAGGCTGTTAGGATGGGCCCTGATCCAGTCTGGCTGGGGTTCCTACAAGAAGAGGAAATCCGGACATGGAGACACCAGGGCGGGGGGTGGGGGCTGGTAGGGACATGGAGACACCGGGGCGGGCGGTGGTTGGTGCTTGGACACAGAACAAAACCCTACAAGATGCAGTGAGAAGGTAGCTGTCTGCAAGCTGAGGAGAAAGACTGCGGAAGAAACCCAACCTGCCGGTGCTTTGCTCTGGGACTTCCAGGCTCCAGAACTGTGAGAAAATACATTTCTCCTAGGGTCATGGTGACTAGGAGACTAATACAATAATTAAAGACAGGGAAATACCTGCATTTCTACAAACAATAGTGTGAAAAGTGGATGCTACGTCCTGGTGGTCAGTAAGAACCATGGCCCTGAGCCTTCAGGAGGAGAGTTGCAAATCCAGCTGTTTTTGTGTTAAAAAGAGCTGTTAAATACAGGAAAAAAGAGGACCTGTAAAACCGCATCATTTGGCCCAAGGGAAGCAACAAAAAAAACTTAGTACCTTGAATGAAAAGAAAAACAGTAATAATCTATGAGAAATCAGACCCTGGGTCTGTGCTACCCTCTGCCGTAGGATTTAATTCATATCTATATGAGGCAGCAACATTACCGTGAAAAAACTAAAATGATCTAAACTGTTGATCATGGAGAAGCTACAATCAATGAGAACAGAAGGAAAAATTAATAGAATTGGACACCTAAGGAATATAAACAGTGGAATTGTTACATTCAGATTGTGGAATGTTTGACGTGTTTAAAGAGTTAACATAATCAAAGAAAAGCTCACAAGAAGATACTGTTTGGAAAGAACAAATTGAAGTCAACTTTTAAAAATGAGAAACAGAGACATGGAAGTGCATTAGTGTTAATTTATACTCACCTAAAATAACACAGTGTATTTTAAAACTGTTAATATTCCATTCCAAAATTGAGTTGTAGTTCTTTTTTTTTTTTTCCCTCATACTTTCCCTCATTCCTTTTTCTGGGGAGAAAAAGAAATACAAATTGAGACAGGACTGAAAAAAGAGAAAAATTAGGACAGGACTGAAATGACTCAGGAACAGATGAAGAGAAATATAGCCATGTTAGGAACCTTTATGAATAAATGTAAATCATCCTATGTGTAGTTGATTCATACATGCACTAAAATTACTTTACATACAAAATAATACATACCAATGTCTATGTCCATCTGTTTTCATTTTTCTTTTTTTTTTTTTTTAATTTTTTTTTCAACCGTTTTTTATTTATTTTTGGGACAGAGAGAGACACAGCATTAACAGGGGAGGGGCAGAGAGAGAGGGAGACACAGAATCGGAAACAGGCTCCAGGCTCCGAGCCATCAGCCCAGAGCCCGACGCAGGGCTCAAACTCACGGACCGCGAGATCGTGACCTGGCTGAAGTCGGACGCTTAACCGACTGCGCCACCCAGGCGCCCCATTCATTTTTCTTTTTATGTAAACTTTGTATTGAGGTGGAACATACCTTATGGACTGTATATGTTGTGTCTAGTTCGATGAATTTTTATAAAGTCAACATCCACTTATACTACACCCAAATCAAGAAACAGAACATCACCAGCATTCCACAAGCTACACCAGATTTCATTCCCAGTCATGAATGGGAGATTTCCCCAAGGGAAACCATCGTCTGGCTTTTTGTGTTAGTTTATTTCTGCATAGCTGATGACTGTAACTTTACCGGTGTTGGTGTCAAACAACACAAATGTGTTGTCTCCCAGTATCTTTGGGTCAGGGCCGTGGGTATAGTGAGCCGGATTCACTGCTTCGAATCTCTCCAGGCTGTAGTAAAGGTGTTGGTCCTGGCTATGATCTCATCCAGGGCTCGAGGTCCTTTTTCAGGTGGTTGTAGGACTAAAGCTGCTGTTTTCTGGCTGTCCGCTAGGGACAATTCTCACCTACATGCTTCTCTCAGATCTTTGTACCATAATCACCTCCACAGTTCACAAAATGCCTACTTCTTTATGGCCAGCAGTAGAATTTCTCTACCTTCAAAACTACATGAGGGCCTAGAGGCCCTTTTAAAGGGCTCACCTGGATAGGACAAGTTCACCCAATATAATGAAGATTATATAAAAGGAAGCTTTTATTTTTTAAAAATTTTTTTATGTTTATTTAATTTTGAGAAAGAGCATGGGGGGCAGTGGGTGGGTGCAGAGAGGGAGGCACAGAATCCAAAACAGGCTCCAGGCTCTGAGCTGTCAGCACAGAGCCCGATGTGGAGCTCAAACTCATGAACTGTGAGATCACGATCTGAGCTGGAGTCGGACATTCAACTGACTGAGCCACCCAGGCACCCCCCTTTTATTTTTTTTATGTTTATTTTTAAGAGAGCAAGAGACAGAGCATGAGTGGAGGAAGGGCAGGGAGATAGGGAGACAGAGAATCCGAAGCCGGCTCCAGGCTCTGAGCTGTCAGCACAGAGCCGCACGCGGGGCTTAAACCCACGAACCGCAAGATCATGACCTGAGCTGAAGTCAGATGCTTAACCTACTGAGCCACCCAGGCACTCCAGTGTTCCTTTTAATTAATTAATTCAGACTCCACTGTTGAGGGACCTTAATTACAACTGCAAAATTTTTTTCCCATTGCCATTTAATGTAACTTAATGACGGGAGAAATCAAGTCGTATCCACAAGTTCTACCCACAGTCAGAGCGTGGGGATAACACAGTGCATGTACAGCAGTGGGAGTGAACCTTGCAGGCCATCTTAGAATTCTGTTACATTCCTTATACTATAGATTAGGTCTTCCTCCTTTGAATCTATGTCCATGAGTCATGAATTCTTTCACTCAATAGTGTTTTTATGAGATTCTTCTATGAAGTTGTCTATGGTAATGATTTGTTCATTTTCATTTTTTGTATATTCATCCTTATTATTTCTATCATATGACTATATCAAAATTTATCTATTCTGTTGAACATTTGGATTCCTTCTACTTTTTTTTCCGTTGTGACCACATTTATATCTTCCAGTGTACATGCGTTTGCATTTTCTGATAAATATATACCAACAAGTTTATCTTATCTTAAATAAGAACAGTTTTTCCAGAAGTTATTTTCTAAAAATGATAAGCAGAATTCCTAACATCAAAACCCACCATGGACAGGATAAATAGCTAAAAATAGAATTAGTGAACTGGAGAAAAATTCATATAGTGCCACCCACAGAGACCAAAGGAAAATATGAAGGAGCAATAATGATTATGAAGGATAGAATGAAAAGGTCTGGCAAAACAAGAGTCCCGAAAAGTATGTAAGAAAGGTAATATTTGGAAAGATAATGGGTAATATTTTTCCAGAATTGACTTTTAAAAAAGAAGATAGATTCTAGAAGCACAAACAAAAAGAAAATATGCTAGACATATAGCAGTGACATTTCAAAACATCAAAGGCAAAGAGCTCTTAAAAGGTAATCAAGGAGGGATGGATGCCTGGATAGCTCAGTTGGTAAAGTGTCCGATTTCGGCTTAGGTCATAATCTCATGGTTCATGAGTTCGAGCCCTGCGTTGGGCTCTGTGCTGACAGCTCAGAGCCTGGAGACTGCTTCAGATTCTGTGTCTCCATCTCTCCCTGCCCCTCCCCTGCTTGCATACTGTTTCTCTCTCTCTCTCTCTCTCTGTTTCTCTCTCTCTCTGTCTCTCTCTCAAAAATAAAAAATTAACATTAAAAAAAAAGGCTTTAATCAAAAGGAAGGTATAACTCACTCCAGCAGGGGCTGGCAAACGTTTTCATCACTAAGATGTTAGAACACAGCCATGCCAGTTCACTTATGTGTTGGGTGGGGCTGCTTTGGCCTCTAGTGACAGAATTGAGTAGTTACAGCTTAGACCCCAGAAACCATATGGCCCACAAACCACAAAGTATTTACTATTTGTCCCTTTAATATATTTGCCAACACTGCTACAAAGAAACTATAAAGTAACAACAGATCTCTTGAACATCCTCACAACAAATGAAAGCCGGAGGCTAGTGGGATAACATCCTCAAAGTGTTGGGACTAACAGTCTATCTATTTTGTTCCAACAAAACTTGCATAAATGAAGGTTTAGTTTTGTTGTTGCTGTTTTTTTTTGTTTTGTTTTTAGAGAGAGTACACACAAGCGGGGGAGAGAGACTGAAGGAGAGAGAGAATCTCAAGCAGGCTGGTGCTGTCATCACAAAACCCGATGGGGGTTTGGGGGGGGGGGGCCGGGTCCCACGACTCTGGGGTCATGACCTGAACCACAACTAAGAGTCAGACACTTAACTGACTGAGCCACCCAAGTGCCCCACAAATGAATGGTTTTTAAAAGTAATATTTAGAGATAAAAATGACAGAGTTTACCAACAAGAGATCTACAATAAAGAAACTTTTAAAAGACGTATTTCAGGAGAAAGGAAAAACATCCCAAAAGTCTCAAATGGAAGAATTACTGATGACAAATAAAATGGAAAATATGTATATAAATGCAAACAAACATTATATAAAATACTACTAATAATTATAGTGTGGTTTCTGTGGTTTGAAAATAATAACTAAAATACTGAAAACAGTTGCATATAAATTAACTAGGGCATTTGTTAAGGGTGAAAGTATTCTAAGTCCTCTTTGTATTATTGTTCAGGAGGTAAAGATATGACTTAATTTTGATATGCATGTGTGGTAGGCTGAATAATAGCCCCCAAGATATCCATGTTCTAATCCCTAGAGCCCTGTGAATGTTACCTTATATGGCAAAAGGAACTTCACAGATATGATTAAGGATTTTGAGATGGGGAGATTTCCCTAGATTATCCAGATGGGCCCTGAGTAGAATCACAAGTGTCTTATAAAAGACAGGAAGAGGGAGGTTTTAAATCAAGAGAGGAGAGGGTATTATGATCATGCTGCTGACTTTGAAGAAGGAGCAAGGGACCACAAGCCAAGGAATGCAAGGAATGAGCTCTAGAAGCTAAAAAAGGCAAGGAAATGATTCTCCCCTAGGGCCGCCCAAGGGAGTCAGGCCCTGCTGACACCTTGGTCTTGGACCAGAGAAACCCATTTCAGACTTCTGGCCTCCAGAACTGTGAGAGAGTAAATATCTGTTGTTCTAAATCACTGAAGTTGTGGTAATTTGTTCCAGTAACCCTAGGAAACCAATACAGTATGGTCAGAGTTCAAGGGCAACTATGAAAATAGTAGAAACAGGACAGGTAAGCAGCAAATTAAAAAGCAAAAATCCTAATTAAAACAAATTAGAAAAGGGGGCAAATCCAAAGGTAAAGTGATAGGGGGCGCCTGGCTGGCTCAGGCAGTACAGCATGCAACTCTTGATCTCAGGGTTGTGAGTTCGAGCCCCATCTTGGGTGCAGAGATTACTTGAAAATAAAATATTTAAAGAAAAAAAAAAGATAAAGTGATATAATTTAGAATACCTCCATTATCCAAATAATGGAAGTAAGCTATGTAAATAGATATTATGATTGATTTTTTTTTTAATTTCAATTATAGTGATGATAAAAGACTTGAAGTGAAAGTACATTTTAAGACTGGAAATAGAGGGATGGAGGAAGATACATCAGACAAACCCACAAGGTGAGATAGCTACATTAATAGTTGACTGTACTGGGTTGAATAGTTCTCACCACCCCCCCCCCCACCCCCGCTCCCAATTCATGTCCAACCAGAACCTATCAGTGCGATCTTATTTGGAAAGAGGGACTCTGCAGATGTAATCCAGTTAAGAGGACATTAAGGTAAGGAGGGACCAACATGGTGGAGAAGTAGGGGGAATCCATGCTTCCTATGTTCTCAAACAAAGAAGTGTAGAAGCCAAAGGACTCTGAACACCAGAATCTGGGAGGAAAAGAGACTGAATCTACCAGGAAGAAAATGGGGAAGCTGGAAAAAAGTTTAGGTGGGTAACTGCGAACTGGGGGAGATAAAAAAGGCTGCGTGGGCGTGGAGCGGAGGGACCCCCTTTGCAGAGAGACAAAGGGAAGAAGAGAAACAGTGGCTGGGAAAGTGCAGGACCCTATCTGGCCAGGAGAGAGACCTCGGACTGAGGCTGAGAGGGATCCCATCTCTAACTGGGGGGCTTTCTTCGGACCGGAGCCGGCTCCCTGTTCGTGCCCCTGGGGAGGAGGGGAGCCGGGCCTGGGTGCGGTGGTAGGTCAGGGGCTCAGTCCGCAGCTGGAGAAAGCGGTTCCCTCCCTGGAGGGCTGCGCGATAGCACAGAACTGCCTGCGTCTGCCACCCTGGGGGCTTGCGGGGGCAGCGGCTCTGAGTCCACAGTAGGAGAAGTCGGTCCTCCCAGAAGTGTGGCGGCACAGACAAAGCCAGCCGGGGCCACACATCGCCGCACTGAGAGGCGCTTTCCCAGCGTCAGAGCACACGGAGCGGGACTTTGAATCGTAGCCAAGTGCAGGGTCAGGGGAGTTGGCCAAGCGAGAAGGACCTCCCCGTCTGTGCCCGCTGCACAGTGAGGACGAGTCAAACGGAGTCCACCAGGTGGGCTCCACGGAGAAGAGACTGGGGATCACCATTCCATTCCCCACCCCCCACCACGACCAAAGCGGGGCCTCAGGGATCACTCCCGGACCCACAGTAGCGGTGGGTTCAGAATATGCCAAACCACGCCCCCTTGCACTGGGTAACTGCTTACCCACCCGAGGGGCACCGACACTGCGGACACCTCCTCCCGACCAGACCAGCCGTGCAGCATTGCCTGGATTAACTCTAGGTCAATTCTGGATATACAGATATATTCTCCCCCACCCACCCGCCCATTTCTCCTCCTTACCTCTTCCCTCCCCTAGGCTGGTTACTCTGGTTATTGGTCTGTCTAAACAGACATATTTAATCAGTTGTCTTGACACATGTTCTACACCTCCTTCTTTACGCGCCTTTCTCTCTGGAATAATCAAGCGGTAGAGTTTCTCTGTCTGGGTAACTGTATCTTCGTTTCGTTTTCCCCGCCTCCTTCTTTATTTTCCTTTCTCTCTCTCTGGATCAAGACTTTTAGTCTCTCTGCCTAGTCAATGTTTATTTTTTCTTTTCTCCCCTGCTCCTGTCATTTCTCTCTTTGTATGTTCTCTTCCATCAGCACCGCCTCCACCCTCTTCTTTACTCGTAGTCGGTGTTTGGGGGTTTTTTGTTTTTAGTCTTTAGGTTTTTGTTTTTGTTCATTTGTTTGTGTTATTTGTGTGTTTGCATGTTTTTGTCTCCTGTCTGTTTTCCTTTACAGGGATACTCCAAGGAACAAATCAAAGCACATCCGGTGGAGGGTCCAAAATATCACTACGAGTAGGGTAATAAAATAACCAAAGTCACAACAACAGAGAGCAAGTAACAATCCCCGAGAAAACACCTCCTGAAGGGCCAGGCCCAGGACAGTGTATGACCTTCCTTTAATATAGCATTGCTCACAGGTGCAGAGCACACAACAAGCTTTTAAAACGTGTAAGGGACAGAAAACTAGCCAAAATGACAAAATGGAAGAATTCTCAACAGAAATTCCAGGAAGTAGCGACAGCTAATAAATTGATCAAAACCGATTTAAGCAATATAACAGAACAAGAATTTAGAGTAATAGTCATAAAATTAATTGCTGGGCTTGAAAAAAGCATAGAGGACTGCCGAGAATTTATTGTTACAGAGATCAAGGGACTAAAAAATAGTCATGATGAATTAAAAATGCTATCAATGAGGTACAAAATAAAATGGAGGCAGCCACAGCATGGATTGAAGAGGCAGAGGGGAGAAGAGGTGAATTAGAAGATAAAATTATGGAAAAAGAGGAAGCTGAGAAAAAGATAAAAAAATCCAGGAGTATGAGAGGAGAATTCGAGAACTAAGTGATGCTGTCAAACGGAACAATATCCATATCAAAGGCATTCCAGAAGAAAAAGAAGAGAGAGACAGGGGTTGAACATGTACTTGAACAAATCATAGCTGAGAATTTCCCTGATCTGGGGGAGGAAACAGGCATTGAAATCCAAGAGGCACAGAGAACTCCCTTCAGATGTAACTTGAATCGATCTGCACAACATATCATAGTGAAACTGGCAAAATACAAGGATAAAGATAGAATTCTGAAAGCAGCTAGGAATAAACGGGTCTTAACATACAAAGGTAGACACATAAGGGTAGTAGCAGACCTATCTACTGAAACTTGGCAGGCCAGAAAGGAAAGGCAGGAAATCTTCAATGTGATGAACAGAGAAAAACATGCAGCCAAGAATCCTTTACCCAGCAAGTCTGTCATTCAGGATAGAAGGAGAGATAAAGGTTTTCCCAAACAAACAAAAACTGAATGAATTCATCACCACTAAACCAGCCCTACAAGAGATCCTAAGGGGGACTCTGTGAGTGAAATGTTGCAAGGACCGCAAAGGACCAGAGACATCTCTACAAGCATGAAGCCTACAGACAACACAATGACTCTAAACCCATATCTTTCAATAATAACACTGAATGTAAATGGACTAAATGCTCCAACCAAAAGACATAGGTATCCAAATGGATAAAAAAAAACACCAAGACCCATCTATTTGCTGTCTACAAAAGACTCATTTTAGACCTGAGGACACCTTCAGATTGAAAGTGAGGGGATGGAGAACTATCTATCATGCTAGTGAAAGTCAAAAGAAAGCTGGAGTAGCCATACTTATATCAGACAAACTAGACTTTAAGTTAAAGGCTGTAACAAGAGATGAAGAAGGGCATTATATAATAATTACAGGGTCTATCCATCAGGAAGTGCTAACAATTATAAAATGTCTATACACCGAATTCGGAAACACCCAAATATATAAAACAATTAGTCATAAACACATAAACATAAGCAACCTCATTGATAAGAATGTAGTAATTGCAGGGGACTTTAATATTCCACTTACAACAATGGATAGAACATCTAGACAGAGAATAAAGAAACAAGGACCCTGAATGATACATTGGATCAGATAGACTTGACAGATATATTTAGAATGCTGCATCCCAAAGCAACGGAATATACTTTCTTCTCGAGTGCACAAGGAACATTCTCCAAGATAGACCACTTACTGGGTCACAAAACAGCCCTTCATAAATATAAAAGAATTGAGATCATACCATGCACACTTTCAGATCACAATACTATGAAACTTGAAATCAACCACAGGAAAAAGTCTGGAAAACCTCCAAAAGCACGGAGATTAAAGAACATCCTACTAACAAATGAATGGGTCAACCAGGCAATTAGAGAAGAAATTTAAAAATATATGCAAACAAATGAAAATGAAAATACAACAATCCAAATGCTTTGGGATGCAGCGAAGGCATTCCTGAGAGGAAAATACATTGCAATCCAGGCCTATCTCAAAAAACATGAAAAATCCCAAATACAAAATCTAATAGCACACCTAAAGGAAATAGAAGCAGAACAGCAAAGACACCCCAAACCCAGCAGAAGAAGAGAAATAATAAAGATCAGAGCAGGAATAAACAATATAGAATCTGGAAAAACTGTAGAGCAGATCAATGAAACCAAGAGTTGGTTTGTTGAAAAAAATAAACAAAATTGATAAACCTCTAGACAGGCTTCTCAAAAAGAAAAGGGAGAGGACCCAAATAGATAAACTCATGAATGAAAATGGAATTAATACAACCAATCCCTCAGAAATACAAGAAATTATCAGGAAATACTACGAAAAATGATATGTCACAAACTGGAATACCTGGAAGAAATGGACAAATTCCTAAGCACCCACTCACTTCTAAAACTCCAACAGGAAGAAATAGAAAATTTGAACAGACCCATAACCAGTGAAGAAATTGAATCAGTTATCAAAAATCTCCCAACAAATAAGAGTACAAGACCAGATAGCTTCCCTGGGGAATTCTACCAGACATTTAAAGCAGAGATAATACCTATCCTTCTCAAGATGTTCCAAAAAAATAGAAAGGGAAGGAAAACTTCCAGACTCATTCTATGAAGCCAGCATTACTTTGATTCCCAAACGAGACAGAGACCCAAAAAAAAGAGAACTACAGGGGCGCCTGGGTGGCGCAGTTGGTTAAGCGTCCGGCTTCAGCCAGGTCACGATCTCGCGGTCCGTGAGTTCGAGCCCCGCGTCAGGCTCTGGGCTGATGGCTCGGAGCCTGGAGCCTGTTTCCGATTCTGTGTCTCCCTCTCTCTCTGCCCCTCCCCCGTTCATGCTCTGTCTCTCTCTGTCCCAAAAATAAATAAAAACGTTGAAAAAAAAATTAAAAAAAAAAAAAAGAGAACTACAGGCCAATATCCCTGATGAATATGGATGCAGAAATTCTCAACAAGATACTACCAAATTGAATTCAACAGCATATAAAAAGAATTATTCACCATGATCAAGTGGGATTTATTCCTGGGCTGCAGGACTGGTTCAGTGTTCGCAAATCAATCAGTGTGATACATCACATTAATAAAAGAAAAGATAAGAACCATATGATCCTGTCAATCGATGCAGAAAAAGCATTTGACAAAATAAACCATCCGTTCTTAATAAAATCCCTCAAGAAAGTCGGGATAGAAGGAACATAAACATCATAAAAACCATTTATGAAAAGCCCACAGCTAATATCATCCTTAATAGGGAAAGCCTGAGAGCTTTATCCCTGCAATCAGGAACACAACAGGGATGTCCACTCTCACTGCTGTTGTTTAACATAGTGTTGGAAGTTCTAGCACGAGCAATCAGACAACAAAAGGAAATCAAAGGCATCAAAATTGGCGAAGATGAAGTCAAGCTTTCACTTTTTGCAGATGACATGGAAAACCCGATAGACTCCATCAAAAGTCTGCTAGAACTGATGCATGAATTCAGCAAAGTCTCAGCATACAAAATTAATGTACAGAAATCAGTTGCATTCTTATACACTAATGAAGCAACAGAAAGACAAATAAAGAAACTGATCCCATTCACAATTGCACCAAGAATAATAAAATACCTAGGAATAAACCTAACCAAAGATGTAAAAGATCTCTATGCTGAAAACTATAGAAAGCTTATGAAGGAAATTGAAGAAGATACAAAGAAATGGAAAAACATTCCATGCTCATGGATTGGAAGAATAAATATTGTTAAAATGTCAATACTACCCAAAGCTATCTACACATTCAATTCAATCCCAATCAAAATTGCACCAGCATTCTTCTCAAAGCTAGAACAAGCAATCCTAAGATTTGTATGGAACCACAAAAGATCCCGAATAGCCAAAGTAATATTGAAGAAGAAAACCCAAGCGGGAGGCATCACAATCCCCGACTTTAGCCTCTACCACAAAGCTGTCATCATCACGACAGTCTGGTACTGGCACAAAAACAGACACATAGACCATTGGAATAGAATATAGAGTCCAGAATTTGACCCACAAATTTCTAGCCAACTAATCTTTGACAAAGCAGGAAAGAATATCCAATGGAAAAAAGACAGTCTCTTTAACAAATGGTGCTGGAAGAACTGGACAGCAACATGCAGAAGAATGAAACTAGACCACTTTCTGATACCATTCCCAAAGATAAACTTAAAATGGATGAAGACCTGAATGTGAGACAGGAAACCATCAAAATCCTAGAGGAAAAACAGGCAAAAACCTCTTTGACCTCTGACACAGCAACTTCTTACTTGACATGTCTCCAGAGGAAAGGGAAACAACAGCAAAAATGAACTATTGGGACCTCATGAAGATAAAAAGCTTCTGCATTGCAAAGGAAACAATCAACAAAACTAAAAGGCAACCAACAGAATGGGAAAAGATATTTGCAAATGACATATCGGACAAAGGGCTAGTATCCAAAATCTATAAAGAGCTCACCAAACTCCACACCCGAAAAAACAAATAATCCAGTGAAGAAATGGGCAGAAAACATGAATAGACACTTCTCTAAAGAAGACATCCAGATGGCCAACAGGCACATGAAAAGATGCTCAACATTGCTCCTCATCAGGGAAATACAAATCAAAACCACACTCAGATATCACCTCACACCAGTCAGAGTGGCCAAAATGAACAAATCAGGAGACTATAGATGCTGGAGAGGATGTGGAGAAACGGGAACACTCTTGCACTGTTGGTGGGAATGCAAACTGGTGCAGCCGCTCTGGAAAACAGTGTGGAGGTTCCTCAAAAAATTAAAAATAGTTCTACACTATGACCCAGCAATAGCACTGCTAGGAATTTACCCAAGGGATACAGGAGTTCTGATGCATAGGGGCACTTGTACCCCAATGTTTATAGCAGCACTTTCAACAATACCCAAATTATGGAAAGAGCCTAAATGTCCATCAACTGATGAATGGATAAAGAAGATGTGGTTTATATATACAATGGAATACTACTTGGCAATGAGAAAGAATGAAATCTGGCCATTTGTAGCAACTTGGATGGAACTGGAGAGTGTTATGCTAAGTGAAATAAATCAGGCAGAGAAAGACAGATACCATATGTTTTCACTCATATGTGGATCCTGAGACACTCAACAGAAGACCAAGGGGGAGGAGAAGGGGGAAAAAAAAGTTACAGAGAGGGAAGGAGGCAAACCATAAGAGACTCTCAAATACTGAGAATAAACTGAGGGTTGATGGGGGGGTGGAGGGGAGGGGAAAGTGGGTGATGGGCACTGAGGAGGGCACCTGTTGGGATGAGCACTGGGTGTTGTTATGGAAACCAATTTGACAATAAATTTCATTAATTAATTAAAAAAAGTTAAGAGGACATCATACTGGGTTAGATTGGGCCCTAAGTCCAATATGACTGGTGTGCTTGTAAGAAGAGGGAAATTTGGATGTAGAGACGCAGCTATGGAAAATGCCATGTGAAGATGAGGTGGAAATTAGGAGTGATGAGTCCTCAAACCCAGCAGTGCCAAGGATTGCCAGCAACCACCAGAAGCTACAAGCAAGAAAGGATTCTTCCTGGGGCACCTGGATGTCTGAGTTGGTTGAGTGGCCAATTCTTGTTTTGGCTCAGGTCATGATCTCATGGTGAGATTGAGCCCCGAGTTGGGCTCTGCGCTGACAGCGTGGAACCTGCTTGGGATTCTCTCTCTCTCCCTCTGTGTCCCTGCCCCTCCCTCACTCATGTTCTCTCTCTTTCTCTCTCTCTCTCTCTCAATAAATAAACATTAAAAAAATAAAAATGAATGGATTCTTCCATAGAGGCTTCACAGAGAGCATGGCCCAGCTGACACCTTCACTTGGATCTCTAGCCCAACAGGAGTCTGAGAGGATGCGTTCCTGTTGCTCCAGGGCACCTGCTTTGTGGTGCTTTGTTACAGCTGCTCTGGAGCCTGCTTCGGATTCTGTGTCTCCCTCTGTCTCTGCCCCTCCCCCTCTTGCACTCTGTCCCTCTCTCAAAAATGAATAGACATTTTAAAATGTTTAAGTAAATGATATAAAACTTCATACATTTGCAAAATTTAAAATCTGCTTCTGAATAATTCATAGGTCAAACAATAATGGGCACTTTTTAAATTACTGAATGATGAGAAAATTTCAGTATCAGAATTTAGGGAATGCAGTGGAAGTAAAACTGAGAAGGAAATTTACAGCCTTAAGTGCTTAAGAAAATTTATTTTAATGTTCATCTAATTTTGAGAGAAAGAGTGCAAGGGGGAGAGTGGCAGACACAGAATCCAAGGCAGGCTCCAGGCTCCCCGCTGTCAGCACAGAGCCTGACGCAGGCTTGAACCTACAAACTGTGAGATCATGACCTGAGCTGAGGTCAGATGCTCAACCAACTGAGCCACCAAGGCTCCCCATTAAGTGCTTATTTAAAAGAAAAGAAAAGAGGAGGGGAGGGGAGGGAAGGGAAGAAAAAAGGAGGGGAGGGGAGGGGAGGAAAGGGAAGGGAAGGGAAGGAAAGAGAAAAGAAAAAAGAAAAGAGGAGAGGAGAGGAAAGGAAAAGAAAAAAGAGACCGAGAGAGAAAGAAAGAAAGAAAGAAAGAAAGAGAAAGAAACACTCAGAATTAATATACTAAGTATCCAGTTTGATAATTTAGAATAAGTTCAGGTAGAAAATGGGAACTATAATAAAGATAAGTACAAAAATCAATTTTAATAGACATAAATGTCAAAAGGTGAAATTTGAACAGATGAAAATCTGTTTATATTGATACAAAGAAAAGGCACAAATGAGAAGATGATATTATGAACACTTTGATGCCAGTAAGTTTTTCTTCTATTATTTGTTTTTTGAGAGACATAGTGTGAGGCAGGGAAGGGGCAGAGAGAGAGGGAGACACAGAATCCGAAGCAGGCTCCAGGCTCTGAGCTGTCAGCACAGGGCCCGATGCCAGGCTCAAACTTGTGAACTGTGAGATCATGACCTGAGCCGAAGTCGGATGCTCAACCTACTGAGCCACCCAGGTGCCCTGATGCCAATAATTTTTAAATGGAGATGAAATGGACAACATCCTAGAGCAATGGTTCTCAAACTTCAGCGCTCACCTGGAATCACCTGGGAGCCTTGTTAAACCACAAGATTCCTGTTAAAACACCGTTGGAGTTTCTTATTCACCACGATTTGAGATTTGTATCCTAACAAGTTCCCAGGTGTGGTAGATTTAAATAATTGTCCCCAAAGATATCAGGCTGTAATCCCTGGAACCTGCAAATTAGTACCTAGATGGAAGGGTGAATGTTACTTTATAAGGCTAAAGATGTATTTAAAGGATCTTGAGATGGGGAGACTCCTGGATTATCCGTGTGGGCCCTAAATGCAGTCCCAAGTATCCATACAAGAGGAAAAGGAAGATACGACCAGAGAGGAGAAGGTTCTGTGCCCATGGAGGCAGAGATCAGAGTGCCTGGAATGCCAGCAGCAACCTTGTCTGGAAGAGGTGAGAACAGATCCTCCCCTAAGGCCTCTGGAGAAAGCATGGCCATGTTGTCACCTTGATTTTGGCTCAGATTTGGAACTGATTTCAGACTCCGGGGCTCCAGAACTATGAGGGAATATAAATTGTGGGAAGCCACCACATTTATCATAATTTGTTACAGCAGCCACAAGAAATGACATACCAAATGACATTGATGCTACTGGTCTTGGAGGAAAACTAATGAGAACTAAGAAGCCTGAATAATTACATGCTTATTATGAACACCCCCTCAAAAAAGTTTAAAAGTTCAGGCACAGATGGTTTTACAGGTGAGTTTTTCAAAATTTCCAAAGAAAAGATGATTTCAGTTTTATACAATTTCTTCTAGAGAATCGAGAAAGAGCGCCTGTAGTAGCAAGGGTAAGCTAACGCTGTAGCAATCTCCAAATCTGTATGGCTTAATGAAATAAAAGTGATTGCTTGCTCAGGTCACGGTCCAGAAAGGTTGGGGGGAGGGGGACACCAGAGCTCTGTTGCAGGCAATTATGCAGGAGCCCAGAATTGCCCCTCCTGTGACACCGCCGTCTCCAACGTGAACTTCCAAGGATGGGGGATGACCTGTGGGAGGTTTTTATGGGCTGGTTTTCTAAGTGACTTTCCTCACTTCATCCTTAATGACATGGCCAGAACGCTAACATGACCCCAGCCTAATTGCCAAGGTCCGCAAAATTAATTTAGCCATCTCAAGAAGGAGAGGAGATGGAAGGGTGTGGTAGAGCAGTAGCTAGCAGCTGTGTCTCTGGGGAGAAGTCTCCTGTGTTGTTCTTTGTGACTCAGTCCTGCCTTGTCTGTGCTTCCCCTTGGCCACATTTGACATAGGTGTTACCTGGTGCCACTGTCACATACAGCACATAACCTCTAAGTCACCATGAAGAAGGGATAGAGAATGGAGGATGACCCATGGGAGATTTTTATGGGTATAGCGTACATCCCTTCTGTTCACACTCCAATAGTTAGAACATCTTAGGGGCCAAGAAATTTTTGCCATCGGCTCTCTACCCACCCAGGGCTGTTCTAAGGCACATTCAAGAGTTCAAGAGTCACAGGGGTTTTGTTTTGTTTTTGTGGAGGTGGAGGGAGGGAGAGGAAGGGGGAGGGGACACTGGGTTTCTTTGACAATAGATTTCCTCAAACAATAGGTTTCTGATCCATTTGCTGACAGTCCCTTGTGCCAAACACCACATCCAACTTATTTGTTCCTAGGCATAGTTCTCAAGCCTGCTTTGTAACTTAACTTTACACCTGTGCCTTTCTCTCAATTAAGTGGTGGAAACTGGATGGGAAGATAGCACTCTTGATCCAGTCTTAATAAGACTGTGTTATTACTTACTATTTGAGATCTAGAGGCTTTTCAATCATTCAGTACCTTGCATTTTTAGACTCCCTGTGACTTTCCATTATTTCCTGTAAACCAGTGTGTTTTTTCCTATAACACTGCCAAATGTAGTCAACTATCAACATACACTACGGTCACAGTTTACCAACCTCTTCTCCTAAAGCTCAGCTGGTACTTAAATGTTGTCAATCACAGTTTTATCCATTATTTTGCCAAAGTATAACATAGGTTACCATCTATTTGGTTTCTGTTATCGTTTCTTCACCTTTCCCTAACCCCGAAATGACTAACCCAATATGACATCTCTTAGGATTTTATCAAAATGGCAGTCCACTTCAATGTACCAAGTTCTTTATTAGTGACACACAATACAAGTTTTTTATTGCTTGTTCATTTTATAGTGTAACATGTTTGTCTAGGGGGTGGAGAGTGCTCTGTTCCACTCAGAGACTCAGGGTTCTTCTATTTTGTACCACTATCACATTCAGCTTTTAAGTAAACATGGTTAGGGAAAGAAAAGAATGGTAGATTATGCATGGGAGATTCTTATGAACCAGAACTGGAAACAGCTTAACTCACTTCACATTCCACTGGCCAGTTTTCAGTCAGATTGTTACCAAGAGCGTATGCCCAAGAAGAAGAGATGATTCTTTCCCAACTAATTGTATGAGGCAAGTATAACCTTAATAATAAAACCAGATAAGGATCGTATAAAAAAAAATAAAACTTCAACAAACTAAGTCTAGCAGTATATATAAAACAGATGATACACCATGACCAAGTTGAATTTATCCCAGGAGTGTAGGCATGGTTTAATAGAAAAATCTATAAATTCCATTTATCATTCTAATAGATTAAAGGCCCCAAATCCCCCACCACATTATCACCTCAACAGATGTGGAAAAAAGGTTTTTTTAAATTTAATACTCTTAGAAAACTAGGATGAGTAAGAACTTCCTTAACCTGATTTGACCTTTATACCAAAAATTACGACAAATATTCTTGAGGAGAAACTCTGGAAATATCCCCTTTAAAAATCAAGAACAAGACAAAGATGCCACCTATCACCACTCCTATTCAACACTGCCACTGGAAGTTCCAGCCAGCAAAATAAGAAAAATAAATGAAAAAGGATAGGAAACGAACAAAATTGAGATTATTAGCAGGTGATATGATCAGTTACCAAGCAAACCCCAAAAAAGCTACAGAGAAAATTTTAGCAATAATAAAGAGCTTAGTGGGGTGGCTCGGTTGAGCATCCAACTTTGGCTCAGGTCTTGATCTCACAGTTTGTGAGTTTGAGCCTCGCATCGAGCTCTGTGCTGACAGCCCAGAGCCTGGAGCCTGCTTCAGATTCTGTGTCTCTCTCTCTCTTTGTCCCTCTCCCACTAATGCTCTGTTTCTCTCTCTCTCTCTCTCAAAGATAAACATTAAAAAAAAATAATAAAGAGCTTAGGAAAGTGGTTGCCTATAAGATCAATACTCAAAACTTATTTGTATTTCTATGCACTAGTTCACCAAAAGAAGAAAACTTGTTTTAATAAAACCATTTACAATGAAAAAATAGTCACTGTGAAGTGAATCTAATGTACACACAAGACTAGCATGCGTACATTTTAAAAATTTGATTAAAAGACATTTTAAGGACTTAGAGGGGTTACTCAAGAATGTTCAAGAATAGGAAGACTTGAGGGATGACTGGGTGGCTCAGGTGGTTAAGTATCCAACTCTTGGATTTCAGCTCAGGTTAGGATCTTGTGGTTCATGTGTTCTAGCCCCACATTGGACTCTGCACTGATAGTGCAGACCCTGCTTGGGATTCTCTCCCTCCCTCTCTCTGCCCCTCCATTGCTCATGCTCTCTATCTCTCTCTAAAAATAAATAAAACTTAAAAAAATTTTAATAAAAAATGCTTAAATGACAATAGGGGAAAATTACCATAATATTACCATATTATTAGGAAAATGCAAATCACGACTCAAATGGGATCTCATTTTAGAAAACTAAGAAGTCTGACAATCCCAAGTATCAGTGAAGATATGCGACATGGAACACTTACTGCTGTT
Source organism: Herpailurus yagouaroundi (assembly GCF_014898765.1). Lineage (NCBI taxonomy): Eukaryota > Metazoa > Chordata > Mammalia > Carnivora > Felidae > Herpailurus > Herpailurus yagouaroundi. Next base: position 16,225,025 of record NW_024412403.1, on the reverse strand, counting down.
AGAATGTAAACTGGCTCAAATTTTCTACAAAGCAATTTGGCATTATCAAGTAGGGTGAAAGATAATAATACTGTATTATCTAGAAACTCCACTTCTAGATATTGATACTAGAACACCAGTGGGCATATACAAAAATATTTTACAGCAACAACAAAATACAAAAACATTATCCATAATAGGAAAAGCCGGAAGCAACCTTGACCAAATTAACTGGTCCAAAAAATGGATAAATTAATAGTGGAATATATAAGTGAAAATGAGTGAATTATTTGTCAACATAAATAAATTGCACAAAATATTAAACAGAAAACTCAGGTTGCAATATATATCAAAAGATATTTAGTAGTAAAAAAATTCATTTATGTATTGCTTAGAGATATATACATACATATGGTAGGCAGAATGGTGTCCATGCCCCCTACTCCCTGGAACCCATGGATATTACATTACATGGGGACTTTACAGTTGTAAAGATATGGACCTTAACATAGGGAGGCTATCTTAGGTCACCTGGGTGGACAGACTCTAATCACATGAGCCTTTGAAAGCAGAGAACTTGCTCCAGCCTCAGCCTGAGAGATGCAGATTGAATTAGATGCGCACATGAGGTATGAGGCTTCAAACATTGTTAATTTTTTTTTTAAGCTGACTGGTGACTACATTAATGTTCATGTTTTCATTATAGTTATTTATTCCTGCATAACAAAGTGCCACCACCACCACCAAATAGCAGCATAAAACAACGAATATTTATTTTGGAGGGTCAGAAATTTGAGAGCAATTTAGCTGGGTGATTGAGGCTCAGGGTCTCTGAGGTTATAATAAAGTGTTCAGCTAAGGCTGCAGTTATGTGAAGACTCAAATGGGCATCAATGATCCACTTCCGAAATCATTCATATGGTTGTTAGCACAATTCAGTTCCTTGGCTTTGGACCTCTCCAAAGGCTGCTCACAGCATGGATTCTCCCAGAGCAAAGAATCTGAGAGTGAGAGACCAAGATGGAAGCTGAGATCTTCCATAGCTTTATCTCAGAAGTAACATAACATCACCTCTGCTGCATTCTGTTGATCATGTGAAGCCCTCCAAAGACCCCATTACAACATCAGCTCAGCATCTGGAACCTCATTATCTTGTTTCTAACCTATAGCACCTAATGGCCCTATTCTATTTTTTTTTTAACTTTATTTTCAGAGAGACAGTGTGACTGGGGGAGGGGCAGAGAAGAGGGAGAGAGAGAGAATCCCAAGCAGGCTCCATGCTGCCAGTGCAGAGCCCCATGCAGGGTTCAAACCCGTGAAGCCATGAGATCATGACTTGAGCCGAAACCAAGAGTCAGACGCTTAACCAACCTAGCCACCCAGGTGCCCTGGCCCTATTCTATTTAAGGTATGTGTAAGTCATCATAAGTATGCTCAAGCAGAGGACCCAAGACGAGGTGACTGGCACATTTAATACAGCGCCAGTGTAGAGTGGGGCTAAAAACTCAGGACTAGAAGTGGAGGAGACCCCTCCGGTGTGGTTCCTCAACTATACCAAGGGCAACAACTCTTCCTCTGTAGATCAGTACAACTAAAGAGACCAATTGTCCGCCTCCCCCACACCCAGCATTCAATGCTGGACCGAGCATACAGTAAGTGCTGTGAGTATTACTGGTCAAAAGGAGAGAAAATGGGAGACACAATGGTGTCACTGGTCCAGAGCAGTTCTGAAATTAAGCTGGGCAAATGTTTGAACATCCTCAATTTGGATTCAGTGCTACTGTGGCCCAGATATGACTCTCCATGGCTCCTGGTCCACCCATCTAAGCACTTGGTTTGTCCTCTGATTTCTTTTCTTTGTCATTAATGGTACCATGTGACTGCATCTGAGTAGTTTTCTCAGGCTGGTTCCTGCTTTAGGGATGTTTAGAGGTCCAAAACCTCTTTTCATTGTTGGTATGTTCTTCCGTCCTTTTCAGTCCAAACTATTCCCACTGATATAGTCCTCTTTAAAATTTTAAGGTCTTCCAACAATCTTTTGGGGGTTAGCTCCATTAGTATATAACACACACAGAAATCTTTTCAAGATAACTGCACTAAGAACCTTGGCTTGTGCTGCGATGTCTTAAAGTTAATGCCCTCAAGCTTCCTAGAGGCCCTATTATCTGCATCTATGAGGCACATCTGTAAAATCTTTAGAGGGCCTTCATTCTGACTGAACATGCTCTGAGGCAGCATCTTTGATCTTTCTGAGGGCTTAGGAAAGAATATTATAGTCATACCTTTAGCTTCAGGCCATGGTTTCCCGAGCATGACCTGAATTTGATTTTTCCTTGAGATGGCAAAGTAGAAACAACTTGAGTTTTACCACTGTCCTCAGACATCTTTGCACTCCAACCAGATTGGCCTAGCTCACTGGTGTAGGCAGTGGAATTGGCCAGAAAGCCTCACACTTCAAGTAAAGAGTGGGAAAGGAGTGAGATATAGATGACCCCTCTCCGTGGTCACTGGGGAGGCTTGATTGTTTCTAAACCTACAGCACTCAGCTGCTGTGGGTAACCACAGGGGTGCTTTTACAAACAAGCTATAATAAGGCTCTGGGAGTGAACGACCACATGAAGGCCCATCGGCTCCAGTAAGCCAGTACTAGTGGAGGTTCTGAAGGACACTGTACTGTCGAGAAATGTAAAAGATCTAAACTTTTGCCATACTTGCAAGGTGACTAGTTAGCCTGACTCAGTTTCCCTGTTGGCAGAAGAAAGTATCTGGGTCAGAGACAAAGAACTTCATTGCTCAGCACAGCAATTAGTATGCGCATCAGTGTATCTTCATCAGTTTCTCCTTGCCCCTGAATCCTATGGGAGCAACATGGATGGACCCAGACAAAAACCTGCACACACAGTGGGGTGCATTCTAGGAGAGAAACCCTGAATTTAGGAAATCCTAGTTTTTCATTATGGGCATTAAGCATGCCTTCCCTTTGCTGTGGAGAGGTACCATGTTTCTTTAGAGCTCTTTGCGCCAGAAGTGTCTTCTCTTTGCTTTGGAGAGACTATTCCAATCTGCCAAGGATGTTCACTACACACATATTCTCGAAAATATAATCTAGAGCAAAGGTAGTTTGTGCCTTGCATGCAAGACATGAAGAAATCCAAGAGACCAATGAAAAATTCTCTTCCAGGGGCACCTGGGTGGCTCAGTTAAGCATCCCACTTCAGCTCAGGTCATCATCTTGTAGTTCATGAGTTCGAGTCCCGTGTTGGGCTTTGTGCTGACAGCTCAGAGCCTGGAGCCTGCTTCGGATTGTGTCTCCCTCTCTCTCTGCCTCTCCCCTGCTCACTGTCTCTGTCTCTCAAAAATAAACATTAAAAAAAAAAAATTAAAAAAAAAAAAAAAGAATTCTCTTCCAACATGCCTCTTCAGCCAAGAGGGGTATGTGACTCATGAGACATAGCAGTATCACAGTTTTGTGGCAAGAGACCTGGACACAGGGTCTTCTGGCACAGAAGCTATTTCCCATGCATGACGCTGCCACAATAGGGTAATGGTAGGCATTCTGTTAGAAGGATGGGTTCAGTCCTATTTTTCCAGACGAAGGACACCACAACTAGGTCTACACCAAAGCAGCTAGTTCAAATGGGTGAAGAACAGGGAAATCAAACTGTTTACCATTGCCAGAATTCAGGACCCACTAGTGAGACTCCTGCAGCTTGGTGGCCCTACTGGAGCCTTCATTTGTAGCTTCAGGGTGCGATTCATGTTTCATTGATCTAGTTTAAGGGTTGGCACATCACAGTTCACAAGCCACATCTGGCCCACCACGTGTTTTTGTAAATAAAGTTTTATTGGCCCACATGTTCATTCACTTACCTTTGTGATACACTTGCAGAGCTGAATAGTTTCTTGTAAAGCCTAAAATATTTACTATCTGGCCTTTTACAGGAAGTTTGCCAACCCCTGTACTTGGTACTCAAGAAGGAAACAGAGCAATGCTTCTCACCCCTTGCTGCACACTATGATCTCCTGAATATATTTCAAAATGTACTGATGCCAGGAGTGCCATCACAGACCACTGAATCGGTACCCTGGGGAACTGACAATTAGTATCTTTCCAAAACTCTCCATATGACTCTAATAGGCAGCCAGGATTGATAACCACAGGATTAAAGGCTCTGGGAAGGGATGCCCATATCCTTCACAGGTGCAGCGATGGCTGTAGAAGTCTGGGCAACTCCACTGTCTCAGAGTAAAATAAAAGGGGACACTTTACACTGTCAAGGACTAGGCTAGCCCTAAACTGGCCCCAAGGATACATATATTGGATCCAAGAAGAGAGCCTGAACCAACGGCCATGAAATCCCTTGCTCTGTAACTGAGCATCTCACCACAGTAACTGCCATAGGAATCAAAGAATTGATAGTTTGTGGCAGTCTATACTCTCGGGAGGGAGGCATAGCCTGTGTTGATGGGCTAAGTCAGTCCTTGAGCGCCTGGTGGACCTATTCTATTTAAGGTGCAAGTAATCATCAGTGAAGTGTGCCACAGCTAGGAGTGCTGGTAATAAAGAATCCGAAAGTGAGGACGTAGACTTTTGAGAGCTGATCATAAAAGGCATTACAGCTTCTGCCTTACCGTCTTGGATCACTTTCTCTAGAGTAATCCAGAGTGTGAGGACGCTCGAATGGCCCATGGAGATGTCCAGGTGGTGAGGGAGCAGCATCCTGCCCACAGCCATGTCAGTGAATCATTTGGAAGAGGACCCTCCACCCCCAATCACGCCTTCACATGATGACTACAGGTACAGCCACAAGCTGACCTCAGTTTCATGAGTCCAATTCAGAACTATCCAGATAAGCCATCCTCAAATTCCTGATACAGAAACTGTTAGACAATACATAGGTGTCACATGTGTGTTGTTTTTAACTGCTTCTGTGTTTGGGGGCGCCTGGGTGGCTCAGTCAGTTAAGCGTCTGACTTCAGATCAGGTCATGATCTTGTGGTTCGTGAGGTTGAGCCCCTCGTCAGGCTCTGTGCTGACAGCTCAGAGCCTGGAGCCTGATTCCAATTCTGTTTCCCTCTCTGCCCCTCGACCCCCACCTCAGAAATAAATAGGGGCGCCTGCGTGGCTCAGTCGGTTGAGCGTCTGACTTTAGCTCAGGTCATTAACTCACAGTTTGTGAGTTTGAGCCCCACATCAGGCTCTGTGCTGAAAGTGTGGAACCTGTACCCTGCTTTGCATTCTGTCTCCCTCTCTCTCTGCCCCTACCCCCTCACGCTAGCTTTCTCTCTCTCTCTCTCTCAAAAATAAACATTAAAAACATATTTTTAGAGAAATAAATAAAACATTTTTAAAAACTGCTATGTTTTGGGGTATAGTAATAGATAATAAAACCATCAAAACAAACAGGTTTCTATTCAGTGTTGAGCTTTTTAACTTAATTTGTAACTTGCACAATACTGTCAGATGTTTAATCTTCAACAGAATGAATTTCCAGAAAGTTTATCTAGTTCCTTGAACTGAATTTTTAAAATTTTGAACCAATTTTGGCATTCATTTAACTGATCTCTTTTGACATATCTGATGACATTAATAGAAAACTGGCACCGTTTAACTCCAAAGATCTGCTAACGAATGAAACACATCCACAATTATAGCTTTGCTTTTCATATGTGAAATCAGAAAAACTAGAACAGAAAATGAAATTATTTTAGAATAATCACTTGAATTGCTCAAATGAAAAGTCATGCTTCCCAAAGTTATATATAAATGTATTTTCTGCAGTACCATGTGATAAAACCATTGTCTTTGAGCAGTCATCTTAAAATAATCATAGTTTTGAAGTAGATGGTGCTATTTAGTGATTTGCTAAGTGCTGCTGTCTCCCTGGCTCCTATGGTGTATGGTAAATGCCATTTTCTTTCATTAGTTTTCTGACCGAGTGTAAGTAAAATGCAACCAAAATGTAGAGGACTTGTTAGAAAAGGTTTGATGCTTTTTGGGGACATTCACAGTGAATTATAACAGCAGCTCAAAGTCTCAAAAGTATCTAAAGCCTAATTTATGACAGCAGCAAAGAGAAAAGGAACGCACTGCTCTGCTGAAGTACATTGTTTAATATCAGCTGGAGCGTTTATATCATTTAGTATAAAGAGTGTGTGTGTGTATAAATTAACTCTAGGCTATCTGATGGCACAGCACAATCTGGATGTAATCCTAAATTACATAGTCACCTCAACCAATCTTAAATTCATTTCTGCTTCATAGCTTTCTTCAAAAGAACACTGTTTTTGGCATAACCCTGCTCCATCAAAATCTGTATGTGCGTTCTCTTCACCGTGGGGCTTTTCGTTATGTCCACAAATTCTTTGCCACTCCTCCCTTCAAAAGGTGGAGTCTACTTCTGCCCCCCTTGAGCGTGAGCTGGACTTAGTGATTCATGCCTTAGGAGGACAGTATGCCGGAGGAAAAACAGTACCACAGTGAAGTAGAAATCATAACCACAATGAAATCCATGTAGAAATTTATTTCAAAAAGTGAAAATAAAATAGCCAAAATGCTTCCTATATTTTTGAAACAAAGAATAAAAAATCCTCACTTTTAGGTAACTGGGCCAAATTAACAATCATATTGAAAATTGTAAGGTGAAAAAGCACCACATATCACCACTTGTGGAATATAGTTCAAGAAGTATATAGAAACACATCCCCCAGATGCATCTATTAGAAAAAAAAATAAAGAAAAGTAATAAGTAAACATTCAACTCAACAGGTTACAAAGAGTATAAGGATAAACTATCAGAAAGTATAAAGAAATAACAGAATTAATAAAACATAAGAGAATCTGAGCAGTTAAAACAAAAACGTGTTCTCTGGGAAGATTAACTAGATAGACCTCTAATAAAGTAGACCAAGAGAAAGGAAATGAGGCACAAATAAATATTAGGGATGAAAAGATCATATTTGCAAATAGAGTATAAATATTAAAAACCTTAAGAAAATACCATGAATAACTTTATAGCAACAAATTTGAAAACAGATGGATAACTTCCTAAAAAAATAAAACTTGTGAAAAACTAGAACAAACACTTTAAAGAGTCTCTGACATTTAAAGCCATTGAATTAGTTGAGTACCTGCCCATTCTCCTTTCACTCCATAAAAGCACCAGATATTTTATAGGTGAGTTTTACCAAACATCCAAGAACCCTAATGTTTTAGGGTTTTTATGATTCTAGTATATCATTGATAGCAAAACCAAACAGAAACAATGTAAGAAAATTATAGGTTAATCTCACTTATGAATATAAATACAGTACAAGAAAGATCGTGGGTTGATTTTATTTGTGAACCAAGATGCAAAATTTGAAAAAATATTTTTAAAACTCACAAATATATTATTAGTAATAATAACATTGATCAAGACCAAGTAGGCTTTATCCCAAGAACACAAGAATTGTTCAACATTAGAAAATCTATTTATGTAATCCACCTCAAGGACAGAGGAAGGCAAAAACAAAAAACAAAAAACCTTGCATTTCAACAGATGTAGAAAAAGCATTTGATAACACTCATCATCCATTCAGGACTTTAAAATATAAGCAAAGAACAGAAAGAAACCTCCCAACACACAGTACGTACCCCAAATCTATACATGTACATCGTGGTTAGTACTTGAAATATTCCGTCATAAAGCTAATCAAGAAACAAGGAAGATTGCTCACTGAGAGGTCCTGCCAGCACAGTGAGACAAGATGTGAAATTCTAGAGGCACTGCCCTCAACTACTGGCAAGTTGGCTATGACAAAGCTCCACATTAGGCGTGAGGAGGTGTTAAATTAAGGAAAGCGCTTTCCAAAAATTTAATTAATTATAATCTTGTGACAACCACAAAACCACGGCTAGTAAGACATGTCAAGAGTATATTCTTCTGTTGATAGAAAATATAACCTTTTCAGTTCTGTTATTAGGGAAGAATTTAGCTCTGACAACAAAGAGTTCTGTTTGATTTCTCTCTTTTCCAGCAATGGTTAGAATCCTAGCGACAGAGCCTCTGGAAGATCTGGCCCAAGTAGTAAAGCAATTTATTCAACATTTCCTAGCACCCTAACTTGACTGGCTCACCTAGAAGACAGACAGTGTGACATGCTATTCGTGACAGATCCTCTAGCACCAAATCTCAAGTTAAAAATATTTTTCAATCTCTATAAAACTATCGACACAGATGTGTCGAGTTTGGTATGGGAACCTTACACTTGTCACCTTACACTTGTCACCTTACACTTGTCACCTTACACTTGTCACCTGCCAGAACAGTGTCATCAAACTTTATTGCTTGCAGACCTCTGAACAAATTTTGGGAAAGTATGTACTGCTTCACATAGTCTTAAATTGTAACTAACATGTACCATCACGAGTTTAAATAAGATAGCTGCCCTAACAATTTGATCAGCACAATAGCAATCTGATTCCACACCCCGGCCTCCCACTATCATCTCTAAAATAATATGATAACAAACTCTTGAACAGTCAGACGTTTAATTAACATCGTTCATTGGGTCAGGATTTTTATTCCACTTTCCTCACAGAATTATGGTATACTTCAGTACTTAAAATATTTTTATTTATCCCTCTATAATACTATACTGTAACAACATATGAATGTAAATTGAAATTTAAAAAATTAACTGTGGCCGGACTAAAGGTATTAAAAATAACTTTTTTGTAAGTTATTAACTACCAGAGCACAGATGATAAAAACATGAAGAGAACAAAGACTAAAACGACAAAACAGGGAAAGATCTAAGACACCAATGTTACACGTTTCATGGTGAAAAGTCCTCACTGAGTAGGGCAGGAGAGAGAGAACAAAGCAAAAGTGCCATTGGAGAGTTCATGCATATTCATCTCCTATCCTTCGCGCTGACTGTAAAGTGCTCAAAACTAGCCACAGCGTCACTGGCCAACCTGGACCGTGGAGGGGAACCACAATTTGAGAACGGTGAAGCAGCAACTAAGAAACCTAGGCCCAGCATGATTATAGAGCTTTTTATAACAGCCCTGACCTGCTAACTTCTGGACTTCATTTACAAGGAGAGAAATTTCTTGTTTAAAGCACATTTACTTCGGATTTTTTGTCATTCAGAGACAAACCTCATTGAGTTCTCAAGTACTTCTCCCCAAATGAAACAGCATCAATATCCCTCTAAAAAGCAGATCTTGGGGTGTCTGGGTGGCTCAGTCGGTTAAGTGTCTGACTTCAGCTCAGGTCTTGATCTCGCGGTTCGTGAGTTCGAGCCCCGCGTCGGGCTCTGTGCTGACAGCTCAGAGCCTGGAGCCTGCTTTGGATTCTGTGTCTCCCTCTCTCTCTGCCCCTCCCCTACTCATGCGTGCGCGCTCTCTCTCTCTCTCTCTCTCTCTCTCTCTCTCTCTCTCTCTCTCAAAAATAAACATTAAAAAAAAATTTTTTTTTTTTTAAATAAAAAGGAGATCTTGCTCTAGTATCCAGTCTTGTGTGTGGATGTAAGGTCTTACGACTCAACAACAACAAAACATTTTTAAAACGAGCAAACGATTTGTATAGATATTTCTCCAAAGAACATACACAAATGGTCAATGAATATACAAAAAGATGCTCAACACCAATGGTCACCAGAGAAATTCAAATCAAAACCACAATGAGACACAACTTCACATCCACTAGGATGGCTATGACTGGGGAAAAAAGCAAACCAGCACGTGCTGGTGAGGATGGAAGATTTGGAACCCTCATACACTGCTGAGAATATAAGATGTGGCAGCTGATGTGGAGAACAGTTTGGTGTTTCCTCAAAAAGTGAAACATAGAACTACCAGCAATTCTACTCCTAGGTATATACCCCAAAGAATTGAAACCATGTACTCATAAAAATACTTGTACATGAATGTTCATAGATGCACTATTCACATCAGCAAAAAGGTAGAAACCTACTCTTATTGCCCATTAAGAGAAGAATGGAGGGGTCCCTGGGTGGCTCAGTCGGTTGGGTGTCCAACTTCAGCTCACGTCGTGATCTCGCGGTTTGTGAGTTCAAGCCCCGTGTCGGGCTCTGTGCTGACAGCTCGGGGCCTGGAGCCTGCTTTGGATTCTGTGTCTCCCTCTCTCTCTGCCCCTCCCCTGCTCATGCTCTGTCTCTGTCTGTCTGTCAATAATAAATAAAGGTTAAAAAAATATTTTGTTTAAAAGAGAAGAATGGATAAACAAATTGTGGTAAAAAAGGAATGAAGTACCGATTTGTGCGACAATGTGGATGAGCTTTGAAAACATGCCAAGTGAAAGAAAGTAGACACAAAGTCACATGTTGTACAATTACATTTATATGAAATATCTGGAATAGGTAAATCTGTAGAGACAGAACGTACATTGGTGGTTAGGGTAGGGTGGGGAGTAACTGCTAATGTATTAAATGTTACTAAACCAGCCATTTAAAAATGGTTAATTATATGCATGTGAATTTCACTTCATTTTTTAAAAAGTAAGGCTAGCAAAAACTTCTGTAGAACTGACAAATCTATTAGGAATAAAACAGCCTAGTAAAAGTGAATAAAAGACTGTTCTACAGCCAGTAACAAGTAAATCGGAACCAGTTTTAAACCTGTTTGATCATGTATAACTTGCCTCAGTTTAATCTTAATTGATCACTGACAACTTGTATCAGAAGCCATTCAGTGACAGTCTCATACTTTGAAGGTCAACCAATCAACAATAAACTTATCAGTAATCTGCTGAAAGCCACCTGACCGGCATGTCTTGTCAGAATAACTATGTTTGTGAGGCTGACATCAATTTTCTCCACCTCTGTAACCAACACAACAATCCCTGACTCAAAAGCCTCATATGAAATTAGCAGTTGGTACTCAAAATGAAAGGTCTAACCAGCATCATTCTCCCTTTCCCAGTTCTTGCTTTAGTTATCAGGTGGTAATCTTGATCTCTTCTTTGGACACTTCTCACAAGATTACTTACAATACCTCACTTGACAGTATTCCAATGGATTCTTGGACCAACAGGAAAGATCAGTGGCTTCTTGAGCCCCACACTCCCAATAGTTCTCAATTCTGTTGCCAGATGAGTTTCTCAAAAACAATCTGAACTTTGGGCAGTTTCATTGAGTTCTTATTGCTGAATTTATTTCATCTAAGACTTCTACTAAACAAATAGATCTTCATATGATAAGGTACTTATTATACTTTGTTTTGTCCACATGATAATCAGACCTTCTGATTTAGAAGTGAACCATTTGGTAAAGATTTTTGCCATTAACCTACCTATGCTCCCACCGCTTGTTTTCATCATTTTTGTTCATCTATTCATACAAATTTATACAAAATTTTATATTATGTGTTGTTTTGCCCCTTATTGTCTTGTGTGTGTTGAATGTATAAGGAAGTGCTTCATAGGGAACAGATGGAGGCATAGGCTGACTCCAAATCAATATAAATTGACCCTAAAGACTAATGGTCCATTAGACTGATGACAATTGGCTGCTAAAATGATTGGTCAAATTTTGCCTTGGGTCATCTGTGAAATCTTCATGAGTATTCCTCAAGGCCGGGCAATTTGTAAAACAAGTTCACTTTGTTTAGTCTGTATCTCAGGATCATCAGTGTTTGGGGTCACTGATCACCAGCTCCTCCCTATTCTCCGCTTAGCTGGGCAACCCCATCTACCATTAACAAACACACTTTTGATAAATGCACTGTCTTTTTCTTGTCATTGATTTGTCTATGGCAAAGACACAACCGCCTCCTGACAGTCTTCACACTACAATTCTAACTCTTGTGCTTAACTTCGCAAAAGTTTGCTACAAAATGACTCGTATTACTTATAGCCATTATAAGGACGTTCTCATCAAAATTAATATATTCAATAGAGCTCTACAAAAATCGGGGGGGGGGGGAGCCTAAAATATGCAACAGTCAACTTTTGACTGATATGTGGAGGCCTCAAAATGAAACAGTGACTCACTGCCATTCAAACGTTCTGAGACCGCCCTCCTGGCACCTTTTTTCTACCCAGTTTTATCTTTACCATCCATTCAAACTTTCTATCCTTCTGCACCTTCTTTTACCTCCAAAAGAAGTGATCTTTTGCTCAAGGTTCTTTTTAGGGAAGATCAATTACATCATATCATGGCCCTTCAAAACTACTGGGACAGAATGCAGATCTAAAGAAACTAATATTTGATCCTTAGCCTGGAATCAAGTAGAGAGCTATAATAAATAAAGGATTTTCTTAACCTTAAGAAGACAAATCTGCTGTAGAGTTCAAAATTTTATAGATATTGATTGTCCTGGAGTCTGTACCAACCAGTTCACTTAATTATTAGACACTCGGATGGGAACACAATAGTTAAAAGCAGCAAAACCAGGGTGCCTGGGTGGCTCAATCAGTTAAGTATCTGACTTTGGCTCAGGTCATGACTCACGGTTTGTGCATCTGAGCCCTGCACTCGGTTCTCTGCTGTCAGCATAGAGCCTGCTTCAATCCTCTGTCCGCACCCCCTCCTCCTCCACGTGTATGCGTGCACGCTCTCAAAAATAAACATTAAAAAGAAGGCAGCAAAACCAACAACAAAAATACCAAAACTAGGAGATGGTTTAAATAACCCAGTTCTTCATAATTCAAGGTCTGACCTTGAAAGGGAAAGCAAATAGGAAATGTAGTACCTAAGTCCATTCCAAGAGCCTCTCCTTTATGGATGGATTGGACAAAATTCAAAATTATAAATAAACAAACAAGATGAATTAAATAGCAGATTCCAAAAACTGACCCAGGAAAAATTTCAACCAATATTCTGGGGTATCCTCAAGAACTAATTTGTAAAGGCAGATGGGGTTGTCCTTTTAATTTCAAAAATGGATTTAAAAATGCCAATTTCAAAGATGTCACTTAACATTTCAAAAAGCTAGAATCAAAACAAATTTCTGGCCCTCAAGATGTTCTGTGTTCTATAAGAATTAGAAAGCTATGATTAAGGATACCATAAGCAGAAGGGCCATGGGAAAAATTAATGTCCTATGGCAGCTAAAAACAGGGCAACTAGCCAAAATCTCTCCGGTAATGTTACTCCAGTAGACATTAGCACTTAAAACTTTCCCGACCTTCTTCTAAACTAGGAAGACAGGTCTACAAATAAAGGTGGGCGACAAAATGCAGATATGGGTCACTTTATCCACTAATAATTCCACAGAACACCAGATCCCTCAAGAGTACTATAACTACCCAAAGTGTGGAAATGTCTAAATCTATAATGGTTATAGTACTGTATCCTGGGACCAATATCAGGATACAGTACTTTCTTCATGACACAACCATGTAATAGGTAAGGTTCTATTTAATGAATGGAACTGCCAGGTAAAATTTGCAGCAGGATTATTTTTTATATATGATCAAATTATGGCTGATTTGGACATATAACCATACTGTGTACGTGTGATTCAAAAAATAACCAAATGATAAGCTATGATCCCAGAATTCTTACAGGCTAAAGACTTTCAAGACATAGGTGAAGGCGAGCCTGGGTGGCTCAGTTGGTTAAGTGTCTGACTTTGGCTCAGGGCATGATCTCACGGTTCATGGGTCCGAGCTCCACGTTGGACTCTGTGCTGACAGCTCAGAGACTGGAGCCTGCTTCTGATTCTGTGTCTCCCCCTCTCTCTGCCCCTCCCCCACTCACACTCTGTCTCTCTCAAAAATAAACATTAAAAAAAAAAAAGACATAGGTGAAGTATTTGGAGAAGTCCAGATTGATTCATCCTAGATTATCATAAACTTTCTTTTTTGTATGTACATGTAAAGCCAGGCCTGCACTACAAATGTCCTATGCAACAGCCACTAGCCACACGTGGTTACTAAGACTTGAAATACATCAAGTGTGACTGAGGAACTAATTTAAAATTTATTTAAATTTAATTTTAAACTTCAATTAATTTAAACTCCAAAATGGAAAGTGATCCAGTTACTGGAAAACTTTTAAGTAGGTTTGGAAAAACTAAGGTATGTGAATTTACTTTAACTGTAAATTTTCTGAAATCTAAATACAGATCAATTATTTCTGATGAAAATTTCACATCTGAATTGAAATGTACTGTAAATTTAAAATACACACCGGATCTCAAAAATTTAATAACTAATTCTTATATGGATTACATGTTGAAATAGTATTGTGGATGCTGAGTTAAAATGTGCTATTAAAAATTAATTTCACCTATTTCTTCTTATATTTTTTTAATGTAGCTACTAGCTAACTTTAATTTTTAAAATTATTTTTATTTATTTTTGAGAGAGAGAGACAGAGCGCAAGTGCAGAAGGGGGAGAGAGGAAGGGAGACACAGTATCCGAAGCAGGCTCCAGGCACTGAGCTGTCAAGTTCACAGCCAGACGTAGGCTTGAACTCGTGAACCGCGAGACCATGACCCGAGCCAAAGTTGGATGTTCAACCGACTGAGCCACCCAGGTACCCTGCTACTAGCAAACTTCAAAATAACATATATAAAGGGGAGCCTGGGTGGCTCAGTCAGTTAAGCATCCGACTTCAGCTCAGGTCATGATCTCGCAGTTCAAGAGTTCAAGTCCCACACTGGTCTCTCTGCTGTCCCAACGAGCCCGCTTTGGATCCTCTGTCCCCACCCCCACACCGCTGCCCTTCCCACACTTGCACACATGCCTTTCTCACTCTCAAAAATAAACATTAAATAAAAAATATATAAAATAACAAATATGGCTCCCATTATATTTCTATTCGATAGTGCTTGATCAGTCCATGCTCTAAGGCAATCAACTAGGGGTCATTTTGCCAGCCAGGGCACATCTGGCAATGTCTGGACATTTCTGGTTGCTACAGCTGAGATGCTGAACTGGCATCTAGTAGACAGAGGCCGAGAATGCTGCTTAACATCCTACAATGCACAGGGAAGTCCCCCAAAGAATTATGCACCTCAAAATGCCCAAAGTACTGAGGTTGAGAAACTAATTGTTTGTTCTTCAGCAGCATGGCATACATAAAAACAAACAAATACCATTGTCTCTTAGTAGCTTATCCTTGGATCCAATAGCTTATTTTCTTACATCAGAGAAACTGCAGCCTAGACTAAGTTGTTGAAGACATCTTCACATTTGTACTAAGTTCACCTTTAAGTCTGATTATCAACCATAGCTCATATCACAATTTGTTGAAAGCCTACCCCTTAAGATCAAGAATCAGACAAGGGTATCTGCTCTCAACACTTCAACACTGGAAGGTTCTAGCCAAGGCAATTAGGCAAGAAAAAGAAAGAAAAGGCATCCAGATTGGAAAAGAAGTAAAACTATCTCTATTTGCCAGTGACATGATCTTACATATAAAATTCACACATACACATACACACAAACCTATTAGAGAAAATAAGTTTAGCAAGGATGGATGGTAGAAGATCAATATGCAAATTAAATCTGATGGTACCACATAAAGTATATTATCACTTTCTCTTTCTCATTTTACCATCCACTGGTTCGGCTTTCTCAAATCCAGAAATGAAAAGAGAATTCCATGATCCTGGTTCTGCAGTTCGAGAAGGGTCAATGCCCAGAAAAGACATTCTGAATACTGCACTAGTAAATTCTTACAAATACTGCTTGTTAATGGGTTTTGTTTTAAAGAATGAAAAGGAAGACTACCACCTGGATACACAATACACCACGGTCTTTTAGAATACTGTAACTTACCAGAAGCCAAACAGGCTCAAGTGAACAAACCTGTGGTCTTTTATAAGGTCTCTTTTTGTAAGTCTTTTACAGGACACATCACACTGTTAAAAATAAAAGAGGAAATCAATAGCCAGTATATATTTGAAATAACATATCAATTTAGAATGCCACAGATACAGACGTCTCTTAATTTCCCCGGATACCCCTAATAAAATCTGGATACGAAATATACACATTATTTGCTGCTTCGGTGCCCCTCAAAGAAGTTGCTATCCTTAAAAAAGAAATCCACGGTAAACAACAACAACAACAACAACAACAAACATTATCAAAGCTATTGAATTAGCAGCCCTCCATGCTAAACACCCAAAGTCTTTTTGAGCCCAAAGTCTTTTTGCAAGGAACTTTTATAAAACAAAAAGACAAATTCATGGAGAGGTTCAAGCATTCTGTCACAAACACACAAACTTTTTGCTTCAAATTTTGAAACAAACAAACTGAGAATAATTGAGTTGGAAGACCTTAAGGATAAGATCTGGCAAAGCCAGAAGGGCCACCTGGTTACACAGATAAAACTTAAGATGGGCACTTGTCAAATTCTTCCATAAATCAACTTATTACAGTGAGGACAAACTAGCCACAATAATAAGCAAGAGAAAGGGAGTACTTGAACTGCAGAGAATATGGCTCTCCAAGGAAAGTCTTGAAAGAACAAGAATAGAGGACTTCTTACCTACTCTTCAAGATTAATTATAAAGCTATTTTTTCAAGAATAAAGAATCTGTGTAGAATTAACACAGATAAGTAGGCCAATGGAACAGAATACAGAACCCAGAAACCAATTCACACATGGAAGAGGATTTGGTAATATAAGAGAGGAGGCACTACAAAGTTAATGGGGAACAGGCATGCTATTTGATAAAGGATGCTACGAGAACTGGTTATCAATATGGGATAGGATTTGTGCCTTCTAACAATCACAAAATTTAATTTCAGGTGAATCAGGCATATTTTGAAATTTATATCTTTTGAAACAAAATATAATTTTCTTTTAACTCAGGAGAGGAATAAATGTTTAAAACCTAACACAAAAAAGGCTCAATCATAAAGGAAAAGGATGATAAATCTGACTAAATTTAACTGCAAAATTCTATATAATTAACGACAGACCACATTAAAATGAAGCCACATACTAAAAGCAGCCATGTAATAGAGAAAAACAGGTATATAGATAATAAATTCACAAAATAATGACCAGTAAATATATAAAATGAAACTAAGGTTCCTGGTAGCCAGGGAAACAGAAATTAAAACAAAAAGCTAATATCTCACAGCTCTGACTAGAAAATTTTAAAAATCTGGTAAGACTAAGTAGTGGTGATAAGACAAGAAAACCAGAATTCTCTTAAACTGTCACTGGGAGTGCAAACTTGCGTACCACTTTGGAGAGCAATCTGAGAATATCTAAAGTCACAGAGTATACATATTTACTACCTAAAAATACATTTGAGGGACGGACGTATGTCTGGAATACCTAGCACATCTGCATGAGCAAATGTTATCAAGAATGTACACATGCAGCACGGTTCTAAAAAGCAAAAAGTTGTAATTAAAATGACCATCATTGGGGGAATTGGCAGGTAAACTAATATACTAAACAACAGTTGAGTGAAAAAGCTTACAAAAGATTACTTACAACAGGCTCTCGCAAAAAAAAAAAAAATTAATAAAACTGCTATATAATTACTTATGGATGCAAACACATGGTAAAGTATAAAATCTTAAAACAGGAAAGGTCACGCCAACTTCAGAACAGATTAGCTCTGGGGAGGGAAAGAGGAGATGGCATCGGGGAGGAGTACAAAAGAGGAATATTTTATTTCTTTAAAAATCAGAAGCAAATATGGCAAAATAGTTTGTGAAGAGTACAAGGGCATTTATATTATTACTCTGTATATTTGAAATATTTTATCATTAAAAAGAATCTTAATGGGCACATATGGTATAACAATAAAATAATAACATTAATCATTCACACCACAAAAACTTATCAAGTAATAACATTAATTATTTAAGCAACAGAAACTTATATACATACATTAGAGCATGTGATAAGAGTTAAAAATAAATTCTAAAATTTGCAATTTACATTAGGGTTTTAAATTAATAATTTTGCTAATGGGCTTTGAATCTCATGCAATTTTTTAACGTCCTTACACTAGAATTTTACGGATGCTCTGCAGAGTTGTTAAAGCTATATAAACAAAACTTTAATCAATCATATTTTGTATTTCAGTCTTATTTTTGAAAGCCTTTTCTGTAGTATATAAACAGTAACAAGCTTTACATATATTTACAACTCTCAAAGACTAAGAGTCCTAAGTATGAAGAGTAGGTATTCCACTTTATTATAGTGTTTCACCAAGAGCCTGATGCCCTAAATACAAATGTGGAAAACAATGCTCCATTATTCCCTTTTGTGTTCTTCTTGAGGTTTGGATCAGAAGCCAAGAAGTACCAATACTGGAAAAGTTATAAACAAGGTCTTATTATAAAACCATTTTTAAAGGAAAAGTGTGTAACTTTCACAGAGGCGTAACACAATCCTTTGGGATTACTATGTCAGAGAGAGACGTAAAAGAATATTTTAAGAAAGGGGTTAAGTAGAGGTAGTAGAATTTTGCTACCTGTTCTTCACTTACTGACTCCTTGAGTCTCAAGGCTATAAGATAATAAACACTACAGAGAAAAATCCAAGAGACAGATAAAACTGGGTAGGATACTGCATCTACAAATTCAACTCAAGAGGGTCCATAACTCACGCATAATACTTCACTCTCGACTACAATACTCTGACCACATTCATTCTAGTTCAATAATAACCATTTTACCCAGTTGATGGTAAGCAGTGATTTTATTTAACATGACTTGCTTTTTGCCAATTAAACATTTGCAACAGAGATGATCAGCTGATCTTTCAAGTAAACTTGCTACTAGATATGCTAACATTTCCCGTGTAATGGAAGACTGCAATAAAATGATTCCAAGTTCCAAACTACCACATGTTTATATCTTGGGCACAATTTTTTAAGGGTAACAGTGCTGTGGCAAAAGGCAGGTTTCCACCTACTTCATTTCAGCCCATTATACTGAATTTTACTTAGTACTAAAATTATTAACTTGTACTTCTAAAGGCTGGAAAAAATAAGCTCCCCCAAATCTCTAATTTAGTGTAATCTTGGCCAGTAAGAATAGCAAAGTTTGCTTACAAAATTGAAAGCCTCCTGCAACATTTTTTTCCACCAATGTTAAATTTTAGAAATACTTATTTCTTCCCTCTCAATAGAGGGATAACTACCACTCTGCTTCCTGAATGAAATAATCTAATTTTTGCTTCTCTCAAATTCATATCCTCTGGAGACTCACTCAAACTGAGTAATAATAAAGTCACTGACACATCTGCAATTCAAATTTCATTAATACATGGAAATTCTTCCACAGCAAAAGGTCAGTGCCATGAATTTTCTGAATTTCATAACCCTTGATAAATGGAGACACCTTAAAGTTCAGTTTACACTTTGCTATAGGATTTCAAAGCATGCTTCCAATAGCTTATAATAAGCTATATTAATAGCTTAGCCTCATTTTATCATTAAAATAATCTACAAATATCCGAATACTAATTAATTTTGTTGTCATAACTAATAAGTCTTAAAATATCTGTAGATAGAAATCAACCTTCTCCATTCATTTGCGTCAGTTGGACTTTTAGAATATAGATGAACAAACTGTGTTTTTTAGTATAATATAGTTGTACAGTGCTTTCACAAATTCCAATTCTGTAATTTAGGGTTTTTCCGTATTTATTTTGAAATATACAAAAAGATTAAACTATTAATATAAATATTTTCTCTCAAATATGTAATATTCTTATGTAAAAGAAAAGGTTTCCAAACATTTACAAAGCAATCTAAAGATAAGTAAACCTGATTTAGGATCATTACATTAACCAAAATAATTTCCCACAGAAGGTCTCATTTAAAAGGAACGCTCACTGGCCTCCTCACATCAATACTTCAAGGTGGATCCAAAGCCACACTCTGCTTGATTTACTTCAGGGATCACTTCCAATGGAAAAAAATTTTCAGAAAAAGGTCTCACGACAGAGTGGACAAGTGGATTTGTTGCTAGACGTAAACCATTTGTACTGAAAAAGAAAAGGTTTTGAATGTCAAAAGAACTTTTTAAAGCTGTTGTATTACATATACATCTAAAGTAAGCTTAACAATGATAAAGTGGAAAAGGGAGAATACCAAAATTTTAGCTTCCTCCATTCATCTCCAAGATCAACACAACTCAGTATTACTTCCAAAGGCTGTATAGTATGATGCTTTCTACCTACACACAGCCACGGAGACATGTGAGGAAGACAAGACCTCCTTATGAAGCAACTGTACACAGCTGATGATTAAAGAAAGAGAGCAAAGAGCTCTGATGCCAGCTGGCCCCTGCTTCCAATTTTTTCAGTCTCATTTACGCTACTGGTCTCAGTGAACTACTAATTATCTTTTGCAGATTTTGAAAAATCATTTTAATATTAACTATATTTAAGAGTTTAACATTGTTTTCTTTTCCAAAATTAGATATCACACATATAAAATATACAAAAAATATAAATAAGCTAATTTCTCTTTGGACTTACCAAGCAGGCTGAATGGAACTTCTTCTTGCATGTTCTACAGGCTTTTTTTGGAAGAGAATAGTTGAAACCATGAATGACTGAGAAACAGATCATGCAATCTTCAACACCCTCAAAACGTTTGTCTACATTATTTTTCCATAATGCTAGGCCTTCCATAATGCTTCCATTCTGTTAACAACAAGAAAAGAAAAAGAGAGTAAACATGCCCTGAAGTGCACCAAAGTTATTTTTTTTCAATTTCATAAATTTTAAAATTAAATTTTAATTTGGAGAGGAGAGAATCTGCTTGGCTATCTTCACACCTCCTGTTTTCTGAATGCTGGTTTTTAAAATGACCTCCCAAGTTTCAGGAACCAGATATAATTTCTCTTCACTAAAGACAGACTTGAAAGAAAGGCTTCTGCACCAATACATCAAGCTTTATAGTATCAATATGTAAACAACTATAATTTGTTTTAGAAGTCAAAGATCTTTGAGTAGTGGGATTTCCCTAATCACAGAAGGACAGGTGAAATCTTAGACTAAAAGTAGCTCCAAAGACATTCATCAGTCTGGTATCTTACAAGAAGATTCCCTCTCAAACAACTTCCATAACACTACATATTGTTCCAGGTCATCCACAATGCCAGTGGAGTAGAGTCAATCCCTCTCAAACACCAGGAAAGAGATTGTAGAACCTTAAAAATTAAAACAGCTTGGCAGGTTCAAGTCATTTAGGCATATATGTGTGCTGATCCAAGGAAATACAGTGTATCGGTTTCAGCCTCAAGCAGAAGGGATGTATTTTAAGTTTGCCCTTTCAAAGAGCAGGTCGGCAGTGCTCTATCTGGGAGGTCAATGCGGACACAGACACTTACTTGATGGGTGAGGTAAGTGCTCAACTGCAGCATCCAGTTCCGCCACTGCTGAACAGCCACTCCCACTCTCTTCCCACTCTCCACGGTTATTGAGCCCAGTGGGTAATTTGAAGGCAGCTGTATAATAAGCTCAATAACTATGTCCTCAATAGCGTAAGTAGCCATCACTTCTCGAGTAGTAGCCCGAGCTTTAACCTGCAACATGGGAAAGGTAATACTTTCTTGCAAATTTCTTTCTTTTGTTCAAAAAACATCTTGATAGGATAGTCAGTCTTCATTCAAAGACAACACAGGTAAGCACGTTGGTTTATTAGACAAGAGGTATTTAGTAAATAGGTTTATACTTTAAAGTGATTTTCATGAAATTCAAAGTCAGTTTCAAAAGAAATTCTGCTCATAAAAATGTATGTTTTATAATATTTGGCTTATCACATAAGTTTGTGAACAGACCAATGACAGAATGAGTTTTTAATTATTCCTTTTCTTCCACACAGGGTATCAAATATCACTTCTATTTCGAAGTCTCCCAAGTCTTTCTCTGCCATCACATTCTCTTGAGCTTTAAAGCCAACCATCAACTGTTGGACTATTTCCACCTACTAACCAGCTACAAGTTCAAAAAATCACCACAAAATTTCTAACATTCCTCTCCTTTTATGGAACAGTCCCATTGATACTACCTCACCCAGGTCCTCCTTGTTACTCTTAATGTCTACACCAGTGGTATCTCCTGGCTATGCATTTGAACCCAAGCTCCATGCCAACAGCCAGTACTATACATTGCAGTCAGAGCAATTTCACAGATTAGAACTCTGACAGTGTCACTTGCCTCAAAGGAAAGTTTTCAGTGGCTAAATAGGACCAAATTATTTTAGACTATTATTTGAGGCCTTTCCCAATATGGCCTAATTCATCATGGAAGCAGCTGGTTCTCTATTTACTTTCAGGAATCCTACTGCGTATGAATAGCGGCTTATTCGTCATTTCTTACAGTCACAGAAATTACATTCTCATCTCCAAACTTTTTGCTTTTGCAATAGTGCTTCTTCTATATTCAATCCCTTTCCCCTCATTGTCTTGCCCACTTCAAAGTAATCTTTCTCCATAAAGTTGCATCCAATCTCTTCAGCCAGATGAACCTTTCCCACTCTGATCGCAGAGCACTCTTCCTCTTAATGAGCCACATTTTAGTTTCCAGTTGCAAAAAAGATTATCAGGATCACGCTTTCCCCTTTATCAGATTATATGTGATTACACAATAAGGATCTGGCCTACTAAACCATTCATTTCCCAAGTGATTGACACAGTGCCTGGAATGGTTTTCCAATATATATTTTGAATGAACTAACGAATGTTCAAAAACTTTGATGGGGGTATATGAAATCATAACACTTTTTGACAATGACAATGACAATGAAATCTGACACCTAAGAATCAGAAAACAAAGTAGACAATTTGTATAATTCTGAACCACTGGTTAATATTGTGATGATATACACTACAAATGGCAGACATAATCAATATTCAAACAGCTTTCCTGGAAAAAAATTCAAGACAATACTAACCGTCATGCCATTAAATAGTTGTGTACTTGTTTGTACAGAAGAAATTTCTTGAAAAGAAAGAACACTGCTGACATACTTGCTTGTAAATCTATCTACAATATTGAAAACACGCTTCTCACTACTATTCCACCACAGCCTAACCATGGCAGGTAAGTCTTTTAATGTCATATGATAGACTGAACAAGCCAAGTGTGGGATATGGTATGGAAGAGTTGCTGTTTCTGAGGAAAAAACAAAGTCTTAGTTAGTAACAGGTATTTCTTACATAGAATAACAGACTAGAACATCATTTTTAATTCCTTAACGCTAGAGCCAGAGCTCATAAAATAAACATACCAAAGAAACCAGAACTCTGGAGCATTAGCTTTCTCTCATACATTCAAAGTGAACCATTAGAATGGCAAAAAAGAAGCAAAAAGAAGGAAGATTCCAACTGACAACGAAAACTCTGCCTAGAAATAGCATTCTGTATTCCACATGACAGATCACAAAAGAAGAGGAAAATTCATATTTTAAAAAAGAGGACCCCCACCCCCTGCCCCCGGGGTGGAAAAAAAATTAAATAAAAAGGAGGAAAAGTTTAAAGACTGTCTTTCTTATAAATTATGAAAAGGAGTTTGGCCCCTACACTTTCCCCAGAGCTCACTGATGTGTTATACAAAAATCCTAGAATATCCACTTCAATACTCGTAAGACATAGTACCCTCCTCAGATCTCCAAGGCATTTAAAAAATTCCAATTGCAAGGAAACCACTTAAAACACTATAGTACAACTAGATGCATGTATATCTATCCCCTCAGCTAAAATCTGAGCTCATGGAGTGAAAGAAATAAATTTCGTTCATCTTTGTTTTCCCAACTGAAGGCTACTTATATATAAGTATATATTATGCTTATAAATATAGACTATTTACTTATAAAGACTTATAAGACCACAGACTTATTTAAGACTATAAGACTTATTTAAGACTATAAGACTTATCTGAGACTATAACTCTATAAGACTACTCATTTATAAGTATACATTATTATTTTATAAAACATTATCATATAGTTGCTTACAGAATATTGGCTTACAGAATAAAAGATAACACTCTCAACAAACTAGGCTTCAAAATGTAAATTCTTACCCTTACCCACAAGATCTAAGTGTATGTCCTATTTAAATGAATATGGAAAATCGTGTCCTTCAACATTCTTGTGGCCACAACTCACATTTGGGGTTATTCTCCAAACTTGCAAGAATAAAGCATAATAAATACAACCCAATATGGACGTAGTCTCCACAAAAAAACACAAACACACGTCTTACCTCTAATACTCAACTGGAGCTCTTCTGTAAAGAATGTTTTAGGCTCCTTATTAGAGAGCTCAATAGCTGTCTCTGCATAAGTCGGATTTTCTGGCATCAGCCTGAACAGGTGATAGAGCAATTTATTCAAACTTTTTGTTTTTCGAAGGTACATTGAATACAGTGCCCGAAGCTGGTGGGGAGTAAAGAATTTTTGTTAGTAAACCCAATTAAACCAAGAGAAGCAGTAGAGAAGAACAAACCAAAATAGAATAGATTGTACAACACAATGAAAAAGGCATTAATTTGAACACTTAGAATTACATGGAGGAGTCCTACAAAGTATGTGCCACATTCGTACTTTCCAAACATGTCATTTGATGGCACTGCTCCCTTTCTTTCTTCACAAACAAGCAGAAGTTTTCACTATCCCCTCATTATTAGACATATGCTTCCAACATCTTTCTCAAACTATCTCCCTGTTAGCAAGTTCACCTCTACTTGGAGTCTCTCAAAATCTACTCCCCACTCCCCAGGGGATTTTCTCCCTCTCCCTCCCAAGTCTTCCACACACCCCCTCTGCACCATAGGCCTTTATCTTTCAAAATCCTGCTTAAAACTACTCCCATTTTTATGACTGACCTCACACCATATCAAACAAACATACCAAACAAACATATCACTCCGCCAGCTTTATTCACCATAACCAAAAAGTGGAAACAATCTAAATGTCCATCAGTGGATAAATGAACAAACAAAATGTGGTATACTGATACAATGGAATACTATTCGGTCATAAAAGGGAATGTGGTACTGGGGCACCTGGGTGGCTCAGTCAGTTAAGCGTCTTGGTCTGAGGTCATGATCTCACCGTCCGTGAGTTTGAGCCCCCTATCAGGCTCTCTGCTGGCAGTACAGAGCCTGCTTTGGATCCTCTATCTCCCTCTCTCTGCCCCTCCACCACTGGTGCTCGCACGCGCGCGCGCGCTCTCTCTCTCTCTCTCATAAACACTGAAAAAAAAAATGTAGTGCTGATACATGCCATACATAGCATGCATGAATTTGCAAACATCATGCTAAGTGAAATAAGTCAGACACAATGAAAGACCACATATGTGAAATGTTCACAATAGGCAAATCCACAGAGATCCAACATAGATTGGTGGCTGCCAGGGGCTGGCTGGAGGGTTTGAGAGGAAATGGCACAGTTTGCAAATGGGTAAAGGTTCCTTAATTCAAGTGCTGACATGGTCTAAGATTAGATGGTGGTGATATTTACACAATTCTGTGAATATAGCAGAAATACCAAACTGTATACTTTAAGTAAGTAAATTTGATAGTCTGTGAAATACATCTCAGTAACACATGATGAAACTCAGTTTCATCTCTCATGAAACACACATATGCGCATAGCTTTGTTCCAGTTCAATCTGGTTCACTGGGAGTTTTGTTTGTAAGAAAAAATTTTTAAAAAACCAGACTTAGGACTGACAAGTTTTTTAAAAAAAATCCTCAGCTTGTTTTAGAATTTATCTAATTAGTGCTATTAACATCAGTTATTCTGGTTTAATATCTACAGCTCAATTCAAGTTCCAGGCTCAGTACGTGCTGCTCTACAATTCTTTGTAGAGCTTTCCCTAAACATGTAGGTCAATGGTTTAATGAAAAAAGTGATGCCTAATTCTTTTCTTTTTTTTTTTAAGTTTACTATTTATTTTGAGAGAGAGAGAGAGAGCGCTCAAGTAGAGGAGGGGCAGACAGAGAGGGAGAAAGAGAGAATCCCAATGAATCCCATGGGTTCGATCCCATGAACTGTGAGATCATCACCTGAGCTGAGATCAAGAGTTAGATGCTTAACCAACTGAGTCACCCAGGCACCTGTGCATGGCCATTTTCTAAATTTCTGAATATAAGACAATAAGAACAAAATTCCTACAAGTGGAAGCCTCACTTTCCTCCAACTTTTTAGAGATCAACAGTATTTTAAGAAACAAATGTAAAAGCCCAACAAGGAGTTCTTGATATCACCAGCAAATAAAACTATCTCAAGTCACAAACATTAAGTGGCAGGCTTGAAGAAAAATAAAACTATTTTTTTAAAGTTTATTTATTTATTTTGAGAGAGAGAGAGAACATGCAGGAAGGGCAGAGAGAAGGGGAGAGAGAGAATCCCAAGCAGGCTCCACACTGTCAGTGCAGCCAGACATGGGGCTCGATCCCATGAACCACGAGATCATGACCTGAGCTGAAACCTAGAGTCAGACGCTTAACCTACTGAGCCACCAGGCACCCCAGAAAAATAAAACAATTTAAATATCTAGATCACTGTTGCTTCTCTGATTTGACTTTCCCCTTAGATATAAAAATAAAAAGATGCATTTGTTCATGTATTTGTATCAGGATCTGAGCTATCAGCAACAACATAAATTATACCTTAAGAAATCTGAAAAAAATCACATTTGAAAAGAATGCCATATTTAGTCACATCTTAAATATGAGGTAATAAACTGTCAGTTATTCGTACTGTCAAAAAGCCACTGTTTCTATTTAAAAAGTCCTAAGTTTATTAAACTGACTCAATCAGTATTTGATTAAAACTTTTAAAATGGGGAACTGCCTAAAGAGTGAAAAGGAAAAAAAAAAAAAAAACCACACACACACACACACAAAACTGTAGTAGATTTTTCCAGCTTCCTTCCTAGACAATGAGGTCTTACTTCCTAAACATGAGACAAGAGAGACATCTAGTGGCTGCTAGAATTTGGGCAAAAGAGTTCTCAGATATTTTCACCAATGAGAAATAATAGTTTGAATTACACAGGTAACATTTCACAGATCTTTCTCTAAACACTGATTTTCAAATAAGGTATATTCCCAATGATGTTTTGACTAGAACCTCCACAAGAGTCAGAAGCTAACCAAAAAAAAAAAAAAAAAAAAAAAAAAAAAAACCCAGCAAGATAGAATTCTTTTGAAATTATTACCATGGCAATACAAAATTAAAGTATATAACTCTTGTTCCCTGCAATAAAAGGACTTGGTGGCTACGTTCAGTTAGAAAAAAACTGATTCAAGCACATTCCAGAAATTAATTACTTTTGCAAAAACTGTGTGTGTTGGCGGTGGGGGGGGGGGGGAGTTGATGGGGAGATCAGGAAGTAAGGGACAGAAATAAATTTAGCGGAATATCTGAAGTTAGCCAGATAAGATTAGATTAAAATGTGAGGCATTTCCCCCTGTTTTTCAAGAGGAGGGGAAACAAAGGGTTTATGACAGTAACAAAGAAACACATAGAAGACAGAACTGTCAAAAGTTATTGTATCTTTATTTACCTGAGATGAAGCAGCTTTGAAGAAAGTAAGTATTAATTTCCAAGTGAGGAGATATCCCAGAACATAGCAGAAGTCTTCACTCAGTGGCTTAATAGTAACTATCTGTCCAACAGGAATACACCCCAAAACATTTTCTAGTAAGTCCTCTTGAGTGCTAAGAAGAGACATCAGCGCTGCTGGTGGTGACCTAAGAATCAATGGTCAAACACCACAATTTCCTCCATCACTTGTCTTTAAAAAAACTGATGATTTCCCACAAACCATTTTTGGGTTCCTAGGTGACTCAGTTAAGCTTCCAACTCTTGATTTCGGCTTAGGTCATGATCTCACAGTTCATGAGTTCAAGCCCCACATCTGGCTCTGCACTGACAGCATGGAGCCTGCTTGGGATTCTCTCTCCCTCTCGCTTTCTGCCCCTCCCTTGCTCATGCTTACTCACACTCTCTCTCTCAAAATAAACAAACTTAAAAAAATTTTTTTTAAGTCCCCCTTATAATTCAGTTTTAACTTCTAATTTTGCATAATGGCAATTACAGAATCTGGGAGACATAAAATGTATGAATGTATATAAAATACATATACTTTTTCATATTTATTTAGCACATACATAGGATGTATATATATATTTTAAAGTTTCTATATTACTGTTGAGAGAGAGAGACCACGAACAAGGGAGGGGCAGAGAGAGAGGGAGAGAGAGAAGCCCAAGCAGGTTCTGCGCTGTCAGCAAAAAGCCCAAAGCAGGACTCCAGAGATCATGACTTGAGCCAAAATCAAGAGTCAGACGCTTAACCAACTGAGCCACCCAGACACCCCTCAAATACATAAAATATAAACATAAAACATAAGTTTTGTATTTATAAACATGTAAAATATTTTTCATATTTGTATATTTTAAAGATACATGAAATATACTATAAAATATAGGCTCTAGAAGTTAGCACTTAAAAGAAAGACCCTTTTAGAAAAGATCTATTTCAACCTTCTGTTTTATGGATGGGGAAAAAAAAATTCACACAGCCACAAAGGCTAAATGATTGGTCGGTCTCAAGTCCGTCAGCTATAGGAAGGGGAATGATGAGGGATACCGACTCCTACCAGGTCCCTAGAAAGGCATAAAAGCATAAGACGGTGTACGTCTTTTCAGGAAAGTGAATTCAATATTCAAATTAACTCATGACAATGTGAGTTAATTTTCTTCTTTCCCAAACTAGTGCACTCTTTAAGACTTTCGGATAAACTTAGGAGATTCTCAAAACGTGAAATACTTATGCATATCCTGTCAAATTCTGACACTGTAGTTCAGTTCTCTCTCACCTCTGTAATGTTTCTTTCCTTGTGGCCTCCTTTTCCCAGCCCATAAACACGGGTCTTCTTCAAGCTTCTGCCCTTAGGCTTTTACCTTCAACACCACCATCCCATGTACCAACCCTTCTCTATTCCACACCGACAGTGACCAGATTTGACAAATACCAACTCAGATATCTCTCCACTTTCCACACTGCCCTCCATGTACTGTTACTGTTTCTAGGATGGTCTCCACGTCTGCTTGCTTCTTTGTATAATTTGATTCATACTATAGCCAGAATCAGCTGGTACTGTTCCCATCTTCTACCAAATATGCCCCCAACCCCAGAAAATGTAACTTTTAAGGCCCTTTTATTATCTTAAGTACCCTTCCAGCTTTATTTTCCACTATACCTTCCCTGACTACTCCACATATTCACTCACTTATCCTTTTATTCAGCAAATGATCGGTATTTATGGGTCTGCTTTAGGACAGGAACCATTCTGGGTGCTATGAATACAGTCGGGAACAAGAGACAAAATTCCTGACTTCACAGAGCTTCTACTCCAATGGAGGACAATAAAAAATGTGTTGAGTGGCAACTACTCAACACCCCCAAACATATCCTGAATATTCATGCCTTTATGCCTTTGCACGTGGTATTCCCTTAACTTACATGGCCTTCCCCGCCCTGCTGAAGTGCTACCTAACTTTAAAGATCCAGCATCAATGTCTCCTCCTCCAGAAAAAGTCTTCCCTGCTGGTGCACAGCAGCTGTCTCTCTGACAGCCTGCTGCCTATCCTCTTCCATACCACCTGCCACACACTGGCTACTACCATAGAGGAATACTGTCTATAACAGATTATAAGCTTCTTAAGGACAAGAAGGATTACTCAACACCATAGTCTCCCGTTAGTATTTAATTACTACTCTGCATAAAGTGGGTGCTCAATAGATATTGGAATTGATACAGTTTCCACACCTATCATGTGGTCAAAGAAAGTTTTGCTAAAATGTAGCAAATTGAAAATATAACTTAGGAACAATTAAGGAGAGAAACTATCTTTCTGGCTGAATTCTAGATTTCATTTATATCTTACAGAGAACTTTAAAAGATATATTGAATATATACTCTAAATTTCGAGCTTTTGCATTTATCAATCTTCTGAAGTTACAAGGTAGATTATAAGAATTAAAAAAAATTATTTAAAAAACTTACAAGGCTGGTTCTTCTTCTTCGTCTCCGTATGACTTCAGATTATCCTGATCATATTGTGGTAATTCAGGCATCAATCTGCGGGTCAGAATATATTTCATATTATATTAAATTGTTCATTGTTAAATCATGCTCAAGCGCAGAAAGACCAATACTTACTTTGTAATGAGGATATTTTTAAATGGTTGTTTTCTGAAATAACCAACAATGGCCAGGACTATCAAAATGGAAAACTGTGTATGGAGAATAGTGACCTACATGATCAAAACTTTGGCATCCCTGTTATTAAAATGCACGATCAAGTTTTGTGTGTTGTTTTTAGTTTTTTACTTTGACTTTTTAATGACTAAGAGAACTAATATATTCTATTTTTTATACCACCGCCACAATAATTCAATTGGAAGAATTCTTACTTGTATAGCATATGGTAAACAGCAATTTGCACAGGCCGAGCTCTGTAGAGGAGTAATGGGGCCAAAGTATTTAGCAAAGTCTGAAGATATTCTGGTAAGTTTGTTTTTTGGCCAGCAACCAATTTTGAAGGGAGTTTTTGACTCAATAGCTGGTCCTTTGGGATATATGTTAATGTTTCACACATGGGCTTCAGCACTGCATTCTGGAAGGATGTCTCAGATGTATCTTTGCTTTCTCCTGATGACAAAAAGGAAAGAAATATGCACATTCCAACACAAAGTAAGTAATACAGCTTGACTGATTCACAGAATGTCAGATGTCATTATTTAAAAAATGTTTATTTTTGGGAGAGTGTAAGTGGGAAAGGGGCAGAGAGACATGGGGACAGAGGATCCAAAGTGGACTCTGTGCTGACAACACAAAGCCCAGTGCAGGGCTTGAACCCACGAACCATGAGTTCATAACCTGAGCTGAAGTCAGACTCTCAACTGACTAAGCCACCCAGGCGCCCCCAAATGTCATTTAAGAAAATGAAGTTAAAAACTGACAAACATTAGTACTGTCCTAGCTAGAAACTATCATTTTAACAGGTGATCATAACTGTTTAATAACTTCTATTAAAAAAAGAGAGAAGTTTGGGGCTCCTGAGTGGCTCAGTCGGTTAAATGTCCCAACTCTTGATTTCGGGTCAGGTTATGATCTCATGGTTAGTGAGTTCAAGCCCGACATGGGGCTCTGCACTGTCAGTGCAGAGCCTGCTTGGGATTCTCTCTGTCCCTCTCTTTCTGCCCCTAGCCCACTTGTGCTAAATAAGTAAATTTAAAACAATTTAAAAAAGAGAAGTTTGAGTTATAAATAATCTATTCATGTTATCCGAATTACTATTATTTTAATGCAATGGACTTTGGATAATTTGTTATTTTTCAATTCTTGACTGTAAAGCAGAAGCATATGTGATGCTTCTAGATGCCAAGCTTTTTCTCAGGCTCTTTTCTTAACTATTCTGTACTGTTTGACTTAAACATCCAAAGTATTTGTTTTGAAATTTTCAACCAGTCATTTGCAATGAATCTCACTATGATTCCCCTTCCACTTGCCTGTAACAGTCACCAAAAGAGGTAAAAGCAAATTGTGGATGCCCTGGGAAAAAAATTCTTTCCATTCACTGATTAGATTCACGGGGAGATTGCCAATGGTGTCCAGAGTTGTGGAATCAAAAAAAGCACTGAGCTCACAGGCCAAATCACAGCTGACACAGGCAAACAGTTGTACAAGTGGAACAGAATACAGTGTGTGATTCTCCCTTGTTGTCTGAAGAAACAAAAATATAATAGGTAAATACTCTTTTTTTATTTCTAAAACTATGAAAGAAAATATCAATTACCATTTACCAAGTAAAATATATTAAAAACATTTATAATCTCAGGAGCCTAACTAATTGGGCATTATTAAGTCTACTTTAAAACAAGTAAACTGAGGCTCAAGCAGGTCAGATTTGAACACCCTAAGCCACACACATAGCAAACGCAGGGGAGATTCAGAACAGTCTAACCCTGATGAATTGCTTTGTGTGTCCACAAACATCACACTTGCTTTGTGTCATAAAAACAACACTAATTCCCCTGAATTTGCTTTATCTTTAACTTATTACTGACACAGTACATTTTATGAATAATTTAAGAGTCAAAAAGATCAAAAGAATAGTCACGAAAGATAAAACCTGCAAGGGCTGCACTACAAACACTACGTTAAAATGAGCTGATGGAGAGAACACTTTAATAGCAGGGGATTCGGTCACTCAATGATACTGGCAGACATTAAGACTCTATCACTTTACTGTTCTATCAAACGGTACCTGGTGACAAATACATCTTTAGTGTTTAAATGTTTGCAAAAGAGCTAATCACTATCATCACTTGAAGAGTAAGATTAGTAATTGGTTCTAGTATACAGATATGCATGAAGACCCAACAGAGGTGATGACACATCGAGTTAATTTACCTCCAACCAAGCCAACATGGAGCACATGATGAAGTCCCATTCACTCTCTGCCAAAGGAGATGAACAGTATTTCAGGAACAAGGAAAGGAACCGGATTATTTCTATATTCACACCTAGTATCTCTGGACTTACTTCTGACAGATTACTGTGATAAAGACAAAAGCAAAACAAAACAAAAGAATTATATGCACAATTAGAAACTATTTTATCTTAAACCTTACTTATAAAAGTCTGGTTTAAATGTTTACCATCTTGTTAGTGTACCAAACTGTGATTATAAGATACGCAATTCTAGATACACATTGTAATGGGGGGTGGGGAACACAGTATAAAATATCACCTACCAACTGAAAAGAAAAACATCTTCATGATCTTTCTTCCAGGATATTAGAATTTTTAATATACCATGTAATAGCTCCCCATCATCTATGCTTCTGGTTTGCAGACAAGAGTTGAAAATGGCAAGATGTCCAAAACCTCCTAAAGTAAAATTCAAAATGAAAATTAACCCACATCTATCTATACAAATTGCCTTAAACAAAAGTCTTGTCTTACAGATGTAGAAATTACTGCTTTCTCTGATAAAACTGGTGTTTGAAAGAAACTAGGGATGATCACTCTCTTATCAAAGGATAAACAAGTAGGACACTCCTGCTAAGGCACCAAGTTGTAAAAAAGTATAGAACAGGAGAGACATCACCGAGGATGGTGACATAGGTTGTTCCTGACTTTGCTCCCCCTCACAAGAAAAACAGCTAACAGCTATTCAAGAACAAGGCATCACTGAGAGACTGCTATGGGTTTGAGGCTGAAGCGCCCCTACACCTCTGAGGCCAACACAATATGCATTAGGAAGGGAAGAGAAGCAGCTCTACCCTGACTGCGTTGCCCCTTCCCAGGAGAGTGCAGCACCGTGTGGCACGGTCTCCCCTGAGACTCTGGCTCCTTCGGTAGGAAAAGAGAACCCAGTGGGGAAAACCAGCACGCCTCATTTATTTTGAGTTGCTTTCTGGGAGCCCCTACTCTGATCTTGCCCCACTGGGACTGTGGGGAGTCTGTGACAAAGAATGGGGAGGTAACAACCAGCACATAGATCTTGGCAGACCAAGTTCACAGCTGCATTGCCCAGTTGTAATCCTCACCAGTGGCTTTTTTATCTGTAGAACCAGGACAAGGGTGCACTCTGACCAGTGAACACAGTGGGGTACAGATCTGCCTGATTCTGATCCTGGAAGTTTTGCCCACCCCAGAGCCCAGTTTACCCATGCCCAAATAAGCAGCTGAGTCACAGCCCCACCCACCGTGGAGCATCTTCCAGCCCCATCAGACCAGAAGGGCTGGAGACAACTCCTGAAAGCTGTGTGGCCCGATGGCACTTGAGCCAAGAGGGGGCTGAGCAGGGCTAATCGCCCCAGAGCAAAGGCAGTACTGTGCCCTGAGGCTTCCCCTGCTACACACAAGCACAGTGATTAATTCCCAGACAGGCTGAGGGTAGCCCCTGGCCCCTGCCAATCACAGAACGTGTTTGGGAAACTGAAGAGTAGCCTAAAGCGGCCTCTCTCCTTCCCAGCCAGGCAAGGGAGTGGAGACGTAGCCCCACACGTGGAGAGTCTTTAGGCCCCATCTGACCGGAGGGCTAGCAAAAATTCCCGAAAGCTGTACAGCACAGCAGCACTACAAGTGAGAGGCGGGCGAGCAGAGCTGATAGTTTACAGAGCAAAGCCAGTGGCCCTGCTCAGTCAGGGAACTTGAGATGTACTTCTGTTTGGGTTAAGACAATCAGAGCCTTACTGGCTTCAGAGCTACTTCTGTCACTGTGCCCAGGCAGAAAATCTTCATATGTAGCTCCACGCTTTGCCAAATACAGCCTTTGGCCGGTATGACCAGAGAACCTAACTAGAGCACACGGGAAGCTCCATAACCTGTCCACTGGGCTACAAAAGGTGACACCTGGACAGAAAGCAGAAGCCGCGGCCTCCCCCATCTGCAGGGCGTCACCTCCTAAGGGAATTCTGTGCACATTCTTGCCAATTCAGGTCCCCCAGCGGTGAGCTGCACAGACTCTGGACTTTGTCCTGCTGCCCTGCCAGGGCAGGAAAGCTAATTCACAGCCCAATCTGCTACGAATACAGTACCCAGTCCTAACCATCTAGTGAGTCTGACCAGAGAATCCAGGCAACTACAGCACCCTCCTACAGCCTCAGGTATGGAACCAAGCCACAGTTCTGTCCAACTGTTCTCCCCAAGCCTGTGCTCAGAGCTCAAACAGCCTTGTCCAAAAGCAGACTAACAGCAGGCTCTACTTACAAAAGGACGGTGCCAGCAGACACACCTGAAAACCCAAACTGAGCTGACTGATAAAGAACGATCTCTGCCACAACCAACCTACAAATCATAACGTTTGGAAGAGGAGCACAACTGAATGTGCAGATACCGCCATAAGGAAAAAAAGGATCACAAATAATCAGATAAATCTGACACCATCAAAGGAAACTACTAAAGCTCTAGCAAATGACCCTAAAGAAATGGAAATCAGTTAAACCGGGGGACCAAGAATTCAGAATAATTCTCTTAAGAAGGTTTTTAGCAAATTATAAGAAAAGACAACTAAACAAAGTTAGAAAAACAATGCATGAACAAAATGTGAAGTTTGATAAGGAAACAGCAACCATCAAAGCAAACAAACAGAGGGGCGCCTGGGTGGCTCAGTTGGTTAGGCAACTGACTTCAGCTCAGGTCATGATCTCACAGTTTGTGAGTTCGAGCCCCGCGATGGGCTCTGTGCTGCTCTGTGCTGACAGCTCAGAGCCTGGAGCCTACTTCAGATTCTGTGTCTCCTCCTCTCTCTACCCCTCCCCTGCTCATGCTCTGTGTCTCTGTCTCTCAATAATAAATAAACGTTAAAAAAAAATAAAATAAAAAACAAAACAAACAAAAACACCCCCCAGAAATCCTGGAGTTGAAAAATACAGTAAAATGAAATGAATTCAATAGTTTCAAAAGTTGACTGAACTATGCAAAAGGATCAGACACCTTGAGAATAGGACACTGGAAATTATGTAGTCAGAAAAGCAAGATGAAGAAAGAAAATGCCTATAGGAATTATGGGACACAATGAAAAAAGAAAACAACTACAATATTCACATCATGGTAATTCCAGAAGGAGAAGAGAAAGGGACAATAAGTGTATTTAAAGCAATAATGGCTGAAACTTCCCGAACCTGCAGAGAGAAATGCACATCCAGATCCATGAGGATAATTACTTGGTAATAAATTGAATGTGAATAGGGTTACCCTCAGTCATATCATAACTAAATTGTCAAAAGTCAAAAGAATTTTAAGAATAGCACAAATGATAAATTTCATATAAGAGAACTCCCATTAGAGTATCAGTGGTTTGCTCAAAAGAAACTTTCCAGGCCAGGAGAGAATGGGATGACATTCAAAATACTGAAAGAAAATGAATGCTAACCAAGAATTCTATGCCCAGCAAAGCTGTCCTTCAGAAATAAAGAAGAGACAGAAAGTTTCCTGGATAAAACAAAAGCAAAAGGAGTTCAATACCATCAGATCTGTCTTACAAAAAAGGCTAAAAGGAGTTCTTTGAGTTGAAGTAAAAGTACACTGGTTAGCAACATAAAACATAAAAAGGTAGCATAAATCTCACTGGTAATGGTAAATAAAGAGTTGAATTCTACAATATGACAACAGTGGTATATAATTCACTTACAACTCTAGTTAAAAGGTTTCTTCTTTTTTAATATAGTAAAAATGGGGCAGCTGGGTGGCTCAGGGTTGGTTAAAGGCCCTACTTCTGCTCAGATAATGATCTCACAGTTTGTGAGTTCAAGCCCTACATCGGATTCTCTGTCTCCCTCTCTCTCTGCTCCTCCCCTGTGCAGTCTCTCTCAAAAATAAACATTAAAAAATAAATAAAATAAAATAAAATATATTAAAAATAACCATAACTACAATAATCTAGCAATTATATAATATAAAAAAAAACTGCAAACTGTAACAACAATGGTAAATTAGCAATGATTCTAATTTAAAGTCACCAGCTACATTAGCCCCTAAGAGTGTCAGCCTGTTCTTTGAAGCCAGCCATTGACTTCTCCTCTCTAGCTATCAAAGTCCTAAATGGCATCTTCCTAAAGAAGGCTGTTTTGTCTACATTGAAAATCTATTATTAGTATAGTCACTGTCATTAATTATCTTAGCTAGATCTCCTGGATAACTTGCTATAGTTTCTATATCAACATTTACTGCTTCACCTTGCACGATTATATTATAAAAAAGGCTTCTTTCTTAAATCTCATGAACCAACCTCTCCTAGCATCAAACTTTTCTTCTGCGGCTTCCTGACCTCATTTAGCCTTCTTAGAATTGCAGAAAGTTAGGACCTAAAGGGAATGTTGTAGCTGGTTTGATCTTCTATCCAACCACTAAATCTTCTCCACATCAGCAGTAAGGCTGTTTGCTTTCTTATCATTTATGTGTTCAATGGAGAAGCACTTTTCATTTCCTTCAAGAATTTTTCCTTTGCACTCACGACTTAGCTGCTTGGTGCAAGAGGCCTAGCTTTCAAGCTATCTTGGCTTTCAACATGATTTCTTCACTAAGCTTAATCATTTCTAGCTTTTTTTGTTTTGTTTTTTAATCATTTCTAGCTTTTGATTCAAAATGAGGGGGCGCCTGGGTGGCGCAGTCGGTTAAGCGTCCGACTTCAGCCAGGTCACGATCTCGCGGTCCGTGAGTTCGAGCTCCGCGTCAGGCTCCGGGGCTGATGGCTCAGAGCCTGGAGCCTGTTTCCGATTCTGTGTCTCCCTCTCTCTCTGCCCCTCCCCCGTTCATGCTCTGTCTCTCTCTGTCCCAAAAATAAATAAACGTTGAAAAAAAAAAAATTAAAAAAACAAAAACAAAAAAAAAACAAAATGAGACACGTGACTCTCCTTTCACTTGAACAGGCAGAGGTCCTTGTAGGGTTATTAACTGGCCTGGAACAGGCAAACCAAAGGAGGAGGAGGGAGACAGGGAATGGCCAGTTGGTGGAACAGTCAGAACACACCACAACACTCATCAATTAAGTCAGATGTCTTACATGGGCATAGCACATGGCACCTCCAAATAATTACAATAGTAACATCAAAGATCACTGATCACCAGAAAAAAACATAATGAAAAAGCTTGAAATACTGCAAGAATTACCAAAATATAACATATAAACATGAAGTGAGCAAATACTGTTGGAAAAATGGCACTGACAGACTTGCTTGATGAGGGTTGCTATAAGCTTTCAATTTACAAAAAAACAAAAAACAAAAAAACAAACAAACAAAACCCAGTATCTGCCAAGTGCAATAAAGCAAAGTGCAACAAAACAAGGTGTGCCTTTACTTTATATCAGACAAAACAGACTGGAAATGATAAAAAGAGATGAAGACATTATAATGATAAAAGGGTCAATTTTTCAAGAAGATAGTATAATACTAAATATTTATGCACCCAACATTGGAATACCTACATATATAAAGCAAAAACTAACAGAGCTAAAGGAAAAATACAGTAATACAGTAACAGTTGGGGACTTTTAATACTGCACTCTCAACAATGAAGATAGGTTATCCAAAGAATCAGTAACTAAACAGTGGACTTAAACAACACCAAATGGACCTAACACACATAAAAAGAAGAAAACAGACTCCTATATCCTAACATATATGTATTTATTTAGAACATTTATGCTTCTGTTCTATCCAACAACAGCAGAATACACATTCTTCTAGGAC
Source organism: Herpailurus yagouaroundi (assembly GCF_014898765.1). Taxonomy (NCBI): domain Eukaryota; kingdom Metazoa; phylum Chordata; class Mammalia; order Carnivora; family Felidae; genus Herpailurus; species Herpailurus yagouaroundi. The sequence continues at coordinate 16,186,867 of NW_024412403.1, read as the reverse complement.
AGACCATAGGCTGGACCACAAAACAAGTCTCAGCAAATTAAAAAAAAACCCTGAAATCATACCAAGTACTTTCTCTGACCACAATGGCATCAAACTAGAAATCAGTAACAAGAAGAAAATTTGAAAATTCATAAAGAAATTAACACTTTCCTAAACAACCAATAGATCAAAGAAGAAATTAAAGCAGAACTAAAACTTTGAGGTAAACAAAAATGGAAACACAACATACCAGAACTTGTGGGATGCAGCAAATGCAGTCCTAACAAGGAAGTTCACAGTAATAAATGCTTACATTAAGAAGCAAAAAAGATCTCCAAATCAACTACCTAATTCTATGACTTAAGGAACTAGAAAAAGAACAAACTGAGCCCAAAGTTAGCAGAAGAAAAAAAAAAAAAGATTAGAGCAGAAATAAAAGAGAGAAGAGAAAAATAATAGGAAAGATTAACAAACTAAGAGTTAGTTTTTGAAAAGAAAAAAACTGACAAACCCCTAGACAGACTACCCAAGGGAATAAAAAAGAGAAAGGACTCACATCAACAAAATTGCAAATGAAAAAGGAAACCTTACAACTGATATCACAGTAATTCAAAGGATCATAACAGGCTACTATGCACTATACATGCCAACAAATTGGACAACCTAGAAGAAATGGAAAAATTCTTAGAAACATACAACTTAACAAGACTGAATCAGGAAGAAACAGAACATCTGAGTAACACTAATCAAAAATGAAGAGAAGGCCAGGACCAGATGGCTTGATTGATGAATTCTGCCAACTATTTAAAGAAAAATCAACACTCATTCTTCTCAAACTCTTCCAAAAAATGGAAGAGGAGGGAATACTCCCAAATTCCTTTTATAAGGCCAGCATTATCCTGATACCAAAATCAGGAAAGGATACTACTAGAAAAGAAAACTACAGGCAAATGTTCCTAATGAATACAGATGAAAAATTTCCAGTAAAATACTAGCAAACTGAATTCAGCAGCACATTAAAAGGATCATTCACCATGACCAAGTGGGATTTATCCCTGGAATGCAAAAATGTTTCAACATATGCAAATCAATATATATATATCACAGTAATAAAATGAAAGAATCATACGATCATTGCGATACACAAAGAAAAAAGCATCTGACAAAATTCAACATCCATTCATAATAAAAACTTTTAACAAATTAGGCACAGAAATAACATATATCACAATAGTAAAGGATATATATGACAAGGCTTCAGCTAACAACATATTCAATGGTGAAAGGCTGAAAGCTCTTCCTCTAAGATAAGGAACAAGACAACAGTGCCTGCTCTCACCACTCCTTTTCAACATAGTACTAGAGGTCCTCGCTAAAGCAACCAGGCAAGAAAGAGAAATAAAAGGTCAGAATTGGAAAGGAAGAAGTAAAATTGTCTCTTTACAGATGACATGATTTAATATATAGAAAATCCTAAAGACTCAACCAAAAACCTGTTAGATCAATGAATTCAGTAAAGTTGCAGGGTACAAAATTAACATACAAAAACCAGTAACATTTCTATATAATAACAACAAATTTTCTGCAAAAGAAATAAGTAAATCAATCCCATATACAACAGCATCAAAAACCAAATATTTAGGAATAAATTTAACTAAGAAAATGAAAGTCCTACTTTGAAAACTATGGGATATTAATGAAAGAAATCAAAGAAACAAATAAATGGAAAGGTATCCCATGTTCATGGATTAGAAGAATTAATATTATTAAACTATCAATACTACCAAAAACCATCTATAGATTCAATGCAATCCCTATTCAAGACGCCAATGACATTTTTTTACATAACTAGTAAAAAACACACCTAAAATATATACAAAACCACAAAAGACCCAGAATAGCCAAAGAAATTCTGTGAAAGAACAATGCAGGAAGCATCACATTTCCTGAAACACAGTACAATAGGGCATAAAAACAAACATACCAATGAAACAGAACCGAGAGGTGAAAATTAACCCAAGTACATATGACTAACTAATAAATGACAAGAGATCCAAGAATACTCAATGGAGAAAAGATCGTCTCTTCAATATATGGTGCTGGGATGATAGGCTATTCACATGTAAAATAATAAAACTGGTCCCATATCTTACATTACTTGCAAAACTAACTCAAAATCAATTAAAGGTTTAAATATAAGACCTGAAACTATGAAATTCCTAGAAGAAAACAGGGGAATAAAGCCCCTTGACATGGGTCTTGGTAATTAATTTTTGGATAGGACTCCTAAAGCACAAGTAACAAAATAAAAAAACAGACAAATAAGACTACATCAAACTAAAAAGTTTCTGCACAGCAAAAGAAATCATCAACAAAGTGAAAAGACAATCTACCAAATGGGAAAAAATATTTGCAAGCCATATATCCAATAAGGGATTAATATCCAAAATATATGAAGAACTCATACAACTTGAGAGCAAAAAAACAGCCCATTTTAAAAGGACAAAGGACCTGAACAGACATTTCTGCAAAGAAATATATGTCAGGCCAGCAGATATATGAAAGGATGCTCAACATCACTAGTCATTAGGGAAATGCATTAAAGCTACAATGAGATATTACTTCACACTTACTAGAAGGGCCATCATCAAAAAGATAGGTAACAAATGCTAGCATGGCTGTGAAGAAAATGGACTCTGTGTGCACCTTTGGTGGGACTGTAAAATGATACAGCCACTATGGAAAACAATAGGCAGCATCCTCAAAACATTAAAAACAGAACTACCATATGATCTAGTAAGTCCATTTCTGGGAATATAGTTAAACCTCAAATAAGGTAGGAATTAGGGGCACTGATCTCCCCACCCCATGCTCTTGAAAATCTGCATATAACTGCTGACTCCCCAAAAACTTTACTACTGTTGACTGGAAGCCTTACCAATAACATTGACAATTAACACATATCTTACATGCTATTTGTATTAACTATATTCTTATGGTAAGTCTAGAGAAAAGAAAATGTCAAGAAAAGCATAAGGGAAATACATTTCTAGTATTGTATTTATTGAAAAAAACATGTATATAAATGGACCCACACAATTCAAACCCACATTATTCAAAGGTCATCATATAACCAAAGGAAACAAAAATGCTAACTCCAAAAGATATCTGCACCCCCATGTTCACAGCAGTATTATTTACAATAGCCAAGACATGGAAACAATCCAAGTGTCCACCAATGGATGAAATGGAAAAGAAGTTGTGGTAGATATATATAGAATGGAAAACTATTTGGTCACAAAAAAAGAGGACATCCTGCCATTTGTGACAACATGAATGAACCGTGAAGACATTATGCTAAAGTGAAATAAGTCAAAGACAAATACTATATAATCTCACTCATAAGTGGAATCTAACCAAACCCAAACTCATAGAAAAAGAGATCAGACTGTGGTTACCAGAGGTGGAAGATCAGAGGAGAGGGGGCTTGGAGGAAAGATGTTGTAGAGTTACAAACTTCCAGTTATGCGATAAAGAAGTACTAGGGATGTAATGTACAACATGTTGTATGATATATAGGAAAGTTGGTAAAAGTTAATCCTAAGAGTTCTCATCACAAGAAGGAAATTCTTTTCCTTTCTTTTCTTTTTATTATATCTGAGAAGATGGATGTGACCTGAACCTACCAAGGTAATCATTTCACAATATATGTAAATCAAACCATCATGTTGTGCATCTTAAATTTACACAATTATGTACATCAATAATTTTTCAATAAAACTGAAAAAAAAAGTATAAAATGTTAAAAAAAAAAAATCACAAGTTTTGGGACACCTGGGTGGCTCAGTCAGTTGAGCGTCTGACTTCAGCTCAGGTCATGATCTTGCAGTTTGTGAGTTTGAGCCCCGCGTTGGGCTCTGTGCTGACAGCTCAGAGCCTGGAGCCTGTTTCAGATTCTGTGTCTCCCTCTCTCTGCCCCTTCCCCACTCATGCTCTGTCTCTCTCCGTCTCTCAAAAATGAATAAACGTTAAAAAAAATTTTTTTTTAAAGAAACCACAAGTTTTCAGCATGGCGAGGGTCCAGGATGAAAGCAAAAAGAGGTAAAACTGGAGAGATCAGTTGTCATAAGACTGTAAAATGTTCCATAGGCCAAACTAAGGACTTAGGTTTTTATCCTGTAGGTAAAAGGGAACCAAGGAAGAAAAGGGGGAAAAAATGTATAATGTATTTAATCCTCCTTTAAAGGCAGAGGAAGAATTTTTTTTTTAAATCTTCCTGGCAAAAGAGAATAGGCAGCTCAAGTATAATCAGAAACAATGGATTTTCTAATAACTAAATAGTGAAAAGTACATTAGCTAATTCTGTTTCATTACTTTGGCTGAAAGAGCAAACCCAGTTGTCAAATCTCAAAAACATTCCTCCTCCTCAAGGGCTTCCACACAGCTAGGCACCTCGTGGTCTGTGTGACACTCAGCCCTGTCTCCTGCCCCTGCTTCTCCTCTGCCATCCTTCAGTTAGTTATAACCTGTGTGGGAGAAACCACCCACACTCCCATTAGGTAATTCTTCTCCTCTCCACACAGCCTGTCCAACTGCATCCCCTGTTCCACGACTGCAAATCCCAGCCTTAAGCGAACACAACTATAAAGCTTACTGCCCTAAAAATTTGTTTTTGACATCAGCTAGCCCTAGGTGCCATAAAGTAATTCTTTTTGACAAATGTTTGTCGATAGGCATATTCTTCATCCACTACTTCAAACTTTCATTACCTTCTTAAAATCTGCAATCCAGCTTCCACTCATCAAATGACTGAGCCCAAAGAGACATAAAGCTAAGTAAGGAACACATGAAGTTCCCTATGTTTTCTTTATTCACATCTGCCCCCTGCCCCCACATTTCTCCTTAACTTCTCTCAGAAGAAAGTCACTCCACCTACACAAGGTCAGCATCTTCTTCTTTTTTTTTTTTTTTCAACGTTTATTTATTTTTGGGACAGAGAGAGACAGAGCATGAACGGGGGAGGGGCAGAGAGAGAGGGAGACACAGAATCGGAAACAGGCTCCAGGCTCTGAGCCATCAGCCCAGAGCCTGACGCGGGGCTCGAACTCACGGACCGCGAGATCGTGACCTGGCTGAAGTCGGACGCTTAACCGACTGCGCCACCCAGGCGCCCCCGGTCAGCATCTTCTAACTACATCCCATCCCTCTCATCTCCTCAGTGGGAACTATCATCAATGACTCTGTCTCTATTTTCTATTCCTCCTCCTCTACACCTGTTTTCCCTCTGACCTTGAATTCGCCTCCAGTTCTCACCTTCTTTCTACATCCCTTTTCACCGAACACTTAGAACTATCTGGCTCTATTTTCTCACCATTCTTCATTCCCGTAATGCCAAAGCTAATGGACACTTTTCAGTCCTGAATTTTATTTGAACCTCTGTGGCATTTAACACGGGTGATGAATACTACCTAAAACTTCTCTGCTTCTCTTTATCTGTGGCCCTTATTCTTAAGTCTCCATCCACCCATATGTGGATCCACTCCATCCCACCTTATATTTACGTACTGGTGTTCCCTTGATATTCTTCTCACTCTTCACTCTCCCCAGACAAGCTCATTCTTATTTATAAATTAGACTACCACCTATATGACGTGGGCTTTGAAAGGAGTATTTCCATCAAGTCAACAGACAATCTCCATTTGAGTATTATTCCAGAGTCACCGTAATCTAATGTTTTCAAATTTTAACACTGGCTCCCTGTATACCCCTGCCCTATCTTCCTCCCAACTTTCAAGTCTCCTTTAAAGGTTCTCTCATGCACGGTTTAAAAAACAACAACAAAGGTTTTCTGTGAGGACTAATAGTATTTCCTTCTATCCAATTAAGATATAGAATCACAGAGCCATGCCAATTCTATTTCCTTAATCTCTTTCATTTCCAAATCCTCTCTTCCATCTATACCTTGATTTAAACTGTTTATCTCTCATTAAGTCTATTCCAACAGTTTCTGTCTTATAACCCAAATCTCACTTCCCTCATATCCACCTTTCACAGTTATCAAAATAATTTTTTTTGAATGAGAGAGAGAGAGAGAGAGAGAGAGAGAGAGAGAGAGAGAGAGAATCCCAAGCAGGCTCCATGCTCAGTACTGGGTCCAACGTGGGGCTCAATCTCATGACTCTGAGATCATCACCTGAGTCGATATCAAGAGTTGAATGCTTAACCAACTGAGCCACCCAGGTGCCCCTCAAAATAATTTTCTTTTTTTTTAATGTTTATTTTTGAGAGAGAGAGAGAGAGACAGAGTGCAAGCGGGGGAGGGGCAGAGAGAGAGGGAATCACAGAATCTGGAGCAGGCTCCAGGCTCTGAGCTGTCAGCACAGAGCCCAACGCAGGGCTCGAACCCATGAACCACAGGATCATGACGTGAGCTGAAGTCAGATGCTTAACTGACTGAGCCACCCAGGCGCTCCTTACAATAATCTTTCTAATGAGATAGTCTTACTACTCTCCTACCTAATTTGAGCCAACAGCTCCTTAGTGCCTACCTCTTAAAGTCCAAACTCCTTAACCTACAATGTTAGGCCTTTTCCCTACTATTTTCTCAAAATTCAGCTTCTTGTACATCCTAACACCCTTTGTCCCCAGCCTCTTCCTGAAATGTCAGCCAAACTGAACTCTCAACACTTTTTTGTTTCTGTGTACCTGAAATGCCCATCCCCAATTATATCCACATGGAAAACTATCCTTCATCACTTAAATTTTTCTCTTTGTGAAATCGCCACTGATGCTGCAAAGCAGAGCAGGGAAACTTGTTTTCTGCTGCTTTGACACACAGTCCATTTTTCTGGTACATTGGTTACCACGATATAACTTTATGTCTGTCCTTTCCACAAAAGGAACTGCCACAGAGCCATGTTCAGTAAATGTTTATTAAATTAATAAACAAACTAACTAATAGAGTACAGAGTGTCCAAAAAGGTTTAAAATACAACGAAAGCTATTCTCTCTGTTACCTTTATATGTTCAATCAGTGGTTGACTAGGGAGAAACTGAAATTAAGCATAGCTAAAAATGCTATACGTGGAAATAATTAGAGAACATTGGTGGTTTTTTTGTTGATACCTGTGGTTTTAGTCTTCCCTAAGGCTGTAGCATTTCTGTACTGCAAAGTGGTAACAGCCACTCCCCAAAGACACCCATACTACTGACTGTCAACGTGTTATGTAGCAAAGTATAAAGTAGGAATAAATCAGCTATAATTCAATTTACCTCTGCTAGATCTGGATTAGATATTAAGCAATAATTAAAGAAATATTTATTATCAGGCACTAACCATTAGTACTGCAAAGATCTTCCTTAGTCCAGGCCAAAAGCGGAGGTATACATTGAGCAATGAATTCTTTCTTGTCTTCTTTTGACAAAAACGGACAGAGACTTTGAATGGTATGCATATTGCCTTCCGTTAGTGGGAAAAACCTGTTTAAAGGAAAGGAAAAGTATGAATTATATTTATCCTAAATATGCAGTTATTTCACAAAATTCCTGCCCTTCAAAATATTCAAGAAGACTAATAACTCCACTATATAAAATAACTGTATAGGAAAAAAAAAGAAACTATGAAAAGAGATTGACAGCTGCTGATTCTTAATGATGAGATTGTGGATATTTTTTACTGCTTCTCTTTTTTACATGTTTCTAATTTTTATTTATTAAAAAAATTTTTTTTACTGTTCATTTGAGAGAGAGAGAGAGAGAGAGAAAATGAGCAGGGGAGGGGCAGAGAAGAGGGAGAGAGAGAATCCCAAGCAGGCTCTGTGCTGTCAGCACAAAGGCCAACGCAGAGCTCAATTCACAAACCGTGAGATCATGACCTGAGCTAAAACTAAGAGTCAGACGTTTAACTGACTAAGCCATCCAGGCAACCCCCCAAATGAACTATTTCTAAGTGTACACTTCAGTAGTGGTAAGTACATTCCACCTGCTGTGCAACCAATCTCCAGAAGTCTCTTCCTTTCACTAAACTGAAACTCTACCCATGAGGGGCACTTGGCTGGCTCAGTCTATACAGAATGCAACTCTTGATCTTGGGGGTTGTGAGTTCAAGCCCTACACCAGGTTCTGAGATTGCTTAGAAATAAAATCTTAAAACAACAACAACAACAAACAAAAAAAACTACCTATGAAACAAGAACTCCTCATTTCCTCTCACCTCAGGCCCTGGCAACCACCATTCTACTTTCTGTCTCTCTGAATCTGACTACCTTAGGTATCTCCCAGAAGTGGACCATATACTATCTGTCATTTATGATTGGCTTATTCTATTTAGCATAATGTCCTCATGGTTTATCCATGTTGTATCATGTGACAGAATTTCCTTCCTTTTCAAGGCTAAATAATATTCCATTGTATGCATATACCATATTTTTGTTTATCCATTCATCTGTCGATGGGCTCGTGGGTTGCCAGAAGTTTTCACTTTTACAAAATCACTTCTTTTATAGATTCTGGGTTTTTGTGCTTTGCTTAAGATCTTCCCCATATCAAGATTATACAGAGCTTCTTAATTTCCTTTAATACTTTTATAGGTCTGCTCTTTACATTTAGCTTTCATTTGGACTTCAGTCTTGTGTATAATGTAAGAGACAGGCACCTCACTATTTTTTTCAAACACATATCCAATTTTACTAACATCATCTAACATTCACTCACCTCACCGATTTGTGGGATTTATTTATTTATTTATTTATTTGAGACAGAGAGAGACAGAGACAGAGCACGAGTGGGGGACAGGCAGAGAGAGAAGAAGACACAGAATCCGAAGCAGGCTCCAGGCTCTGGGCTATCAGCAGAGTCCGACGTGGGGCTTGAAGCCACAAACAGTGAGATCATGACTTGAGCCAAAGTTGGATGCTTAACCAACTGAGCCACTCAGGCACCCCACTCACCTCACTGATTTGAAAGGCCACCTATGGCTCAGTTTCTGGATTCTGTGTCTTGATCCACTGATTTGTCTATTCACCAATTTAATACTGCTTAATTATTGTATTGGTAAGACAATTCCTTTTCACTTTTATCTTTCAGAAATTTCCTACCTATTTTTGAGCATTTTTTCCTTCAAATGCATACTGTGTTTAGAGCAGTTTGTCAAGTTTTTCAAAATATATTGCTGGAATTTTTATTGAGATTGCATTACAATTACAGATTGATACATCCATTTTTACAATTTAGCTTCCTACCTTTTTTGTAATCTTTACTAAAATTTCATAATTGCATTTTTGTTGTTAAATTTATTTCTAGGTATAGTTTTGTTGTCATTGTGAATAGAATCTTTTTTCCCATGACATTTTTAATTATTACTACTGAATAAGAAAGTTTCTGATTTTTCTGTCAAGTATATATATCCATATTAGTAATTAATTCTAATACGTCTCCAGTTAATTCCCTGTTACTTTCATAATCAGAAAAATTAAATTATGCTGAATAAAAAAGCTAATATCGAAAGATCATATGCTGCATGATTCCACTTATATAACTTAACTAAATGGTAAAAAGAACAGATTACTGGTTGCAAGAGATGAGAATGGGAAAAAGAAAGGTGGCCTGGCTGTGAAAGGGTAACACAAGAGGTCCCTGTGGTAACACTGTTCTGTCTGTTGGTCTGTGGTGGCGTCACACATGGGATCTACACAGAACACACACACAAATAAGTACATGTAAACTTGGTCAGTGGATTGTATTGATGTCATTTTCTTATTGCAAAACTGTATTAAAGTTATGCAAAACAGTACCACTGAGGGAAACTCAATGAAGGGTATATGGAATCTCTTCTTACAATTGCTTGTAAATCTATAACTACCTTAAAATAACAAGTTTAAAAAAAATTTTAAATAAGAAAAAATTGAAATTTATTTCATGATTTTAGTGTACAAGATCATATACATATCATTTCAGAATTCTTCTTGGTAAACCAGTAAATTCAAAATGCCTCTTGGTAAATTTCAACTAAATGTTTGAGGTTCAGCCTCTCTAATATGACCAACTCTAGAACTCTAGTATGCCCAACCCCACAATCTATTTCTTTGTCTTAAGAACACATTTATTGCATTTCTAGAATATATTTCAATAGGATGATCCTTACTAAAGCAAAGGATAAGTAACTTTCCCTATCACTTCCAAACAGCAAATAAAGTAACAGAAGAAGGATATTAGGGAGAGGTAAAAAAGATTTCTACCAAAAAGATTTCTGAGGAAAAGAGAGCAAATTAACAAAATGCTAACTTTTTAAACCAAGTACAAAATTCTACAACAAAATATTATAAAGTTTAAAATGCTTATATGAGAAGGTGTGTTCCAAACCTAAAATAATTTAAATTGTTTTAAAGTCTTTAATCTCATTTCCTTGAATTTCCGCATTTCTTAAACCTTGTTTCCTTGACTGATATAGAGATTATTCATTAGTTGGGCTTGCCAAAGTGACCAAATACAGCAAATTACAAAGTATAAACATTTTAAATCTGAATACCCTTCTTTTCTCCTATAATGCCGTTTTACTTCATCAGATGAAACACTCCGGGAAAGGATCAACTTAGCAATAATAAGAGACCAAAGGGTGCCATTTTCCATGGATCTAAAAAAAGAAAAAAAAATCCATTTTCAAAGTGTTTACAATTTTTACCATTTATCTGGATTCCTTTTACAGAATTAAATCAATCACCTTGTGAGGGTATCAATTCACTCAGGGCTTTTGCCCCCGAACAGCTGCCATTACTGAAAAGACTGGGAGCCTAGCTTTCCAACACTCCTTTACAACTGGTACTGAGCTCTCATCCCAAAGCCCTTCAAATCCTAATAGAGGAGAGCAGGTTTGAGGATCAGAGACGGTAGCTGGAAAAAGGACATATCCCAGAGGACACCAAGCCTGGTTAATGTTGAAGAACCAAGGAGGTATTCATATCTACTGGGGGAAAGTTCTGAGTGTCCTAGAGTATGTAGATGGAGACTGCAGAGAAAAGCTCAGCCTGGGACCTCTGATAAGGCAAAGCATATTCAAAACATCACAGGCAAGTGAAAAACAAAGAGAGGCAGTTCAACACAGTAACTTCAATAAACTCCCGTCAATTAAGGGGAAGGTTTTGTGTTTATAATCTTAAGACATATCTGTAACAACATGCAAATTATAAGGTTTGAGAGTAGCGGGAAGGATGGACCACAGATGACAAAACAACTTCTACAAGGCTTCTATGTCTTTCATTGTCATCTGCCCCATTCCTCAATGTAATTTATGGATTTAAGAACACAGGCAAAGTTCAAATATCTCCCTAGATGAATAAATCAAGTACTCAGAATCCACGAAGTACTTATTATTAAGAACTGGGTTTAATTTAAATCAACCCTCTGAAAGATTAGCATGAAGTGAGCTTAACATTTTACAGAAACAAAGCCAAAAGCCAGTAAAACAATCATATAAAAACGGAAGCTGAAAGGGATTCTCACCTGTTAAATAGCAGCTGTAAAAGGCCAGAGGTATTACCAAGTCCACATAAGTTATCATATGTAATATTCATCTTTTGAAGCATTTCACAAAATCCAGTTAGAAAAATAGGGGGATTGTCTAATTCTTCATACCACTGCAGTGAATAGAGCAGTTCTGCAACTACAGAATGGACAACACATTATCAAGTGGACTCTGTGAAGGAACTTTTGATCATTTTCATTTCACCGCCCCATTTCCAAATACTGCTACGCCTGCCAGTCTCAAAATATCTGTGAACTGATTTCTAAATCTGCTTTGAGATGTTCAGTGATAACGAAAACTGAGATCATTTGTCTGATACAAAATGCCACTCTTCTCCCAAATCTTATTTGGTCCCTTTTCTAATCAGTGAACAATGTGACAGGCCTAAGTTACCAGAGATAACGGAAGAATTTCCTACTCTTTGCCACAGGTGGTAACAAGTTACACACAGGACAAACAACTAAGGGCCCCAAGACCTGAGATGAGAAGTTCAAGCCAATGTGTTAAGAAATGGGAAACACCATGATATAGTAAACAGGGCATGGACCTTGGTGAAAGACTGGTCTGGACTCAAATTGAGCTGTGTGCATAGTTAGCAATTAGAATACTAAAATCTAGCTCAGGGACTGCTGTGAGAATTAAATGACCAAGAATCTCTCACAAAACCTAGCACATCATAGGTTTTAACACACAATTATCACAAGTCTGTTTTATAAAGCCATTTATGGACTTTGGAGTCAGAAGACTTGAGACCTGGTTTAAAAATCTAATCCTATCCCTTACAAGCTAAGTACCTCTAATCAAGTCAAGCTAAGAAAACCAGGTAACAAAAACCATAATAATAATAACTGACAGGGTTGATAAGAAGCTTAAATACATAATGTTGTCAGTTTGTAATTAGTAACACACGCCACAAAAACACACTATTGCAACTGCAGGCTAATCTCCTTGCCCTTTACTGCATGTGGAGTTGGCAAATCAAGAAGTATTCCAGCTTTCTTCCACAGGGCATATATTTTCCTCTAGTAACTATGCTACAGCTGAAGTTTTACAAACAAGACTGACGGAGAAATTACGCAAAACTTCTACCTTTAACACCATTTTGTTTAGGTCACACTGCTACTTACAATTCTACACCATTTCCTGGAATGGGGGAATTTTAAGTCCTAAATCCCCATGGGATTCAACATTTGGACCTCCACTTGCCAGGAAAAAAATATATATCTACATACATACCTATGTATCCCTATCAACACGAAGGTATAGTGTTTTAAATCACAATCCATGATGAAACACTAAACTCAACCATTTTCTTTAGAATTATGCGCCATAGGACCTAGTACTGATGTCTCGCCAGCTTAAGTAACTGATCTTGTAACAAATTCTGCTCTACAGCTAACAAGATTATAGAAAATTTCAGTATGTTTTCATCCGATTTGCAATTTACCATTCGTCATTTAAGTAACCTCAAGTTTCTCATCACTACAATAGTTAATAGGAATGGAAGATTCTTGATTTTTTAAAGATTTAAATTGCAGAGTAATCAAAAGTATTTCAAAATTATACTTAATACAAATTATTTCAAAACAATGCTATTATATCTGAATGCTCATATATACTTACTTATTTTCTCAAGCTCATTATTTTCTAGGACTATTTCCTTTTTCAGTGCAACTAATATCATTTTGCTCAATAACGCTGAAGTACACAAATGGCTGGGAAGTTTCTTTGCATCTTGTTCTTTAAAATCTGTTTTGAAACACTCATAATTCAAACTCAATCTTCCTTCTAAAAGAGGTCTATGCAACCACTGTAAAAAGAATACATTCAATTATATACAAAAATCATTAGATATTCTAAATTATTTACTATCTCTGCAAGTAAGACAGGGAACAAAAATGAGCTTATCAATCTTCACAATGTTATTAGAATACCTTCAAAAATGAAGTTATTACTAGTTTATCAATAAAATCACAGAAGCCTAGAAGTTTGGGTTTTGCTTCAGGAAATTATCAACATGTGTATTTCTTTAAGACTCCTTCAGGACAGAACTAGATCTAATTCACCTCGTACCGTGGCAACTGCCAGTGTCTCACAAACAACAAACATCCAATATGTGAGCATTCAGAGACGTAAAGGCAAAGCAAGATACTCGTTTCATTTACCTTTTTTTCTCCCAAGGATAAAACAAAAGATATTCATTTTGCTCAATTTTTTCCCTTCTCCAGAATAAAATTAAAATGTTTAAGCTTGCATGAAGTCCAAACTTCAGAACGAGATAAGCACTGTCCAATCTCAAACATACCTGCATTGGAAGAGACTGTCTCATCTTTTCCCATTCACTGTTGCTTGGCATTACACTTCCAATATAAACTCCCAGAAGATTAGTATCTTCACTTTCTAGAAGCATATTTAGCAAGTCATCAACAGCACACAAGAGGACTTGAAGACTGAAAATAATGCAAACAATGTGACAATCATGGTTATGCTATGACTAACTTGAGCACTCTGGTACACACTAAATACTATGGCAGGGAACACTTTACCTGAACAAAAAGACCAGTAAAAATGAAACTAAGCAAGTCCTTTACCCTGTATCTGACATACACACCATCAAATTGGGGATTTAATACAACATTTATAGTTTGAAATTGAGTGCTGCTTCTGTATCAGAATGAAGGGAACTTGACCTATTTTGGAAAAGGTATTTCAGAAACCTCATTATATGGGGGGAGAAGCCATGACGATCAGAAAAAGATATGACCCAACCCTAAAAGTCTCTGGATGCCTTCTCTTCGTTTTCACTTCTATAAATGGATTTAGGTATGTGGTGTGAAATATATTTGCAATTCAACATCTTAAAACAGAGGCTACCAGGGCCCCAATATTAAACAATGAAGAATAACCACGATGTGTGGTAGTCATGGGAGGTTATGGTTATAATCCATACCCACAAGACACAGGATAGCACTACGATCACGTCACCAGCATAAATTAGGAGTCCAGCAGATATAACAAATCATTCTTGAATTGAGTTTAAATTGATGATCATTAAAACAAATTCCTTTTGGAAAAATATTTTTGTCTGGGTCTTCTCTTAAGAGTCCCATAGATTTCTTACATAACAAGTCATTTTTCATAGACAGGCTGTAATTTAAAGACAGTGATCAGGTATTGAAGAGATACTGTGCAAATGAGTACAAAAAAAGTTACCTTTTGATATCCAAAGATGAAGACTGAACTTGGTTCTTCAGCCACAGAGCAGACAAACATAGGAAGGTACTCTGTTTACATGTACTGCCAGTTTGGTGGGTCAATAAATTCACACCAGAGAGCCAAGTATTTTTCAGTTTACAGACAAGAAAGTCTAAAATCAAGATGTCAACAGTAATTTGTAATCCCTGCGAAGCAACTATAACCAGTACAAAATGTATGAAATAGCTCAATGCAGACCTGAGATTTTTAAGGTACCGTTAAAAATGGAAAATATAAAATTACCATTTAATTGCCAAAACAAAATAACTATGTCATAAATATGCAATAATACAAACTAGCTCATGCCATATAAATGTAAACATGTTAAGATTTTTAAAGTTAGCTCTCGTCTACTCTTATTTACAAGAGCATTGTCCTTTTGGAGATGTGAAAAATATTACACCTTTTCCGAACAGAGTAGTATGAAAGAAAGGGTTGGGGAGGCGGGCTCTCTATCGATACTAGTGTTTTTTAAAATGCCTTTCATAATTAAGTCTCAACATATAAGGCAATATAGTCCTTACAAAGGCAATTTCAGTTTTATTTTGATATATACCAAGAGTGAATAAGAGAAGGACATATTAATATACCCTCCTTTATGAATGTGGAAACTGGAGCATCAAGAAATTAAACAACTTGCCAAACAACAGCTCCTAAGTGAAAGGGCTAAGATTCTAACTCATCTATCATAGCCCCTTCCAAAACTGTTTCTTTGATATCAAGAAAGAATTTAGACATAAGGTCTACATATACCTTTGACTTGGTTTGTAAAGCTGAAAGTGTTTAAGATTTGTAGCCCTCTACTCAAAATGCTTTCAACTTTCAAGTACATTATGATTCAATTAATAAAGCCTGGGCACTTACACTATGAAGGTCAGAGCCGGAGATTCCCAACAAAACATTTGAGCAGTAGGCTATTACCTGGCAAATGTGTTTTTTCTTTGTTCTGAGCACATAACTGAAAGAGAGTTAATAATAAGTCTTCAGAGGATGGCATTAGCAAGCATCCTTTTGCTGAGCTGAAATAGTTATAGGCCACATCACAGATAAAAGACACTGATGAATCATTATTTTCAGCTTCTGACAATTCCTTTACTTTGGATAAAGTTTCATGAAGTTTAACAATAATTCTTTCAACATATACTTCTCCAATCAAGTAATCTAGAGAAAAAAAGTTCACACAAACAAAAAATTAAAAAATATTAACAGTGTGTTTTTTAAAATCTTACTTTGGGTTAACAACCACTTAAGTCTTTCCATGTGTTTAAAAAAAAATTATGTATTAGACAAAAGAAAATTGTATCAACAAATCAATCTGATCTCTCACATATAAAAACTCTCATGTAAAAGAGCAGTTTTACATTAAGTTAAAAAAATAATAAAAAAAAGCACAATGCTCTATACAATTAGTGAATAACTTTGCTAAACTCAAAACCCTTTAAAATGTAAAAACTTTTTAAAAATATTAAAATGTCTTCCAAGTCATGCTACAAGGCTTAAATATTTAGGGTGCTTACAAAATTAAAATAGCTGCATGAATTAAGTCTTGTTATTCTCAACCAATAACATACAGACTTTGTAACATGGAATCCCTTCCAAAAGTGAAAACTTTATTGCCTACTAAAAAACAAAAGCCCTATTTCTGCTTACCATTTTTAACATGTTGGGATAATACCAAGCTTAGAAGAGCCCATCTCTCCGAGAAGTAAGAATCAGAAGATACTGTGAATTCCAAGTCCTTATGACAAAGATGATCTGCCAGGGTTACCAATTTCTCTCCAAGGATATCTCCTTTTAGCCAAGGAGTTACTAAAGCATGTTTATCTGAACTAGAACATGCCTAAAACCATAAAATTAAAGCAAAAATTTTCAAGATCAAAAAGCATATCTGCCTATACTACTTGTACCATATTACCTCCCTTCGTCATCATGACCCCAACACTAGCCCCCACTCCTCCTCAAGTTCTAAGGCGGCTGATACCGTCTCTGTTCCCCACTAAGCCTTACTTACATACATTTTCAGGCTATTTTCCCAACCATAAATATTCTCTCTCTTCTTTATCAAAATCCCATCCATTCCTTGAGAATCATTACAAAGCCAACCTGCTTTATGAAGGCTCCCCCATCCACTCAAGCCCATACTCCTAACTGCTTTTTCTCTGAATTTCTAAAGCACTTACTGGATTTTATTATTATTTATAATGTTTCATCTGTGTATGTCTTGTTTCCAATGAGATTGTAAGTTCCTTGAGAGCAGAGACTGTCTTAAACTTCTTTGATACCTGCTATCAACACTGCAGATATGTTCAATGAATAACGAACGGATGAACTTTGAAGACAGATTTTAAAATGCTCTATGTATTAAATTTTTGTTCATTAATTTTACTAAAATTAAAGAACAATTAATACTTAATAGTGGTAAATACTTCAATATGAACAATGGGACATATTTCCCCAAATTCTCTGCAATAGTAACTGGGGCCAGATAGCTAACAGCAATTGGTTTATTTTCATGGGGTGGGGAAGCAAGAAAAAAAAAAAAAAAAAAAAAAACACACAAAAAACTGTAAATCCACCCCCAAAAGCATGCTGATCCATGTTCCCAGAGCTTCTTTTGCTTTAAGGACTGATAAGAAAGGAATTTGCAACTTGGTTCATTTCAAAGCAATCTGGAAAAAAAAAAACAAAAAACCAAGTGCGGATTGGGTAGTGCCTAAAAACTGTTTGTTCTTTATTAAAAAACTGTAGGTAACCTGGGCTTTTATTTTAGCCCAAGCTTTGCCAATCTTCTGGCTTTATGATCCTGGACAAATCTCTTAACCAATTTGGGCCTATTTCCTATTTTAAAAATGAAGATTAACCTAGAAAATCACTAACGTCCTTTTCTGATTACAAAATGCAGGTTGTTTTTATTTATTTATTTATTTATTTTTAATTTTTTTTTTTTAATTTTTTTTTTTCAACGTTTATTTATTTTTGGGACAGAGAGAGACAGAGCATGAACGGGGGAGGGGCAGAGAGAGAGAGAGGGAGACACAGAATCGGAAACAGGCTCCAGGCTCTGAGCCATCAGCCCAGAGCCTGACGCGGGGCTCGAACTCACGGACCGCGAGATCGTGACCTGGCTGAAGTCGGACACTTAACCGACTGCGCCACCCAGGCGCCCCATAATGCAGGTTGTTTTTAAAGAAGCTGAGTTTATGACTCTGATCATAAAGTATAAAGTTGCATAAAAACAAAGAAATCTGGAGTTTAAATGGCTATAATATTGGTTTTCCTAACACAGTTTACTAAATAAAACCCATTTATTTTATTGAATCTAGGAAATAAACTTTTGAGTAAAATGTCTCTCAAATTAGAAAGATATGATGTACAATACTCATTTTAACATATCCATAGAAAGAACCTCACCAGCTTTAAGGGATGGAGACATCAGTTAGTCATGGAAGTACAGGAGGCAAACACTGGCCATGAACTTCTAAATACTGCCCAGGAAGAAAATAGTCTTCCCAAAGGTTAGGAGTATTTGAGCTAACCAGCAGGCACATTCCTAAGTTGCAAATGGGTATGTCTTCTCTTATCAAATTACTAACTCCCTTTGCTCTAATTCTAGACTTACCAAGTAGATTTCTGATAATTTGGCTTTTCATGTAACCTGCCTATAGAGAGAGAAGGTACTGAGTAAACTAATATAAATGCTGTACTTCATACGTTCTATTTCTCATTGAAAAACAGTAAATTAATATTCTGTATTTATTTTGTAAAAATAAACTATTGAGGGAAATAGGGAGTCACTGTTCAGCGGGCACAGTTTCAGTTTTGCAAGATAAATTCTGGAGACTGGTTCACAATGAGAATATACTTAACACTACTGAACTATAAACTCAGAAAGAGTTAAGATGGTACATTTTGCTATGGACTTTTACCATAATTTAAAAAGAAACTTGTAAATTAAGGAGTTATCTGTGTATGTGAATTTTAAAAATAATAAAAAATGCTAAAAAAGAATTTTAGGTAACTTAACAGTGCAAAACAATCCCCCCATTTCTATGGTTGAAAAGCGTTACATCACTTACATCTTCATTGGGGAAAAAATACTTTAAAACTTCTAAATTGCTTATGTTCCTTGATTTCTTTTCATTATTTTCATCACTAATTTTCTTATTTAGTCAAGTGGCAATCAGACAAAGTCTGAAAGATTTTAATTTGCCTGTATAGTATTCCAAAGCAGGACAAATTTAATTTCTGAGGTGTTCGAGCCAAAGCTAAAACCTCTCAATCTACTTCTATAGAAGAAAAAATAACTAGGATAAGAGTAGAAACCTGTAGTCTTAATTTAAAGATAACCAAATATTTAGTTCTCCCTTTGTTATCTTCCCAGGAAGATACTGGATTTACCAGAGCCTTTTCAGTCTTTGCTGATATTCCTAACCAGAAAAATAATACTACAGAAAGGTAAACACCTAAACCTAAAGCCTTCCCAGGTTATGGGAAGAAAGCTACAATAATAAAGAAGTTTTCTAACACAGACACTTGACCACATACCAGCATGTGAATATGACTAGTTTTAACTTCTCTGTACTCATAAATGCAAAAAAGGGAGGAAAAGAAAAAATGATCCCTAAGATACCTTTTCAATGACCTGAAGAATAGAATTCCATTTCAGATTCCCCTGAAAGAGAAAAAAGAGTTAGAAATAAATTTTTAGAAGGAATGAAGTCACTATGTAATCATAAAAAAAGCTAAAACATTTCTAGCTACTCCAGCTTTTAAAAGTATAGACTAGGGCGCCTGGGTGGCTCAGTCGGTTAAGCGTCCAACTTCAGCTCAGGTCATAATCTCACGGTCCGGGAGTTCGAGCCCCGCATCGGGCTCTGGGCTGATGGCTCAGAGCCTGGAGCCTGCTTCCGATTCTGTGTTCCCCTCTCTCTCTGCCCCTCTCCCATTCATGCTCAAAAATAAATAAACGTTAAAAAAAAAATTTTTTTTTAAAGTATAGACTAAAATGAACTATTGGGACCTTATCAAAATAAAAAGCTTCTGCACAGCAAAGGAAACAATCAGCAAAACTAAAAGGCAACTGACAGAATGGGAGAAGATATTTGCAAATGACATATCTGATAAAGGGTTACTATTTAAAATGTATAAAGAACTTATCAAACTCAACACCCAAAAAACAATCCAGTGAAGAAATGGGCAAAAGACATGAATAGATACTTCTTCAAGGACGACATCCAGATGACTAACAGACACATGAAAAGATACTCAATATTACTCATCATCAAGGAAATATAAATTAAAACCACAATGAGATACTACCTCATACCAGTCAGAATGGCTAAAATTAACAAGTTGGGCAACAACAGATGTTGGCAAGGATGCGGAGAAAGAGGATCTCTTTTGCACTGCTGGTGGGAGTGCAAACTGGTGCAGCCAGTCTGGAAAACAGTATGGAGGTTCCTCAAAAAAAATCAAAAATAGAACTACCCTATGATCCAGCAATTGCACTAGGTATTTATCCACGGGATACAGGTGTGCTGTTTCGAAGGGACACATGCACCCCAATGTTTACAGCAGCACTATCGACAATAGCCAAAGTATGGAAAGAGCCCAAATGTCCATCAATGGATGAATACATGAAGAAGACGCAGTGTGTGTGTGTGTGTGGGGGGGGTGTATATATACATTACAATACAATGGAGTATTACTCGGCAATCAAGAAGAATGAAATGTTGCCATTTGCAACTACGTGGATGGAACTAGAAGGTATTATGCTAAGTGAAATGAGTCAGTCGGAGAAAAACAAATATGTGACCTCACTCATATGAGGAATTCAAGATACAAAACAGATAAACATAAGGGAAGGGAAGCAAAAATAACATAAAAATGAGGGAGAGAAGGGGCGCCTGGGTGGCTCAGTTGGTTAAGCGACCAACTTCAGTTCAGGTCATGATATCGCAGTTTGTGGGTTCGAGCCCCGCGTCGGGCTCTGTGCTGACAGCTCAGAGCCTGGAGCCTACTTCAGATTCTGTGTCTCCCCCTCTCTCCACCCCTCCCCTGCTCATGCTCTGTGTCTCTCTGTCTCTCAATAATAAATAAACGCTAAAAAAAAATTTTTTTTTTTTTAAATGAGGGAGACAAAACACAAGAGACTTAAATACAGAGAACAAACTGAAGGTTGCTGGAGGGGTGGTAGGTGGGGAGATGGGCTAAATGGGTAAGGGGCATTAAGGAGGACACTTGTTGGGATGAGCAATGGATATTATACATAGGGGATGAATCACTGGAATCTACTCCTGAATCATTATTGCACCATATGCTAATTAACTTGGATGTAAATTGAAAAAAAAAAAGTATGGACTAAAATACTTAGCCTTTCATTGCCGAGCATTTGTCACCTCACCATACTTACTCAACACATACCCATAAGCCTCACACACTTCCCCATCACAATCAAGAATATACTGCTTGCCTGTGCTTACTTTGTCAGCACACAGACTAAAATTGGAAAGAATATGCTGCTCTTCTTTAAATAGTCAAGAAACGACTCAAGAATAACCTCCATGCAGGTCTCATTCTACTCACTTATAATTAGTGTAGCGATGTAAGCCACTATAGTTTAAAGAGATATACAACAATAATACCTCAATGAGATCATCCAAGACATACTTTCTGTCCATATTATTGTCACAGCAACAGAGGGCACTGTACAAAATGTCCACCAAGAAACCAGCATCCTTCCTTTGATCTTCATTTAGCCAACCTATCAGTTTCTGGTATAAAAACTGTACAGCAGGATTTTTTTCTACAAGTCTGGCTATTTCAAGACGTTTGGCTTTGACAATACTCTGTTTTTCATCACCTAGTAGCATTTTAAATACTTGGGTTGAAGAGAAAGAGCTGAGCAGAGTGGAAAGAAACTTTAGATGTTGCTCTGACTTTTGCTCATTGACATAATTAATACTCATCGCTGCTAGTTTACAGACCAAGTCTTCCAAAGGTTTCTTCCTTAGTGGCGATACAAGGTCTGAACAATTATGAGAGAGAGAAAGTTCAGTCATTAATTCAGAGCCTTCACTGTTTTCGCCTTCGGAGGAGACACATTTTTCGTTCTCTTTATTACTTTCAGGCAGCTCGTCAGCAAATCTAACCTTACCAACTTTTTTTTTATTTGACTTCAGTGAGCTCTTCGGCTTCTGAAGGACCTGTAACAGGTTAGAAACACCTGACATGGATTTCACATCAGCTTCTGGCTCATTGATTTTCTCCACACAGATCTCTGACAGTCTTTCCCAAAAATTCAGTAGTACTTTGTCCAAACTGTGAGCTATTTTATCATCTTTTTCCACATCTGCTTTGGCTTCCCAGGAACTTAAGGTTTCTGCTAAATGGTTAAATAGCTGCCCATCTTGCAATCTTGGGTCTTTGAGAACTGCATCAATAAAAGGAATCAACTAAAAGAGAAGGCAGAAATATAAAAGTTCAGTTTTCAGGGGAAATAAAATTTAAACAAAGTATTTGTAAAACATTATAAAGTTCCACATTTAATAACTGAAAAATATGGATGTTCCCTCCCAAAACTCTGAAGAGTTAACTTGAAGATCATTTTCGTATCATACAAAGAAGTTAATGATTTCACTGCATTCCCCTAAATTACTTTTTATGATATAGTTAACCAAGATTATTGATCATTAACAAATAATACAGTTTTCTTTGCATTTTCTGAACTTAATCCAATTTTTTACTTTTTTCTAAACCAATGTGAAAGACAGAACCCACAGAATTCGGAATTCTTTTCCTTAAATTACAAAGATAAATTAACTGAGACATAAACTAGGATCTAGGCTTATATAATTTCATTAATTTCCTAACATAAGGAGCCATATTCCAGAACCTGGTCTCATCACTGGTTCTAAAAACCAAGCACAATTGTTCACACACAAAAAATAAATGTAGTTGAATATTTTAGAAGTAACAAGATGATTATTGTGTAATTTATACTTAATATAAAAGATCACAAATGGGGTGCCTGGGTGGCTCAGTTGGTTAAGCATCCGACTTCGGCTCAGGTCATGACCTCACGGTTTGTGGGTGCAAGCCCCATGTCAGGCTCTGTGCTGACAGCTCAGAGCCTGGAGCCTGCTTTGGATTCTGTGTTTCCCTCTCTCTCTGCCCCTGCCCCACTCGCGCTGTGTCTCTCTCAAAAATAAAATAAAATAAAACAACGACGACAACAACAAAAAAAGATCACAAATAGCATCTTCAAAATTATGTTTTGTGTTGCGACTCTATAAGGCTTGCACATCCAGAGACTAATTAGTACTCAGGCGTTATGGTATTATTCTAGCAACAACAGTACAGAATTTTTATCTGTATGGTCAGAAGTACACATTACTCAATTTGTAAATTATAAGAATGAAATTTTTATAAAGCCTAATTTAAAAACGGCAACAAGATACAATGAGCTTGATACTTTGCAGTCAGTGTGCAAAAGCATGATGATTTCTACATTATAAATACCTGATCACTGATGAGCATCTCTTCAATCTCTTCCTCACCTAAGTTTTGCTGCATTATAAAACGTAAGCATTCAAAAAAAGCTGATATTACTGCTGAGCACTCTGAAAAGCTGGTTTTGATTCTCTCTGTTGACAGCCTAAGAAATAATAAACAACTACAGCTTACTCTTTCACAAAACAATAAGCAACTCAGAAACACCAAAATAAACACATGGAAAAGGCATCACACCAAAAGAAGAGGATTTTTTAAAACAAAATTCTTAAACTAAAAACTAAGAACAAAAGGAACTTGGAAAGGTGTGGAAAAAAGCACATTTTCAAATAGGTGTCAAAAAAAGATAATACATATTTATTTTCCAGTCAGGAACAAGTCCATCTACAAATTTCAAAGAGACGACTTAACCAAATAAAGCTAATAGTGTAGGAAAAAACAGTTCTGTAAGCATTAATAAAAGCGAGTGTCTTTTATTAAGTTCAACAAATACACTGAAATAATTTTTTTTAATTGTGACTTTAAATAGCTATCATATTTAAGCTTATGGAAGTTTTAAACTCTTCACTGGTTCATTTTTACCATTTGGACATTTGTATTTATCAACATACCAAAAAATGCTCATATAAAAAAAAGTCTATTTCAATCTAAGGCCCTTACAATAGTCATTGCACTTTCTGTTGTGCATGACCACTGACGCCTTGAAAGTACCCAAGAAAAAAATCTCAATTGAAATTCTATGAAAAGTTTAATTAAAAGTGTTTAATGAACAACAAAACAATTTGGAGAAATTTAAATAAGAAAGACCATAATGAGTATGTCATTTTACCCATTTGTGAAACCAAGAAAAATCTCTTCTGCTCTAAAGATCAAGAATTGAAACTCCTTACCCTGCAACTACAGAGGTGAGGAAATTTTTGAAGAAATCCAACTTTGGATCTGTAATGGACTGAGGGAGTTTGCTGATAAATGGCAAAAGATAAGGATATATGATGGTAGCCAGACCCCGACCGCCTTCACGAACCACAGCTGACAGCTTTGGAAACACACTTTTTTTTGCATTTACATGAAGCCAACAGTCCTAACCAAAGAAAAGATGGTAAGAATAATTAGAGATCATAAAAAACTTCTCCCAATTTAGACACACACAGGCTGTCAGAAGTAAATATCAAGTATTCTACCTAAAGAGGATAAAATCTCTCACCACCACTGAAAACTAAACTCGGAAATTTTAAGAAACTTATTACATATAGTAATCATGTACCCCACATAGTGAGGACAACATTGATCAGAAATATTTAACTTAAAAGATTTATATAAAAGCTGCTTTCCAAAAGGGACACTAATATCTAATCTTAAATATAAGATTCAGATAAACTGACTTCACTGGACTACATAAAGTTTAAAGAATAATTGATACTGGCTGGCTACACTGAAAGTAAAACAAAAACTCTACGCTAATTTTATGGTCAGTTTAAGATTTATACCAAGTTTTGGATTAAGTATTTTATTTCCAAGAAAGCATTTTCCAGTAAGTTTTAGGTATTATCATCTGATAGGCTTTGTCTCACATCATATCTAAGGCTTCTAAAATACAAACTAAGACAAGTATCTCAAATGTACTAAATGTTACCTTTCTTACACACCTCAATAGTTGTAAGTGTATAAAGTACAGCTTCCCAGAGAGCCGGGCATACAATGGGGTCACTGTCATCAATGCTAAGTAGAACAGATGGGCTCACTTTGGATGCTTCATCTTTCATCACCTGTGGAATACGCTGGCACAAAGCAGAAACTAACTCAAAATAAGCTGAGCGGATCTAAAACGAAAAATGAAAAGCTGGATTAAATTAAAGCCTAGTAGAGCTATGATAAGATTTTTAATTTAATAGCTGATAGGTTATTCATACTAACCCTCCCATTAGTAAAACTAAAAGGGCTAGAAAAAGTGTCTTTAAATCTTCCATCGAGTATCAAATGGCTGAAAGGACATTAGGAATTACCACATAAAAGTGAAGGCAGAAAGAATTCAACTTTCGATTTCTCTGGCTGAAGCAAATACAAATCCTCTCTAATGGCCAAGGCGTTCACCTGGACCTCATATTATTCCTATTAATATACTAGGCCACACCAAGTTAAATACAGCCAAAGAAAAACTAAGAAACCATGAGTCACTATCAGCAGAAACAAAAGATGACAGAGATCTGAGACTTTAAATCTTATCAGTTACAAATTCCTTAGCAACATTTCTTATTATATTTAAAGAAATACAAGTTTATAGAAATCTGAAAGGAAAAGGATCTTAGAAAAAGCACAGATGTGAAAAAGAAGCACAATTCCTATTCCTAAAAATAGGCAGAAAGATGATAGATTAAAATTCAATTTTAGTTTAAGAGCAGAGAAAGTGAATTGAAAGTACAAAAGAAATTATCCACCAAGAAGCACAGAAAGACAAAAAAAGGTAAAAAACACCAAGGATAGTGTAAGAGACAAGATAAAGAAGGTTTAACATATATTTAAACAGAATCCCAAAGGGAGAGAAGAGAGAACGAAGCAAAGGAAATATCTGAAAAGGTTAATAGCTGAGCATTTTGTAGAGCCAGTGAAATACACCATTCTACAAACTCAGGAACTCCAACAAATCCCAAGCAAGATACATAAAAAGAAATCCACACTAAGACACAGAATGGTGCAACTGCAAAAAACAAAACAAAACAAAACAACAACAACAAAACTCCCACAAGAACAAAGAGTAAACCATAAAAGTAGCAGAAGAAAAAGACAAACTACCTTCAAAGGAAGGACAGTAAGACTGAAAGAGGACTTCAACGACAACAATGTAAATCAGAATACAGTGGAATATCTTCAAAAATAAATTAACTGCCAATATTCAATCCTGTACCCAGTAAAAATCTATTTCAAGAATGAGAGTGAGGGGCGCCTGGGTGGCGCAGTCGGTTAAGCGGCCGACTTCAGCCAGGTCACGATCTCGCGGTCCGTGAGTTCGAGCCCCGCGTCGGGCTCTGGGCTGATGGCTCGGAGCCTGGAGCCTGTTTCCGATTCTGTGTCTCCCTCTCTCTCTGCCCCTCCCCCGTTCATGCTCTCTCTCTCTGTCCCAAAATAAATAAAAAAACGTTGAAAAAAAAAATTAAAAAAAAAAAAAAAAAAAAAGAATGAGAGTGAAGGAATGCCTGGCTGCCTAAGTCAGCAGAGCATGAGACCCTTGATCTCGGGGTTGTAGTTTGAGCCCCACGATGCATGTAGAGATTACTTTAAAAAAAAAAATAAAATCTTAAAAAAAAAAAAAAGAGTGAAATAAAAACATCTTCTGATAGAGAAAAAAAGACAATCATCAGCAGACCAACACAAAAAGAAATTCAAAGACGCCTTCTGTATTGAAAGTAGATGATTCCAGAGGGAAGGTAAGAGATGGAAAAAAGAATAATGAGCAAATAAAGCAACAAATATGAAGATAAATCTAAATGAAGATTGAGAATACAATAATAATGTTATCTGGGATTAAAAAAAAATACACATACACATATATTTAACCCCACAAAGTACTTTATTTCTGCATATTTTATATAAAATATTACCAAATGATGTTAGCAGTGTATTTAAAAAGATAAACACATAGCATGACTAGGCTGGAAAATAATATGATCATTTAAACATATGAGAAAGGCAATCAAGAAAATTTCATCATTATTTTATGACAAAAATACTCAGCAAACTAAAAATAGAAAAGCAATCTTAAACTTTATGAAATCTACAGCAAGCATCATAATCAAAACATAAGAGTTTACAACTATTTCCATTAAAGTCAGGAACAAGAAAAGGATGCCAGCTATCACCACCTCCCTCAACATGGTAGTGGAGGACCCAATTCACACACAGATAAGGAAAAAATAAAAAGAATTGGAAAGTAACTCAAACATGTAGCATAATCATAGCAAAATAACAGGCTATAAAAAATATTCAAAAAGATGTAAACACTATCAGAACAAGAGTTTGGGAAAGTTGCTGAATATACAATTTACATACAAAAGCATAGTATACATCTACCAGTAGAAACAAAAAAACGTAATTAAAAAACATAGTGACTGTCACAATAGCAACAAAACCATAAACACGTTCAGGATGGAACATATTATAAAAATAGTACTCTGAGATGAAAAGGGCCTAACACAGCCTAAAAATTTTGGAAGAACAAAGTTGGATGGTTTCTAGACTTATTATAAAAAAATAATAACTAAGAGAATATGGTATTGGTGTAAGGATAAACATATAAATAAATGGAACAGAATAAAGAGTCTAAAATTTAAATCCAAGATACAAGGTCAACTGAATTTTGACAAAGGTGCCAGAGTAAGGAAAAGACAATCTTTCAACAAATAGGATACTTCTATGAAAAAAAAATTAATTTGACTCTTACCACTACATCATACACAAAAATTAATTCTAAATGAACCTAAACTATAAAACTTCTAGAACAGAGAAAATCTTTGCAAACTTGAGGTAAGCAAAGATTAAAGATAAGAAATCAAAAGCAAGAACCATAAAAAATTGACAAACCGGACTTCATAAAGATTAAAAACCTACTCTCTAAAAACCATTAACAAAATGAAAAGTTAAGCCACAGACTAAAAGAAAACATTCATGATTCTTTATCTGACAAAATACTTATATCCACAATAAGTAAAGCACATTCATAACTCAAAAATAAAAACCAAAAACTCAATTTTAAAATGGGCAAAAGAGATAAATAAATGAATAGGTAAGTGAGCAAAAGAATATTGAGTAAAAAGACTGATACACTCATCTTACCAAGAACAACCATAGGTTCTGGGAATAAAACGCAAAAAACAACTGAAGACAAATCAAAATATGGGAAATCAAAATATGGAGTAAGCAATCCACACATTGCATTCTGTGCAGCTGTGCCTGGAAGGTGGTTGCGGTCACCACCGCAGAGGCACAGGGACAGCTACAACTCCAATAAAAAGCCTCGTTGGAGGAACTGGAAGAACCAGAAAGAAGAGCCCAGGGTAACCAACTCGGCAAGAGAGTGGCAGGAACTCTAGGAGGGAGCGAAGGGAACCCCCACATTTCTGTGTTTATGGTCTAAAACAACTATAGTTGACTCTTGAACCCTGCACAGGGTAAAGTGAAAGCTGTTCGAAGCTAAGGCGGAAAGAACTGAGCTGAGATCGGAGATGCTGTCCGCAGCAGGCATGACAGTTTGCAGTTAGAGTCTATCCAAGTTAACGGTCTACCAACACAAAAATATCAACACCCTTGGGAGCAATATAAAACAATTCAGTCTCTAAAACATAACTTTCAGGGTACAGCCCAAGTGTCTATGAACAGGATACGATCTAAAATTACTGAAATGTGAAGAGTCAGGAACGTGATCCCATTTCCTAAGACAGTAACTGAGATCAATCCCAAGAAGAACAGATGTTATTATCAGACATGAACTCTAAAGCAGCTATTAAAACTACAATCCGTGAGGTAAAGGAAAAGAGAACAATGAATAAAAATAAATAAATAAGAAATAGAATGTACAACACCAAGAATCAACCTTAGTGTAAATAAACTATGGACTCTGGACTTCATCATTTATCAATGTAGGTTCAGGGGTGCCTGGTTGGCTTCAGTCCGTAGAGCATGTGACTTCTGTCCGGGTTGTGAGTTCAAGCGCCACACTGGGCATACAGCTTGCTTAAAAAAAATGTAGGTTTATCAATTGTTACAAATGTAGCATTCTGGTAGGGGATGCTTATAATGGGGGAGGCTAGGCATCTGGGAGGGGAAGGGATGGGAGGGCATATATGGGAAATCTGCATCTTCAATTGTGCTATGAACCTAAAACTGCTCTTAAAAAAGTCTTTAAAAAAAACAACAACAGGAAAATTCATCAAAGAAATAGAAAATACAAAAAACCAAGTAGAACCTTTAGAAATAAAAAAACCATATTAAATTCAAAAGTGAGCAAAAGACTTGGACACCTCAAAAAGATATACAAATGGCCAAGAAGCACGTTAAAATATGTCCAACATCATCAGCCATCAGGGAAATGCAAATTAAAATCACAGTGAAAAATCTCTACCCCAGAGGTCAGTAAACATTTTCTTTAAAGAGCCAGACAGTAAAATAGTTTAGGCTTTGTAAGCCATATGGTCTCTCTTCCAACTACTTAGCTTTGCTTTATTAGCATGAAAGCAGCCACAGACAATACAAAAAAACTATTTACAAAAACAGGTGTGCCACATTTTGACCCATAAGCTGTATATATCGTTTGCTGATCCCTGAATCCCACACCCATGAAGATGACCTAAATGAAAACAATTGATACAAAATCAATCTCATACACCGCTGACAAAAGTACACAACCACTTTGGTAAATAGTTTGACACCTTCTTACAAATTTAACATATATGTACTCTATGAACCATCAATTTCCTCCCCTGAAATTGCCCAAGAAAAATGAAAATCCATGTCCATAACAGAGACTAAACAATAAAAAGGGATGGACTGCTGATACATGCAACAATGAATAAATCTTAAAAACATTACAGTGAGCAAAAGAAGCCAGAGACAGAATGTTTGGCTCCATTTATATGAACACCTGTATGTCGGTAGCAACAGAAAGCAGGTCACTGGTTGCCTACAGTAAGGGGAAGGATGACTCAAAGAACCCATTTTTGGGTGATAAAAATGTTTAGTATCTTGATTGTAGTGGTTACATGGGTATGTACATGTAGATGGGTAAATACATTGGTCAAAACTTGTTAAACTCTATGCCTAAAATGGTTACATTTTGTTGTGAGTAAATTATACCTCAATAAAGTTGGTTTAAAAATTATTCTAGGATATTTTTTATATACCTGAATACACTGGGATACGACAGGTTCATCGTAACATCAGGCTCAATAACTTTATAAGGAGAGCAAGCTTCCCCAAATCATTCACTTTTTTGAGGAATTCAATAAATTTACTGTAATTTATAGGGAAGAATAAAGTCACATATTCTACGAATTGAGCCAGCCAGATGCCCAGAAGAATGAAGTTCTAAAACAATTTGGTCAATCTTGAAGATGAAGACAAAAAAAGTGATTCACCTGAGCAGTTATCAGGATACATCATAATGTCACGTTAACATGTGATATTAAAATGGAATGGATACAGACTTCC
Organism: Herpailurus yagouaroundi; assembly: GCF_014898765.1. NCBI lineage: Eukaryota > Metazoa > Chordata > Mammalia > Carnivora > Felidae > Herpailurus > Herpailurus yagouaroundi. The sequence goes on along the minus strand of NW_024412403.1, from coordinate 16,156,407 downwards.
GGTACTGGCATAAGAAGAAACAAAGACCAATGGACCAGAAGGCAGAGTTTAGAGACAAACTTATGAACATATGGAAATTTAATGTACCATATTGGCAGGACCACAAATCAATAGGGAAAGAATGAATAGTTCACTAGGTGATTTTTAGGAATACTGACTTACTACACATGAAGAGAAAGGTGACTAGGTATCTACTTAATGCTGTATAAAAAAAGGTAGATTTATTGATGGATTAAAGACTTCAGGGGCGCCTGGGCGGCTCGGTCAGTTGAGCGTCCAACTTCGGCTCAGGTCACGATCTCGTGTTTTGTGGGTTTGAGCCCCGCGTTGGGCTCTGTGCTGACAGTTCAGAGCCTGGAGCCTGCTTCAGATCCTGTGACTCCCTCTCTCTCTGCCCCTTCCCTGCTTGCGTTCTCTCTCTCTCTCAAAATCAATAAACCTTAAAAAAAAGTATTAAAAAAACAAAGACTTCACATGAAAAGTAAAGGTATTAAAAAAAGATATAACTATTAAAAATACAAGAATGTTTTTCTGGCTTAAAAGTGGGAAAGGCCTTCATATGGCAAAAGCAGTGATTTTGATTACATGAAAATTACAATGTCTTTCTAAAGAGGACACAGGAAAGGTAACAAAGTGGGAGATTATTTGCAATGCCTAAAAACAACAAAAGGACAAGTATTTAGGATACACAAAGAACTCTAGTAAAATAAAAAACGAAAACTTCAAAAGAAAGGGGAGAAAGACATAAACAAGTAGTTTATAGAAGAAACACCAAAATTCAAAAAGCTTATAGAAAGATCCTAAAAGTCACTAGTTAGCAGAGTAATGAAAAAAAAATTTTTTTTGAAACCCTATTAGACTGATAAAAATTAGGGAACTAAGGATTCTAGTCCTGGCTAGGATATAAGGATACACAGGGCTCATCAGGCAATGATGGTTGAGTGTAGAGTAATGCAGCCATTCAAGAGAGCAATCTGGCACCACTCAGAAAATTAAGTATGCATATCCTCTTTGACTCAGCAATTCAAAAGCTAAGAGAATTTCAGAAAAAGAAATCCTTGCAGATTTGAAGGCACATGAATGAAGATGTTCACTGCTGCACTGTCTGTGACAGCAGGGAGTTGAAGGCAATCAGTGCATCTATCACTGAGGGAATGCAGAGGTAAAATAGAAGGGATGCGAATTGCTTAATCCTACATAGTATTTAGAAGGCCTGATCAAATACTCATATAAGGACATGATAGATTTAAAGTATTTTTGTACTTTTAAAAAAGTACTGAGAACTTGGGGCACCTGGGTGGCTCAGTTAAGTATCCAACTCTTGATTTTGGCTTAGGTCATAATCTCACAGTTCAGCAGATGGAGTCCTGCATCAGGCTCGGTGCTGACAGCATGGAGCCTACTAGGGATTCTCATTCTCTCTCTCTCTCTCTCTTCCCTCACCCCACCCAAATAAATCAACTTAAAAAAATAAAGTTAAAAAGTACTTAGTTCTTAAAAAGCACAAGTAAAAAATACATTCCAAAAGGTGGTGATATACCCAATAGAGAAAGTGTTACAGAAGCTTCATTCAGGCATGACTTCTAGTGCTGTTGTCTTTGCCAATGTTAATGAATCAACAATATCTATTAATAAGATGTCTTTACAGAGACACACATAAAACAAGGTTTCTTATTGACCAACAGACAAAAATGTTGTGACCAGAGACTCACAGGCACCCAATCCTATATTTCCCCTAAGAGTAATGCTGCAGTATTCACTTAATCAATATTCATGGGTTCTTCATATAAGCTAATTACCATGAATAAGAAGAATCAACTATACATACAAAAGGACATACACTAAGCACATTTAGAATGGTTAGCTAGCAGAGGATGGAGAAGGAGACAGAGACATAAGAGAAAAAAAAATGCATGAAATTAGAAGACCTTCATGCACACCAACAATTTTAAAGTACCATGAACAGAACAGTGTGATAATACAACTCTGAAGTCTAAATAACTAAATAAAAAAGTGAAAATACAATAACATTGCAGTAAAAGAGGCAATTCACTCCAACCACAAAGATGTGTTTGCAGAGTTTTAAACCTAAACAATAAGCATAAAACACAAACATAAACTAACAAGATCAGGGTGGAAAAAAGGAGTCACAGATGTTTACAATAAAAGATTAAGATACCTGAGGTATACTGTGTTTTCCATATTTCCAAAACTTATTCTGTGATAAAAGAGACTTAAATTTTTCCTCCAGAGAATCAAGCTCATTATCAGGTAAGAGGCAAAGCAATTTTTTTAATGCCAATAAGGAACAAGTTACAACCCGATAGAATTTAGCTTCTCTTTCTTCCTCTGGAACCGTTCTTGATGTGAAAAGAAAATAAACATATATAAGAATTGAGCATAAGCCAAACTACATACTTGGCACTTCTATTTTAAATGTTTTATCATTAAATATCTACCAAAGTTGCTTTATTTTTATTTCTGCATTCTATTCGTCCTGTGCCAACCCTCCTCCCTTAAAATACAAACAAACACAAAATTTGAATCACATATTTTTCAACTAATACAAGGGGAAAGTAGATGAAAAGCCGTGGCTTGAAAAAAGTGGGCAATATACTGTTCTCAGTAGCAAGTAATAGGATGAGTCTAGGGAATGGATATCAGTGCATCTAGGATTACTTGCCATTAGGGACTCCTAATAGTTTGACTAGTACGCAAAAGTAAATGGGTGATTTTACCACTCTCAACAGAACTATTCAGAGTTCTTCCACTAGTTCAACCGGACCTTAAAATGATTCCTGCTAGGACAATCAAAAGGTAAATGTGGAAAAATATAAAAACATCTCTTTTTAAACAACCAAATGTGTAATGCCCAGATAATTCAAGTTAAATAGCAAGATAACTGCAAGTAAAAACACTTAAAATAGCACCTGGCATATAGCATTATAGTAAGTATTTTCATCTCTACTTTAAGAATCTCTTTTTTAAAAATGTCACATTGAAATTACCATCTTGTTACGGATGAGTGAAGCCAATCCTTAACGTGAGTTACATAGATATAACACAACTTACTGTGGATCACTGAGTGTATCAGGTGTTTCTTTTATAAGATGATCCTGTAGCACCTACACAGGAGGAAAAATCCCATGAGCCTTGAGATTTTATTGAACTGTCAATGGTGAACAGTTGGAGCATAAACCTCGTCTTACTTAAAAGCTCTTACCCCTTCCCCGCAAAATTAGCAAAATTAAGCAGCAAAACTAAAAGGTTTGAATTTTACCTATTTTTCTTTCCCTATGAATCCCTAAGGTTGACTGGGGTAAGAAAGAGAGGGTACTTCTGAACATTTCCAGTACCCATCAAGAATCTTCCCCTAAATACTCCTGGTCTCTTGTCTCTCCATTCCTCCTGTACACAGCAGTGAAGTAGAATTCCCGATTAGTAAGATGGAACGAGAAATTCAGGCTGTTTTCCTCTCCTCTCTTTTTGAGCATCTCCCTGCGCATAAGGGAGAACACACATTGTGCTCTGTTCCATCATGGAGGAAAGTCTAAGGTTCCATTCAAAGTGGGTAAGTCTGGGGGCGCCTAGGTGGCATAGTCGGTTAAGCGTCCGACTTCAGCCAGGTCACGATCTCGCGGTCCGCGAGTTCGAGCCCCGCGTCGGGCTCTGGGCTGATGGCTCGGAGCCTGGAGCCTGTTTCCGATTCTGTGTCTCCCTCTCTCTCTGCCCCTCCCCCGTTCATGCTCTGTCTCTCTCTGTCCCAAAAATAAATAAACGTTCAAAAAAAAAAAAAAGAAATTCAAAGTGGGTAAGTCTGCCTACTTCCAGCATGCAGTACTAGAGAACTCACTATTCTAGTATCGCTTTTATCAGCAACTATAACAGCTAACTTTTCCATATGCCAGGTATTGCTTTGAGCACATTTCATCCATTAACTAAATTAATCCTCACAACTGCTCAATGAAGTACAAGTTAATTTCTACTTTAATAGATAAAGAAATAGAGGCACAGAAACTTACCCAAGGTCATGCATAACTAATGACAGAATGTGACAGAAACCCAGAGCCCATGTTCTTATAGACAGTATGACATAATGCCTGTAAATTTGACATTTTGGTCTCAATGGCCTAACCCCTCTCTAAAAAACTGATTCTGAACTTAGGAAAGTTCAAGCCCAATATCTGTAAGGAACTGTGACATAACCAACTAATGGAAAAATAATGCAGGAACTAATCCACATATTCAATGATCAGTTATCCATCCATAACAAAGCCAAGAAACAAAAAACCAACTAGACAAAAAACTATGAATAGCCAAATTGGTTGTCTCAAAATCCATTTTCTTAAACTCCTAGTGTCCACATTCATGACACTTCACTCTCACAACACTTATCACTTGATATTTCAAATATACCAATGATTCTTGGGTTGAGAACTCCCTTTGAGGATATGATTGAAGCTATAAACCCTCTCCCTAGAAAAACAAACTTGGTAAACTTGAAAAATGAAAAATGGAAGAACCAAGAACTTAAATGGGGAACTAGAATGCACATGTGTGTGTGTGCAGGGGAAGAGTTAGGTGAAAAGATCAGATAGGTAAGCCGGGACCAGACCATGCAGAGCCCTATAGGCCAGGATAAGAAATCTGAACATGTAAGTATAATGGGAAGCCACAGAGAGGCTGACTAACTGAAATGAGGGATGGTGTTTAAAAAAGACACAGGGTGCTACGGAAACACAGAAGTACTAAATAAAGGAATGAATGCCAGCATGAATTTTTTAAAATCCTCAATTTCCCCATCATTCATAGTACGTCTACTTTCATTTCTTGAGAGAATACTAATGAACTCAGTTGTCTGGTTTTTCCGACCCATATATTAGGAATAGCAGATAAAGGGAGAAGAAATGAAGGACAGTATAAGATACAAACCAAAAGCCACAAAAGTTATGGCTGATATCAGTCTTGCAAAAGTGTTGCAAGAACACTGGCCAAGTGTTGGAGAAACTTTCATATCTGTTAATGACAATATAAATGTATATGGCCTTTTGAAGGACAATTTATCAGTATAAAAATATTTTTAAATGTTCTCATCCTTTGACCCAACATATATGGTTACTAGAAATTCTACTATCACTCCGACAGGGTATGAAGAAATCTATTCAAAAATGTTCTCTGACGCAGTATTTGTTATAATAAAAAACAGGGAAAACCCAAATGTATAATATAAAAGGAGTTAAATAAACTGTTGTACATCCATACAAAGGAATTTCAGAAAACCAACAGAAAGAATGAAGTATATCTGTATACTTGTACTGATATGGAAATATGGGGAAAAATAAATTTAGATTTATTTTTTAGGGTACAGATTTATTTTTATTTACATTTATTTTTAGGATTTAAATTTAGATTTTTTTTTTAGACGTACTCTTTTTTCAGATTATGTATCATAAAGTATATACCTAAATTTTTAGGTAGTATGACTAGGATTTATATAAATTAAAGATGAAAAATTTAAATAACTTAGAAAGATCCAATCCAAAATGCTAATTATGTTAAAAATCAAAAATGGTCAATTTTGTTAAACACCATTTTTGAAAGGCAAACTTCCATTAAAAATATTTCACTTACTCGTTCCTTTATAATGCCAGGCGAAAGAGCTGTTGTTATAATATGCCTATATCCCTTAAACACTTGAGAAAAAAAATACAGAATCACTCCAAGAACTTACACTTGTAATTTCATCCTTACAAAATGCTATGGCTTCAGGTTGCTTGCTTGGAGGGAAAGCTGCTTCAAAGGCATCTTTTGCTGCAGATGCAGCTGGCGTGTAAGTATCACACTGAGCCATTAACCAATAGCCCATTAAACTTTTTAAATAAGGAGCCAAGTGTTTCTTTACTTTAAGGATAAGCTTTTCAAAAGCCTGCTGCGTGGCTTCTCGAACCCGGCGATCGTGATCCTATTGAAAATATAATATGGTTTAAAATAGCTCTAACCCATAAAAACATATACAGACATTTCCAGATATGCTATGATGACCCATTAGTAAGAATTCACCTATGTGCAGAGCTAAACTAAAATTAATTATTATGTGAAAAAAATTGATTAATCTTTCCTTTTCCCCTTCTCGCAATGATACAAACTATTCAAGATAGACTATTCAAGGTTAGGCCTTCAATATTAAGCAATTCACTCTCATTCTCTTCCAGCAAATATACAAAGAAGTTAAACTGTCAGAATTTACTGTAACTAGAAAGTATCTAGGTAATCCTCTAGTAATCACATCAGTTTTGAAAACCCAGACTTCAAATACACTTTATACAACTTAACATGATCCAAACTGCATAATATTGACATAACATTTTATACTCCTCACCAAAAATGAATCATGTACGTGTAATAGTGCTCATGACTTCAATCAAAAACTGTACAACGAAATAAACTAGTGTAAGTTTTTAATACTTACAAGTGAAATTTTGCAGAAAATTCTTGGCCAGTATGGAAGAACTCCTTTTACGACTTCTGTGTCTCTCTCTGTACACATGGTTCCAAATTCCTGCATAGCCTGAAAGTAAATTAGCAACATTACTAAGAATCAACCACCATAATATTGGCTACTCATTAGATCTTTTCTGTGCTAGAAACAGTCTATTTTATGTAACGGGAGAATGCACTGCTTCTGTTTGTGCCATATGGGACTAATTTGAAGGGTTCCTTCACAGCATACTATGACAGAAGCTTCTCAATTTTTTTAAAAAATAAAATATACACAAACAAAAAACTCAATTTAATATTATAAGGTCAAATTTCCCATTCTCTAATGGGAAAAACTGCACAGCCAGAATTCCAAAGTGGTTCAAGTAAGTGCAGAATGACAAACGAATTTGTAATCCAGAAGATAAATGGTAAACTAAGCTTAAGTCTATGTGTCAGAAAAAAGGACAACTGTAAAAGAACTTATTAGTGATAAACGACTGCTCATTTTGCTTTACATAAAATATACCAATTGACACGTTGTTCTAACTAAAGAATTTTCTTGATCATTTTTATAAAAAACAACATAAAACTTACTTTTAACTTTGTTGTGACATCTTTCTTAGAAAGTTTCCGCAGCACCATTCGGAAATCAGAATCTACAAGACTGTCAATTTCTTCAGCTCCCTGAATAGCAGGAACATAGCCGAGGTCATTCTGTGACGTTCCAAAACCAATAAATCCAGGCACTGTTCCCTGTTCTTTGGCAAGGAGTTCTGCAGCTCGGCCACTGTTTGAAGGCTGATAAGAAAGTGGGGGGCAGGGGGAGATTCAGAGTCTAGGAAGAGTTCAAAATTTAATTTTGAGTTCTTATCCTTCACAATTCCCAGAGAGGAACAAGCTTTTATTTGAGAAGTTTTGTTTGCTAGTTTTTTTTTTTTTAATAAAGCCTCTCTTTTTAAATGTTTTTTAAAATTTATTTATTTTGAGAGAGAGAGCATGAGTGTACACACACACACACACACACACACACACACACACACACACACACGACTAGGGGAGGGGCACAGAAAAAAAGAGAATCCCAGGCAGGCTCTATACTGACAGTGCAGGGCCCAATATGGGGCTTGATCTCATGAATCAAGAGATCATGACCTGAGCTGAAATCAAGAGGCGAAAGCTTAACTGACTGAGTGACCCAGGAGCCCCAAGAACTTTTTATTTCCTAGCCTAAGATTTCATCCACTGCAATGTTCCCGTCACTAAGAATCTATTAATAATTATCCTAGGAACCATTTTCTGGTTTGCTAAACATCAGAAAAATGTTTATTAAACTGGACACAATCCATTAGTGGCTCATGATATTAACTTAATGGGTCAAGACAGCATTTCAAAAAAATAGAATAAAATGTTAAAACTCAGAATGCATCACATACAGTAAGAATAAATACTACTTTATAAAATTAATTTCCAAATTTGTATAAAGAGTATATACACACAAATGTGTACTATGTAATGACATAAAATTGATTCATAAATGAATTGTATCTTTTCATCCATTCAACAAACATTTATTAAACAATCACCATGGGACCAATCTAATGACAGCTATTTCTACGACTAGGAGTTCCTTGAGGGCAGACACACTCATTTCTACATACCCAAAGTTACTCTAACTTCTTTGAGCTATAATGGTCACAAATTATATTACTATGGACATAAAATCAATACAATGGTCAGGATATATGATACATTCCTTTGAACCATAGCCTGTGGTTTGTTAAATCGATACACAATATAGTAGCTTCCTAGTACAAAAAGTTAATAGGTTGATTGCGATAAAGAAAACATTTAAACTGCTAAAGAAACAAACATATCCATTGTTAGCTAATAGAAAAATGCCTCAGTTCAATGTCTAGCATGACGTTACAACCCGCGTATTCATCTGTTCCTGACCTCTCTAAAAGAATGGCTGAAAGGTGATTCAATTTGCTCATACCTAGCAAAATTGTGTTTGGGAAACTCATTTGTCAAGGAATAATCTCGGCTACTTTCTAAACTGAATGACCAGAAATGAAAATGATAACATGAATTACATTTTTTTTCAAAATAGTAGCATTTAAGACTAATTTCAAAAAAAGTTCTCTATTTTGGAACTTCATTAAAATGAACTAACATTATTCAGTTCGCCTTTCTCAATATTGGTACATGAATAAAGAGCTACAAAGGAAGTTAGTGAATTATAATACAATGTTGAAAACTAAGTATGATGACACTGGGACATCAGAATTTTATCTATAATACCATTTGTAAAGTTTTATTATAAAACAGAATAATGAACTAGTATAAAAAACTAGTTAATGCTAAAAGCTAAAGGAGTCAAGGCTAAATTCTGAACTGACCTTAAATACCAGAGCTGCTAGAGGTAACTGAGTGAAGAAAGGTATGAGATTTCCAATTTCCAATGGTAAAGTAACAAATTATTTTTAAAATAGGCTAATTGCGTCTTTTTATTCAATGTTTACTTTGAGCTTAAAATAGTTACTGTTTCTTATTACTTCCTCTACTGAATATTAAATGCTTATACCCACAGTTCAAAAATTAAGAACCTTGATTTTATTCCTTATACTATATGCGCTTCATTTTTCTTTTCTTTTTCTTTTTTTTTTTTTTTTTTTTTTACAGAGAGAGAGAGAGAAAGCTCACATGAGCAGGGGAGGGGCAGAGAGGAAGAGAGAAAATTCCAAGTAGGCTCCACGGTGTCAACAGAGAGCCAGACACAGGGCTTGATCTCACAACCATCTGTGAGATCGTGACCTGAGCCAGAACCAAGAGTTGGGCTGGACACTTAACTGACTAAGCCACCCAGGCACGCCCCTACTTCACTCCTTTGTGCCTGTCTTCTAGAGGTATCTGAGGTGGCAATCCTGACTCTACAGTTTAAAGGCCAAACTCTGGAAGATTTACAAGATATTTGGCCTCCACTTCTCCAAGGTGTATCTCCCAACACTTTCTTCCCTTGTCACAGGTCCTCCCCTCCTCTCCCAATTTTGCTGCCACCACTGATGTTCCAGTCCCAAAGTGAATTCACAGTTCTCTGAATAGGTTATGCCCTTCACAATCTAATGTTTGTGCAATCTCTTCTCTTTGCCTGAAAACCTTTTCTTTCTTCCCATTGCCTGACAAACTCTTATTCATCTTTCAAAACACACTCTTGTTTTCAACCTTTGTCTCCCACAGGTCAATTACCATTATTTTTCTGTTCCACTGTTTTCTTTCTACTCACACCTGTATCATAGTTCTTTAATACACTATAATCATTTGCTTACTTATATGTCTCTCATCTGACTAACAGTTCAAGAATAAGAAACATCTATCATCTTTGAACACATGGCATTCAGTACTCAAAGTCTTCTGTTGAATGAAAGACTGCCACTCTGAGGTTCAAACCTCAACTATGCAACTTCCTGGCTAATGAACGTAGGTAAATTAATTCCTCTAAGCCTCCGAACCATTATCTTTAAAATGAAAAAAAAAAAAAATAGCAACTAAGCTGTTACTTGGGTTACTGTCAAAACTAAATATAGTTTTTAAACCATTAAAATTGATTGCAGCAAGAAATCAACAAAGGATGCTAAAACAATTAAGTGAAAGTTTGTGAGAGAACAGGTTATTCTCAGTCTCAAAATACCACTCCCAGTGTTATTTGCTAATAGCCAGTAGAAAAAGATACTCTTATAATGGACATCACATTAACTAAGTGATTAAATAACATCACTAATAAGACACGCAAGCATCATGTGCACCCGATCCACTGATGATGCTACACCACCTATGAAGCATTCCTATCAAAAACTGTTTAACCTGAATCCAATCAAAGGAACAATTAGACAATTCTAAATTAAGTAAAACAAGTGGCCTAGACTTTTCCAGACTGTCCCTGTTATAGAAGAACTACCCTCAAAAAAGAAGCAGCAGCAGAAGAAAACAAAACAAAACAAAACACGGGAAAACTACCTAGAACTAAATAACTGAATGGAATCACTCCATCCTTGATTGGACCTTCAGTGTTTTTTTAAAATGCTGTATCTCATAACAAGTCATAGAGAACATTACTGAGATGACTACAGAAATCTAAATAGTGTTCTATGTTATTAGATAATAGTATTTTACTGAAGTTAAATTTTCCGCATGTTGTAATTGCTCAAGGTTATGTAGAAGAATGGCATTTGTTTAGAATACACCTGCTGAAGTACTTAGGAGCTAAGTGTCATGATGTATGCAACTAGTTCTCATATGGTTCAGCAAAACACATATATTTAGAGAGAGAAAACAAGCGTCACCAAATATTAACAACTGGTGATTCTAGGTAAAGAACATATGGCTTGTCACTCTAATATTTTTGCAACTTTCCCTCATATTTGTAATACTTAAAAAAAAAACAAGAAAATTATTTAAATAAAAAAATTAAAATCCAATGAGAATGCAAGTGTTTAACACAGTACCCGCACAAGGCAAGTCACTATTATTGTTGGTACTATCTGCCAAAAACAGACTAAATGACAGATCTAAGACAATGTTGTACTGATATCACTAGAATTTGATCAGAAACAGGGGAAAAGCACTCCCATAAAATTGGACTGTGCCATAACAAACCTAGTACCATAAAAATACATTATGACATCCCTAATCATGTAGGTTTAATCCACTTGTGGGTATTCTTCAAACAGTATTTAGCTAGCGTCTACTCTATGCCAATCCTTGTCCTACGCTCCTAGAATAACAACAGCCTTCATGAAAACACCTGACTTCATAATACTTACATCCCAGGGAAGCAAGACAGTACATAAAGGGAGACAGTAAATTACACGGTATGTGAGAAGTCCTAAGTGCAAAGGAGTAAGATAAAGCAGGAAAGGAGCACAGGGAGTGGGAGGAGGGCTACACTTTAAAAACAGGCGATCATGAGGGAGCTCAATGGGGTGTCTCCGGCAATATTTGCAGCCACCTAACAAAAGAGCGTTGGGGAGCCTGCCAGGCAAGGTCAAGGCTCGGTGACGAGGTCAGTGTGGCTGGATGGAGGGAGCGAGCGAGGAGGAGGACGTTGAAGATGGTGCCAGAGACAGGAAGGGGCCAAAGGCAGGCCACATACCATCGTCGGGGATTTGGCCTTTACCCCGAGGAATGTGGGGAGCCCCAGGTTTTTGAGCAAATGGGCGACATGAGTCGAGATGCCCCGCACACCAGGCTCACTTTAAATGCTTCCTACCCAACTCCCTTGTTCCTAACGCCACTCCCCCCACCCGAACCCCTGCTACCCCGGCCAGGTAACCTTCCAGTTGAGACAGACACTGAACCATTTCTTAATGGAAACTGTTGGGGTCTGTGCTCAGGTGGAGACAGCTCTAGCATGGACCATCTTTTCTCTCGCAAATCCCCAATCTCCTCGGAGGCAACCCATTCCGCTCGTGGGGACGCACACACAACCGGGAGGTCACACTCGACACGCAAACACACGCCTCCCCACAACCGCGCTCCACAAGCCCTCCGGCCGCGCGCGTGGTGGAGCCAGCCGCTTCGAGAGAAGAACTCCTCCCGGTCAGCCGAGCCACTTCGCACTCACCCTCAGGTTCCCCTTGGTCCGCTGCTTGTTCTTCCCGCCCATGGTCGCGGTCTCAGCCACACTCCCAGCCTGCAGCACCCAGGTTGACACCGCCGGGCCACAACTTCCGGCCCCTAGCGCCGGAAAAGGACCCACTGGAGCGACTTCCCCGGCCCTCCCCTTCCGCCACCCACCCCGCCCTCCAGCCTCCTCACTTCCGCTCCCGCCTTCCGCCGCGTCCTTGACCATCCGCCTTGGGAAACGTCACAACTAGAGCCACGCCTGGCCGAGTGACGTCATCCATGCCCAATAAGAGGCCAAGCCGAGCACCGATGCTCAAAATCCTGTCTTTCGCGCTGTCCAGGGGCTAGGTTTGTCCCTTATTTAGTGGGTAGGAAACTGGTGTGAGTCACGAACGGGGCATTTTTCTCCTATGGTAGCAGAAGAATGACATGGTCGTGGCTGTGGAAAGATAGCAAAATGTTAAACCTTCTAAAATGCAGTCATTAGCATCACCTGGGCATTTATTAGAAATGCAAACTGTCAGATCCACCTCAGGACTATTGAATCAGATTTCGCATTTTTTATGTTTATTTATTTTTGAGAGAGAGAGACAGACAGAACACTAGTGGGGGGAGGGGAGACAGAGAGAGAGAGAGGGAGACACAGAATGGAAGCAGGTTCTAGGCTTGGAGCTAGCTCAGTCAGCACTGAGCCCCAAGCGAGGCTTGAACCCGCAAACCGTGAGATCATGAGCTGAACCGACTCAGCCACCCAGGCACCCCCAGATTTTGCATTTTTAACATGATTCCCAGGTCTTGTTAAAGTTTGAGAAGTTAAAAAAAAAAAACAAAACTTGAGAAGTTATGCTCCAGGTAATATTCTCTAAATCCCCCCCCTTTCATATCAAAAATGTTAAGTGCAGTTTTTGGAAAAGTCTATAAAAAATTGAAATGTACAGATCTTGTACTAAGTGATTTTGCTTTTTCAATGTTGCTAGTTATTGTATCTCATGTCCACACATTCACCCCTTTATACAAACTATTTCTCCTTTATTCAACTGGCTTCCTGTTAGACTCCATCAACAGTGGGGACTAGAACGATACTGACATGAGGAGAAGCGACTTGCTCCGTTCTGTTAGCACCAAACCAGCAGCACTGCTTTGCTCCAGCAGCATCAATTCATTTAGGGGCAGTTGGTTTCACTCTGCATCTTTTTCTTTTTTCCAAGAATCAATCACCCCTATTGTGCACCTCAGGAGTACCAGCAGTGGCAGCCAGGCAGGAACCTTCCCGAGACGTCTGATTCCTAGTTCCGTGGGACACTTCCTCTAAGCTCCAGACTTCTCTAAATATAGCTTATTCTGTAGACTGGAATTCAGAATCAAATAAATACTTCACAGGATTTTAGCACAAAGGTAAAAAAATTTAGAAACTGTCCCTAAAAAAAGCAAAGTGAAACAAATGCACCTGTATATCAACAAAGTTGATGGCTTTGTAACACAAAGAGGAATTATTTCAGTGGACTCTAGAGCACATTTATTTGACTATATATCTATATGGAATATACCTGACAAAAACACTTAAAAAATTCTTAAACTATTTTCAGTAATTATAATAGCATAATAGTATCAGTACTATTATTGTGAAATCAAATCAAATAAGTAATTATTACAAAGATACACGGAATTCTGAAAAGTGATGAAAATATTCTGTATCTTCATTGAGGTAATGGTTACAACTATGTGCATTTGTCAAAACTCATAGAATTCTACTTGAGAAGGATGAGTTTTCATCTAAATTCCTATCTGATTTTAAAAGGCAAATATGTAACTATGTTAATGCCATTGGGAACTAAGAAAAAAATACAAATATAAAATGAAAAGGTTTAAGATAGGGGTGCCTGGCTTGCTCAGTCAGTAGAGCAGGCAACTCTTTTTTCTTTTTCTTTTTCTTAGAGAGACAGAGTGTGAGAGGAGGAGGAGAGGGGCAGAGGGAAAGAGAGAATCTTTTTTTTTTTTAATTTTTTTTAACGTTTATTTTTTTGGGACAGAGAGAGACAGAGCATGACCGGGGGGGGCGGGCAGAGAGAGAGGGAGACACAGAATCAGAAACAGGGTCCAGGCTCTGAGCCATCAGCCCAGAGCCCGACGCGGGGCTCGAACTCACGGACCGCAAGATCATGACCTGGCTGAAGTCGGACGCTTAACCGACTGCGCCACCCAGGCGCCCCGGAAAGAGAGAATCTTAAGCTGGCTCCAGGTCTAGCACTCAGCCTGACATGGGGCTCAATCCCACATGACCTGAGCCAAAATCAAGAGACAGGAAGCTCAACCAACTGAGCCACCCAGGCGCCCCAAGCATGCAACTCTTGATCTTGGAATTGTGAGCTCAAGCCCTGTGTTGGGTCTAAGGGTTACTTAAAAAATAAATTTAAAAAATGGAAAAACAAGGCTTGAAATAAAATTTATACCATATACAAAAGACCCACTGCCAACATCATCCTCCATGGAGAAAAACTGAGAGCTTTTCTCCCTAAGGTGAGGAAAACAACAAGGATGTTCCACTCTCACCACTGTTATTCAACCTAGTGTTGGAAGTTCTAGCCTGAGCAATCAGACAGCACAAAGAAATAAAAGGCATCCAAATTGGAAAAGAGGAAGTCAAACTTTCACTTTTTGTAGATGACATGATACTCTATGTGGAAAACCCAAAGACTCCACCAAAAAACTTCTAGAACTGATCCATGAATTCAACAAAGTCATAGGATATAAAATCAATGTACAGAAATAGGTTGCATTTCTATACACCAATAACGAAGTAGCAGGAAGAGAAATGAAGGAATTGATCCCATTTACAATTGCATCAAAAGCCATAAAATACCTAGGAATAAAACTAACCAAAGAGATGAAGAATCTATACATTGAAAGCTATAGAAAGCTTATGAAAGAAATTGAAGAAGTAATGAAAAAATGGAAAAACATTCCATGCTCATGGATTGGAAGAACAAATATTGCTAAAATGTCAATACTACCCAAAGCAATCTACATATTCAAAGCAATCCCAACAAAATAACATCAGCATTCTTCACAGAGCAGGAACGAACACTCCTAACATTTATATGGAGCCAGAAAAGACCACAAATAGCCAAAGCAATCCCGAAAAAGAAAACCGAAGCTGGAGGCCTCACAATTCCAGACTTCAAGCTCTATTACAGAGCTGTAATCATCAAGACAGTATGGTACTTGCACAAGAACAGACACATAGGTTAATGGTACAGAACAGAGAACCCAGAAATGGACTCACAAGCATATGGCCAACTAATCTTTGACAAAGCAGGACAGAATATCCAATGGAATAAAGACAGTCTTTTCAGCAAGTGGTGCTGGGAAAACCAGACAGTGACATGCAGAAGGATGAACCTGGACCACTTTCTTACCCCATACACAAAAATAAACTCAAAATGGATGAAAGACCTAAACGTAAGACAGGAAGCCATCAAAATCTTAGAGGAGAAAATAGGCAACAATGTCTTTGACCTCAGCCGCAACAACTTCTTACCAGGTATTTCCCTCCAGAGGCAAGGGAAATAAAAGCAAAAATGAACTATTGAGACATCATCAAAATAAAAAACTTCTGCACAGCGAAGGAAACAATCAGCAAAACTAAAAGACAACTGACAGAATGGGAGAAGGTATTTGCAAATGACATACCAGATAAAGTTAGTACCCAAAATCTATAAAGAACTTATCAAACTCAACACCCAAAAAACAAATAATCTAGTGAAGAAATGGGCTGAGGACACGAATAGACACTTTCCCAAAGAAGACATCCAGATGGCTAACAGACACATAAAAAGATGCTCAACATCACTCATCATCAGGGAAATACAAATCAAAACCACAATGAGGTACCCCCTCACACTGGTCAGATTGGCTAAAATTAACAACTCAGGCAACAACAGATGTTGGCCAGGATGTGGAGAAAGGGGAACCCTTTTGCACTGTTCATGGGACTATAAACTGGTGTAGCCCTCTGGAAAACAGTATGCAGGTTCCTCAAAAGCTTAAAAATAGAGGGGTGCCTTTGTGTCTCAGTAGGTTAAGCATCCGACTTTGGTTTAGGTCATGATCTCACGGTTCATGAGTTTGAACCCCCAGTTGGACTCTGAGATGACAGCTGAGAGCCTGGAGCCTGTTTTGGATTCTGTGTTTCCCTCTTTCTCTGGCCCCCAACCCCCAGCCATGCTCTCTCTTTCAAAAATAAACATTAAAAAACATTTTAAATATATCTTTATAGAGACACACATCGGAACGTACAGATAAAAAGATATGATGTCTGGGATTTGCTTCAACAAGTCCAGTGGAGTAAGGGGTAGGAGGAGAAATTTGAGTGTATCTATAAGATACTCTCTAGGTTACTGATACCATACTTTCAGACTTTTTCTCGTAATCTTCCTTTCCTTGGTTTCCTTTGATGACTCATTTGCCTCTACGGAGCTTTCAAATATTGAATATTGGAGTCCCTCAGGATTCCATTCAGGCCATTTGCTCTCTTCATTCATAGTCTCTGCTTAAGAAATTTCATCCATATTCACAACTTTTCTCCCAAATTTATATCCAGTCCAGACCTACAGACGCAATTTCTATTGGAAGGCTTAGGCACCTGGGTGGCTCAGTCGGTTGAGCAACCAACTTCGGTTCAGGTCATGGGTGCTCTCTCTCAAAAATAAACAGTAGAAAACATTTTAAGGGGTGCCTGGGTGGCTATTGATTTTAGCTCAGATCATAATCTCATGGTTCATGGGTTCAAGCCTCAAACTGGGCTCTGTGCTCACAAGGTGGAGCCTGCTTTGGATCCTCTGTCTCCCTCTTTCTGCCCCTCCCACCCCAAAAGTAAATGTTTAAAAATTTTTTAAAGAATTAAAATAAAAAAGGGCTTAATTTGAAGTCTTTTGGACACTCAAATTCAAGCTCCCCAAAGTGGAATTATTTTACCCCCAAACTTGGGTGTCTTGTATTGTTTATCTTGGTAACATGCACCACAGTAAATCCACTTTCACAAACTACACTTTTGGAATAAACCTTCCTATTCCTCTCTCCCTTTTCCCACTGTTCAATAACCCCTCAGAATCCTAACAACTTAACCTCCTAAATACCTCCCAAATGTTTCTGCATTTCAAACTCCATCACCATCTCTACTGTCTAAGCCAAGAATCATTCCTTGGCAATAGTCTCCTAACTGGTTTATAAACGTGCATTTTCCCTCTTCAATCTAGGATGCATGCTGCAGCTAGAAGGATTTTTTTTTTTTAATAAAAATGGCCTATAAGATCATGCATTACATGGCCCCAGCCCACCCCTCCAACTTGTCATGCCACTCTGTTCAGTACTTGTCAATCACAAGCCCCACTAGCCTACTTCATCTCTTAGGCATGTCACAGACTTTCCATCTTCAGGGTCTTCACTAAGGCTACTCTTTTGAGGTGAAAGTTTCTTTGCCACTCCCTCTGTCCAAAATCCCCCACTCTTCCCAAGTTCAGCCGGGTCAGGTTCTGTTGTATGCATTCTCATGGATTGCTCTACTTATCAAATGGAAAGAAATAGTAGTCTCAATAGTTGTCAAATGCCTTACTCTCAAACCAGAATACAAACTTGATGAGGACTGGGTCCACTTTTATCCATTCCAGAGTGGGTAAACAGTTATCGAATAAATAATAAGTATTAACATAAACTTAGGGGAAACAAACAGCACTCAATTACTTGACTGTTGATTCTGTAGTTCCAACTACCACAAAAATATATCGAAAACAAATAAGTAGTATAAATATTGGAAAATACGCCACTGGAGGATTGTTGGCAAATTATGTCTGTCTATTTGAAAAATACAAGATTATTAATAAAAGAAGTACTCAAAAAACACTTTACAAATGCAGTCAGATCTCAAATAAATATCCAGTATTAGTACAGGTATTGATTTGACTAATAATAATGGAAAATATAATAGAAAAAAACAAGAATAAAATAATAAAATGTGTATTTCCTATGTGGGGGGAAAAACCATGAAAACTTAGGAGCATAAAATATAATTGGAAAGATATCTCTTTCTGGCCTGAAAAATGAAATAATGGGAAAAGACAAGTTCTGGGTTCATGCTGACTTTCTATCCCAGCTCTTCTACTTACTAACGGTGCAAATTTGTACATCTTACTTAACCTCACTGATCCTCAGTTTTATCACCTGTGAAGTGAGATAATACTACATCTATATACTATATCTATCAAAAGGATTGCTGTAAAGAGACAGTCCTTGGAAAGGCACAAAGCCAGATAAGCATTTTTAAAAAAAATAGGTTTATTTATATATTTTGAGAGAGAGAGAGAGACAGACAGAGACAGAGACACAGAGAGAGAGAATCCCAAGCCCGACTGGAGACTCAGTCTGATGACTGTGAGACAAATGCCCTATGATTCTCCCATAAAACAAACAAAACGAACAAAAACCAGGTACCACCTACTACCCTAGAGTGGCCTGTCTCTTCCTTCCCTCGCTGCCCGCCCCCCCAGTGGGAGTTTACATCTGGAAAGCTCCCAAGGTTTTGAAGCAACAGAAAGCCTTCTCAGTTGATACCCCAAAGAAAGAAAACCATAAAGAAAACTACTGATGATTTAAATACATTAAATTAAAAAGTGTTTTTTTTTCCCATGTCAGAAAAAACAAGTAGACTAATGAGGAAATCTGCAACACTAACTGGGGGCTAATATGCTTACTGTTAAACAAATTCTTACAAATAAGTATTTTAAGGCTTCCCAGTTAAGTAAAAATAAGTAACACATAAACAGGCATTTACTGCAAAAGATACATAATTGACCCACCCTGAGTTAAATGAAAATAACATAAAATGCAGATTTTTCATCTATAAAATTGATAAAATAATAATAATCAGTGTTGACAAAAATCTAGAGAAAAGGAAAATTCAGAACAATTGCAATTTTCATTTGTTAATCTTTCACAAGTACAATTTAACAAGACAAATCCAAGGCTTAAGAGTGAATTTCCACTTTTGGAAATCTAAGGCGAAGAGAAAATAGATGCCCACACCTTTGTTGATTGGAAAACAAAAATAAAACAAAAACCAAAAAAGGTTAAGACCTCATAACATAACAGTGAACTGCTGAATTGCAGTACACTCAGCAATACAATTCTCTTTGACAATGTTGTTGAAAAATCTATGTCATTGAGACATCTAAAATCTATTTTTAATTATTATTTTTTTAAGTTTCATTTATTTTTGACAGAGAGAGAGAGAGAGAGTATTTTGGGGCATGCGGGGGGGGGGGGGCAGAGAGAGAGAGAGAGAGGGAGACACAGAATCTGAAGCAGGTTCCAGGCTCCAAGCTGCCAGCACAGAGCCAGACGCTGGACTCGAACCCACGAACCAGGAGATCATGACCTGATCTGAAGCCAGATGCTTAACCACTGAGCCACCCAGATGCCCCAAAACTATTGTTTAATGAAAGAAGGCAATACAAAACAGTATGTGCAGTATAATTTAACTGCTTAAAAAAGAAAGTAACACATGGGCGCCTGGGTGGCTCAGTCAGTTGAGTCCTACTTGATTTCAGTTGGGGTCATTATCTCAGCATTGGTGCCGTTGGGCCCTGCATCAGGTTCAATGCTAACAGTGCAGAGCCAGCTTGGGATTCTTTCTCTCTCCCTCCCTGCCCCTGCCCTGCTTGCGCCGCTCTCTCTCTCAAAAACTAAATAAACTAGGGGCGCCTGGGTGGCGCAGTCGGTTAAGCGTCCGACTTCAGCCAGGTCACGATCTCGCGCTCCGTGAGTTCCAGCCCCGCGTCGGGCTCTGGGCTGATGGCTCAGAGCCTGGAGCCTGTTTCCGATTCTGTGTCTCCCTCTCTGTCTGCCCCTCCCCCGTTCATTCTCTGTCCCAAAAATAAATAAATGTTGAAAAAAAAAAAACAAAACTAAATAAACTCAAAAAAAAAAAAAAAGAATATACTACATATACACATAAGTTAAAAAATATATATATATTATATATACAATAGAAAATGTTGTCTTCTTGGGGGCAGACTTAGGGTGGGTTTTATTTATTTTGAGAGACAGAGAGAGAGAGAGAGAGAGAGAGAGAGAGAGAGAGAGAGAGATGGAATGCAGGCATGTGCCAGTGGGGGAGAGGGGCAGAGAGTGAGGGTGAGAGACAATCCCAAGCAGGCTCCACTCTCAGTTCAGAGCCCAAGGAAGGGCTTGATCCCACGACCCTGGGATCACGACCTGAGCAGAAATAATGGTTTGAGGTTCAACTGACTGAGCCGCTCAAGCGCCCCTTAGGGCGGGTTTTATATCCAGTTATCTCTACATTTCCTATAATGATCATCTTTTCTAATAAAAATGTATTACATACGCATTTATATATGGGGGTGGGGAGCAAGACAGAAGAGATTTACAAAATCCAAACAGCCAAATGTGGCGGGTAGGGTGAGGGGCTGGAGGTGGATTAAACCTCCCTTTAGGTAATTCCCTGGTTAAAATCTGGAGACATGGTGGACCTCGACTGCACACCGCCCGGATCGCAGAGAGCATCGTTCCACCAATTCTCCCGGCTGCGGCAACCTGGAGAAACCCAGAAGAAGAATGCAGACCGATACCTCTTTTCCCAAAGATAGTCAAGTGCTAAAAACAAAACAACAACAGCACCCCATCTGGCAGCACGGCCGCCCCCGTCTGGCTGCGAGATCCCCAGGAGAAGGGTGAGCTCGCAGTTTAGGACTACAGCCCTGGGTCCAAAGCCTCCGCCCACAGCCGCGAGGCAGCGCTGGTAGCTGAGGTTCCGCGACCGGCCCCACGGGCTCCCACACTCACTAAGGTCCCCGACACCGGGCTAGCAGTTTCCAGGCAAGTAGGTAAAAGGGTGGGGCGCCTGCGCGAAGCGTCGTTAGGTCCGTCCCAGCCGCGCTCCAGGTGAGCCGCGCGCTCCAGGTGCAGGGTCAGTGGAAGGCCACGGAGTCGGTCAAAGCCCCGGAGCATTTGAAGCCCTCTGGGGATCTGGGTGTCGGCAGGTAGCCAGTCGCTCGCCTTCCGTGCTCCTCGAAGGGTTCCGACTTTGATGTTTGATATTTGGTGGGGATGGCAAAAGACGTGCCTCCCTCCCTCCCCCATCCTGCCGGGAGCAGGTTGCCAAATTGTGCTTACGCGCGCGGAAGGCTTATTGTGTCCCTTTGCAGAATTTTTATGGGCTCAGCTGGTTCGAAATAGTTGTAATCGCTGTTGCAGGGGGTGGGTGCCTAGGAAGCAACACTCATCAGTCCTGAAATGCCATAAACTCTTAGCTGCCTTGCAGTCTTTATGGAGTTTCACGAATGACATATTTTTGGGTTTCTCTCATATCCTACTCTACAGCTTTCTAAAAAAAAAAAAAGTCTGGAAGTTTTTATATTAGTGCTAAAAGTGGTCATCAGTTCTGCACAGCAGCAGATGCAGTTTTGTGTGAAAATGCAGTTTATCAAATTAATGTGCAGATGACAACAGTGACTTTGACTTTGTTAGTGCAAATTAAACTAGGATTGATGGGATTAATTTTACAATTCACAATTTTTTAAAAAAATTACTTAATTGTTTGTAGAGGAATTACTTTTACAAGTAAAAGTGGACATGTGGACAATGTTTCCTGCCCACACTTTTATTTTCTAATAATCCTTTGAACTTTTAACCTTAGTTTGATTTGGTACTAATAGTTTCTTTTCAGAATTTGACATTATTTCTTTGTAGATTATGTCCAGTTCAAGATATATATCAAGTTAATACAGTGATAGACTGTCATTGTGGAATAAATGTACAAGCAATTTTTCCTATTAAGGATGTTTATATATCAAGTATGTAATCATTGGTAATAGTCTAAGGAAGCCATGTTTCTTATGCCTCTAACATTTTTTACTTAAAAAAATTCTGTAATATTTTTGAGAGAGAGCACGTGAGCAAGTGGGGGAAGGGAAGAGAGAGAGGGAGACAGAATCTGAAGCAGGCTCCAGGCTCTGAGCTGTCAGCACAGAGCCCTATGTGGGGCTTGAACTCACAAACCGCAAGATCATGACCTGAGCTGAAGTGGGCTGCTTAACTGACTGAGCCACCGAGGCATCCCTCTTGCTATGTCTTAATAATCTAATGTCTAAATTTGACAGAAGTTCTCAAGGAAGAGAACTTATAAAGCTACTTAATTTCATTGTTTGTATGTTACACTTGAGATTATCTGTACATAGAAATGTGGTATGTAAATTAAAATAATGTACAAAGACTGAAAAAGTTTCAGCATTTTGGTCCTGCTAAAAGTAACTGCATCATCTGGCCCCTTTGAAGGCTTCTAGGGATGTCAGATCCTTTGCTCTATAGGCTTTTTCATTCACATCTGGAAGTGAATGGAGGACTCACTCTACATGAACAGCTGGTCCATCTGACTGTTGTGACAGCAAAGGAAGGATTGGTATTTACAGGGCAACTGACACAACAATGGGCAGTAGGGGTGGAATCTGGAGAGGTGCATAAGTGTTCATCCAATATAGGCCCTGTGCTATAAATACCTTTCTGATTCTTATTTGTGTTTGTGTGAAGCAGACTAAAACATCTTGGACAAATCTGCCATGATGACCACTCTGTGACTTGAAGCCTTCTTGAGCACAGGCCACCTTTCCCCATTCTTTCTCTTGGTCTAACTACACCCTTAGGTTGATCCTTGGGGCATAACATCTTTGATGTCCTCTGGAGATACACCTGTTCTCAGGTATTTCCTCCTGAGTGGTCCTGCAGCATATACTCCCAGCCTCCAGGGCTGTAAAAAAGTAGGTCCTAGGAAAGATGGACTTGTGGAGATGTACTCATGTTGTGGCCATCCAAGACATGCTTCTGTCCCTTCTGTCCTTAAGTCCCCCTAATAAACCATTTCTTGTCACGCTGGACTCATTGGCCGTTTCAGTCTTAGGGCCTTGGTTTTTGGAGGTCATTTTGCATATACCTCCCTTCCTTTTACAGAATGGTGTTTAACCACCTTTATATTTAAGAGCTACTCGGGGCGCCTGGGTGGCGCAGTCGGTTGAGCGTCCGACTTCAACCAGGTCACGATCTCACGGTCCGTGAGTTCGAGCCCCGCGTCGGGCTCTGGGCTGATGGCTCAGAGCCTGGAGCCTGTTTCGGATTCTGTGTCTCCCTCTCTCTCTGCCCCTCCCCCGTTCATGCTCTGTCTCTCTCTGTCCCAAAAATAAATAAAAACGTTGAAAAAAAATAAAAAAAATAAAAAAAAAAGATCTACTCACATTGCCTTGTTAATTCTACTTTATTCCTTCTGAATTCTACATAGTATTGCATCATATGTATCATATTGCACTTACTGATTCACTTAGTGATGGGCACATAGGTTGCCTCCAACTTTTTACTAAGATAAATAATGTATTGTGTCTGCCCCCGCCCGCCCCCACCCATTCCTCTAACCAAGTTTGAATCTTCAAGGAATACTCATTGCACGGTACTGACTGGGGTGCTGGCAGCTAGTAAGTATTATTTAATAAGTATTTTGGGAACTGACTTATGGAGGGCCACAAAAACCAGGTAGTGTGTTTATTTGACTCTAGGTCAATTGCTGAAACTAAATTTATAGAAAGCCATTTCCAGTATGAAAAATGTGTTGATCCAGTTTGCCAAGACCAAGTTTTGTAAATTACCAATCTGATGAGTTGTTGAAATCTGTTAAAAAGTTTGAGCTCTGGTGTCTCAGCCTTCTGTGAGGCGAGCCCAAGGACAGGGACAAGGGAAGTATACCAAAATAGAGAGGAACTGTCAACTCTGTTCAAGAAAAACTTCCACCTGTTTGTGTGTCAAATGGCTGGGTAGATGCAAAACTAAGACTTTGGGAAAAGTCTACTTGGCAATCTGGCTTTCAGCTGCTAGTAACAGGCACAGAAAATTAAACGAAACTGGTTTTATTTCATAACAAGCTGTCTAGAGATAGGCAGGGGCTGGTGTTGGATCGGCAGCTCAACAACGTGGGGACGGGCATCTCTGTGGTTTTCTTGGCCCTTCCTACCCTACTGCAGCTTCAGCCTTTTCTGTAGTGTCTGTGGCAGGAAGGGGAAGAAGAGGTGCCCTCGCTGCATCTGCGCTTTTGACCAGGAAAGCAGAAGTTTCCCCAGTAGTCCCCCACCCAAAGCCGTGTGTTGAGACCACCCCTAGTGGAAGAGAGGCTGGGAGAGTGAACATCTAGCTTTTCCAGGTTCTTAGTGGAAGCAGGGCTGGGGGGACAGGTGGGAGCAGATGGCAAGCTGGACCTGCCTCTCCCTCTGGTGTAATTAATTTCTCTTTCAAAATGGGTAATTTCTATGTCAAGAACTTTCTATCAACGATTTTAAGATTATACTTAAAACAGTTCTCCTTTCAGTTATGACATCTTTTTAACAGATACATTTCAGCTATACTACCTTTTTTCCCTCTTTTTTCCCCCCTAACATTCTGGAAGGGGGCTAAAAAAGAATTACTTCATCTTTCAAGAGACAGTGGGGGGGAAAAGTCGAAAGGCCAACAGTGACAAAATACTTTCAACTACTCCTCTGCCCAGTCATTGTCCTTCCACACCAAAGAACATCTGGAAAACATTTGCACAGCCTTTGGAATTTAAAAACTGATACAGCTGACCGAAATCCATATGGTTTCCTCGGGCTCCATTCACGCTGAATACTTTTTCTTCAAAACATGAAAATTTTCTTTCTCTTTCAATTTTGTCATTTGCACCATCAAAAGGAATGTCTTCTCGATGGCGAATTAAAATTCTCTTCCAGTTTAATTTTCTGAGTCTGAAAAGAAAGTTTCAAAGTAGAAAAACTGAGAATTTGTTTTGCCTTCCAGAGCACTGAAAATACAAGTTATATAACAGACTTAGCAATGCCTCTTCTTGGAAGTAAAGAAACCTACTTTTATCTCACAGGGATTTGTTTTAATCAAATATGATACTGGTCACCATCCTATCCCCAAACTCATTTATTGCTACCACTTCATATCAACATTTTAGAAATGTGGAAACTGCTCTTAGATTCTCAAGAGGACGTCTTAGAAATTCATTTAGGAAGTCAGTACAGAAATGAGAAGATTAGAAATCCCTTTGTTTCATAGGTATGCACAGTTTGTCACATCAGTAAGAAGAATCAGATCAATGGAACTGGAGGGGATCATAGCATATTGGGCAGTGGCTCAATTCAACAGTTATTTATAGAACATCTCCTATGTGCACTGTGTCAGGGAAGGGGGGGTGATGCCAACCATGTGTAAATTCTGTCTTATCCACTGACTTGAGACTGAATCCCCATAAGGTACAATCCCAGGGATATACTAATTCCCTCATCTCTAGTATCCTGTTTACTACTGAAATTATTGACCCAGCATACAAAATTTGTGAAAGCAAACCTTGACCAGAATTCTTCACAGGCACTTTGTGGGCCTTCCACACAAACAACACCAGGTTTCCCAGGCATGCTAAATCCAGAGAGGGAAAGCTCCTTTGCCCACTCTAGAATATTCTTTCTTTTGCATTTGTTGTAGATGTGATGGCTATAGATCCACAGTCTTGTGAGAATGAGATCAACTGGCTGGACTGTACTTCCTGGAGCAGGGCAAGGTGTGGTGTCTCTGCTGATATAGCCAGAAGCATGGTCTCTAACCCACTCTGTGGCATTCAATATACAGACATCTCCGAGACAGTTCTTTTGCAGGTATGCAGTTAGATCTGTGTTCAGCTGAGTCTGCTGAGATCTACTTAGTGATACTGATCTGATGGAAAAGATATGGAATACAAAAACTAAATCAATTTTCTTGCAACATAAAACAAACTTAAGAATTGCTTTCATTTTCAGATAAATTTGAAGTCTAATGTTGGCCAATTTCTGTAACATACCTGACAGTAATTTCAGGCAGAACTTCAGGGTATTTAAAGGGAAGAATACAGGCCAGAGAAAACATCACCTGATAAAAAAGGAAGAACATGTCCTAAGTGCTGTTTTAAGTCTTGATATATTTTAGTTCTTCCAAAAGCAAACTGAATTACCATTTCTTCCTCAGATATGTCCAGGTTCATATTGATAGTAAAGTAAACTTTTGAAGATCGTCCATCCATTGTCCTCTTTTCAATACAATCTTTCACTTCTGCTAAAGCCAGCTGGTCATTCACTATGAGCTCGTTTTCACCGGGGAACATACTGGCGAGCAGGTCTAGCTCAGAGAGCTGGGCCTCTGCCTGTTCAATCTCAATCATTTTTGGATATCTGTAAAATTCTAAGGAGGTGAGGATAAGAGAGATAATTTATAAATACAATCTTGGGAGAACTTAATAGATCAATATAGGTACTTATTGAAAGTGTATTTGATTTCTTCATAAAACACGAAATTTAAACAGATGTAATACACTAAGGATCCAAACCATAGGCCAATCCAGTAAAAGCCATAAAACTCTAATAATAACCAGGCACCAAATCCCTCTGTATCTAGATAGTTGATTTGGCATCTTGAGCTACCACAATGAGCAATTTCCTTGAAGTAAACTAATTATATAGTCAAGAGTCATATCAATGATATAGCCAGGAGAGAGGCTATGACTGGTTACTTTGGAAACCTAGAATGAATAGAGTAGAGTTAGTTATGTAGATGGTAAATATTTTTCTCTTAATATTAGTGTTTACTGGTTTTTAAAAAGCAGAAGACTGTGAAGAAGAGAAAATAAATGCTAATAATCCACAGTGCAAGTAACCCCTACTAACATTAAAAAAACAAACAAACAGGGGCGCCTGGGTGGCGCAGTTGGTTAAGCGTCCAACTTCAGCCAGGTCACGATCTCGCACTCCGTGAGTTCGAGCCCCGCGTCGGGCTCTGGGCTGATGGCTCAGAGCCTGGAGCCTGTTTCCGATTCTGTGTCTCCCTCTCTCTCTGCCCCTCCCCCGTTCATGCTCTGTCTCTCTGTCCCAAAAATAAGTAAACGTTGAAAAAAAAAATTAAAACAAACAAACAAAAAAAACAAAAAAAAAGGACGAGGTAAAAAAGTCCAATGGTAGAAGGTTGAAAAATGAAGATACAGTTTCTGCTGGTGATCTCTTCCTCTATCTGCCTAAGTCTCCCGTCCAAGGCAAAGAGTTTTGGTATTTCAGAAACAAAACATTTTAGGCATGACATATATACCTCTATAGAAAATAGATGCTGGTATAAAGTTTAAATGTATGTAAAAAGTGAGATATATAATCAGAGTATACCCACAGGGATCACATATACATATATTCCCCCCCCCCCACTTCTTCCCCTCCAAATATATGTTGCAGATCTATTCACAGTCAGTACATAGGGGTTTGTCTCATTCTTTCTAGTGGTTGACTGTCAGACTGAATCATGCAGACATGTCATGATTTATTGCATTCTTTACCTATTGATGGGCACTTGGGTTGTTTCCACACTTTTGCTGTTATGAACACTTCTACAATAGAAGTTCTTTTTAGATATACAGTTTGGCAAACTGTTAATACTGTGTACTCAAGGGTAAGTTTGTAGAGGTGGCTTGCTGGAGCAATAGGTATAACATTTAAAATTTTGGCAGATATTGCCAAGTTGTCTTCCAAAAGTTGCCATACTAAAGCTTAAGTTTTTACATAGTAACCCCTCTCCTGTTTAAAAACAAAGAATTCATTTTTGATTTATTTAAGTAATCTCTATCCCCAACATGGGGCTTGAACTCACGACCCTGAGATCAAGAGTGGCACACTCTTCTGAGCAAGCCAGGCAACCCTAAGAAAATTCTAATAGTCTTTTTTTGTGGTATTTTGTTTGTGTCTGTGTGTACCACTCATGAGTTTTTAAGTAGGCATATTCACCAACTTTTGCTTTCATAGCTTCTGGATGTTGAATCTTTGTTAGAGAAGTCTTCCTCATTCCAGGCTTATAAAGGTTACTGAGATGCTAATCAAGTAGGATTTTTAAAAAATGTTTAGTTATTTATTTTGAGAGAGAAAGAGAGAGAGAGAGAGAGAGAGAGAGAGAGCGAGAGAGAGCGAGCACAAGTGGGGTAGGGGCAGAGAGAGAGAATCCCAAGCACGCTCCACACTGTCAGTGCAGAGCCTAACCTGGGGCTCAAACCCACAAACCGTGAGATCATGACCTGAGCCAAAGTCGGACATTAAACTGACTGAGCCACCCAGGCACCCCCAAGTAGGATTTTTTAAAAGATAATTTAATTGCATTTTCCCGAAAAAGTGTGGGGACTTCTGATAAAACATGGAGGATGAGTCTTGTATAAATATTTCCCTTTCTCTGTGACCCCATTAAAATGAGAGTAAAAGGATAAATTCTCAAAGACAAAGGGAAAGGGAATAACAAAAGCTATTAACAAAATTTTGAAAGGTGGAAAGTGGCAAGTGAGTTATAACTAACTTACATTTCAGCTTTCTTTCCTCTATTAGCTGCTTGGTCAGGTGGGTAGGGAAGTTGTAGAACTTTAGGAAGGCTCAGGAACCAGCACTAGGTACCTTAGAAAGCAGCTAGAAAACATGAACTTGTTGAAAGTCTAGAGTCTAGACTTAACAAGATTCTAGTTTAGGATTTCTCAATCTTGGAACTATTGATATTTCAGACCAGATAATTCTTTGTATGTATGGGTTTGTGTGGGGGTGAGGGGGGCAAATCTCTGCCTTTTAATTATTGCATTTAGACAATTTACATTTAATACAATTACTGATATGTTAAGGCTTAAGTCAACTATTTTATTTTCTGTTTGCTTTCTATATTTTTCATTTCTTTGTTTTCTTTTCCCTGCCTTTTGTAGCTTGAAGATATTTTGGAGTTCCATTTTGGTTAATGTATAATGTTTTTGCATTTCTTTTTATAACTCTTTTAGTGGTTATTCTACACACACCTATATAAAACATCACACACACACACACACACACACACACACACACACACACACACGTAAAACATCACCAGTGTCTTATTTTAACAGTTTGATGTGCAGAAACTTTGTTACTTTATGTTCCTTTACCTTCCCCCATTTGTAATATAATGACCTTAAAATTTTCTTCTGTATACATTTAGAACCACAAGAGTGTTATACTTTTTGCTCCAGCCACCAAGTATAACTTAGAAAACTCAACAGAAGGGAAACCCATTTTATTTGACCATACTGTTGCCTTTTTCATGACATTTCCTCCATAATAATTCCTTTTTTGTTTCTTTTCCATATAGAGAACTTACTTGAGCCATTTTTTTAGGGTAGGTGTGCTGGTGACAAATTCTCTTAGTTTTCCTTCATGTTAGAATTGTCTTGATTTACCCTTCATTCCTGAGGATATTTTCACTGGATGTGGTATTCTAGGTTGACAATTCTTTACTTTCAGCACTTGAAAAACATTATGCCTCTTTATTTTGGCCCCCAGTTTCTGGCAAGAAATATTCTCTTATTTGAAACTTATAGCTAAGGTTCATATCTTGCTTGGTTTCAAGACCTTTTCTTTGTCTTTAGTTTTCAGAAGTTTGACTATGATGTCTTGATTTGAATTTCTTTGAGTTCTTTGTGCTTGACATTCATTCAATTTCTTGAATCTGTTTATGCTTTTTGACAAATTTCAGAAATTTTCAGCCATCATTTCTTCAAGTACTTTTTCAGCTCTGTCCTCTCCTTTTGGAATGACATGTTAGATCTTTTGTTATAGTCCCACATGTTCTTAAAATTGTTTGTTCATATCTAAAAATTAAAATTGTTTATTTTTGGCCTATTTCACTCCATTGTTTAGATTGTATAATTTCTATTATTGTGTTTTCCAGTTAAATGATCCTTTCCTCTGTCTCCTTCCTTCTGTTGTTGAGTCTATCTACTGTGTCTTTAATTTTGCTTATTGCATTTATCAGCTCTAACATTTTCATTTGGTTCTTCTTTATATCTTCTATTTCTTTACTGAGACTCTTGTTTATTTATTTTGAGAGAGAGGAGGGGGGGAGGAGCAGAGAGAGAGGGAGGAAGAGAATCTTGAGCAGGCTCTGTGCACTGACAGTACAGAGCCTGATTCAGGGCTCGATCTCATTAACTGTGAGATCATGACCTGAGCTGAAATCAAGAGTCAGACACTCAAATAACTGAGCCATCCAGCTGCACCACCCCCTGCTTTTTTTGCTTGAAGTGTGTAATTGCTCACCAAAAAATTTTAATGATAGGTGTTTCGTTTATTTTTTAAGATGTATGTATGTATGTATGTATGTATTTATTTATTTATTTAAGTAATCTCTATACCCACTATTGGGCTTGAACTCATGACCCCGAGATCAAGAGTCCTGTGTTCCTCCAACTAAGCCAGCTAGGCAGACTTAGGATGGGTGTTTTAAAATCTTTGTCAGGTAATTCTACCATCTCTGTTATCCTGGCATTGACATCTATTTTTTGTTTTTTTTCACCTAGTTTGAGATTTTCCTTGTTTTTGGTATGTGAGTGATTTTTTTATCGAAATCTGGACATTTTAGGTATTATGAGACTGAACACTACTCAAATCTTCCATTTTAGCATACTTTTTCTGATACTGCTCCAGAAAGGAGGGTAAAAAAAATGGGGGACTTATGGCTAGGAAGGGTGGGAGTGCCTCCTTATTGCTACCCATTTGGCCTCTGCTAACACCATGTTGAGGGGATCCTTTGTTACTGACAGGCGGTGGTGAAAATCTGGACTCCCCACTAGGCCTTTTGGACATCACTGCAGCTGGGTGAAGGAGAGATGCCTTGTTATCGCTGCATGAGAGTGGAAGTACAGGCTCCCCATGTGGTCTGACATGGATGTGACACAGGTCTAACACCAAAACTGTGGTAAGGTCCTTCTTATCACCAGGCAGGGAAGAAAGTCCTGGGTCCCTAATCAGATTGTTTTTGGTACCATCCTG
The DNA here is from genome assembly GCF_014898765.1 of Herpailurus yagouaroundi. NCBI lineage: Eukaryota > Metazoa > Chordata > Mammalia > Carnivora > Felidae > Herpailurus > Herpailurus yagouaroundi. Next base: position 16,125,382 of record NW_024412403.1, on the reverse strand, counting down.
ACAAGGAGTGGGCACTGAGTGCTTATTACAGCTCAGTGACGATGGAATCAAGGCTCCTTTTGCTGGTGTGGGTCAGGTAGAGGCTATAGTGTTTTCTGTGCTATTTGCTTGGTAGAGAGCATTTAACTATCTAAATGTTTTCCATCTTGCTTGGCTGCACCTTTCTTGGTACTTTAGAGAGAGCAGGCTTTTTGGGGGCTTTAAAATTCTTTTTTGGTCTGTACCCTTGGTATTTCTGGTTTGCTGCTTCTTTAATCAAGTCTGGGATATTTGAGGCAAAAAAGAATACCGAAGGAAGTTACCACTGTGTCCTTCCTTGGGTCCCAAGGTCCCTAGTTGATCTGACTTCTTCTCCACTTCTTTTGTGTTTGCTTTAGAAATAATGTTCAAGATTCCTAGTTGTATTTAGCAGGACAAATTAGGAAAAGTATACCTATTATGTTGTTCCAAAAGTGGAAGTCCCCCTAACATGATAATTTTAACTTATCAAATTGGCATGTGTTCACAAACACACACACACACACACACACACACACACACACACACACACACACAAAGGTGGTTAATGTCTGGTAAGTGTCACAGAAGAAAAAGTTGCTATAGGAAAAACTGGTCTAAATATTCCAATTCTGTGAAGCTGACCTATGGAAAAAAATCAGACATTATATAAAAAAAAGTTTTTTGTAAGGATATTCACTGCTTATTATTTACAATAAATCAGAAATGACCTAAGTGTTCAACAATAGATCAGTTAAATAAATATGTATCTAAATAGTAGAAAATCATGAGATCATTAAAAAAAATGTATATTAACACTGATGTTCATGATACATGGTTACCTAAAAAAAGTAGACTGTAGAAGGATATAAACAATTATGGTCTTACTATTCTTGTTATATCATTACACATACATGAACAAAGTCAGAAAGAGAATTTACCAAACTATGAACAGTTGGATAAATGTGGGTGGAGGGAAGAAGGGAAGGACTGATTTGTATGTTTCTGTATTGTGTGAAGTTTTAGGATTACTATTTAGTGCTTTTGAATTCAGGAAAAAAGAAAGGTTACACATCTGAAAAGAAAAACAGAGCTCAGTCCCACTGCTGCAAAGGAAACATGGCTTACCTTCTCCAAGAGAATTTACTCTGTGAAATCAAACACCATTATCTTGGTTAATCCTGTCTGTCTTCATGGAATTCTTCTCACCTCTGGTAAATGTTTATTGAGTAACTACTATATGTAGAGCTTCATCCTTCATTCCTTCCTGGGGTTTTCTTTTTAGTTTGAGGATCAGGACGTATTATCTAATAAGATATATAACAATGAAGATAAAAAGGCTAAGCGTTAAATGACCAGTGTAGGCATTATCGTGGGGATTAAGAGGAGTGCACGATCAATGAAATGGGCCATCAGGAAAGATTTAAGGAAGGAGACAGGATCTGAGTCGAACCCTGAAGAGAGGCTGAGACCAGTGGAGAAGGAGACATAGTGGGAAGAGAAGAAAGGTCTGTGAGGCAGGAAAGCACAATTAAATTGGTATGGGCCTGAACCTGTCCCTTCCTCACAACCCTGACCACCAAGGCCTGGTTAGGGGCTCATCATTTGGACAATTTTCTCTTGTGCTAGTTACTTTTTGTTTGTCCCCTAAACACATGCTTGGTCCTTCTTTTCCCTGCTCTGGACTCTGAAAAACTGACTTCTGCAGCCTATACCGTTCAACTTTTCTGCTTTTCTTATGGTTAGGTTCAGCTAATGCCCTGTCAGGAAGGAGGAGGATGGCAGGAGAAAGAGGGTAGGGTATTTCTTCACTACCCCTTTCCTGTTTGGGTGGGATTCTAACAATGGCTGTGACCCCTTAAGACCATAGCTTTTGTGGGCAGTCCTTCTTCCTCAATGCCAGCAGACCTTTCAGGCCTCAGGGTAGTAAGCGTTTCTTTAAACCTGGCCACACCTCTGTAAACAGCCCCTTCATTAAGTGGTCTCTTCAAAATTTCAAAGTTGAGTGTATATCTATTTCCCTCTAGAACCTTGACTTCTCTTACCTGGACTCTGCCTCCATCAACTCATGCTCTGAACTGTCATCATACGTATTGTATGCAGTGTCTAACAGAGGTCTCTGAAGACACTCAAGAGAGTACCGACTATCTAACAGAGAAATGTTCACATAATTTGTGATTGAGTGAGAGAGTTGCAGTCTGAGAGGAGGGGTCCGGGTGTGTTAGGTTTCCCTCAGTTCATGGCAAACTAGCCCAAGACCCTGACAGCTACTTAGTGGAGTGAATTCATCCCAGTTGGTGATCTGGCTGTTAGTTTCACAGACTGGTAGCACAAAACACCAGCACATGTAGAGGGGATCCAGGTCACAAAGGTGCCTTGGATGATCCATTATCAAGCCCTCTAGCAACATGTCTCTTCCGTTATTCAAATCTTCTTTATTCCATCCAATATAACTGATCATTTCTTTAATATCAGAAAATGCTATTTGGTTGACAATTGAGCTAGTTCACTGTATGGTACTTTTAAAGAATAAAAAAGTTCTACTTAAAGAGAAATGTCAATTACTCACAGGTGGCAGATCAGTAACAGTAATGGGTTCTGTCACAAACACTTCAAGGATTATGAGAATGACTAAATGTGGTGGGGTGTTAAGTTCATTAGGATTAACTGGATAGGAATCAGGAAAATTTGAGGCACTCTTGCACACAATAGGCTATCTCCATAGATCAGAGCATAAATCAATGCCAACACATCATTCCTAATCCCAATGCTTTTTCAACTTAAAGTCATTAAAACATGGTTTATCAGGGTGTCACTGCCATGCTGGGGAAAAAAAAATTACACAAAGAATTTTGGGCTTAAATAAGTTCTGGAATGCTGAATGACACAAAGTTTAACAAGCTTCTTTAGGGTGACCATGAGTCATGCCATTGTACCAACTTAGTTTAGCATTTATCTTAGACAAAAATAACCCCGTTTGGAAAGTAAATTATATGGGCACACTTTTTGTGTGTGGCATCTCAGTCTTTATTGTTACATTCCAATATGCATTGTGAATTTCTAAGAAGTTTAGGATACTGAGTGTCCCAAACCTATTTGACCCCAGAACATTTTTTTCCCTAGACCTTCTACACAGATCAGGAATCCCTGGTTTGTCCTCTAACCACCCCAATTTAAGTAGTTTAAATATTACCAGCGCTACTCACCATCGTTAGGCCTTTTCAAAAACTGTTAGAGCAGCAAACACTTCTCCCTCCCTTAAACACAATGTTTCCTTTACTAGTGACTTCGTATAATTTTATACCCTATTTCCATTTGACATGCTACCTTAAGCATTTTCTCTGTTATTAAAAAAAATATTCATGTAAGTATTTAAAATCCCTGACCTCACTGGAATTCCATGAATATCTTTTCTAGTCTGTTTTATTTTTTAAATGTTTATTTTTGAGAGAGACAGAGAGAGAGAGGAAAGAGAGTGCACGGAGGGGAGAGGCTGAGAGAGAGGGAGACAGATAATCCTAAGCAGACTCTGTGCTGTCAGTGCAGAGGCCAACATGGGGCTCGAACTCAGGAACCCAACTGTGAGACCATGACCTGTGCGTCAGAACCAGACGTTTAACGGACTGAGCCACCCAGGCACCCCTAATCTGTTTTAAAAGGAATCCAAGAAACAACTGGGTAGATGGCTATTAGAGGAAATGAATTTACTTTGGCTTTTTATCATAGTGGCTTAAGGATGTACTCTGTGACTTAGACTGCCAACCTGCCCGTACCAACTGTGTGACCTTAGGCGGGTGGCTTAATTTCTCTGTGCCTCGATCTCCCCATCTCCAAAATGGGAATGATAGGGTCACTTGAGGATTAAATGATGATGTGTGGAAAGTGCTGAAAACAATGTGTGGCAATACAGCAAGTACTATAAAAGTGGTTGCTATGATTGTTATTTGTTATTCATTCACAGATGTTTCTTGAGTCCCTATTGTGTGTCAAGCATTGTCCTTGGCATTAAGACTATAACAGTGAACAAGAATCACACAAAAATCCCTGCTATCATTGAGACTTAATTCGGTGGGAGAAGACCGTGACAACAAAAAACAAATATGTATGTCTAGTGGATAAAGACTGAAGAAGATGAAGGGGATAAGGAGCAAGTGGTTAGGAGGGAGGAGAGGGTTTTTCAACTGTACACAGGGTAGTCAGGGACCACTTCTCTGCTAAAGGTGACTACAAGGAAGAGACTGGGAGGGACTGAATAATGAATCTAAAGCATTAAGAGATTGGAAGAATGGATTTGGCATTTATTTAGGTAGGGAAAATGGTGGAAACTTGAAGCCTGGTTTTAGAAATACTATGGAATGGGGGTGCCTTGATGGCTCAGTCAGTTAAGCCTGCGATTTGTGATTTCTGCTCAGATCATGATCTCACAGTTCTGAGTTTGATGGGTGGCTCAGTTGGTTAAGCAGCTGACTCTTGATTTCTGCTCATGATCTCATGGTCTGTGAGTTCCAGTCCCGTGTGGGGCTCTGTGCGGACAGCATGGAGTTTGCTTGGGATTGTCTTTCTCCCTCTGTCTGTCATTCCCCCCTCGCACACACATCCTCTCTCTCAAAAATAAATAAACATTAAAAAAATAAAAAATTCTCTAACAGTACATTAAAAAAAGAAAATATGGAATGAAGTGCCTATTAAGACACCTATTCAGTAGAGATGTTCAGCAGACAGATGTAATTACGCACTTTATGAGGTATCCAGGTGGAGATGTAATTTTGGGAGTAACCAACATACAATAAAGGCATGTTTGTTTGGTCACTCAGGGAGTGAGTGAAGTTGGGAGAAAGTCCCACAGAGTCTGGAGGTCTGGAAGATGAAATGGAACCAGCAAAGAAGTTTGAGACCCGTGTGCGGACAACTCTGGGAGTGATGTCACAAATATATAATTTACTTGTCAAACTTATTTCTGTAGATGAGATTTCAGTGCAAACAAACAAAAAAATCTTGAAGAGAATTTTCTGACTCAAGATTTCAATGAATGCTGTACAAACGTAGAATAAAACTTGAGTTTCCTAAGTGGAGTCATTCTTTTTTCCTCGCAAATTTTTATTTTACAGAGGAGATGGGGACCAGGCTGCACAGGACCTGACACTGGGCAAGCGGCTGGAGCCCGTAACCGAAGCCCTGTGCGCAGGCGCCGTCGCCCCTAACACCTGACCCGCACGGGGGGCAGTGCCGGCCCCCCCCGCCCGCCCCGCGGCGGTCCCGGCTGTGGGCGGCATCAGGAATTGCTCTAACCAATGAGCAGCGCGTAGCCCGCTGGAAGGCGGTGCCACTACATCGCCAAGTTGCCTTAGGGTAAGACAGGCCCGCAACATGGGAAACCCCCGGTGCTGCTGGGTGGCAGTAGACGGAAACCTCACCTGGAGCGATGGATCCCCTCCGTGCTGGAACCCCGGATTTTCTGGCTGCACGAACAGCTCAGGTCTCATCCAGAAGGAGCCTCAGATTTCCAGAGCTAGGCAATCCGAAGCCCGCAAACTCCAGGGGGGCGGCCTACGGGAAGTGAGACGACACCCTCCCGGCTTGGCGCATGCGCGCGCTCGGGGCCGCGCGCCCCGGAAGCCCAGTGATGCTGGCCGGTTGGTCCTGGCACCTGCTGGGTGGCTGGGATTCTTGGCTCCGCTCTGTTCTCAGTCATAGAGTTCTTCTTATTCTACCCTATGGGGATTTGCCAGCTGCTGCCACTGTCACGGAGAAGTGTTAGCACTGTTTCCTGGGTCAAGGAATGGCCTATTAAAGTAACTAACGCTCCTCAAATTCAAGCCTGTGTAGGAATCATTCGGTTTAATGTAGCTTGGGTTTCGGTACGTAGATATAGGGCCCCCTGTTCTGTGTTCCTAACATCTTCCCACACAATAGGGATGCTGTTGGCCCCTGAATGGCAAGGCATTAGGGAGAGGTGAGCCTGGATGGTGGTTGTGGCTGACGACCTTAGGAAATGCCATGTGCATGCATAGAACTTTATCTCGGCTAATAAAAGGGTAGTTTGAAGGCGACTCCACTATGAGAGTAATTTTTAGATTTTTCTGCACAGTCTAAATATCGGTAATGCACTTTTTTCTTTGTGATGTTATTTTTAGAAATCTCAAGATTTTTTGGTAAACGCTGATATTCACTAGTATTAATAACTCGCACTCCCCCCCCCCCAAATAAGATTAGTACATGTGTTTTCATGGCGTCATCTTTTACTTGGTGGTTTGTGGGCATTTTCCAATGTCATTAAATGTATTTTTTCTCCAACTTCTATGAAAAATTTCAAGCATAAAGTTGAGAGAATTTTATAGTGAAACAGGAGCAATTCTTAAGGGTGTGGAAAAAAAGGGTGGGTGATTTTGCCCCCCGGGGGGGCAAAAATGTCTCAGAAGATATTTGGTAATGTCTGAATATATTTTGAGTTGTTACAACTGGAGGAGTGCTTCTGGCATCTAATGGGTAGGGCCAAGCCATGCTGCTCAACTTCCACAATGCACAAGACTTCTCTCTACAACAAAGAATTTGCTGGTTTAAACTGTCTGTAGTGCTAAGGTTAAGACACTGACACTATCACGAATCTAGACACTATCATAACATTTTATTCTACCAGCTTTGTCATGTATCTAATCCATTCATCCCATCTATCTGTTTTGATCCATTTCAAAGCAATTTGCAGACATTAGCACACTTCTCCCTAAATACTTCAGCATGTATAACAGACTTAAATATTTGATTTTTTAATTTTGGGGTAAAAGTGAAATGCACACCTTAAATGTATATTGGTTGAGTTTTGACAAACGCATACGACTTTGTAGTTCAAACCCTATTAAGATATAGACCATTATTAGCACCCTAGAAATGCTCCTTCCTAGTCAGTCCCCCTCCAAACCCCCAACAGGGAACCACTGTTCTGAGTTTTTCCTGCCATAATTAGTTTTGCCTGTTCACATGCATGGAATTAGTAGGTATTTTTGTATAAGGCTTCTTTCAGTATATTTTGAAGATTCGTCCATATTCTTGTGTCTATCAATTTTATTGCTTAGAATTCCATTATAAGACTATACCACAGTTTTCCTATTCTTTTGTTCAAAACATGAGCTGTTTCTAGTTTTCTGGCTATTATGAGTAAGGCTACTATGAACACTCTTGTAAAATTTTTCATTTCTAATGACCTTCAATAAGCATTAAGCATTTACTATGTTGCCAACCCTTCTGGTACAAGAGAGAGCCGTGAACAAGACAAAGATGTTTCATCTCTCAAAGCTTACATTTGCACATTTCTGTGTATGTATGGGAATTAGGGCGGGGGGGGGAGGAAAAATATATAAGTAAACATGAGAAAAAAATACTAGGTAGTGACAACTGCTGGGTAGTGGCATAAAATAAAGTGATGTGAGTGATCAGGTGGCTATATAACCTAGATTGCCCAGCCAATTTCTGTGAGAAAGTGACTTTTAAGGTGTGAACAGAATTACAATTACCAACCACAGAATATCATGGGGAGCAGCATTCCTAGGCAGAGAGAGCAGGTGGTACAATGTCCCCAAGGCTGTGTTTTAGAATGGAAAAAATAAAAATGCCTGTGTGCTAAGATACCTTAATGAAGAAAGCTTAAAAAATTGTATCAGCAGTAAAGAGCAGGAAAGCCAGATCCCCCCCCCCCCCCGCGCCAAGAGCCAAATGTAACCATTGTTACTCTGGACAATTCGACAGATTAGGACGCCACTATCTTAACCTACTTTTATCTGCTCACTAATATGGATGAACATTTCTTCATATCTTTTAAGACCAAGACCAAGTGTCCTTTTATCGTGAATTACCTGTTCATATCCCTTGCCTATTTTTCTACTGGCGCTTGCATTTTTTTTTTTTTTTTTTTTCAAGCGATTACTGTGTCTTCTGTAGAAGACTAAATAAACCCCAGGGCAGCGAGCCTGTTTGTTTAATTCACTTCACAAGGGGCTCGGCACGTACATATCTTGAAAACGAACACAGTAAATGTTTGAAAAATTTACCCTCCCTCGGTAAGATTAGTTCAAGACAATATACGTACTTAACTTTAGAAGTCGATCGGACAGAATTAGGGGAACTGCATGAAATGTAAATGTCACTCTCTTGGCCAGCCTTCAGATGTAATATGAATAAGGTAACCCATCAAGGAGATTCCAATACTCTGACCACCATCAGGTACTTATGCTTCCGAAGCATTTAAACAACCCCATAGTTAACCAGAGTGGGGAAAACTGCTAGACTCCTCCGAGCAGCTGATTCTGAACTTCCGGAGGGAGCCGCGCGCAGGCGCCGATAAAATAGCGTGGGCTCCGCCGGCCCCTGGGGATAAATTACTTCCCATAATGCCGCGTACCGGAAGTTGTTGCTTTCTAGCGGTCACTCTGGCTTCGGCTCTGTCGCTGTCTCAGTCACCAGGAGGAAGACGGAGCTGGCTGTCCAGCCCAAAGGCCCATTAGGGGATGCAGCTATGGGCGCTGTCGCCGTGGGTGAGTTCTGTTCCCACTGACTCTCAGTCACCGCTCGCAGGACGTCCTGCGTTCCGAGAGCCCGAATTTCCTGCCTTGACCTCGTTCTCCTCTCGAAGGCTCCTCTTCCTTAAGCACGTTACCTGGCCTCGGCCCGGTACCGCGTTCTCATTGGTTTCATGTCCTGTCAGTTCCAGGAGCTGGCCAATGAGTTGTCGGTGCTGGCGCCCTGTTCGACCCCGGACCCCAAGGTTTCTCCGTGGGTGCGGAGCAGTTGGAAGGGAAGGGGAGGTGTGATGGGCGCCGCGCGGCCCGGAGCACCCTACTGATTGCGGTTGGGTTTGCTGCCGTGTCCATATGGTGGTTAGTAGGAAAAGCAGGATCTGTCATCTCTCCGAGTCAGTGAACCTAGGGTAGGTCAGACCTGTGCCAAACTTGAAAGCCATATTTAAGACTTGCTGACAAAGTTTTCCAAATACTTCCACTTTTTTTTTTTAATGGAATCGAGCAGGTATGGGAAGACTGGGAAGAGAAGGGAACTGGATTAATATGCGAGCTGGCAAGACCAGCTTTGATTTACATTTTGTGTGGAGTCCTGCAAAGAGTAATTTGGCTAAGAAGCTGACTCTCCTCTGAAGACTCGCCTGAAAAACTTAATAGGTTTATTGATGTTTTATAGCTGATGGTACTCACCACTCTCTTCTCTCGACTCATTTGATGCCCTTTAATAGCTGCTAAAGATTTACTGCAGCGTTTTCCACAGCTTTGCAGTGACCCCCTACTGTCCTCTCCCTGTACTAGTTACAATTAGTCTTTGAAGTTTTTCTTTGGAATCTGGGCTACTCCACTCCTCAAACCAGATTTGCTAGTTCTGTTGTCTTCACTACTGGAGACTTCTTCATTCTTTACCTTTTTGATTTCCCAGGAACCTGTTTGCTTCATTCTAATGTGTGCCTACCTTTGCGCCTTGTAATCACCTTTATGTCTCAGGTACTATGCTCTTTTTCTATTTCGATGCAAGAAGTATTTCTGAGGACCTACTATGTACTAACAATCATTAGATGCTTTAGGCAATTCGGAAGTAATGCCTAAAACCTTTCTTTTTCTCCTAGAACTTTAGATTCCAGACAGAAATAACACATGTCCAGAACAAAGATTTAAGAAGCCGCCCGTTATTGTATCAGGTTAGGGGACAAAATGAGTAGTGCACATTATAAAGATTGGGGAAATTCAGTTGAGAGATTTATTTAGAGTAGAATGGTTGTCTACAGTTTCATTGAAAGGGACAGCTTGGAGGATTGATGAGATTTGGATGGATGGAGACAACTCCCAGCTAGAGATCAAAGGCCTAGAGGTGGGGCCGTGGTGTTTTGGAGGGGACATTAGGGGAGACAGTGGCTTGACTGGAATGTAAATAGTGGTGGTCTTGGAATCGAAAGATCTGTGTTTTCAATCTGTCTCTGCCACCCTGTGATCTTTCATCATTTTCTTTCTGATTTCCTTCTTATAACAAAATACCCCACTTAAAGGGTTGTTGTGAAAATCAAATAAGATAACGTTTATGAAGTGGCTTGGAAGATGGAAAGCACCATCTAATTACACTTCAGTGGTTTTTTGGGGGAAGTAATGAGAGTCAGGATTACCAGAGTATTGGGACAGTTTATAAAGGACTGTGAATGTACAGCTCAGGAGCATGGATGTGATGAAAATGGTATTATTAGATCTATCTGGTACTGGGATGCAGCACAGATTAGAGCAGTTGGATTGGAGGCAAGAACTTGAGTACTATTTTCTTCCCCCCTAAAATCTACAATTCTGAATAAGATAAATTATGTAACATGTTATTTTAGGGTGACAAAATGTACACAAAGTATACCCTAGTTTTATATATATCCATATACTTTGTGTTCTTTTGTTAGTTGTTAGTTAATTCATGTATATTGTAGACATGGAAACTTGTTACATTTTAGATGATCCTTGGAAAGTTTAATAATTACTTGATGTGGCACTCATTTTCCACTATTTTGAATTAACTATATTTACACTAACCAATTAAGAGCTAGAAGAGGAATATTTCTAAGATGCTAAGCCAGGACAGGATGACAGCTAAGTATCAGAATTAATTGGGAAGTGTTTTCAAAATATATCTTCCAGGTCCTACTTTTCACTTATGTAATCAGAATTTTAATAAGCACTCCAGGTAAAATAACTATTATAGTCATTTAATTGACTTTGGCACTAAGTTATCCTATGTGAAGAACAAGTTTTTAAAATCATTATTATTTAGGTAGACCTGGATGTACTTTCAGTGCTTTTGATATTTTCTAATTTTGAATTGTTGACTAAGGAGGTGAAGACTTGATGTGCAGCTAGATTTGTCATAGTTGTCCAAACTGATTTTGGCAATAACATAATAATGTAAACAGTCGAGAATGTGATTGTAATAAATTCTCAGCTATTATCCATAGGAAGTCCTGGTGTGGGAAATGCGGAACAGTGGATCACTTTTTAATTTTTTTTTAACATTCATTTATTTTTGAGAGAGAGAGACAGAACATGAGTGGGAGAGAGGCAGAGAAGAGAAGGAGTCACAGAATCCGAGGCAGGCTCCAGGCTCCGAGCTGTCAGCACAAAGCCAGATGCGGGGCTCAAACTCACGAAACATGAGATCGTGACCTGAGCCTAAGTCGGACACTTAACCAACTGAGCCACCCAGGTGTCCTGGCTTCAGCTTTTTATATTTGGCTTTGAAATTTGTAAATTTTCTAACTCCCTTTAGTAGATTATCTTCAGACTTGTTTTAAACTTTTCTTTGAGAAATGATCAGTTTAGACTGCAGACCTAAGAGGCATAGTTTAGAAGGAAGGGGCATTATCCTGTTTCAAAGTGCCTACCACCATTCCACATTTATGTAGTGAGAAATTGAATTCCCAGTAGTGTGAAAGTGCTGAGATTTCTCAAGAAAGACAGGTTCTTTCCTGACCTTTACATTCATTGCCAAACTCTAAACCTTATTAAGAATCAGTTTTCTAAGCTATGAAAAACAGGGGTAATACTATCCTGTCTCCTTCAGAGTTCTTACTGATAATATGTGAATGGTCTTTGTATGTTACAAAGTGTGATGGACATGCAAAGTATGTGGCTTAGTTATATTACTGTCTCCTAGAGAAATATAAAACCTACTTTTTTTTTTTTTGTCAAGCTAACTTTATCTTGTTTTCTAGATTGTTATTTTGTGTCAGTAAGTAATCCATAAAGTGCCAACATGGGAAAGAAACGGACAAAGGGAAAAACTGTTCCAATTGATGATTCTTCTGAATCTTTAGGTATATTTCACCAATTGAATCTTTAAAGTTATGTTTATATCCCTAAATGGACATATATTTTAATATGTACAAATGGGATCAAAGTGTACATTATCATTTTGTAATTGCATTTTAACTTAATGTTTATATCTATATGTTATTTAATAGTTTTGACAGCATTAAAATTTTTTTTAATGGTTATTATTTATTTTTGAGAGAGAGAGAGAGAGAGACAGAACATGAGTGGGGGAGGAATAGAGAGAGAGGGAGACACAGAATCTGAAGCAGTCTTCAGGCTCCGAGCTGTCAGCACAGAGTCCAATGCAGAGCTTGAACTCACGAACCATGAGATCATGACCTGAGCTGAAGTCGGACGCTTAACTGACTGAGCCACCCGGGCACCCCTTGACAACATTTTTAATGGCATGATATTCCATTGATGTAAGGACCATGGGTGCTGATTTCATAATTTAGGTAATTCCCCACTGTTATACATTTAGGTAATCTTTACCTTCTCAGTGATATGAATGGAGTGATCTTAAACATTTTTGTAGCTAAATCTCTGTGCACATCCAGTTCTCTTTTTAGTACATATTCTGGAAGTAGAATTGCTGAAATAAATGGCATATGTGTTTTCAAGGCTCTTTTGGTTCTGTTGCCAAAATGCCCTCCAAAAATATTGTAGTAATTTACAGGCCCGCTAGTAGTGAAATAAAGTGCCAGTTTCCCCAACCTTTATCAATACTGGCTAGTATCATTTGTAAAGACCTGCTGATTTGCTAGTTGAAAAAGAGTATTTTCCTTTTTTAGTTTGTGTTCCTTTGGCCACTTGCTGGGATTTAGTAGTTTTTTAATATGATCTCATTTGTATTTATTTTCTTTTGGTGCAAGTTCATTGTGCGTAAGCTAAATGTGCCACTTGACTGGTTTCTGAACCTCTGGGGTCCTTGAAACAACTGAAGCGCTTTAGAGTGGCTTGCAGAGCCCTTTACTGATCTGGTCCCAACAGGGTTTTTGGTCTCAGGTCCCGCTGCTCATTTTTACACATGTGTGACTGCCAGTCTGAGGAGACAGTATGACATTTTATACCTCCGTACTCTGTTCATGGGATGTGGCCTTTTCAGTTGTTTTTCACTCCACGAGTTCATAGCTTCAAGTGTGAGCTTTGAAGTCAGAAAGATGTGAGCTCAAATTCTGGCATAGCCACTTAGTAGTTATGTGATCTTGGGCACTAAATCTTAGTTTTCTCATCTGTCTTTGGGGATAGTAGTGTCTTTCTTTTAGGGGGGGGATCTGATAATTAAACGAGATAGTGTATGCAAAACATTTAGTACAGTATTAGGCTCATAGTAAGTACTTAATATCAGAACATTTTATTACTGTTATTAAGGCTGTACAGATGTTGCCTCCTGTATGTAAACTTTATTAATTTCTAGCCCTTCTTGTACTGCTCTAGCACATTTTGGAGATTCTTATGTGTTTATTTATTTATCTGCTTCTGCCAGAATATAAGCTGTTCAAAGAGAAGGGCTGCGACTTGGTCTTTTTTAGGTTCCCTGGCTTTTACCACAGTGCTGGCCCTGCGATAGTTTTATTGTTGACTGAATGAAGGACCTTCTCCGTGAACCTTTTAAGATAAAGGGGATAATTAATATGATAAAAGCCTTAATTTTAAAGGAAATAGTTAAATAAATTGAAGTTATTGGAATTGGAATGGTGATGGTTGTACCTAGGAGTTCAAAAAACAAAATTTCAGATTTGTGTAAAATCTCTTTCTCACGTAATCATAATATTCAAACATCAAACAGGAATTTAAGTTTTTAGATTATCTAACAGTTTGTTAATGGAGTAAATTCATTTTTAATGTTCACATGAATGGTAAGTTTTGAGATTAACCGCAGAAAGCCATATTTTACCTCACCTACTCCTTTTTATTTGTTTTAATAGAACCTACGTGCAGACACATTAGAAAAGGATTGGAACAAGGTAATTTGAAAAGGGCCTTGTTGAACGTGGAATGGAATATTTGTCAAGATTGTAAGACGGACAATAAAGTAAAAGATAAATCTGAAGAAGAAACGGAAGAAAACCCTTCAGTTTGGCTATGTCTTAAATGTGGCCATCAGGTATGCTTAGGTTTTGATCAACATGGGGTTTTGTAAAACTCTTTGAATTTATTTTAGAAGGTATTACCTAAAATCGCAGTTTGGGTGAGTAGGCTACCAGCTGGCATAGGCCCTGTTCCCTGGAGAACAAATCTGGGGACTGAGGTTTGTGTATAGGTGGTTTACTGCAGAGTGCTTCCTGGTACCACAACCTGGAGGAGAGTTAGGGAAGCAGGATTAAGCACAGGGAGAAGTTGAACTAAAGTGGAAGTGTGATGGGGCCTCACCTGATCCCATGATGAACTCTGGCCTTCAGAGAGGTTCTGAATTGAGGCAAGGGGCCAGGCTTTTGTACTTGTACGTAGGCTAAGCATTGGATGCGGGATGCCCCTGAGAAGGGGGACTAACCTTAGGCGAGGCAACTCCATTCCACTGAGGATAATTCCTGCGGATGGACAGACTGAGCTGTGAGCTGTGAGCAGGCCACATTTATGGCAGCTGGGGGATGGGTAACTTCATCGTGGGGGATGGAGGGTATCTAGTAACAGAACAATTGACAGATATTGCCATGGTGTTGAAGGTCAGGGACTCTTAGTTTCTGTTAGTGGTGGCAAGTCAGGTTCATATTTTGGGCAACTGGGCTGCTAGGCATTCCTGTCATGAAGCTTTAAGATGAGGCAGAGAACTTTTGTTTTCCCTCTTCAGTTGAAATTTCTATTGAGATAATTATAGATTCACATTCTCCAAGTGGCAACATTTTACAAACGTCATAGATGTCTGTAGAGTTTTGTCACCTAAGTAGATTCATGGATCCACCACCACAGTCGAGATACCAAGTAGTTTGAAATCACACGGATCTCTTTGTTGCCCTTTCTAAATCCTACCCACTTCTCCACTGCCATCTCTCGCCCAGGCCCATGACAGCCACTAATGTGTTCCCTGTTTCTAAAATTTTGTCATTTCAAAAATTTTACGTGAATGGAATCGTACAGTATACAGCAATTTTGGATTGGCTTTTTTCACTCAGCCTAATCACCTGAAGAGCCATCTAAATTGTGTGCATCAGTAGTTCTTTTTTTTATTGCTGAGTAGTGTTTCCTGGTATGGATATACCTGGTATATCACAGTTTGTTTAACTGCTCTCCTGTTGAAGGACATTTGGGCTGATCCCATTCCAAATTTGGTGATTACAAATAAAGCTGCTATGAACATTTGTGTACAAGTTTTTGTGTAAACTTAAGATTTCCTTTTTCTGGAAAAATGTCCTCAAAGTGCAATTACTAGGTCATGTATTAATTGAATTTTTAGTTTTTAAGAAACTGCCAAACTTTTCCAGAGTAATGTTTTTTTATTCCTACCAGCAGTGTATGAGTGATCAACTTTCTCTTCATTCATGCTAGCATTTAGTATTGTCATGACTTTATTTTAACCATTCCAATAGGGGGATAGTGATAGTTCATGGGTCAGACAATTTGACGATATCTGAATGTTAGCAAAGAACATATTTATTGTATTTGAAAGGTTTTCACTGAAGGTCTTAAGTATATAGGTGAGTATATAGGTGAGAATTGTTACTTCAAATTTTCCAGAATACATTTCTTATTATATATTTTATTTTGCTATCTTTTTAATTCCTAAGGGTAAGACAGTATCACTATCAAGTGTTAACTTTTGTCCTACTCTAGTTACCTTTTGCCCTGTTAGCAGGTGATTCTCTCAAGACAGGGCATCTCATTCTTAGGTTTCAGGTGATCTCAAATGGTGTTATATTTTTCAAAATTAATGTCAAATTTCAACTTATTTATTTTAGAATCGAATGTTGAGTGGGATAAATTAAATCATTAGTGTTGATATCGTAGTTAAAAGATTAGAAACCATTGACGAACATTTCAAAGTATATTTTTCGTTATTATAGAAACAGGACCACTTCTGTAGTGCAATCCGGTGGAGTTAGTTGGTGGCCTGGTTCAGATAGATACACAGGGAAGATATATCTTAGCAGTTATTTGACCAGCAAAAAGCAGAAAATCCAGTCAAGTTCTTTTATGAATATGCCTCTACATCTTGTAGGTGGAAATCTCCCATTTACTTGTTCAGTTAATGCTTATTAACCTCCTTCCATTTGCTACATTTTTTGGGTAACAGAAAGATTAATTCTGTTTTCTGGACTTTCAGTATTTATGGTCCAGGGGAGGAAAGGATACAAACATTGGTAACTTTAAAGTAAAGTGGAAGATAAAGAATGTCACAAGGAATTTACACCATGTTTTGTAGGAATTTGTTTACAGTAAGACTACAGTGTTTTCTCATCCGGGAGAATAAGCATAGGCTTCTGAGAGGAGGTGGCTTTTGAGCTAGATCCTGAAGACTGGGTGGGATTTGATACAGGAGAATATGGGAGTTAACCCTGGAAACATAGGTTGAGGTCAGATGGTATCAGGTTTGTTAATTAGGGGTTTCAAAGCAATTTGTAATTTTTGAATAATGGAGTGTATGAACAGAACTTTGTTTTAGATACCAATAAACTGAAAAATATGACTGTGAGGAAAATGCTTAGGAAGCCGTTAAGTTGCTCCCACCATACCTAGTGAAAGACTTCATTAGCATGGTGTAGTTGGGACTAGAAAGGACAAGTTGGAGACGAGTACTTTGAGTGCACAGTTCCTAAATACCTTCTTCCTGAGTTGTCCTCAGTTGCCTGTTCCTATTTAAGTTTTCACAAAATTTGGACTCTGTCTAGAATCTAACATCTCATTTCCAAAATTGTAAGAATGACAGTTTCTCAGGCCACTTCCTTGTGCATTAGGGATTATGAATTCTCTTGGTGAACGACTGTGGCTTTGAGGTTTCCGATTATGATTCTCTAGGGCTGTGGCAGAGATTCTCAGGAGCAGCATGCATTGAAGCACTATATGACACCAAGGTCTGAACCTCATTGTCTGGTTCTTAGTTTGGACAACTGGAGTGTATGGTAAGTTTCAACTCTTGTGCCTGTCGGTTGACTGGAAACTGTTTGAAGTATTGGAGAATGGGAGTGTTTGAAATGTTTCGGGAGCAAGAAGGTTTAAATTTTTGTAGAATTTCTTTAAATACCATCACTTTTAGAAGGCTAGAGAATGTCATATTTGCGTGCCTTTTGCTTAGTATTGTACACGCATAGAAATGGTTGCGTGTAGAAGACATAAATCTTTCATCCTTTTGTTTTTCTTGCTTGTGATACTATAAATGGCATGTGGTCGGTTATTATTTAAAAATTGGGACACTGAAAACAAATTTCAGATGAAGTGAGAATATAGTAAAATTTTGACAGTTAATTTGCGTGAAAATCAATGTGGTGCTGGTGTGTATATTTCCTGTATTGTAACATCATCAAAACAAATTTTCACATCTTTAAAAACCATTTACACAGTGGTGTACATTGAACATCATCTGTCAGTTGTAAGATTTGTTAATTTTGATGATGTAGATCTATATTTTGAAATCTGTGTAGAAAAAAACTTTTGACTTTAATATTGTAAATATCCATTTCAGTAAAATATTTGGAGTTTTTTTCACCCTGTTTGTATATAGCCATGGTTCTGGCTAACCTTACTAATGGTCTCCTATTAGTAAATCTTGGACACTATGGATAGTCTTCTTCAAGAAAACACAGAATTTTTATTTTCACTTTCTTTAATAGGATAAATTGGTTGTTACACACTTTGGGTTCCAGGAATTATAATTTGTCCCCTTTTTTGGTTGACAGTTTGTCACTTTTCTTCTCTGTGATCTTTTGGGACACAGGTGTTACCTATGTGATGATGAGGTCCAGTATTGTAGTTCAAACAGATTGGGTCAGGTGGTTGATTATGTTAGAAAACAAGCTGGAATTACAACTCCAAAATCAGGTAAAATTATTTATTTCTCAATATCCTCTGTAATGTTGACTTGTATATGTTACCTGTCTTATGAATGTATTTAGATCAATTTACCGTACTACTTGGCATTACATAAACCTCAATAACATTAATTGTGGTTTATTTCAAACTATGAAACTATTTTTGGTTAAGAATGTAAAACAGTGGGAACAGAGAGAAGTATGTGTCAGAAGGAAATCTGAGGAACAACCTAGTCAGATGTGATGAAGAGTCTGTGATGAGTCTGGAGTAAGTAACGAACAGTGATGCCCTTTCTGTCGGGGCCTTGAGGTACACCTGCCTCATACTGAATGTATTTTGTTATATTTGGATGATATACAAGTGAAGTGCTTGTAACTCCTTCAAAAGGCCAGGTATTTCACAGATTTTCTTCATACATAGTTAAATTGGTTTGGCATACATCATCTGCTGCTTTAAGCTTGTTTTGATTTTCACAGTCACAGAAGTATCTTTGGCACAGCCAGAATTATTTGTTCCTAACTTCAGTATTTGTTTTTGACCCATGGAATTTCATTTAAAAATTTATTTCATGTCTGCATTCTTCACTTGATTGTTTCATACTCTAATTTCATAAAGTAGGATGTGCTTGCTCATTTGCAAAAAGCTTCTGTGTAGTAAAAAAGGGAAGATTTGTGCCAGACATAAACTGTTTGGTTTTATTTGTCAAACTGTTGCTTACATCACTTCTGAATTTGTTTTATTGATTTTTCTCTTTTGATGGTAATTTACTTATATTTGTTAGAAAACATTTAAAATGAAACAGCTGGTGAATAATGATGTTGGGTAAAATTCACGAATTCTAGTATTCTGTCCCAAGTATTACTTTGCATTTGGTATAGTTGTACTACACATTTTGCCAAATCTTTTTTCTTCCTTTTTTTTTTTAAAGCAGCAAAAGATGGTAACATTGAACTTGAAAATAAAAAATTAGAAAAGGAGAGTAAAAATGAACAAGAGCGAGAAAAAAAGGAAAACTTGGCTAAAGAAAATCCTTCCACGAATTCTGCTTCCCAAATAACTGTGAAAGGACTCAGTAATTTGGGAAATACATGTTTCTTCAATGCAGTTATGCAGGTGCCAATGTTAATTTTTCCCATATTAAGAAATTTTTTCCCCTCATAATATAGGATGTTTTTGCATGCTTGTTACTTAACAGTATTTTTTTTCCCCCCAAGTAATTTATTTCTGGGTTTTTAAGGAATACTTAAGGAAAGGTTGACTTCGCATGACAATAAAACACTGTGCTAAGTATTGGGGTGCGTTAGAGGCCATGCTGGTCTTGAATTCTGCCACTTGGGTGGGGGAAACACAGGATAACCTAGTACAAAAACAAATACTTGGCAGGGTAACTACTTCATGTTGGGTAGTAGGTAGTGCCCTTTTGAAGTGATGAGTAAACTCTAAACTGAAGTACTTATGAGCCAAATAAAGTAGGGAGAATAGCATGCCGTTACTTTTTGTTTCCTGAGATAGATATAATAAAGGCTGCAGTGTTGATAGTGATTTTCTGTTTCGATAGAATGGACACTTAAGAAATACTTGAATTATTTAGGGGCGCCTGGGTGGCTCAGTCACTTGAGCGTCTGACTTCAGCTCAGGTCATGATCTCACAGCTCTTTTGAGTTAGAGCCCCACATCGGGCTCTGTGCTGACGGTTTGGAGACTGGAGCCTGCTTTGGATTCTGTGTCTCCCTCTCTCTCTGCCCCTAGCCCACTTGCATTCTGTCTCTGTCTCTCCGAAAAATAAATAAACATTAAGAAATACTTGAATTATTTAAATATTTGAATGATGAAATAAATATTTGATTTGCCTTTAAATAATTTTCCTTTTCTTTTCCATTCTACGTTTCAGAATTTGTCACAAACACCAGTGCTGAGAGAACTACTAAAAGAAGTAAAAATGTCTGGAACAATTGTAAAAATTGAACCACCTGATTTGGCACTAACTGTACGTACTTTAAGTTTTTTTTTTTTTTTTTAAGTTTATTGATTTATTTTTATTTATTTATTTAAAAAAAAATTTTTTTTTCAACGTTTATTTATTTTTGGGACAGAGAGAGACAGAGCATGAACGGGGGAGGGGCAGAGAGAGGGGGAGACACAGAATCGGAAACAGGCTCCAGGCTCCGAGCCGTCAGCCCAGAGCCCGACGCGGGGCTCGAACTCACGGACCGCGAGATCGTGACCTGGCTGAAGTCGGACGCTTAACCGACTGCGCCACCCAGGCGCCCCTATTGATTTATTTTTGAGAGAGCTTGCAGGCGCGTGCAGGGGAGGAGCAGACAGACAGACAGAGAGAATCCCAAGCAGGCTCAGCCCTGCCAGGGCCGAGCTCAATGTTGGGCTGGATCTCATGAGCTGGGAGATCTTGACCTGAGCTGAAATCAGGAGTCAGACGCTTAACCAACTGAGCCACCCAGGCGCCCCAGGATTTTCTTTTACAGTCAGTAATTTTCCTCTCTGAATATACACATTCTAAATTACTATCATTATTACTTCTTAATGTTTATTTATTTTTGAGAGAGAGCATGAGCAGGGCAGGGGCAGAGTGAGAGGGAGACAGAGAGTCCGAAGCAGGGCCCATGCTGTTGGTGCAAAGCCCAGTGTGGGTGCAAAGCCCAGTTCATGAGCTCGAACTCATGAACTGTGAGATCACGACCTGAGCTGAAGTTGGACACTAAACCGACTGAGCCACCCAGGCATCCTGCCATTCTAAGCTATTTTAAAGAATTGATGCTCATTTTCACCTTTTTTGTTTGTTTTGTTTGCTTTTGTTTTAGGCTACTGAGTTAAACATTTTCAGGCTAATAGATTTAGCTTTTAGATTTATTTGCTATGTGTATGTCATATTCTGCTGTGCTCTAGCGTTCAGTGTCCTTCTTGGGAAAGTTGTTGATATGCATGAAGCCCTAGGCATACATTATTTTTTTTAACAGCTTTTAAGGTGACTTAAATGCTGTGTAGCCAAATGAATTTTACCCTATCAATTTTTTTAAAAGTTTATTTATTTTGAGACAGAGATAACACGAGTGGGGAGGGACAGAGAGAGAGAGAGGGAGAGAGAGAGAATCCCAAGTGGGCTCCACACTGTCAGCATGGAGCCCGATGCTGGGCTCAAACTCATGAACCGTGAGATCATGACCTGAGCCGAAACTAAGAGTCTGACATTTAACCGACTGAGGTGCCTAGGTGTCTCCTACCCTTTTTTAATTATTCATATTTTGCTCTGGCTCTTTCAGTTCTTAGGTGGTAAGCTCCTGATACTCTAAAACTAAAACAGTAGAACTGAATTCTTCATCAATAGTCAGTGACCAGGAACTTTCTCTGTTGTTCCTGATGTACATTTTGAATTTTTAAATGGGACAGTTTTGTCAGGAACACTGGCAATGCAGGCAATACTAGCTACATTTTCGTAAAATAAATGTTTCCAAAATTTGACTGAAGAAAGCAATTTTTATTCCCATATTCAGGAACCCTTAGAAATAAACCTTGAGCCTCCAGGCCCTCTTACTTTAGCCATGAGCCAGTTTCTTAATGAGATGCAAGAGACCAAAAAAGGAATCGTGACACCTAAAGAACTCTTTTCTCAGGTCTGTAAAAAGTGAGTATCTGCCTTGATTCTGTTTTCAGTGCCTCAGTAAGATGCTGAGAATTAATATGAAAAACTCAGTAGCGTTAGAAGTCAACCCAGTGAATGTATTATAGTGTGGTTTATTTCTTTTGCATTAAAAAATATGAACTTTATGTGAGAATTAAATCTGCCAAGGATGTTGGTGAACTAAAGGGAAATTTTGAGAAACTGCAACACTCTGAGATTTTGGATATGATCTTAAGATTTTTGTAAAAATAGTTTCATATTTTAAAAGACTCATCATTGCTTTTTTTTCTTTCTTTTTTCTGTTTTGTTTTCTTTCTTTGTCTTTTATTTTCTGTAGAGCAGTACGGTTTAAAGGCTATCAGCAGCAAGACAGCCAGGAGCTGCTTCGCTATTTATTGGATGGAATGAGAGCAGAAGAACAACAAGTTAGCATATTTCGGCCCATATATTTTATGATCCCATCTTCATTAACTTGTCTGTCATTTGAGGTCTTAAGGATTGTTAAAGCAATGAAAACTAGTTACTGAGGCCATCGTATTTAAAATTTTTTTTCTATACCAGTGTTTTCAACCAGTATGTTTTATCACTAGAATGAATGAAGAGAATTAGAAACGATTCTCCTTTTCATGATGCTCTGTTTTCCTTGCTGGTTAGAGCATTATTGTTCTTTGGGAGTTCTATCGTACTAGCCTACACCAGAGAGCTCCAAAGTGTTGGAAAATGTTTCTCCCAAAACAGTTCCCAGTTGCAGCGCATTCCTACTCTTATTCTGAGTGTGATTTAACACAGCTTTTTGAATCTAGGAAGTGCGTTCACTTTTAAGAGTCAGGGAGCATAGTTACATTTAGAAACTTCTGCAAATTGCCAGGATATAAAATAAAGTATTTGGGGATGTTGAGTATAATTAATAAATGTAATAATAAGACTAGTGATAACAAGTGATAACTAATGATAATATTTAGTTTGCTCTTATTTTATGTCGAGCACTGTTCTCAGAATCTTATGTGCATTTCCTTGGTCCTCACAACCTTTCTGTGAGGTAGATGCTGTTAATCATTTTCTCACTCCATAGATTGTGAAACTGGGATGTGGAAAAAGTGCATTACCTGGTTGAGGGTCACCCAGTAATGATGGCACTTGGCTTTGAGGACCAGAGTCCCCTGTAGCTCTCACTTAAACAGTCTGCTTCTAGGACATGATATTTCAGTGGTCTTTCCAAAGGAGGTGGGCATGTGCTGAAAAGCTTTGGTTTGAATAGATTAAAATCTTGAAGTAAGACAGTGCCTTTGTTCAGGGGTTAGTGCTTGTTTTATAATTCTTTTTAGCTCCTTGAATTAATTTTGAAAATGTGATTTTAGAAATACTATTTTTTATTCAGTAAGTTTGGGGAGCTAATTCTTGATCACTTTCTTGACTTGATTACATATTTTCTAAGGAAAACAAACTATAAACCTTTAAAAATTTAATAGTATATATATATCCATTTTATTACTTTTAGAGAGTGAGTAAAGGAATTCTTAAAGCATTTGGTAATTCTACTGAAAAATTGGATGAAGAACTAAAAAATAAAGTTAAAGGTAATGTCTGACTTTTTGAACTAAAACACTATAGTTGAATTCTTCTGTATCTTAGGACAAGATATTGGCACGTGTATTTCAAATTCACAGTTATTAACATACATTTTTCTTTATCACCATTGATTTAAAAAAATTACTCAGAATTCCAAGGGTGAATATTTTGGAAAAATTTAACTTTTGGTGTATTTTTATGCACTATTGTAGTGAAACTTTTAAAGGTAGAGCTAAGATGACATCACAGTTTTATATTTCAAAAGCTGACACAGTTGACCGTCGAACAATGCAGGGGTTAAGGATACCAGTCCTTTCCCTGGCCATTCCCACACAGTCAAAAATCTACTTATATAACTTTGACTCTAAAAACTTAATTACCAATAGCTTACTGTTGACTGGAAGCCTTACTGATAAACAGTAAAGTAACACATATTTTATGGGTAATATATATTATGTACTGTGTTCTTGTTCTTATAATAAAGGAAAGAATGTTATTAAAATCATAAGGAAGTTAAAATACATTTTCAGTACTTACTATATTTATTGAAAAGAATCGCACGTGGACCCGCACAGTTCAAACCCGTGTTGTTCGAAGGTCAACTGTATTTCTAATGAGCAGTGATATGTGAATTGGACTTGTCTGTGAGTTGTCAGTAGCTGGCTTATTAATTGTGGAACCAACTTCATTATTACTGTTTTGTGTGGCATTTAAAGGTTTAGGACAGATCAGTCCAATAGAACTTTTGTGATAATGGAACTCTTCCGTATTTATGCTGTCTGATATAGTAGCCACTGGCCACATGTAGCCATTTAACCCTTGAAATGTGACTGGGGTGACTGAGGAGCTAAATTTTTATTTTTATTTAATATTAATTTAAATTTAATATTCACAAGGTCTAGTGGCTACCATATTGTAAAGCACAGTTGTTTGTTTTTTTAAGTAGACTCCATGCCCAATGTGGGCCTTGAACTCTCACGACCCTGAGATCAAGAGTTGGATGCTCAACCAACTAATCCAGCCAGGCACACTTGTAAATCACAGTTTAGAATCAACACATAGCACCTGTTTGCCTCCTTGGTGTCCTTTAGGGCCAGGCCAGTGACAGAGAGAATCCTGCCCTGTTGGCACTATCTGTCATCAAGTGTGTTTCTGTACAAATGGGTACACCTGTCATTTGAATAAGGGTGATACATTTCTTGTGTTTAGAAAATTGGGTGACCAGGTAGTAAAATTGTCACCTTACACTAACTTACCAAGAAAACTTACCGAGATTATTTCTGGGAACATAGAAAAATCAAAAGAAAGATTTTGTCTGAAACATTTTCCTGATGGTTTTCTTGTGTTTTGTTTTGGTTTTAAATGGAGTTCAGTCTTAGAGTTCGTAAAACAAGTTACATGCATTTTCTCCTGTGTTTGCTGCTGAATATTAGAATGGTAGAGCTAGAAGTGGTCTTGAATATCGTGTAGCTTAGCCCCATCTGTTCATTTTACTAGTGGGGATATTGATAGATAGAAAGTCTCACTGACTTGCATGGTTTATTTTGCACTGACTAGATCTAGGGTGAGAACTTTCTCTTTTTACAAGCCACGATTGTGTTACATTGTGTTTATGCTCAAAATTGGAATATATCCTGCTGATGATAGCATAAAAATAAAAATTATAGTAATTATGAACAGAAAAAGCCTATGGGATCAGAATTAAAAATAAAACTTTAAAGTTAGGTAAGTAAATAGTTTTAACTTACTCAGTTAATTATATAAGGGTAATTGATAAACATTTTTCCCTTTATAGATTATGAAAAGAAAAAATCCGTACCAAGTTTTGTGGACCGCATCTTTGGTGGTGAACTAACTAGTACAATCATGTGTGATGACTGCAGAACTGTAAGTTGCTGTGGTGTGGACTGGATCCACGCATTAAGATTAATGCAGTGTAGTTTGTGAGTTGTGTCCTTCAAAAACAGAAGTATCTAGTTTTATAAGCTGTTCTTGGTTCAACTGCCCAAATCTGCATAGCTCTGTCCTGGGACTATGAACCCGCCCCTTAGATCTGAAAGGAGTTAGTTTAACATTTTAATTTATTTCCCCTAACCCTAAGTTTTCAATGCTGTATAATTTTTCATTTTCTTAAGTCTTTATTTTAAAATGTCCCCCTCCCCCCATGATCTTACTATATAATGTCTAAAGTGAATCTTTTTCTTCTTTTTACCTTTTTTTTTTTTTGGGTTGGTTAAGGTCTCTTTGGTTCATGAATCTTTCCTTGATTTGTCTCTACCAGTTTTAGATGATCAGGTAAGACTTACTCAACTTATTTTATTTAAGTAGATTTTTTCCCCCTGTGTTAGATTTTATAACGGAAGCCTCGTCAATTTTTTTCCAAGTTTGTACATTAGCCCTTGTAGGAATTTTTAAACATATATTTAAGATAGAAGAATTTTAAAGATTTGAATAAAAATTAGGGTAAATATCTTTTTTTTAAAGAGGATAGTTGGTGTGTCTAGAATTCTTTATAGATAATTAACTTGATTGGTATACATATAGGGAAGTCTTTTCTTCATATTAAAAGTTGCTATTTCTTTTCATTATTTAAGAATAAACACAAATCCTTTAAAGTCTTCAGTTCATACACGTTAATAAGAGTATCTCAATTTTCAGCCATATCAATTTGGTTCCTATCAAGTAGTAGTTGGAGAAAAGAAAACACGTTATGAATATTGGATAAATCATTATTCAAATTAATATGAATGAGGGGTCCCTTTAATCATTGTTACTTAGTGATTAAAGTCTTACCAAACTTACTTTATTTTCTCTTTTTCTAAAACTCTTTAACATGGAAAGGAGAAAGATAAAAAGGGCTGCCTTAGTGGGACAAGTACATCACTGATAAACACGAAGTGCATTTAGAAACAGACACAGTTACAGTGTGATAGAGCATGTACCTAATAACATTCATTATATTCCTTTCTAGTTAACTTGCATGTAAAGTTGTCTTTTTTACTGTTTTGTTTGTTTGCTTGTTTTCTCAGTATGTGAGGATTGCTTTCTAGTAATTGAGATGAATGAATTTTGTCTTGGATATATTTTCAAACATTGTGGAAAGTAAACGTAGTGTAAAATAGTAGAAAAATATTTAGGTAACATGAAATCTTTTCACCAAATAGTAGTTGTAAAATTTTATTTTTGGCCCATATTTTAAGAGTGGTAAGAAAAGTATAAATGATAAAAATTTGAAAAAGACGATGGAGGATGAAGATAAAGACAGCGAGGAAGAGAAAGATAATGACAGTTACATGAAAGAGAGGAATGACATTCCCTCAGGAACAAGTAAGCACTTACAGAAAAAAGCAAAGAAGCAAGCCAAAAAGCAAGCCAAGGTGGGTAACTGGGAGGAAAACTATGCTTTTCTAATTTTATATCTGCAACTGTTGGGTTTGAAGTCTGAGTGACTGAAAGAAAAGGTTGTGCTTTTTTGTTTTTTATCTTGCATTACTTGTGAGAACTTTTAAGAATTTTAGTTCATCTTAAACAATTTTTTGAGTTCTTAAAATTTAAAAATTTAAAAATCTCTAAAGATGTACAGTGAGAGGCCCCCACCAAGCCTGTCCTCTTACGACGTAGATGACCACTTACTTAGTTTCATACGTGTCCTTCCAAAGTTTTTTGGGAAATAGGATTAAATACAAATACGTAGTCTTGGTTTTTCCTGCTTTAAAAAATTATACACACTGTTCTGGACCTTGTGTTTTGTTTGTTTCTACTTAATTAGACTCTTGGAGATTTTTCTGCATCAGGATACACAGAGTCAGTTGTTTTAAACAGCTGTATGCTATTCTGTTTTATAGATGTAACCATAGTTCATTTAACTGCTCCTCTGTTGATTTAGGTTTGTACTCTTTTGCTAGGTAATAACCTGTGCTCTGCAGGGAATAATCCTATACACCTGTCATCTGTAGGGCACATTTTGAGAAGAGGGATTGCATTTGTAATCTAACTGCCCTCCATAAAGGTTGTACCAATTTATACTCCCACCAGCAGAATACGAGACTTGCTGTTTCTCTTCATCCTCGACAGCAGTTATGTTCTATGACTTCTCCCAGTCTGATGGAAAATACTATCTCAGTGCAGTTTTATTTTCCATTTCGTTTAACATAAGTGAAGTATGTTTTTATGTTTGAGTCGTTTGTGTTCCCTTTCCTTTGCACTATTGTCTTCTGTCCGTTCTCCATTTTTCTTTCATGGTTTAACTGTTTTTAGCCAAAACACATTGGAAAATGTGTCCTGAGTATTGTCCTTCAGCCGTCTGGAATTACAGATTAGCCTCACAGGGACTGTCATTTTACCTAGAGTCTTCAGGCATTCCAGTGACAAGAGTGTGCTGAAATGCCTTCCCCTTCTATGAGGAAATGGGCTGCAAATGGGAAATAAAATGCTTCTAGGAAGGAAGTCCTTTGTCGTCCTCTGTACATGAGGCTTCCTTGCTTCCTCCCTGATTTTGGGCTATTTGTTTCCTGGGATGTTCTCCTCCATCCTGCCCAAAGCAGTCCTGTACTTGTGCATCCTTGAGTTTTCAGTTTGCTTTTTCTTCCCTCAGTGAACCTTTGACCCAATAATCATAACTCGCACGGGTATACCCATTCCTGTTGTGTGTATAGTCAGACTCCCTGCTTGGTTCCATACTAGTCTGCTTGGGTGTAACAGTTACCGTCTCATCCACTGCTCTGTCTAGATCACTTCTCTTAGAGCACAGACCATGCCTTGCACAGTTTTATTTGCCCTGTGTAATAGTATTTTGATGATTGGTGATGGTTTATTCCTGCTTTAAATTAAAGAACTTTCTTCATAATTTCTTTGATCCCTGATAGTAAAGGAACTTTTAGGATCAGAATTCTGGGAATGAACTCTTCCTTATAAACTTATTTTGGGTTGATAAGCAAGAAAACCTGATGTGGTACATGCATACTCTTTCTCTTCCTATTTTTAAAAAACATTTTATACTTTTTGCACAGAACCAACGAAGGCAACAAAAAATTCAAGGAAAAGTTCTTCATTTAAATGATATCTGTACCATCGACCATCCTGAAGATAATGAATGTGAGGTTGAAATGTCACTTCAGGGAGAAGTGGATGTTAAATCCAACCATATCTCAGAAGAGGAAATCACACATAAAGAATATTGCGTTAATCAGAAAGATTTGAATGGCCAAGAAAAAATGATAGAAAATAAAACTGACAATCAAAAATCCACAGAGGAAGTAGATATGAGAAATGTCAACATGGATAATGATTTGGAGGGTCTGGCCTCTTCTCCCACTGAATGTCCTAGGAGTTTAAATGGTGCCTATCTGACAGAAGGGAGCAGTGGAGAAGTGGACATTTCCAGTGGTTTCAAAAACCTTAACTTGAATGCTGCTCTTCAACCTGATGAAATAAATATAGAGATTCTGAATGAGAGTCATTCTCCTGGGACCAAGGTATATGAAGTTGTAAACGAAGATCCAGAAACTGCTTTCTGTACTCTTGCAAACAGGGAAGCTTTCCATACTGATGAATGTTCAATCCAACATTGTTTATATCAGTTCACCCGAAATGAGAAACTTCGAGATGCAAATAAACTGCTTTGTGAAGTATGCACCCGGAGACAGTATAGTGGACCAAAGGCAAACGTAAAAGGTATTTGGAGTCTCTCACTGAAAGTGAAATTCATGTTCAGGGGCCCGTTTTGCACTGCATAGGTAGACTACTGCTATTGTAGTTGTATCAGGATTTGGATGGCATCTGGAAGTTCCTTCTCCTGTGTAAATATTTTGGTAGAAGGATAGACAAACAGATTGAAGTGGCTGATGCTGTGTGGCAGCCTGACAGCAGATAGAGCGGGACAGTTCGCTCTCCAACACCTCTTTCTGTGGCCAAATTATCCCCCTGGGATTTATCACAACAGGGTCCTTACCCTTACAGATAGTGGCTACTTCTTTGCATCCTCAGTTTTCTGTCAGCATTTGTGATGGCCCTCATCTCCTTTGTATCCAGGAAGCTTCACTTCATCAGTGTACTCATGAGATATGCCCAGTGCCAGGTACTAGGAGGACAGCGCTTTCTCTAACCTCCCTCAAATATACAACAGAAAAATAATGACAATTCCCTTTCTCCCCAACACCCCCCTCCCCTTTTTTTGAGCTTGAGTAAGTGGAGTAAGGCGGGATTGTGGATTCCTAAGGATTCGTCCTAGAGTTGTTGAAACGTTTTAAAGGTCTAGTTTTTTATTTATTTGCATGTCAATACAAATAGTAAATTGTGTTGATTTTATAGCAGTTCTGTTCGCCTTAGAGCAGACATCGGCAAACTGTTGTCCACAGGCCAAGTTTGGTCTGCCATCTGTTTTTGTATGGGGTCTAGACATGTTTTTATTGATGAACATTTGAAAGTGATCTGATGGCAGTACTAAGTATGAGCCCCAATGAAATGGTATCTGTCCAAAAATGATTTCATTTTTTCCCTCAGTAGACTGTAGTTGTACTCATTTGTTACTATATTTAGAATTACATCAGTGAAAAGTTGTGGGAATTTGTGGAAATTTTTACTGATACCTACAACATATACTTAATTTTGCCTCTTGGTCCACAAAGCCCAAAATATTTATTATCTGGCCCTTTCCAGAAAGTTTAAAGATGATTGCTTGAGATGTTTGAAATGACTGTATAGTAAACGTGAATGCTTTAGAAATCTAAAACCATTTCCACACTGCCAAAATTTCTTTTTTTCTTTAGGTGAAAGGAAACATGTTTATACCAATGCCAAAAAGCAGATGCTAATCTCTCTTGCTCCTCCTGTTCTCACTCTCCATTTAAAGAGATTTCAGCAGGTACCCTTTTGTTACCTCAAATTTGTTTTAAATATTTAATGCTTTGTTACTGTCTCACTATATTCCTGTGTTTCTTTGGTTTTCTGTTATTTCTTAATTCTAACTTTCAAAAAAGTAGGGAAGTAAGAAATATATACGGGTGTGACAAAAGCTTAGATGAAGATACCGTCAAGGTGGAGGAGAAACTTAGGCACAATCCTTCCTCAGTTTTACTAGAATTCATGTTGCTCTTTTTAGTAAAATTAGTATCTCACTCTATCCTTAATTTCAGGTTAAAAAAAAAAGCCCAGTGTACTAGCTGTATTTCACAGTTAAGAAATTAGTGCTATTTTTCTGTTGTGTGTGTGGTACGTTCTTTGTACTGACCCTTGATAAAAAGACATCGATACCTTGGATTTTCATCATTTTGGTGACCCTGTTTTTTTCTGGAAGACTTTTACTGTAAGCAGTACAAGTTTTAAACTCAGTTCCAAATTTCCAAAGAACCTTAAGAATGTATTCCCTCCTGTGGTTGTTATATGGGTTTGATTAATTGGGTCGGTGTCTCTGAAATAAGCACTAAGCTTGGGTAGGGAGGGAGGCTCGAGAAGATGTGTTGTACAGGAAAGTATTTTCCAGTTGTTGAGTTTTAAGCACTTAAAACCTCTGGTCTAATGTGGCTTTTCTGGATGGCTAAAGCAGAAACACTGAGAATTTTCTCATGGGAGTAGATTTTTTTTTTCTTAAGTTTATTTATTTACTTAGCATGTATGCATGCTTGGGAGGAGCAGAGAGAGAGGGAATCCCAAGCAAGTTCTGCACTGACAGTGCAGAGCCTGAGGCGGGGCTCGAACCCACAAACCACGAGATCATGACCTGAATTGAAATCAAGAGTTGGATGCTTAACTGACTGAGCCCATGTGCCCTGGGAGCAGCTTTCTTAATCTGTTGGGGTGTGGGGTGTGTGTTTGGTGTGCACTTCGCAAAAATCATTTAGTGGTCAGAAAGAAAAGAGTCTCCTGAGAAGACTGAGCTAGGGTTTGATGTTGGTGTTCTTTTGTGCATTGGGGTGGGAGTACAGTTTACTTAATGTGTACAGCTTTTCTAGGAAAATAACTCAATCTGTTGTCTCTCTTTTTTAGGCTGGTTTTAACCTACGCAAAGTTAACAAACACATAAAATTTCCAGAAATCTTAGATTTGGCTCCTTTTTGTACCCTTAAATGTAAGGTAGGTGAAAGTGGTCTTTTTGGGAAAATCCTTTAAAGGGAAATCATAGCTTATTTTCCAGATACTCCCAACAGTAACTCACTGAAGTATGAGGTTGATAAGAATGAATAGACTGGGTCTTTGATCTTTGTACCATTACAATTTCAAGATCTGTGATGAATCATTTGGAACATTATTAGGTTGTTAATTTCAGTTAATTTTTTGAATCTCTATTAATTGTGGCAGACATTGTCTTGGGAGCTGACGGCACAAAACTAAAGATCAGCAGATACATTAAGTAATTTCAGTTAAAAGAAATTTTTTTTTAATGTTTATTTGTTTTTGATAGCGAGCAGGGGAGAGGGAGAGAGAGGGAGACATAGGATCCAAAGCAGGCTACAGTCTCTGAGCTGTCAGCACAGAGCCCAATGTGGGGCTCGAACCACAAACTGCAAGATCATGACCTAAGCCGAAGTCAGAGGCTTAACTGACTGAGCCACCCAGGCGCCCCAAGTAATTTCAGTTTAATATGGTTGAGTGTTATAGACACAGAGCGGGGGTAGTATGCACTTAACCCAGTATGTTGGTGGTTCAGGAAACGCTCTGTGAAGTAGACCACACCTTAACCACTCTTTACAGGAGTAAGAGTTAATGTGATGGGTCAAGAGGAAATTCAGTTTTCCAGGCAGAGGGACCAGCCAGACCAAAGACAAGTAAAATGACATGGTGGGGGGTAGGGACTAGCAGTAGAAGCAGTTGTAGAGCTTCTGGTACAAAGCTAGAGAATGTTGGGAGGTGAAGCCAGAGCAGTGAGATGCAGTGAGGTTTGGAAGATTATCATGGTGAGCAACTTGGGCTTTATTAGGTATGCAGTGGGGTGCCACTGAAGAGTTTAAAGCAGTGGGGTGACAGCCAGATCTGTGTTATTATACGAATTACTTGCTGAAGCATGGAAGTTGGATTTTAGGCAGGAGCTCTCTAGTTTGGAGGCTGTTGAATTAATTTAGTCAATAGATGGTGAGAGCTTAATTTAGGATAGGAGAGGGCAAGCTTGAAAGAATATTTCATGGGGTAAAATTATCCAGACTCATGACTTATACCGGCTCTGGAAGCTGAGGAAGAGGCCTTGAAATGGATGGTAAGGGTACACAAAAAAGAGTTGAGCATGATTCCTGAGGCCTGGCTTGAGTGACGAGGCATTTGGTAGATGGGAGTACCATTCATTGAGGTAGGAAATACAGGAAGAACAGGTTGGGAGGTAGAGAAAGGATAATGAATTTTCGTTTTACATACACTGAGTTTCAGGTATTTTTGAAATACTCAGGGGGACACATTTAGATGTGCATGTCTGAGGCTCAGGGCAGAGAGGTCAGGTCTGGAGATAAAGATTTGGAAATCAGTACATAGGTGATGGTTAAAACTATGAGGCTAGGATCCCCTGTGTAGAGCATGGAGAAAGAGAAGAGATGGTTAATGACAACTCTGGTGAGCATAGGGGTGTAAGAGGCATATGTAGAAGAGGAGGACACCACCAACGATCTTGACAGATCTCCGTGTTGAAGAATTTGGACAATTGGAGAAGCTGTAGGATTATATTCGGATTTCAAATGCTTCAGTATAAACAATAATTTGTGTGCAGAATTTGAAATGATAGAAATTCTCCTATCCTCACTCCCAACTTAAAATTTTAAAATTCTCCAAGAAAGGTATTTCAGAGCTGGTGGGCAGAGTGAATTGTAATTGTTTTTATATTATCACCATGGTGCAGGGCCACTTTTGCCAGTAAGCAGAAATACCTTTGGTTGGATTAGTTTGAACACAAGGGTATTAGGAATCCATTGTTTGCCTACATTGCCCTGCGCTCAAGCTTAAGGGAGAAGACTGGGTGATCTCAAGTGTCAGCATATCAGAGAAAAAGACCTAGAAAGTATTTGTGGATTAGAAGGTATAGAGGTCATGGTAAAAATTTTAAGAAGTATTGGTGACTTCAGTGGATTGAGCAATGAATGACAATATTGGAAATAAAGCATATAGGTATGTTTGAGGCATTGTTGAAAAGGAAAAGTGGTAGATCAATTTTTTTTTTTTTTTTTTTTTTTTAAGTCTGGGAAACTTAGGTGGGTTTGCAGAGCAAGAGGAAAATCTAGAAGTTAAAGATACAGAAAAGAGAGGTTTGACTGAGCAAGACCCTGGAGGAAGCCAGAAGGGCGGGGATGAGGACACTAAGTTGGACTGTTGTTTCTAAACAAAAGGGACAGGATACTTCATCTTCCTGAGAATGGGCAGCTTACAGTTGGGTAGGTTTTATCTGTTTTCCTGAAGTGGGAGGTGAGGCCAGCTACAGAGAATAATAAAGGTGATAAGGAGAGGCTATAGGAGTGGTTAAAGACTGGGCCCGTTGCTGTGAAGGATAGCTGTGGAACTAAGGAGCTAACTAGGGAACAGGTTCCAAGA
Organism: Herpailurus yagouaroundi; assembly: GCF_014898765.1. Taxonomy (NCBI): domain Eukaryota; kingdom Metazoa; phylum Chordata; class Mammalia; order Carnivora; family Felidae; genus Herpailurus; species Herpailurus yagouaroundi. Next base: position 16,091,884 of record NW_024412403.1, on the reverse strand, counting down.
TTAGACAGTCAGGGACCCTGATGAGTCCTCAGTGAGTTTACCAATCTGCAGGGATATGTAATTTTGCTTTCTGGCAATAGCAGCTGTTTGGGTGTGTGGTTGGGAAGGCTCATCATAGGATTCAGAAAGGAGTTTTGTTTTAATTAAAAAAAATTTTTTTTAATGTTTATTTATTATTGAGAGACAGAGACAGAGCAGAAACACAGGAGGGGCAGAGAGAGAGGGAGACACAGAATCGGAAGCAGGCTCCAGGCTCTGAGCTGTCAGCACAGAGCCTGATGTGGGGCTCGAACTTACGGACCGTGAGATCACGACCTGAGCCAAAATAGACGCTGGACCAACTGAGCCACCCAGCCGCCCCTGGAGTTTTATGATCAGTGTGCTGGCAAGGCTGGTGGTGGGTGTTAAGAGAGATTATTTGTAAGACTGATACACATGGTTCAAGTTCTCCAGCTTTAATATGCATGTCCTTTGGGCATCAGTAGGTCTTGGGTGGGGGTCTAAGATTCTGCATTTCTAATAAGCCCTCAGGTAAATGCTGACACTGCTGTTCTGTTGCCATCTTGAGCAGTGAAGACACAGACCTGATAGGGGAATGAGGCCAAGAGAGGCTTCCTCGGCCAGGAGAAAGTGAGGACTCCAGGATCTAGTTAGGTTAGAGAGAGGGGAGATCGGTGAGAGGAGAACTGGAAGAGCGGAAGCCTTGTGAACGGAGACTAGAAAAGTGGGAAGACTTGAAGTTGAACAGTTCTGGGTGAGGATCGATTGCAGAATATAGGCCTGGCACTTAAAGTGGGATGGCAGGAGGAATCCTGAGAAGCTCACTGAAGGACAACTGAAGTCCCTAAGGAAGCAGATAGGACTTGGAGTGAAGGATGAAGTTCTTCTGTGAAGAGGGGGCCACAGATTAAAGAGACGTCAGTATTATTGACGGATAATGATGCCCATTCAGGGGGACTTTTTACAAGAGAACCTAAGTGGAATAGTTGTCTGAAAGCAGCCCCAGCTCAGAGAATGCCTGTCCTTGTCACCAGTCAACCCTGTAGCATATGGGGTCTTGAAAGAATAAGCAGCCTCCACCATCTAGCTAGCGCAAGTGAACCCTTGAGAAGCCAAATCTCTGAGGAACGTTTGTAAACATAAGGGGTGGTTGGGGCACGACTTAAACGCGATCCTCTTGCTGTTAAAGGCTTACAGTCTCGGCAGGAACTGGAACGATAGAGCTGTTAAGGTATCTCACAATTATCAGAGCCCAGGACTCCTATGGAAACTGGCAAGTTCGGTTACTGAAGTATCTGGGCCGGGAAGCGGCAATTGAGGCAAGTGGCCTCTGGTTTGTGATTCTGGCAGACCGCAACTGTGACTTTCTAATAAAAACCTAAGTGTGACACTACTCTGTAGGGGGAAATAGTAGTCAGGGTCAGACTCATGAATGATTTTACATTCTCAAAGGTCAGAAAGCCTTCGCTTAAATTATCTTGCCCATGGCATCTATAAACGGGACTAGAACTAACTTCTGAATTCTCTTCATTTTGAAAGAATGTCGCGGAAGAAAACACAAGGGTACTTTATTCCTTATACGGAGTCGTTGAACACAGTGGCACCATGAGGTCAGGGCATTATACTGCCTATGCAAAGGCAAGAGCTGCCAACAGTCACCTCTCTAATCTTGTTCTCCACGGTGATATTCCACAAGGTAGGAGGGTGTGGGAAATTCTGGCATTCAGAGGATTATGGCCAAACCAAAAAATAACGGAACTTCCCATTTATGTTTTCTCCTGACAGATTTTGAAATGCAGTCAACCAAAGGGCAGTGGTTTCACATCAGTGACACGCACGTGCAAGCTGTGCCGACAACTAAAGTCCTGAACTCACAGGCGTACCTCCTATTTTATGAGAGAGTACTATAATCGTTTCAAAAAGCGCTTTCTCCACAAACAAGTTTATAGCTTTTAAAGTGGCTCTAATTAATAATAAGCGAAGACTGACTGTAAAATCATGTTTAATAAAGAAGCGAAGACTCTAAGATCATGTTCACTTAAATACATGCCAGAAGAAATGTTTATTAAAATGTTGAAGGGAAAATACCTAAAAATTTACAATGGTTTTGTATTGTCATAGTGGTTTTTATTCTTGCTTCCAGTTTCTGGAAAGGATTTTGAACCCCAGTCCTCTGTGCTTAAGTATGTCTGGTTGATGGGTTGTAACACATCAATAAATCGACTTACCCCCAAACCTTGTTTTGTTACTTGGAAGATGTAAAGTTGTGTTCTTACTCTACCACGTAACATTTTAAAATATGTTTGGCTAATGAAACTTCAAATGTATTTTTATTTTTTTTTTTAATTTTTTGTTTTTCAACGTTTTTTATTTTTGGGACAGAGAGAGACAGAGCATGAACGGGGGAGGGGCAGAGAGAAAGGGAGACACAGAATCGGAAACAGGCTCCAGGCTCCGAGCCATCAGCCCAGAGCCCGACGTGGGGCTCGAACTCACGGACCGCGAGATCGTGACCTGGCTGAAGTCAGACGCTTAACCAACTGCGCCACCCAGGCGCCCCTCAAATGTATTTTTAAAAAGTGTTGACTTTATAAGCAGACATTAGATAATGGCAGTAGTACACACTTGGAAGAAGTCTCTTACCCACAATTCTGCTGACACCATACAGTGTACATAAGCTGGGGTGTAGGCCTGACTGCTCTTTTTCTGTGAACAGACCCAAAGCAGACACTCCTGCGACTCTTAACTAATTCAGTACCAGGTCCCCTTAATGCCAGCATGCCAGAGAAAGTCTGCGAACTGTCCTTTTACCCAAGCGAGCCAGCATCTGGAAGTTGGATGCAATCCTAAACCTCAAGGCTCAGCCTCCGCTCTCTAAACTTCCATTACTTTCAACACTTACTACCTAAGACCCAGTGAGTCTTACTGCTTCCAAAATTTCCTTTCAAATACCAAAAACATCTTTTTAAAAAATGTAACTTTCTATTTTTTAACGTTTATTCATTTTGAGAGTGTGCATGCGGGGGAGGGGGAGACACTCCCAAGCAGGGCCTGTGCTGTCAGCCCCAAGCCCAACCCGGGGCTCCATCTCACAAACAGACCAGGACTTGAGCAGAAATCCAGAGTCCGATGCTTAACCGACTGAACCACCCAGGCGCCTTCAAAATGTTATTCAAAGACCAAAGATTATTACGTGACCAAGACATAGGAGTTAGCACATGTCCCATAAAATCAGTTGACCTTTCATGTTGTTTTTTCAAAACTCCTTACTGATCTTAAGAAAAAAGAAGATCTGCTTTACAAAAACCGAATTTCTATTAGCAGATATGTTTTCAGTGGTATTACAACTGTCTTTATACTACACTACTAGACTATTTTAACTAAGCCATTCAACAAATGGGTATTAAAAACATGTCCTCTCAAGTCTTAGAATTCCCAGAGCAGAGATGTGAAAAAAACCCTGAAATCCAGTCTGGGGGTTGACAGACTTCCTGCAAAGGAACAGATATCAAATATTTTTGGCCCTGTAGGTCACTTGGTCTCTATCATGACTGCTTCATTGCCATTTCCTTGCAGGAAACAGCCATAGACTATATGTAAATACAGAAGCACGGCTGTAGGCAAACAGGCAGCAGGCCAGATACACACAGAAACAGGCCCCTAATTACTTAAGTGGCTTGCCTTCAGTCCCACAGCTAATTTCATTACCAAGGTTGAGACAAAGAGGTCATTTACATCCAAGAACGGTGCTCATCAGACTATGAGGCTTTGATAGCAACATGTTTATTTATCATCCAGCTGAGGATATAAACACAAAACACTTCTTAATTTAAGGAGAATACGAAAACATCAGGCAATTCCTAGACTATTACTACAAACGTAGTCTTCACCTACAGTAAAAACTAAGGCAGTCAATCATTTTGGTCATCATCCCAGTCTTTCTTCCCACTTGGAGGTTTGGGCCCACCGGCTGGTTTTGCCATGATGATCTGAGAAAACAAAACCATAAGCACATACTTAAAACTAAACCTTTAAAATGAAGAGAAAGTATTTTTCTGAGGCTGATTCAGGATGAAGCAATCATCTCAACATAAGCGATCTGTTATAAACTGCATATGAGGCTCTATCAACATCAAGTTGTTAGCTTCCAGCAAAGCGTTTCCTGCTTTTATGGACATGAACGGCCACACGATCCACGCACATTAGTAAAGGGCATTTTGAGACACGCACTTCAAGAACTCGATGGCCCTGTGAGCCGAATGTGAAAAATATCCGCATGCATTACTAGTATAAATCCGTCAGCTCGGCACCTGATTTGCTACTTATATATGAAGTTCGTCTTGCCAACCATCTTTATCCCAATTTCCTTGTGGTTTAGGAGCTTTAGGTCCACCTGCCAGTTTTGCCATTATAATCTAAAGTGGTTGGTACATAAACAAATATGTATAAAAATTTAATACTGAAATTTCCTAGTACCTGTAAAATGAAAACCATTCAAGTGGTAGGAAGTGTGTATTCAAAAACCGTTACCCAAGTAGGTAGACTTCCCTGGTAACTTAAAAGAACACAGCAGGAAACCTCCAATTTATCTAGAATGCATTAACCGAGTACTTTGCAAATATAACCATCTAGCATTTTTAAAGGATTCGTTTGGAGAACAAAGCGGGGTGGTGGCAACTCTGGGTTCAAATAAATTTGGGAGAAGCTAAATTAGCTTCCTCAAAGTGGAACTCTCAAACTCTAATCTACATTCTGAATCTCAAAACTGTAAACAGTATTCTTTGCTTCCCAAATTGACAGGACTGAGATCTTTCTGTACAACATCAAGGGGTTGGGGATGTGTCTCAAGCAACACTAAATTGTAAAACGTCTTCACTACCACTTCCAACAGATTCAGCACCCCTTTTCAGAAGCTTCTGGAGGAAATCTAACCTTGAAATCCTCGAAGTAACATTTTACTAACTGAGATTAAGTTCAGACTGAATTAAAGGCACTAAGGACAATTTCAGAACCTAAGTGTAGCTTGATTAAAAAAGACAGCCAGAACAACAGTTCTCAAGCTGGAAGGCACCAATCATTGCAGAGCTTATTTGAAACACACTCCTGGGGTGCCCGGGTGGCTGAGTCAGTTAGGCATCTGACTTCGGCTCAGGTCATGATCTCATGGTCCGTGAGTTCGAGCCCCGCGTTGTGCTCTGTGCTGGCAGCTCAGAGCCTGGAGCCTGCTTCAGATTCTGTGTCTCCCTCTTCCTCTCCCCCCTCCCCTGCTCATGCTCTCAGAAACCAACATTAAAAAAAAAGATAATAAAAAAATAAAAAACTCCTGGCCTTCTTCCAGAGTTTCTAACTCAGTGGGACTGCTTAGGGGCCTGAGGATTTATATATAATTTTTCGCGTTCTTAGGTTATCTTGATGCTGTTGATTTGGGGACTGTATCTTGACAACTAGTGAAATAAACACTCGAACAAAGATGAACCCAGCTCCACATTATCCAACACTTAAAACTTGATTTACATGTCCCTTTCCAGACTATATACTATGCAAAATTAGTCAGAACTATTAAAGAGTACAAGTTCACTATAGTTATTAACCAACTGGTTATTGATAGTCATGGGTTCTTCAGGATCATGTATTTTAGCAAAGACCAGGGAAACATAACAACGAACATCCTCTACTGTAAAACAGAGACTTCCCAGTTTAAAACCAAAACTGACAAGTGTCTTTGTGATCAAGGAACTTGTATTATTACAATTATTATGTCATTTGGGTAATGGACATTCAAAAAAGTTCCTCTATTAGAATTCCGGATTACCTCATGCTTCAATATACTCAGCTTCCCATGTCCCTTTCTATTTTAAGTTTCCCCTATTAGCCACATGCTAATTTTTAAAACAACCATTTCCTTAGGCTTCTATTATCATTTCAGAACTCCAAAACCGCATTCTTCCACTGAAAATTACCTAAATTTACTGATATAAAAACACCTATTAGTAAATCCAGTACATGAACATCCAATTTATTTCCAATGGGTTGAAATTGGACATCCAGCTCCATTTTCTGGTCATCTCAAGCTAGGAAAAAATTGTTCTTCCTCTTACTGAGATGGAATGTTTGCTGTAATTACCACGAACTAGTCCTTGTTATGCCTAGAGTAAGTCTAATTTCCTTCTCGTTTAGTTTTTACCTACAACTTGCTTCTCCCAAAATTAATTTGGCATGATTTCCACCTAATGGATCTGCCCTAGGCCCCTTGCAATTGCAATTTTCCATTAAGTATTTACAAATAGTTTATTGCTTAATAATCAGTTCGAGAAATCTGCAAGAAAATGGATTTCACTTTTACTAGAAAACATCTTTTTGAAAAACTTTGAATTCAAGCTTATATCTGAACCTACCATTTTCCTCTGTGCCACAATCTCCCTCCCACTACCCTCTTGGAAAAAAAAGGTCAAAAATACTATGATTTTTTAACACTTTTCTTTTAGTTCCTTCAAGATATAATTTGTCACACCCAGAAGAACTTTAAACACATAGATTCTACCTCCATGCACAAGTAGAGGTTTCGTTTTCCTTGAAGTTGGTGGCACACATGTGTTTCAGGGCTTTATGGGCCTTCCACATTCCACATTATTACACAGTAAACTCCCTCTCCAGACTGTTTGTATAAAGAGATCCTTAGGCTAAAAAAGGTCCGAAAACTATAAACCTTAAGTTTGTTTTAACGATTCCAGTTTAAAAATGGCAGAAGTTTCTTTCACTGGAAAGATCCTTTCAAATTAGTTGAAATATACTAAATACAATTTAAAACTGTAACAGAAAAAAATAAATGGGTGGGTGGGGGGGGAACTTTTAGAAACACACTTTTGAGTAGAATGAGAACTGTGCTATATTCTGGTTCCATAAAAATACACCACTGACCCACATGAAAATTAGTACTTTCAAAGATCAAAACTTCACTTGTAACTCACCTGATCCACCCTAAGTACAGTGACAGCAGCATTCGTAGCCAGTTTGATAGCCCAGTATTTTCCCAAGTAAGTGTCTAGAATACCAGCTTCCAACATGTCCTTTACAGCGGGAACTTCAGCCTGTTGGTACAAAACAATTTTCACTCCTTCACCCTAAATTCTTATGTGAAAATTAACTCAGTAACAAAACCCCAGGGCTCTTTGCCTGGAAGTTGCCAGGCAAAAGTCCTCTCCTACACACAATATAAAATAAAGACTATTTTAAGGAAAACCATAGACAAACTCTGTCAGAGCTCTTTGTTATGAAAATCATTTGCTTAAAAAATCAGAACATTTTTGATTTTCTTTTAAACTTACTTCTATTTTTATATTACACATACATGAAATAAAAGTTTAAATTCATAGTTTTTTTTTTTCCAAATACCTCAATATCTAATCCAACATTTTTATTTCCTTCTTGATGTACTGCATAAAGTTTAGAGATTACTTCATTGGCCTTCACTCCAGAATTTTCTGCCAGTGCCCGGGGAATAGCTTCAAATGCCTCTGCAAACTTCTTAATGGCATACTGTTCCAGTCCAGGACAGGTCTACAAGAAAAATGTGTTTAGTATTGTATTTTATTCAAGGAACATGAAGGAAGGCAATTTATACAGAGAAAGCTATACCTCTCCATATGACGTGATCTGTTTGGCTAATTCGATTTCCGTTGCTCCACCTCCAGGAACAAGACGTTTATCCTACAATATGTAGTTAAAAAAAATTTTACTAAGAAGCAATTTATAGTTTCCTAATCTTCTCAGACTCCAGTACTCCAACCAGACTAGAGGTACTGTTACTCAAATTCTAATTACAAACTTTGTAAAAATGGAATAATCTGGGCAAATTACCTTACTGTACGTAGGGTCTGGTATATGAAAGAGGAGAACCAAAGTGAGGAATGGGAGCAGCACACAATACCTCATCTGCATGTCCACAGATGTAGCACTAAGAACATGCTTAAGCAGCTGAAGGTATATTTAACTCAAGAACAACCATAAACTACCTTTAACAGTTAAAATTAAGATCACTGCTAATACTAACCCTTGTGAGAACTTTGAAAGTATTAACACCGTCATCTACTGCCCTTTCTATATCATCCATCAGATTGTCTGTAGAGCCTCGAAGCACAATGGTAGAAATGGCACCATCTTCCTTTTCTGTCAATAAATTTAAAAATATTACTACAAGCAAATGAACAGCCCCCACTTAAATAAACATACTTTGCCATCTCCACGTACCATGCTTAAAAACCACCACTTGTGTGTCTCCAACTTCTGAGAGATAAACACTGTCACAATGTCCCATTTCTTCAAGGACAGGAGGAGTCTGTAAGAAAGGGACTACTGTAAAACAAAGTAATTCCAATACATTCTACTATCTTTTAATGTTGTCCAAAATACATACCAATCTAGGAAGAGCTGTAGCACCAACTGTTTTACATAGTCTTCTGAGATCCCATTTGGAATTCAACCTTTAAAAAAACCCGAAGACCTTAATGAAAATTTTAACACCATTAGGTGCCACAATAAAATAGAGATGAAACAGGAAACCGTACACTGGTCCCCAAAAGTCACATTCTTTTGATCCTGAATTTAAGCTCAGAACAGGTCTGGACAGCACAGTGTAATCCACACACAGGTGTATACGGCAGTGTTCTAGAATTGGGAAAATTCAAGTTTCAGTAGAATGTCACAAGTTCTAGTTCTAAAACACTAAGGAAGGTCTGGTATACAGAAAACTTGCTATACTCTGGGCAAGCGCATGAGCTGTGAGGAAGAGGAGTGATTTATGCTGCAGATTTGGTTTGGAGGTGGGAACGGGTAGGTCAGGTGTCTGGTGTGCCCCACAAATGGGTTCAAAGGTTAAAAATGACATTCCTGATCCCACAGTCTGACAGCGTGTACCAGGCTTGCGTCTGGTCTCTAATGTTGTTTCTTTTGTCTGGAATGCTTTTCCCTCTTCCTCTTCAAGTAACATGTTGATTGCTCCACCTCTCAGTGCAAATGTAAGCTTTCTCACAGGTGTTTCCTGTGTCTCTAGATCAAGTTAAGTCCTGCTTTTGGAGCCAAGATGTTATATTTGCCCTTTTGTAACAGGCATGAATTCACCATGTATTGAATGTGTTTTGTGTTTCACCAGCAAAGGGCCATTTACTATACAGGTTAATGGAACACAGCAGTCTTACCTCACCAACATGATATTGTACTTGTTTGCGTAATGAAGAGCCATGTCTGCCACTTTGCCGCCTGTTACGATGACATTTGCACCGGTATCAGCTATAGCTTTGACTTGTGCATCCATGAGATTCTCTTCTCCCCTACTAAAATTCATCAATTCTTCAGCAGTCTTTATCAGCACTGTTCCCTAGTAAGACAAACATGCTCTTAAGAACCATTTTAGTACCTTGGTGTCCGAAGTCACGGGGTAACATTTTACTGAAGAAATATTTGGGGAAAATAATGAGATTATACATGCATTATGAAATACAAAGTATGTATGAAACTCAGCTTATTCCTAGACCCCCCCACTCCCAAAACTGATGCATTTTCCTCTTTGACAGGCACTTTGATGGAGTAGTTGAGAGAAATACTTACACCTATTTTAGATATATTGGGCAGGTGTCTTGGCATTTGTCTTTTGACAAACGTCAACTAGCGTACCAAAACCACCACACTGTGGTTCTGAATTTTTTTTCTAGAATATGGACTCAATCACTCTTCCTGGCCTATCTCCAACCTGTGGAACTTTTACAACTATGAACTCAGATTTTAAGAATTCTAGGGACCAAGACAGAAGTGACCTATAAACAAGAACTTCAAACTTCATAACATGTATTTTTAAAAACAAACCTATCAATTTCAAATTACATTGGCATATTTTGTTTCAGGATGCTATAGGACCTCAATATTAAAATACATTAAGGAAGAGCACACAAGTATTTGCATTCAGTGAGCATTCTACTTGCCGAGCATATAAGAACATGCTGTATAAGAAGAGCTGTATACTAGAACATAAACAACACTGCCACCATTTCACATTTCAAATTTAGTATCTGAATTAGGTATTCAGAAAAGAAAGGGAATCTGACTTTAAAAAGCAGACATAGGGGCGCCTGGGTGGCTCAGTCGGTTAAGCATCTGACTTCTACTCAGGTCATGATCTCGCTGTCTGTGAGTTTGAGCCCCGCGTTGGGCTCTGTGCTGACAGCTCAGAGCCTGGAGACTGCTTCTGATTCTGTGTCTCCCCCTCTCTCTCCCCCTCCCCCTTCACGCTGTGTCTCTCTCTCCTTCAAAAATAAATAAACGTCAAAAAAAATTTTTTTTAAAGCAGATATATAATCCTGGGGCATCCGGGTGCCTCAGATGGTTGAGTGTCTGACTCTTGACTTTGGCTCAGGTCATGATCCCACGGTTTCAGGGGATCGAGCCCTGCGTCGGGTTCTGTGCTGATAGTGCAGAACCTGCTTGGGATTGTCTCTCCCTCTGATTCTCCCTTGTTCTCTCTCAAAATAAGTAAATACTCCTGTAACATATATATACACATACATATATATATACACATACATTATGAGTGTATATATGTGTATGCGTATGTGTGTGTGATGCTACAACCTTCCATAATTATGTAGTATTCACTGAAGAGCACAATCTCCACCTAAAAACTTAAAAATCATAAAATGTTAATCCGAACTGGCAACCCCAAATTTTTACTTTTAAGGTTTTAAAGTCTACATACCTTAGTTTCAGTTATCATGCCATCAAAAGGACAAGAATACACTGCTATTTTTGCACTTTTGACAGATGTTACATCACCTTCAGTTTCCTTCTTAAAAACCATGCCATGCAATACTGAAGAGGAATAGATACCAGAACCCTAAGAAATTGAATACCAAAATCATCAGTGATCTCATGAAAATAACATCAGGGCTCAGTTGTTAATTCTTCATGTACCAAAAATAACGTTTTCCACATAACATAATATGCCAAGGGGTGACTCCTGGGAATAAGGAGTGGGGTGGTGGATGTAAAACACACCAGTCTACTTAAGGTAGAAACCACTCTGAGAATGAGCTATTAATGAAAGGGGGGCCTTCAGGGTACCGGGAACAACCAAGGACTGAGAATAACTCTTCTAAGTCATTCATTCACTCACTCACCAAGTACCTGGTGCCAATGTACTAGGCACAGCTATTAGCACTGGGGACAGGAGACGGAACAAAGCAGTACAAGTGTCAGAAAAGGCACAGCATCTACGCATGCATGAGCGTGCACACAGATACACACACACCCTTGTATTTACGTAAGCTAAACTCAACTCCAATCACAGGTTTTACTACAGGAAGCACTAAATTTTTTAAATACAAAATACCCTTATTTCAATACTAACAACAGTAACATGTGAGTTCTATTATTGTAGATCAACAGAACATCTCATTCAAAACTGGTTCTGAAGGTTATGGTTTTAATTCAGCACACATGAAGAATTCAAAACATGTAATATTTGATGCATTATTCTCAACCTTCAAAGTTGTGATGGAAAAATGATGATTTCATAAGGAGATAATACATCAAACACCCTTTAAAATTTAATAGTAGTATTACAACCTCCAAATACCAAAATGTTACAAATGCAACAAAGTCCTAAATATTCAAAATCTGAGGTAAAATTTGGGTTTTGATAAACACATACATTTTTTCTTTTTGCAAAATATAATGGACCTATTAGACAACACTTATGCATTTTCTAAACTTACCAGAATCTTACACACTCTGATGTTATCAACATTGAAATGGCCGGAATCAGGGAAAATAGACACTGTTTAAGAAAACGAGACATGTCAAAAGATGCATGGAGACAACAAAGAAGATATCTTAGTCTCATTAAAATATTTTTAGTTTGGATCTTTTCATTTACTGAGATTTACTCACCACATGCCTGAGCAATGAGCTTGGCCAGAAACACTTCATTGCCGTACTGTTTACTCATTATGGAGGTATGGAGCACAGAAGACACTTCATCAACATCTCGAAGATTTTTTGCAGAACAACACACTAAATCAGGAAGAATCTCATGGGCTTTTCTGCAGGCTATTTCATAACCTTCTATGACCTTTAATGTAAAAAGCCAAAGTGTTTCTTCAAAAGACACAATTTTGACATGACTCTAAAATATAGCTTATTTCAGTACCCCAACGAATATGGGTATTTGTTTTCCATATAAAATGACAAAGCACACTTTCAGAACAGCATTCAGGGCAGGACGTGCTCATCACGAGTGTAGGCTTTTGTGATGGCCCGAAATTGAATGCTGTCACTTATTAGCTGTTAAGATCTTGAGTAAGATTTTTCTAAGTGTCACTTTCCTCATCTAAAATAAAAAATAATTAATTTTTATTAACTTTTAATTACTCACACGATTCTTTATAAGGATGGAGTAAGATACTGCATAGACAGCACATGTACTACAATGCCTGGCACAGAGTAAACTGCTCAATGTTAACTATTACTACAACGATGACTCTATACAGGCACAAATTAAATAAAAGTGCATTACAAAATGAACACTCGCCTCCGAAACCGAGAGCCCAATTCTCAGAAGCTCTTCAGCTAGTTCCAGAAGGGCTCCAGCAAACACCAGCACAAAGTTTGTGCCATCTCCAACCTCTTGCTCTTGCATGTGAGAAGCCATTACGATCATTTTTGCAGCAGGATGCTGTACCTGGTAGAAGGGGTTTGAATTTTAAAGTGCGAAACATTTGATCCTGAAAGCAACGTGAAGTTTTTCATTTTCATTTCTTTAAAAAAAAAATTTTTTTTTATTTTTACATATTTATATATTTTTGCCAGAGAGAGACAGAGAATGAGTGAGTCAGAGCACGAGCAGGGCAGGGGCAGAGAGGGAGGCAAAGAATCCAAAGCAGGTTCCAGGCTCTGAGCTGTCAGCACAGCCTGATGCAGGGCTCGAACTCCCCAACTGCGAGATCGTGACCTGAGCTGAAACCAAGAGTTGGATGCTTATACAATTTAGCCACCCAGGTGACCCTCATTTCCATTTTTTCTTAAGCTAATACACTTCAATCTCCCTGTGGGCCAGGCAACTCCAAAATCACACTGCTACATACTACTCAGTGCAGTGGCCAGAAGACAGTCCCAGTCCCTCAGAGACTATCAGCACCAATGCATCACTACAAATGCAAACAACCTGAAATCGCATCTTCTTTTAATGGCCAGTCACCCAGTACATACATCTCTGCACATAAGGTGCAGAAAATTACATGTCCACTAAGTTAAAAAAGTAATTCCAAAACCAAACCTAGGCATTAAAAACCAAAATAACCACCTCATTTAATCATGAGTGTCAATGCCTATGTACATTTCTATTGTAAGGAGTACCAATTGTGGCTTTTTAGAAGACAGAGGTTTCTTAAAAAAAAAAGGTATCAAGATTTTAAGTAGTCTATCCTTTGGATTTAGGGTTTAAAAACCAAGCAAGGAGTAACAACCGATAGCGGTGAGAATACTACAAAGTTGACACTATCGTTTTTATTGAGGCAATATTTCCATCATGGCTGAATAACTCCTGAGACCACCATAGCGTCCAACATTAACACTCACAAAGACTAATTCCTCCTTGTGGAATTAAATTTGTTTTGTTCACTACGTTAACAATATTATTTAGTTATTTAAGCAGTTAGAGAAATGTTAACACACCTATAGTTTCATTTGAAAAGATTAAGCTACAATTCTCTAAGAGCTAAGTTCAGGACAATTTCGTGAAGTTGAAAACATCTTTCAATTACAGAGCAGCTAGACGAGGAATAGTTCTCTGATGTTCAGGTGCCAGACTTTACTTATAATTCTGCCTGCAGAATCTATTCTACACACTCTGCAATATCAAAACTGCAGGTAAGCAAAGCAAAATGCCACCATTTTTGTGTTTCATTTTCACAAAGCCAAAGACCTGGTTTAATTTTTTTTTTTAAACCACTGTTTTAAGTATCAGCTGTTTCTGCATTTTTGAATAACTCACTTTGGTGTCATACTCTACAGAATGAGACAGCATACGCAATTTGATATAATTATTAGCAAATGTATTTTTATCACAAGCAAGCCTCCATAAATTAATAACTTGGGAGATTTTTAAATTTAAGCGGCTAAAAAGTTAAAACTACATAATAAATTTTCAAGTTGGGAAAAAAAATAGTCCCTTATTATACTAAGAGGTTTCTTCTATGTTAAAATATGTTTAATTTCGGGGGCACCTGGCTGGCACAGTCGGTTAAGCGTCTCTCTGACTCTTGATCTCGGCTCAGGTCATGATCTCACAGTTTCTGAGTTTGAGCCCCACATTGGGCTCTGCATTGATGGCATGGAGCCTGCTGGGGATTCTGTCTCTCCTTCTCTCTGCCCCTCAACCTGCTTGTGTGCTCGCCCTCTCTTTCTCCCTCCAAATAAATAAACTTAAAAAATATATACATATACATATATACTCAATTTTTGACATCACCAAAACATTTCTTGGCTTCAAAGTAATGACATACTTCTAGCTCTCTTAAAATAGTGGCTGCGTCATTTGTCACAAACAACTTCTCCAGGTGGTTGATAACCATTTTGTTCATTCCTAAAAAAACAAAAAACAAAACACAGAAAAAAAAAGTTAGGGGGGGAAAATCGCTCAAATCTGTCTCCAAATACCCCCCCAAATTTAGTCAAGAAATATAAACTTGTATCTATTTCTTAAGGTAACTTTGTAAAAACTCAACACATATTATCTACTCTGGCACCCTAATGGCACCCCGTCATTATTCCTGTCCTTTCTAATCTCCTATAATGTTTACTTGGGAGGATGTCAATCTTCTTAGTTTTGTTCAATAAATGTAAATTACATTAACATGTAGAAAAGACCAAAAAAATCTAGTTTTGGGGCGCCTGGGTGGCTCAGTCAGTTAACTGTCTGACTTGATTTCAGCTCAGATTATGACCTCAGTTTGTAGGCTCGAGCCCTGCATCAAGCTTTGTGCTGACAGTGTGGAGCCTGCCTGGGATTCTCTCTCTCCCTCTCTTGCTGCCCCTCCCCCCACAAAATAAATAAACATTAGAAAAAAAAAGTATAGTTTTACTGCTTTCCATACATTTGTGTCAATTAAATTCAGTTGACGGTAGGAGGCAAGAGAGATTTTCTCCCTTACATCAGGTACCATATCTCAATGGTGAAAGCTCCGTAATTTTTCTATCCTCTCAATATGATAAAAATTAACATTTTGATTCCTATTTTTCTAAAGAGATAGGAGTTGTTGATTAAAAACTGAAAACATTACACTGGTGGCAATAAACTGTACAATTACTTTTGTATTATGGCTAAAACTCAGTTTATGTATCATATTCTCACAGAATAAGTTGGAAGAAGCTAGCACACAAAATTTAGTTATTTTATCTTTTAAAACATGAATTTAGAAATTACCGTTTGGTCCATATGCTGTACGAGTTGTTTGGGCAAGCTCCTTGCAAGCCTGTATGTTCCTGTATACAGCCTCTTCTAATCCTGAAAAATGCTGTAAAATAAACCAAAAACAAAAACCCTTCTGATTAGACAAAACAGTGAAACACAATAATCTTCTTCATCTGTAAAATGGGGATAATAATAGTACCTACCTCACAGGACTGTTGAAAAAAAGTCAAGCAAGGTTTATGTATGTAAAGCATGGTGCTACAAATGATCCGTAAATGTGCTCACTGGTTGAATATAATGACATTTTCAGAGACTACATGTATCTACTTACACGTCGAAACGCAAAGCATATATTTTAGGTAAAAATACCTCTTCAGAGTTTATCATTACTTTTTGAAAAGTTGAAATATGGTATATTTCTTTTATTGTTAGGAGCCTGAGCATCATAAAACCATCAGTTTTCCGATCCTGGGAAATCCCACTTAACACACCTGCTGCCCAAATGTTTAGTATCCTGATTGCTGAACGCTCTTGTGAATTGCAACACAATTCCAATGTGTACACATTGAAAAATTGCCGAACTGCTCACAATACGAAAATTCTCAAATTTTACACTGGGCTTCTTTTAGAATTGAGATTTACATGTAGCTTCAGATGGGTTTCATGAGCTTCCAGTTTGTTCATGTGAACATTTTTATACAGTTGCTACACCCAATAAAGGAGCCACTGGTCACATGTGGTTAAATTGCAAGTAATTAAAATTAAAAATTCGGTTTCTCCACTGCAGTAGCCACAGTTCAAGTGTCCAGTAGCCACATGTGGCTCACGGATACTGTATCAGAATGAATATAGAATACTTCCATCATTGAAGAGCTTCTAGGAGACAGTTCTATCCTAGGCCATAAGACGTGGCTTTTATACTACTCATAAAAGGAACTGTCATCCAAACGAGGTGAATAATCATTACTTTAGGAGTAGTGTCTTCAGAGTCAAGGGTTGACGGACTCTTACGAAAGCATTTAGTCTGACCTGGCTTACACTCTAGTTTTTTCCCTTTACCCGTTCTCTGAGGAACAGCCATGTGATCATAAATCAGATCCCATCAATGGTCTGCCGTCACTCTTAGGATAAAATGTAAATCCCTCCTGAAGGCTACAAGGTCCTATATGTGCTGGTCCTAACCTACAGCTCCTCTAAAGTCATCTCTCACCATTTTTGCTTTCCCTTGATGAGCTTCAACCTCATTACCTCTCTTGGTATTTTCTTTTTTAACAGGTCAAACTCCTTTCATCCTCAAGGCCTTTATACTTACTGGTTTTTGAGCCTGGAATACTGCCCTCTTCAACCTTGGCTGATTCTTTCTGTCACTTAGAACTAAGCTAAAAGTTCTTCCTTGAACATCTTATTTACTGGTTCTATTCCTGACTCTTCCCTTTTTTGGGGGAGGCAGACTTGTTTACTTCATTCTCTACTACAGTACTATCTAATCTTTTTATTTATTTTTACTACAGTATTCTTTATTTCCTTTATCATTATTTGAAATTATCCTGATTTGATGGTTTATTTCAGCCTCAAAATAAAAATTATGAAAAAATTTCAATTTTTTTAAAGTAAGCAGTCCATGGGGCATCTGGGTGGCTCAGTAGGTTGAGTGTCTGACTTCGGATCAGGTCATGATCTCACAGCTCGTGAGTTCGAGCCCCGCATCGGGCTGTGCGTTCACAGTTCAGGGCTTGGTGGCTGCTTCCGACTTTGTGTCTCCCTCTCTCTGTCCCTCCCCTGCTTGCACTGTGCGTTGTCTCTCTCAAAAA
The DNA here is from genome assembly GCF_014898765.1 of Herpailurus yagouaroundi. Classification (NCBI taxonomy): domain Eukaryota; kingdom Metazoa; phylum Chordata; class Mammalia; order Carnivora; family Felidae; genus Herpailurus; species Herpailurus yagouaroundi. The sequence goes on along the minus strand of NW_024412403.1, from coordinate 16,074,616 downwards.
TAAAGAACCGTTAAAAAAAAATTAAAGTGAGCAGTCCATGTCATTACCTGCAAAGCTGTTTTACCAATATTTACATCAAACCCTGATATGTGATATGCTGTTATCCCAAAAGTGTATTCTGCAAACAATGACCTAGTTCCCTAAAACTGTTACTGTAAACTGCATGACAATAAATTAGATCTCTTTATCGAGGCATAGGGAATTTGGGGGACAAATAAAGCCAAGATTTGATTTGAACACAAGAGACAAATTTATCAGCAGTATATATTAAGATGTTTTACACAAATTATGCTCTTGAAATACATTCATAATCTGAGCATAAAACGAAGTCGTTTTAATTAGTCCAGGGTGTCTCTTACACTTACAAAGTCAGATAGTTACAAGTCAAAGGTACCGTCTTTTGGTCAATTTAAAGATGAGGCAAGGAAGATCTGGGGGTTGGTTTTACATCAAGCCAGCTAACCTAAATTGGCATACAATCCATTTGGATTGAGTAACGTTTGTCCTACCACAACGCACTGCTGCGAACGAAACGGGGAGCCCTCTAATTCTCATCCGAAGGAAAACTGTCGAGAACTGGCCCGTCCCTCTTCTCTCCGGATTACCCCCTCCTTGAACAGTGTCAACTGGCTTCGCGATTCCCAAGCCTACATTATTCGACTTCACCCTCAAAACACCCTTTAAGGGTCGAGTGGCAAGTCAGCCCGGTTTTAGGGGTGGAGGGAAAATGCACGAACGGCTTTCCTTTTGCCCAGCGAGGAAACACAGAATACGAATCCTGCGGCCTTGCCTCTCTTGCTCCTTCTGCCCGTCGACCCTTCCCTGCATCGGGGAAGAAAGAAAATGCCCGCTCGCCTTAGTGGCCGAATCCCCTCCTTCGCCCCCCTTCACCGAACACCTCCCTTTCTGGAATCTTCTCTGCCTCCGACCGCTGTACCCAGGGAGCACACCCGGCCCGTTACCAGGCCCTTCTTCCCTCTAGCCGCCGCAGCCCTACGTCGACTCTCCTCCCTCTCCCTTCTTCCATTCCTTACCTTCGCCCCCTCCTTAAGCATCTGGGCAAAGCCCGGGGCCTTGGGGACGTGAAGCGCCATGGCCTCTGCAAATCGCCGTTCACGCGCTCGCTCAGAAGATCCCGGAGGAAGCGAGGGGCACGCAAAGCCTCCTGGGAACGCAGCGTGCGGCGACCTTACGCTCCTCCTTTCTTTCCAGCTGAGCCTGCCCCTTCCTTAGCCTCCTGGTCAGAAGCCTCGCGAGAAAAAGCAGTTCCCGCAGCCAGAACTGAGTTGACGATCCTCGATCATGTCGATCGGTTAGGGCACTCGCAGGGCGGGCCTTTGGTTTTCTGGCTGGCGCACGCGCAAGCGGTCGGGCCGTTATGACTCGTTCCGATTTAACCCCTTTGCCAAGACTCCAAGGTCGGGACGTTTGATATTTGCCATCTGTGACCTGAAACCCACTCCTCCTAAGATTTAACTTGCACGAAATCTTCCAGACCCACCCACAACGTCAGGGTTGGTGTGCCCTTCCCCCCCGCACCTCCAGGCAGAGCACCGGCCTTCCCCTCCCCCCCCCCCCCCCCTTCAAAATCTTTCTCTGGGCGTCTGCCCTGTTAGAAGCGCGGGCGACTTAAAGGCGATAAATAAAACTGTAAGAATAACTACACACCGAATGCTCATATGTGCCGGGTTCTGTGTTATTTAGGTGCGACATTGTAGCTAAGGGTCGATCTTACAAGTTAACTATTGCTATCTCCATTTGATACATAGAAAAGTTTATAAATGGTAATTTGTTCAAGATCACAACGCTACTAATGTTAAACGTAGGATTCCTTTACGGATTGACTGACTACAAAATGCAAGTTCTTTTTTTTCTTTTTCTTTTTTAAATTTAGATTCAAGATAGTTATAGTGTAGTATTGGTTTCAGGAGTAGAATTTAGTGATTCATCACATAACACCTATTGCGCATCCTAAGAAGTACCCTCTTTAATGCCTATCACCCATTTAGCCCATGCCCCCCACCCCCACCTCCTAGCCATCAACCCTGTTTGTTATCTATGTTTCAGAGTAGGTAAGAGTACCTAAGAGTATGATTTGCCTCCCTTTCTGTTTTTATCTTATTTTATCCCCTATGTTCATCTGTTTTGTTTCTTGAATTGCACGAGTGAAATCATATATTTGTCTTTCTCTGACTGACTTATTTCATTTAGTATAACTTATTTTGTTTATTTCCATCCACGTTGTTGCAGGTGGCAAGATTTCATTCTTTTTGATTGCTGAGTAATATTCCAATGTATATATGTACCACATCTTTTGTATTCATTCATCAGTTGATGGCTATTTGGGCTCTTCTCATAATTTGGCTATTGTTGATAGCATGGCTATAAGTATTGGGGTGCCTGTACCCCTTCAAATCAGCATTTTTTGTATCCTTTGGATAAATGCCTGCTAGTGCAATTGCTGGCTTGTAGGGTAGCTCTATTTTTAATTTTTTGAGAAACCTGCATACTGTTTTCCGAGTAGCTAACCAGTTTGCATTCCCACCAACAGTGCAAAAGAGTTCCTCTTTCTCCACATCCTCCCCAACATCTGTGCTTGCCTGAGTTGTTAATTTTAGCCAATCTGGCAGGTGTGAGGTGGTACCTCATTGTGGTTTTGATTTATATTTCCCTGATGATGAGTGATGTTGAGCATCTTCATGTGTCTGTTAGCCATCTGGATGTCTTCTTTGGGAAAGTGTCTATTTGCGTCCTCTGCCCATTTCTTCACTCATTATTTGTTTTTTGGGTATTGAGTTTGGTAAGTTCTTTATAGAGTTTGGGTGCTAACTTTATCAGATACGTCATTTGCAAATATCCTCTCCTATCCCATGGGTTGCCTTTTAGTTTTATTCATTGTTTCCTTTGCTGTGCAGAATCTTTTCATCTTGATGAGGCCCCAATATTCATTTTTGCTTTTATTTCCCTTGCCTCCAGAGACATATCTAGTAAGAAGGTGCTGTGGCCAAGGTCAAAGAGGTTGTTGTTTGTTTTCTCCTCTAGGATTTTGATGGCTTCCTGTCTTATGTTTAGGTCTTTCATCCATTTTGAGTTTATTATTGTATGCAGTGCAAAAAAGTGGTCCAGGTTCATTCTTCTGCATGTTGCTGTCCAGTTTTCCTAATACCGTTTACTGAAGAGACTCTCTTTTTTCCATTGGATATTCTTTCCAGCTTTGTCAAAGATTAGTTGGCCATACGCTTGGGGGTCCATTTCTTGATTCTCTATTCTGTTCCATTGATCTGAGTATCTGTTTTTGTGCCAGTACCATACTATCTTAATGATTACAGCTTTGTAATACAGCTTGAAGTCTAGAATTGTGATGCCTTCAGCTTTGGTTTTCTTTTTCAGGATTGTTTTGGCTATTCGGGGTCTTTTCTGGTTCCATACAAATTTTAGGATTATTTGTTCCAGCTCTGTGAAGAATGCTGGTGTTATTTTGATAGGGATTGCTTTGAATATGTAGATTGCTTTGGGTAGTATTGACATTTTAACAATATTTGTTCTTCCAATCCATGAGCATGGAATATTTTTCCATTTTTTTTTGGTGTTTTCTTTGATTTATTTCATAAACCTTCTATAGATTTAGGTCTTTCATCCACAAAATGCAAGTTTTTAACCATTACCTATATTCCTCTCTTCTGCTTCTTCCTGGAAATAGAAATCTCTTTTAGGAATAATTTCACACTGTGAAAGTAATCCATTCTTCTTGTAGAAAATACAGAAAATGTGAAGCAGAATGTTTTGGTTCAATATTTGTTCTTTGACGTGGACACTTGCAAATTGCTTTTTTTTTTTTAATTGGGACAGATTTGGTGTGCCTTATGTAATAATCAGATGTGTCCAGTGTATCACCAGTTATAACTTCTTTTTTTTTTCTTTTCAGCGTTTATTTTTATTTTTGGGACAGAGAGAGACAGAGCATGAACAGGGGAGGGGCAGAGAGAGAGGGAGACACAGAATCGGAAACAGGCTCCAGGCTCTGAGCCATCAGCCCAGAGCCTGACACGGGGCTCGAACTCACGGACCGCGAGATCGTGACCTGGCTGAAGTCGGACGCTTAACCGACTGCGCCACCCAGGCGCCCACCAGTTATAACTTCTAATAAACACTTAAAATACATAATTATTGAAATAAAAACTTTTTCCCACCTTAAATCAAATGGTTTGTGAACCATCTGTTGGGAAACATTACAAGACACCAGGGCTTCTCAAAGTGTGGTTCAGGGACCTCTGAGATGCACCAAGACCTTTTTAGGGTCTATCAGGACAAAACTATTTTCATAAGACTATGACATCTCCTTTCCCATTCTTTTATTGGGGAGTTTTCCAGAGATACATAGTGTGTGTGATTAAAACAATTTGAAGCATTTTTTAAAGTTTATTATTTTTTGAGAGGGAGAGAGAGAGAGAGAGGATCCCAAGCAAGCTCCCTGCTGTCATCATGGAGCCTGATGTGGGACTCGAACTCCAGACCATGAGATCATGACCTGAGCTGAAATCAAGAGTCGGATGCCTAACTGACTGAACCACCTAGGCACCCCAAAAACAGTTTGAATGTAAAGGGCATGGGAAGCCAGTTTTCTATTAAGCCAGATATAAAAGAGATTTGCAAAAATATAAAACAATGCCACTCCTGATTATTTGGTTTTGAAAAATAGAATATGTAGATTGAATATGTAGATTGTTTTGGGTAGTATCAACATTTTAACAATATTTATTCTCCCAATCCATAAACATGGATTAACCTAAAAACTGTAGGTTAACATGTGATGGGGTATCACTGTTATTTTAAGATACTTAAAAAGTTATCTGTTTTAATTTATAATACAACCAACATTGCTAACTATAATCCACACAAACAAAAGCTCATTGAGAACTTCAATAGTTTTTAAGAGTAAAGGGGTCCTGAGACTGAAAAGTTAGAGGCCCATTGCAATAGATCAGTCCCGAGCAATAGAACCATTTGAGATTTTCTCATGGATTAGATAAAATAGACAAACAATTTTATTCATCTGCACCTGAGGATTACATATAAACATAACCAACACAAAATAAAACTGAAAGGGATTAAAAATGACACTGATGAAATGTTATTAAAAATGACTAAGGAATCAAATTTGATGAGGACCATGGAAAATTAAACTTGAGGACAACTATTGATGAACCAACTTTCCATGGAAAGTTTGTAATAAAAAATCAATCTCACATTAATTTTAGTAAATTGAAAAGGAAATGGAAATAACTGAAATCAATTAAAATTGTATGGTAATGTACCAAAAAATTAAATTGATTTAATTGCTAAGAAAAATGCTTTTTAGATGAAAATTCATTGCCTTTGTATTATTTGGGTTAAACTGTGTATTCATCAGCATGGAATCAAAACGTCGAGGGCAACATTTCCTCAGGATCCAAATAGCAGGTCAAATATTCTTCACTTGGGGTCGAAAAGAAACAAATTCTTTTTTAAAATTTATTTTGAGAGAGGGAGCATGAGCAGGGGAGAGGCAGAGAGAGAGGGAGACAGAATCCCAAGCAGGCTCCACGCTACCAGCACAGAGCCAGATGCAGGGTTCGAACTCGCAACTGTGAGATCGTGACCTGAGCCAAAATCAAGAGTCAGATGCTTAACCAACTGAGCCACTCAGGTACCCCTAACATAGGTTCTTAATGTGGCTTCAAGGCCTAGGTTCTGGTCCCTGCTTATCTCACATGTATCTTCTCCCTCTTGGCCTTCTTCTCTGTCTTTTGGCCACAACAGCCTGGATAGTTCCTCCTGTCTGCTTTACTTCTGCCTCAGGTGTTAGCTTCTGCTGTTCTCTCTACCTAGAATGTGCTTCTGCTCTCTTTTGGCTGAGTTCATTCTACTTCAGTAAACAGACACAAGTTAGAAAGCCTTTGATGACTCTCAAGACATTTTCCATTGGTTATTTTAATAGCTTCTGTGTTTCCCCTTCATAGCACATATCAGAATTAAAAATTTTTTTTAATGTTTATTTATATTTGAGAGAAAGATAGTGAATAAGGGAGGGACAGGGAGAGAAGGAGACACAGAATCTGAAGCAGGCTGTAGGCTCTGAGCTGTCAGCACAGAGCCCGACGCGGGGTTCGAACCCATGAGCTGAGAGATTATGACCTGAGCCAAAGTCTGAGGCTCAACCAACGGAGCCACCCAGGCGGCCCACCCTTATCATAACTGTAATGATAAAATTAGTTATAATCTTTCCTAACCAGTAGGTGGTGCTGTGTCACCAGCACCTTACTGGACATGGCGTAGAGACCTAATGGATGACCAAATGCAAGTCAAGAATAGGAGACCAAAGAATGTAGAGGTGAAGTCTCTATTTGTCCCATCTGGACAAATGTGCTGTAAAACCAGGCAACAACAAAAAGCAATCAGAAGGGTTTGCCCAGGAGTTTGCAAACGGTCAAGGAGATTGTAGGTTTCTTCTGCTTTGATTTAAGAGTCCAGGTTCCTCTTGTTAGGTAGCAATGGAAACACATTGCTTCCACCATCCAGATGCTTTGAGGATAAGGGGGCCTCCCCCTTAGCTCCCCATTCAGGAGGAACTCCACTGTTGGCCTGGGGATGTCTAAGCCATCTAAGAACTTTGATACAGACTCAGGTCATTAATTGTTTCCTGTGGCTACTTCTATTTTTTCCTCTTTCCTTTTTTTGCCTAAATTTTTTTTTTTTTTTTTTTTAATTTTTTTTTTTCAACGTTTATTTATTTTTGGGACAGAGAGAGACAGAGCATGAACGGGGGAGGGGCAGAGAGAGGGGGAGACACAGAATCGGAAACAGGCTCCAGGCTCTGAGCCATCAGCCCAGAGCCCGACGCGGGGCTCGAACTCGCGAACCGCGAGATCGTGACCTGGCTGAAGTCGGACGCTTAACCGACTGCGCCACCCAGGCGCCCCTGTTTGCCTAAAGTTTTAACCGTCTTGCTTCAGACTTGTTTTAACATTTTTGCTTTGTCTGTGTGTTTTGATTTTTCTTTTTTCTTTTTTGGTATTCTTATTTAATTTTACCGATTCCCATTAGGTCTCTAATCTTCTGGCTTTATTTCTATCCCCTCCCACCTATTTGTATTATCTATTTTGTGTTACTATACCTTACTTTTCACTATTTTCTATTAAAATTTAATTCTTTTTATTTGGTTTTGGGACTTTATGACTCATTTTGTATTGGCTTATTATTTTCCTTCATTTTTTTTCTTTGTTAAAATCTCTTAATTTTCCTTTGTAAATTAAAACTTTTTTTTTCTGTTTTAATCAAATTTCTTTGGTCTTAGGGAATCTGTGTTCCCTCTCCAAGTTTGGAAATAATCCCATGGGAGTCAGGCAGCTGGGATTGGGAGCATCACTGGACTTTGGAGGATATGATTTGGTGTGAAAGCCCAGACATGCTTGTTCATGGTTGCTGCATTGCACTGAATTGCAGTGCAGAAGCAGAAAAGAGGATGACAAAAGACAAGCTCTTAATGGATTAATTCCATGTAATCAATAGAGGTGGTTCCATGTCAGTTACCTATCAAACCAGATCACTCCCTCTAGTCAGGGGAAGTAAGGAGCGAAACAGCAGGACAGGGGGATTGGGGAAACCCAGAGGAATGCAAAGAAACACCCTCCTCCCACTGTGTTACTTTTAGGTCTTCACCTCCCTCCAAACCTGCAACTCCTAACCTTCTATCTATGGGTTGGGGGCATGGTTGCACGAGATTGGGCCTCAGACTACCATGTCAATCTCACGGCTTTTCCGGTTTCTGTCAAGCACACTTGAGGCAAGGGAAGGTCAAGGCCAAGTCCTGACTGATTTGGATGATAAAAATACAAGGCACCACAGAGGGGCTGGGAGATTTCAATGGCTGGGAGGTTGTGGGATACTCACTTGCTGAGGTGCTAACTCTAGACTAATTGGATTTATATTCTGCCCCTCTATTCTGCAGAGAGTAGAATAGGAAGATCCATACCTCATCAGAATGCTGGAGATGATGAGAAACTGCCTCATGACAGCTTCCTAGAGGGGAGGGGAGGTGGTGAACTTTCTAGACCCAAGATGGAACCACTCCTGTGCAGGTTGGCATATCAGCAACCTGAAACTTAGACTGCTCTTGTGTCCCTGGAATGCTCTGCTTGACCAGAAATTCAGTATATTCAGTTTCAGCCAGTCCCCAAATGTCAAGCCAACCCTGGGTTTTCTCACCCCCAACAAGGTTGAATCTGTGACCCCAGACAATACAATCAGAAATTTTCTATTTGTCTCTTTCTTATTTTTTTTTTAATGTTTATTTATTTTTGAGACAGAGAGAGACAGAGCATAACAGGGGAGGGGCAGAGAGAGAGGGAGACACAGAATCTGAAGCAGGCTCCAGGCTCTGAACTGTCAGCACAGAGCCCGACGTGGGGCTCGAACCCATGGACCGTAAGATCACGCCCTGAGCTGAAGTTGGGTGCTCAACTGACTGAGCCACCTAGGAGCCCCTTTATTCTTTATCCTATTAGAGCTTCTTGTCTTGCACTGTATTTTGCAGTTCTTCATAAAGGTGACTGCTTCATGAAGTGTTAAATAAAGTTTGTTTTTATCATCTAAATAGTCTTCTTTAATAATTTTTTTTTAAACAGAGGTGAGAGGGAAATGGCCTTGGAGAAGCTCTTTGCAGTCCTCCCCTCCTCTTGTGTTCCAAAAGGATTACAAGGCATACTGCCAAGACTCAGATTAGTTTGGGATGAGCCTTAGCCTGTGTGGTCTATGTGGATACATGCAAAATTGCCATGGTGCCATGGCAGAGCCTTTCCCCTAGAGTTCCTTGGCACTGCTTTTCCTTGTGGCTATCCTTAGAGGGCTCACTCCAGCTGGGATTCCTGGTCCTCAATGAGGCCCATCTTACCATTCCATCCTTTGAATGCTTACCCTTCCTCCCGGCTCTTCTGAAATAACACTTCCCTAGCTCCATGTTGTGAGAGATCTTATAGCCTTTGGATACCCCTGATTATTTTCTTATGCCTGTAGTTTACTGGCCTCCTACAATATCACCAAGACCACATGTTTATGAGACAAAGCTCAGTTTATTGTCCTGCAGTCAGGGAGAGTACTACTTTGACAGTCTTAGTAAGATCTCAGTTGGGGGAGTTGCAAAGTTAGGATGTTGATAAGTTTTTGAAATCTGGGTCATGAAGGTCTTTCAGTGCAGGGGTTTGGGTCGGTCTGAATAAAGATCATGATACAGGATTGATGAGCACAGCAAGGTAAGGATTTGAGGCAAGGTGTTCAAAGAATCTCGAAGTATAAATTGTCATTTGATGCTTTCTTTTGAAGAGTTGGCGGGTATTTCAGGAACTTCCTGGAATAAACAATAAAGCTATTTGCAGTTTTTATCTTCCTGGGTCAGTGTTTCCTGGAATAGTTATGTTGATGAAGACATCGGGACTAGTAAAGTCATGCTAATGTGGACGTCACACTGTGTGGGTTGAGATGGTTTCAGTTGTCACTCCTGACACTTTATCTAGTGACAGTCAAAGGAGATCCTCTCCAGATGATTAAGTCTCCCATGAGCTCAGCAGCAGGAATGGTTTCTTGGTTCAGAGAGCCTGTGCATTTCCTTTGATCCAATTGCTGTGGGGAGGCCATGTTTGGAATCAGAAGGGGGGCTGGATCGATGCTGCACTATCACAGGCAGAGGCAGCTGTTGCTGACACCAATCCCCACACCATGACCAATATGACTCTTCTCTACTAGCTGGATGTTGTTTCCCTTCCAATGAATAAAATTCCTCTGTTAGCAGGTGGCATAATTGGGACCTTAAGCCCTTATTTTAAAAACTTCTAAGTAAACTTACTATATGTGTTCTCGCACTATTAGTCATTTGAAGGAAGGAATCCTTAAATCCAAGGTTTTAGGTCCCTCTTTTCCTGGTTGAGGGGGGAAAAACTTTCACAGAGACAAGGAGGTGCTACTTATGTTCACGTTTTTCAAACTTACAGGAGGCACAGGGATATTGCTCCCATGCTCTCTCTTAGTCAGCTCAGGCTGCTATAACAATATAACCACAGACTGGGCAGCTTAAGCCAAAGAAATTTATTTTCTCACAGTTCTTGAGGCAGGGAAGTCTAAGATCAAGGTGCAGGCAAGGCAGGTTTTATCCTGAGGCCTCTTTCTTGGCTGGTAGGTGGCTGTCATCCTGCTGTATGCTAGATCCTTGATGTCCCTTCTTATGAGGACATCAATCTTATTGTATCAGGGCACCACCCTGTTGACCTCATGTAACCTTAATTACCTCCTCGTAGGCTTATCTCCGACTATAGTTACATTGGGAGCTAGAGCTTCAACCTACGAATTATGAGGGAGGTACAATTCAGTCCGTAGCATTCTCCATTCTTACAGAAACTTTTGTCTTGATTAATTTCTCCGATAAATCGGATGAGATTCCCCTCAATGCACATAATGCCCTTAGCAGACTTCCCACCGTCTTCTGGGTGTTGGGCTACATTTCTGTCATCTTTGGAGGTTCATTTACATTTCTATGAACCCCCTAGCAGGAAGAACCATTTAAACACCTGGTCTGTGAAAGAACAGATGGAGACATTCCTCAAATCTCAAAACATCAAAAGACAGATTTAATTTCCCATGAGCCATTTCTCTGGGGCCCCCAAGGAGATGTTGAATGGCAAATTTCCCACCAATTTCATTTTCAAACAGAGGCTACTCATTCTAAACAGGAACACAAGGCATAAACCTGGAGAAGTCATTTCCCTCTATTCTGGGAAGGGTTATTGTAGGAGTTAGGCTTCTGAGGTTGCGGGAAAGGAAATCTACATGCCAAGATCACTTTGGAGGGTGATGTTTTTGTGTTTTTTTTCAATGTTTGTTTATTTATTTATCTATCTATTTATTTATTTAGAGAGCAAGTGGGGGAGGGGCAGGAAGAGAGGGAGAGGGAGAATCCCAAGTAGGCTCCAGGCTGTCAGCACAGAGCCTGACACAGGACTGGATCTCATGATGGCGAGATCATGACCCGAGTAGAAATCAAGATGCTTAACCAACTGAGACCCCCCAACTCCCCGAGGGTGGTGTTTCTTAAGGATTATAAAAAAGTAAGAAATTGTACATCTGTCCCAGAGTCGGATGACTTTCCATGTATACTGCTACATGTTGGGTGTCTCTGAGTTACTATTTTTATACCTTAGTTTATCTCCATTCTTATGGCTTCTACCAAGGTGGCATCTGCTTTCTTCACCTCCTTTAACTTTTTGTTCTCTCTACATCTTAGCTTAAGCTTGTTTCCTTTCCTCTATGTGTCCCTTAGCTTCCCTGCCCTCCTCAGGTGGGTATCTGTGTGTCTTATATTTAAACATCCCAAAAGAGAACATCTGGTTGGTTCAGTTAATTGCTATCTAAAGAAAAGCCTTCTGGTTCTTTTGAATTCTCAAGTCAAAGATACTATAAGCCTCTATGGCTGCCTTGGCCTCAGCAACAACTGCTGGCATACTTAACGGTGACCAGGGGCTGGGATCATCTGTTAACCTTAGTGTAAAGGATGCTTTATGGCTGTTTTGTTCCAAAATGGGGTGTGCATGTGATCCAAATTTAGAGTTTCATAAGCAGGCCAGTCAATCTGTCCAAAGCAGTGCTGTAGTTAATAGCTCCCCTAAAGTCTTTCTGGATCCAAAGCAGAGTATAAAGAAATGAAATGTGCAATAGTTAATCACTCCCTGATTATTACCATTCTGAGAATGGAGATCTTGGATGCTATGAACCTGATCATTTCCCCTTACTTTAAATGATGGCTTAGTTGTCCCTGGGCCGATTTGTACCTAGCCAGGATTACACTGGTTAGGTTATGGGGATGAGAAAGTTGAAATGGAGCAAGACATGTTTAAATTCTATCGGTGATGCTTTGGATCTCGGGAGATTGATGAAACCTCTGTCTCGGGGCACTGGGAGAGAAGTTTGCCTTTGGCTTTTACGAAGAGATTGTTGATAAAATAAAACTGTGCTCATCAGTCCCTCTTTTAGAAAAACTAGGAGTTATTGCCATAGCTTCCCAATAGACATGCTAGACTGGCCTGTGTTGCAGAGGCCAGGAAGCCAACTGTATTTCCCAGATTCCCTCTCAGTTACGATTCTGGATGTAAATGAGTCCCCGGCAGTTAGACACATTCAGATGAGGCTGGAAGGTGGCAAGGAAACCCAGTTTATTTTCACAAGTCCTTGGTGTGTCCTTTAGCAGACAGAGTCATGATGGGTGGCATTTTTGGCATCAAGATTCCATAGTTACTCTTCATGCAAAATGTGTGGTGGGGTGACAGCTTCCTCATCCTGGCCTCTTGCTCTCTGCATTAGAGCTGTAGTGGGGATGCTCTTGGTCTCAGTCCATCCATCCAGTGGTGTTTCCTGATTCCCAACTTTCCCATCATTTAGAAAATGTAGCTCCTAAGGCAGAGTCAGTTCTGTGACATCTGGAATTGGTTCCCAGAGGCCAATCCTCTCACGGTTGTTTGAAGCATCTGATTCCTTGTATTAAAGCCTTTCTGCTTAGAATACCTGGAATGGTTTCTGTTTCTCACATGGGATGTTGATTGAGAAATTCCTATGTATGTGATTTTTAGCTAAAAGCAGTCATGGCCAGCCTTGTGATCTAATATAGCAAATGAAATTCAGAAGTCACTCAGGATCTTGCCAAATCCAATTTTTACCCTTGATTTAAAAAAAAATTTGTTTTGTTAAACTTAATTTCTTGTGGCTGGCTCAGACGTGGCAGTTGGAGCTGAGTCAGGAGAGATTTTGACATGAACCTGGTGTGGATAATTGAAGAAGATCCAATAACAAATGATGCAAGAGACCAAGTCCTCCTTTTCTCAAATTTATAGTTTGAGATAAATTGCTCTCTCCAGTATATTCAGAAAACATTCCTTTTCATAGTCTTGCTGATTTAAAAGATCAAATTAATGAGTTCTCTGGTGAAGGTTTTCTGTTCTTAAAATAGTTTACAGTCTGCTGATGATTGGCCTTTGTAACGTTGTTATTTTAAAAAAAATGTTTATTTATTTAAGAGAGAGAGAGGGAAAGCATACAAGTAGGGAAGGGGCAGAGAGAGAGAGAGAGAGAGAGAGAGAGAGAGGGAGAGAGAGAATCCCAAACAGGCTCCAAGCTGTCATCTCAGAGCCAGACGCAGGGTTCGGTCTCATGAAACATGAGATCATGACCTCAGTCGAAACCAAGAGTTGGACGCTTAAGTTACTGAACCACCCGGATGCCCCTGTAACTTTGCTCAGATGGATCAAGAATATAGTATGTCCCACCCTTCCACCCCCAACTTTAAAAAAAAGATAAATCCTCTACTCCTTCCTAATTATGGATTTATCAGATTACTGTTTCTTTCTTTTTTTTAGATTAGTGTTTCTTTAAAAATTTTTTTAGCTAGTTTCTCATGACAAATTGCAAATCTGGATTTCTCAGACCAATATTCTATGAAAGGAACAGGCTTATGGCAAGGCCATTCCACAGTAAATTATTTTTCCTTTCTGTATATTTTATGCAGAAATCTTTCAAGAACAAGATAAGATCATTCACATCTCTTATTGATCCTTACTCAGTATTTGGCTTTGAGGATAGGAACCAGTTGTAGTCTAAACTGTACAACCTTGGACCCAATCCTGAATCTTCCATAGAATTTGCATCTTAATTACCAATGTAGAGATCTGGGTTTGGAAGAACAGTTTCCTGATCAATTAAACAATTATTTAAAGATGAGTGAAGCAGCGATGTATGAGAACCTCTTTTCTTTTTATTCATTTCTTTTTCTTTTCTTTAAAAAAATTTTTATTTATTTTTGAGACAGAGAGAGACAGAGCATGAACGGGGGAGGGTCAGAGAGAGAGGGAGACACAGAATCCGAAACAGGGCCCAGGCTCTGAGCTGTCAGCACAGAGCCTGACGCGGGGCTCGAACTCACGAGCCGTGAGATCATGACCTGAGCCGAAGTTGAACGCTTAACCGACAGAGTCACCCAGGTGCCCCTTCTTTTGTTTTTAAGTTAATTTTTATTTATTTTGAGAGAGATAGAGATAGTGTGAGTGGGGGGACAGAGAGAGAGGGAGAGAGAGAATCCCAAGCAGGTTCTAAGCTGCCGAGGCCGAGATAGGGCTCAAACTCAGGAAACCGAGAGATCATGACCTGAGCTGAAACCAAGAGTTGGATGCCTAATCAGCTGAGCTACCCAGGTGCCCCTCTTTTTTACTCATTTCTTAATATTCAATATTGCTTTTGGATGAACTAATTGAATCCCTCCCTACTTCCATTGAGAATAAAAGTAGGAAATATTACCTACTGATAGTACCAAGCTCAAGAAATGACTTTACCAACTCTTGGTCCTATTTTCTAATACGACATAAAAGAATAGCTCGAATTCAGGCACTGTAGCAGTTAATGATTGCTTCATCCATTATCAATAACAAACCACTCCAAAGCTTAGTGGCTTAAGACAATAGCCGCTTATCATTCCTCTCACAAACAGGACTGGTTAGGCACCTTGGCTGAACTGGGCCAGGCTTTGCTGTATTAGGGCAAGGACTACATATGTATCTAGAGAGTCAGCTGGTGGGTAGGCTGGGAGTCAGCAGGTTAAGAGGTTAACTAGAACAATTCAGCTGTGCTTTACATGGCTTCATCCTCCAGCAGGCTACCTGGGCTTGTGCTCGTTGAAATGGAGGGTTCCAAGAGAGCAAGCAGAAATGTGCAAGCACTTTGTCCAATTTGCTACTATTTCACTGGCTGAAGTAGGACACATGGCCCAGTCTAGAATCAGTATGGAAGGACAGTATCAGAGAGTGTAGATGCAAAGAAGTCTGACAACTGAGGACAATGGTGCAGTCAATCTACCATAGCCACTCAAACTCTAATAATCTTTTTTGGTAAGAGTTTTCCAACATTCATTGGCTTTGTATTCAATAATTCTACTCAGCAAAGTCATCTTAGGAATATATCAGAATGAATTTGTTTTGTAGGATTCACTAGAAAGCATTATTACTTGAACTAAAGTTTTCTTCAGTGTTTTACAGATTTTTCTCTCTTTTTCTTGAGCCACAGTGAATGATTGTAATATCTGTATTGAAAAGATTCAAGCTAAAAATTAGTGTGGTTGGGGTGCCTGGGTGGCTCAGCCAGTTAAGTGTCTGACTTCGGCTCAGGTCATAGTCTCTCAGTCTGTGAGTTCATGCCCCGCGTTGGGCTCTGTGCTGACAGGTCAGAGCCTCGAGCCTGGTTCAGATTCTGTGCCTCCCTCTCTCTCTGCCCCTCCCCCACTCACACTCTGTTTGTCTCTCTCTCAAAATTAAACATTAAAAAATTAAAAAAAAATAGTGTGGTCATTCTTTGTGTTGTTGAGCCTTGGTATAGTTGCCATTTATTTATATTTTGAAGTGAATTCAGAGATTTTTTGCAGGTACGACATTAGTCCATTCTAAAGGTACTTGGGTATTGGTTAGTTTTTCAGTTTTCTCTGCTTTATTTTGCTACACAGAATATCTGCACCTTGGAATTCTAGTTTGAGAATCTAACTTTTAATCATCCTTTATCCTTATCAGAAGCCTAATTGCAAAAATTTATGTTTGAGATAAATCCCCTGAATACCAGGCAACTCATTCTCCTTTAGATAATAAATTTGCCATTGGATCAAGCCAGACCATCAAAATTCTAGTTCTTTGGAGAACTAAGTTTGACAAATTGCATTTTGGTATCATGCCATTGTCTTATAATAAGGAAGAGCAAAAGGCACAGCCAAATGTAATGGACTGTTGTCTCTAGGCCTGTTTTTGTGGATGTCAAACATTTCATTACATTTCCTTTATTTTTATTTTTATTTTTTCTTAACATTTATTTTAGAGACAGAGAGAGACAGAGCATGAACGGGGGAGGGTCAGAGAGAGAGGGAGACACAGAATCTGAAGCAGGCTCCAGGCTCTGAGCTGTCAGCACAGAGCCCGATGCGGGGCGCGAGCTCACTGAGTGCAAGATCATGACCTGAGCCGAAGTCGGATGCTTAACTGACTGAGCCACCCAGGCGTCCATTACATTTCCTTTTTATGTGACTTGTCAGGAAAACTTATCTCATTATTCAACCATTGTTTTTATTTTATGTCCTCTATGAATCTTACAACTGTTGTGTTAAACTGCTGGAATTTTTGAGCCAAATGTGTAACCTGGCTTTGCCAACCATAGGGGTCAATAGTGCACCATTTTGTATACTACTCTTACTACTTGATTATTGTTTATTCAATTTTTCAATTTTTAAAAAAATGTTTGTTTATTTTTGAGAGATAGAGAGAGAGTGCAGGGAGGGGCAGAGAGAGGAGGACAGAGGATGCTGATAGCAGAGAGCCTGATGTGGAGCTCGAACTCACACGCTGTGAGATCATGACCTGAGTCAAAGTCAGCTGCTTACCCAACTGAGCCACCCAGGTGCTCCACTACTTAGTTTTATTATTTTCTTGCTTGTTCTTTCTATTTTTGCCCAGACTGTCTCAACTTCAAAAAAAAAATATTGATTTTGTTTGCTCTTATGAGCCACGACAAATCCTTTACGGAATGAAATGGGATAAAAAAAATATATTTAACGTGCTAGTTTATGGACTTACACATGATTTGAGAATGATTAAAGGGGTTAGAAGTCTCACTTCAGAATTTTTTTTTCGCCGCTGATTTAGGGAGAAGAATTTACAATTTTTGCTAGAAACAACCAACAACGAGTATGACAATACCAAGGTATAAAACAAGCTTGAGAACCTCTCACATTACTATATATAGATTCTGTTAAAAATAATAAGGGGAGCTAAAGGAACATTGTAGAATTCTTTTCCTCAAGGTATGCACACTGATTGATTCATATTAGATGGTCCCTGGTTTCTTTTGGGTACTTAGCCCATGAGGCAGTACTTATTTTTTGTGGTTGGATTAGTAAGGACGCTTGATGGTTCAAATGCTTATCAGCCATCGTCATGCTTGCTTGTCCTATTCTTAATGTTTTGGCTATTTTTATTGCAGTGATTTCCACTAGGATTTTCATTAGGGTCAGTTTCAGGGAGAAAAAAGTAAGAACGGATCCATGTGTCTATTTATGTAGTGGTTGGCTAGAGAAATTACATGTTCTCATTGCTATTTGATTTAACTGTTTTCTATTCCTTCACAGATATTCACTCTTCAGGCTGTGCCAAATTGTACTACTGAGGCCAGAGTTAAATCACATCAGAGATCCTGATGAAGAAGAAGGGTAATGGCTACCAAAAATCCCTTCTAAAAGGTCTATCCCCTTACATCACCATACAGGAATCTTTTTGACAACTTAGGAAAATGCAACCTAACAACACTTAGAAATTAACTTTCTATTTATTAAAAAGTTTATTATTTATTTTGAGAGAGAGGCAGAGGGAGAGGGAGAAAGTGAGAATGGTAAGCTGACAGCACAGAGCCCCATGTGGGGCTCGAACCCACAAACCGTGAGATCATGACCTGAGCCAAAATCAAGAGTCAGATGGTTAACCTACTGAGCCACCCAGGCGCCCCAAAATTAAGTTTCTGAGATGAATAAGATAATTTATGCATAAATGAAAGATACGGGAAATATGTTTGGAAAATGCAATACTACATGGTCACTTATCTCCAGATGACTCTCCAATGGTGCCAAAACATTGCAAAGGACAGAGGAAAACACGTTAGCAAGGAAAATGCAACCTCAAGCCCACCACTTTCTTCTCATTTAAGATATGAAATGACTCTTAGGCCCTTAGCTGGGGCCTTTTGGACTGAAAATTATTGTCCCAAAATGCCACTCACTCCCATAAACTTTGTGCCATAGCCCAGGTTCTCACACATGGCAAATGGGAACAGGTGTGAGAATGCACAAGCTAATAGTCAGTCCTACTGGTAATAGTGAGGAGTGACAGATAATAGCCAGACGGACAAGGACCTGACATACTTAAATGTTTATTTATATTTGAGATAGGGAGAGGGGAGAGCACAAGTGGGGGAAGGGCAGAGAGAGAGGGAGACAGAGGATCTGAAGCTGGATCTGCACTGACAGCCGTGAGCCCAATATGGGGCTTGAACTCACAAACCCAGAGATCATAACCTGAGTCAAAGTTGGACACCTAACCGACGGAGCCACCCAGGTGCCCTAGGAGCTGATATGCTGAAAGGAGACGTGAAGAGACAGAGGAGGTCAAGTGGGGCTATCTGGTGAAGCCATCCCTTTGCAGCAGTGTGTTATGCTTCCAGCGATCACTGGCTGTTAAAAGATAAAACAGGGGCACCTGGGTGGCTCAGTCGGTTAAGTGACTGGCTCTTGGCTTTGGCTCAGGTCATGATCTCATGGTTTATGAGTTCGAGCCCCACTTCAGGCTGCACACTGCTAGCTTGAGATTCTCTCTGTCTCTCTCTCTGCCCTGCCCTCACTCTCTCTCTTCCAATAAATAAATAAATAAATAAATAAATAAATAAATAAGACAAAACAAATAATGGTTCTTGCATCTTATTTAAGTGGTTGTTGAATATGTAAAATACATTTAAATTCTATCAAAAATGATGAAAAAACATCTTTTGATCCTTGATGGGGGGAAGATTCACTTGTCTGGAAAATTCATGTCTGTAGAAAACCTCATTCCCCCCCATATTATATATGAGTGAAATGTGACTATGGTTAACAGTATCGAATGCTAATGACTGGTTAGTATGTTGTTTGAAGCAGTGCTGTGATGGCTTTGATGTAGAACCCTAACTCTTTACCACTCTTTTTGAAAGACAACTGGGGTAGTTAGCATCACTTGCATGTGAAGAGACCAAGTCGTTCAATCAGTGCACCTTTAGTAGTCAGATGGGATGTGACAACAGACCTTACCGTATGGCGGCCCTCTCCCCACCCCTTCCTCGTAAGACCCTCAGCCACAGTCTTGTTTTCATTAAAAATAGGGTATGAAAAATGTAGAAAAGCAGCAGAGAGAAGTGAACCCAGAAGTCTCATAGCCAACTATCGTTGTTGGTCAACTGTGGGCAATCTGCGTGAGGTTAGTCGTCTGTTGAAGTGCCAATTGAAACTCTAAGGTTCTTTCCTTTAATACAAAACCAGTTTCCAGCCAAGTCATTTAAGACCTTTTGAAAACCTTCTCTAAAATAGCATGTGATATCCTGAGGAAAAAATAAACCATGATTTAGTAAACTAAATGGTCCACATAGTAAGGATGACTTTATATGGTGGTGTCACAGAAAGAGAAGGCACAGATGGTCAAGTGTGGCCAGGAAAAAAAAATAATTCTTTGGCACACCCATGTGTGCAACTTGAAATGGACTTCTTGATATTCCCAGCCCAGTTAAGTGTTTGCTCCCTACCAGCTCTGGGAAATGGGTAGAAGGATTGTCACCAAACCTGGGAAATAGAAAGTCCACTTACCCAACGATGCTCTGGAAGAAATTAACGAATGTTTATGTCATTTCATAGCATTAAGTATTGCTCCTTCAGATTGATTTTGCCATAGACACATTATCATTTCACTCTGGATGGCAAAAGTCAAGGATGGTGAAAAGTGCTGGCCTAAGATTGGACCTCAGTTTAATTGATGATAGTCATGATGAGAAAGACAGTACAGTAAAAGAGGCCGCACGAAAATGAGAAGCCTCATTATAATGAGAATTTGACTTTATGGTGCTCGGCAATTGACTTCTACCCTCTGATCAGGCCCTTTTCTCAATTAATCTTACAATAAACTGACCCTGACTTTGTTTTTTCTTTTTACGTAGGCTTCATGCCCAGTGCAGAGTCCAATGCTCATGGCTCTGAGATCAAGACCTGAGCTGAGATCAAGAGTTGATTAACTGACTGAGCCACCAAGTATACAAGTTTGCAGCCTTGACCCTGACTTTTATAGGAATAAACATTTTGGGCCTCACTTACGGTATCATGTGTCAGAGTTATTCATGTGACAATGATGATGACGACATCACTTCCAGGTGAGTCCTCACTACGTGCCTTGAGTTTGCTACGTGGAACCCTTCATGGAGGTTATCTCATTTAATCTTTGCAACCACCCTGATGCAAATCCTCTGGTGACTTCCTATTGGACTTCAAACAAAAGCCAGACCCTAAACCAGGAGCTCTAAGGCTCGGCATGATCTTCCCTGTCTCTATCTCACATCCTGCTTCTTTTTCGCTCATTCTGCCTCATTTTGCTCTTGGAACACGCCAACCTCATTCCCTCCCTAGAGCCTTTCTACCAGCTGTTCTCTCTGGACATCTCTTCTCCTAGACCTCAGCACAGATGGCCTCACCTTGTCATTCAGGTCCCAGATGAAATCTCACCTCCCAGAGAGGGCTAGCTCAACAACTCCATCCAAAGGACCTCTGGATACATCCTTCAAGTCACTATGCTTTATTTTCATCCTAACACCGAATACTCTCTGACAATGTTCATGATAATTTCAAAACTCTCTATCCCCACCCATTCTAATGTAAACTTCCTGAGAACTTGGACCACACATGCTCTTTATTATTATGTTCCCAGCTCTTACAACAGTGCTTGGCACATGGTAAGTATTGGATAAATGAGTGAACTACAGTTTCCAGAGCAAGAAAACTGAACCATCAAGAGGTTAAGATATCTGTCTTAGGCCACACAAATCGTAAAGACGCATGCAGGATTTATCCAGGCTTAATTCCAAAACCCATTTTCTTAACCACTGTGCTATGACATGGATTAATAGATCTCTTTACATCAAACCTGGACTCATACAAAGGTTATAGTGAAAACAAAACTTAGATGCCCATGAGGGGGATTCTGGTTGTGTTTTAATCTACTAAGTTAATTGAGTGGGTTCAGAGCTTCTTTTTTGAACCGCTATGCACTTTTTTTCTGAACCACTATTAAATAGTGCCTATATTGCTCAAAAGTGCTGGATTTCAAGACTGTGCACTCAGGAGAGAGCAAAACTGTGAAAATATTTCACTTATGTTCTAATAACTCTGATCAAGATAGATGCTTTCATTTTTTCAGTAGTTGATGGGAAGCAAAGCTGAAATGTTTAGACACACAATTTAGGCTGTTCTAAATATTCTTGCTTAAGAAGTTTAAATATAGGCACAGGAAACACCAACTAACAAATGCTAACATCTTTGTTGCATTGTTCTGCATTTGTTTATTTTAAGATATGTAATCCGTATTTGACAAAAAGTGTACAAGTTTGCAGCCTTGCGTTACATTTTCATCATGTCTTGAATTATGTGTAAGAAATAAATATAATTTCTGGGCTCTCCCAATGTCCTTCTCTGAAGCTCTCCTTAAGTTATTTCACACCCTGCAAAGTTTAATTTAACCATGCTAGTTTTATTTGATAGGTTAAAAGGAATTAAATTGGTTTTAAAATAAATTACACTGCAAATAATAAAAATGCTAATAGGAAATATATTCCATAACACTAATGCTATATTTCTTGAGGCTACTGAAGCCCAGTTATTATTATCATTACAGACAGTCTTAGCCTACAATTGACCAATTTATGGATGAATTTTGGTGACACAAGGAAAAGTGTGTGTGTGTGTGTGTGTGTGTGTGTGTGTGTGTGTTGGAGAAGTCAGGGCAATCTACCTTTTGTAATTCTTTCTTTCTTTCTTTCTTTCTTTCTTTCTTTCTTTCTTTCTTTCTTCTTTCTTTCTTTCTTTCTTTCTTTCTTTCTTTCTTTCTTTCTAGTTCTGCTTTCTTTGATGTCACTAAGATGAGAAATTCCCTTTGTTTCCTTTTTTCTCTAGTTTAGAAATCTTGGGGTGTAGTTGTGCCAATGAGTGAGCTCCCTTTTTTGGCAACATAGAAAGCTAACAAGACACTGGTGCTCAAGGTATCTGCCATAGGTATCCCAGAGGTATGTACCTCTCATCTCTAAATCCAAGAGCTATGAGAGCTGCTCATACTGTTCAGGGAAAGGAGGATGGGCTCCTGAGATACCAAGTTGAGCCTTATATTTGTGTTCCCCCACCAAAAAAAAAAAAAAAATACTGATATACTACTATTTGACAGAGTAGAAATAATGGTGTTATTAGTGTAATGTGTATTTGTATATTTTCAAGCTTGCCCTTGAGCAAATGAGAAAAAGTTTTCCAATTGTAAACGGCCAGTGTATAAGCTGCCTTTGGAACAGGATAACCCCTTCCTAAGTTGAGGGCTGCTTACCATGATGCACTAGACCCTATTAAGTTTGTAGCTGGTGAATGTTTGTGGTCTCGCTGTGTCTTGACCTTGTCTGTGTGGCTGGGCTTGGAAACATGAATGAGGTATTAACCTCAGGAAGACATTGTACAGAAATAAGCAGCATGCATCTCTAAGTTGAATTTGACCTTATGGCTTCTGTCTTTACACAGGATTTATATAAAAGGTGTGTCTGAAGGGCTCAGAGTGAAAGAGAGAAAAAAAATGAAAGGAAAGAAGGAAGGAGGGATAAAGGCAGGAGGGAAGAAAAGTAGAAAGAGTTGGCATGACCTAATAACTAGTTTCTACATTATCAAACCTCTTTTCTTGCCTTTCTTTTCTTTTTTTTAAAGTTTATTTTATTTATTTTGAGAGAGAGAGAGAGAGGGAGGGACCGAGACAAAGGAGAGAGAAAGCCCCAAGCAGGCTCCATGCTGTGAGCACGGAGCCTGATGCGGGGGCTCAATCCCACCAACTGTGAATCATAACTGGAGCTGAAATCAAGAGTTGGACATTTAACCAACTGAGCCATCCAGATGCCCCTTGCCTTTATTTTCATCATTATTGAATCCATGGTGGAAACTGTAAAAGCAATAATGTGACACGTAATTCATTCATTCATTTATTCATTCTACAAGATTTTTACAGATTCCTTCCCTGGGCTTATTTTTTTCTGTTAAAATTCTACTAAACAGCCTGCAGAGGGCGCACTTTCCTCAATTTATGTCCTTTCAAAGACTTGCTGACCCACCGAGAACAAATTGTTCTATAAGATGAAAAACTGTTATCTTGTCATTCATGACAACATGGATGGACCTGGAGGGTATTATGCTAAGTGGAATATGTCAGACAGAGAAGAACAAATATCATATGATTTCACTTACATGTGAAATCTAAAAACAAGACAAATGTACAAACAAAAACCAGAAAAGGACTCATAAATACGGAGAACAAACCGGTGGTTGACAGAGGGGAGGGGTGTGCGTGTGGGAAAATGGGTGAAATAGGTGATGGGGATTAAGAGGTACAAATATCCAATTTATAAAATGAATAAGTCACAGAGATGAAAAGCACAGCATAGGGAATATCGTCAATAAGATAATAGTGCTATATGGTGACAGATGGCTGCTACACTCACTGTGCTGAGCATTGTGTAACATATAGAATTTTAAAAACTCTAGGCTGTACACCTGAAACTAATGTAATATTGCATGTGAACTCAACTTCAATAATAAAAATTAAGAAAACTTATGCAATAAAAAGAGATGAGAGAGGTACAATTTCTCTTTTCTTTCCTCTACCAACTATTACAAAATGGAATATGTAAAAAGCATACCTCTATTACCTTTTTGCTAATAGAAAAATCAATCTTGATGTCTTCCTTTCCTTATGTGGAGCTAGGATCATCAAGCCTGTATCCTCCCTCATGAACTTAGTCTTTTTAAAAAAAAAATTTGCTACATCCTTGGGGCTTCCTTTTTTCCTCACTTGTGTGTGTGTGAGGGAGGGGTAGGGGGGTATCCATAACTAAAAGTGTATCACAAAATGGTGCTATGTATGCAGGGACCCTTTATGTTTAATAATCTACTAATTAGGAAGCAGGAAACATGAGAAATGGACTGTGCTCCTTTGAGAGACTTTCATCTACCAGTTCTGAGAGACTTTTAATAGAATGTAAATAATATTTCTTAGTCACTTTTTAAGTGGCTCTAATTTCTTCTGTCACAACATGAGGTATAGTTTAAAAAATTTTTTATGTTTTTACTTTATTTTTGAAAGAGAGACAGAGTGCAAGCAGGGGAGGGGCAGAGAGAGAGGGAGACAGAATCTGAAGCAGGCTCCAGGCTCTGAACTGTTAGTGCAGAGCCCGACACGGGGCTTGAACTCACGGAATGCAAGATCATGACCTGAGCTGAAGTCACATGCCCAACCGACCGAGCCCCTCAGGCGCCTCAACAATATGAGGTATAGATTTTAATCAAAGCCTTCGATTTTATTTTTCTGGGTGTCCACTTTCAAACAACTACCATTTATTTTATACTCCCTCTGTGCCAAGGATTGTGTGCTAATTGTTTATCTGTAGGCTTCCATTTAAAAGGTATAGGGGCGCCTGGGAGGCGCAGTCGGTTAAGCGTCCGACTTCAGCCAGGTCAGGATCGCGGTCTGTGAGTTCCAGCCCCGCGTCGGGCTCTGGGCTGATGGCTCAGAGCCTGGAGCCTGTTTCCGATTCTGTGTCTCCCTCCCTCTCTGCCCCTCCCCCGTTCATGCTCTGTCTCTCTCTGTCCCCAAAATAAATAAACGTTGAAAAAAAAATTAAAAAAAAAAAAAGGTAT
Source organism: Herpailurus yagouaroundi (assembly GCF_014898765.1). NCBI lineage: Eukaryota > Metazoa > Chordata > Mammalia > Carnivora > Felidae > Herpailurus > Herpailurus yagouaroundi. The sequence goes on along the minus strand of NW_024412403.1, from coordinate 16,050,024 downwards.
AGTAGACCTGGGGGTAGCTGGGTGGCTCAGCGTGTTGAGTGTCCGACTTTGGCTCAGGTCATGATCTTGCAGTTCTCAATTTTGAATCCTGCATCGGGCTTGCTGCTGTTAGCACAGAGCCCTCTTTGGATCCTCTGTCCCTCCCTCCCCGCCCCTGCCCCACTTGAGTGCTCTCTCTCTCTCTCTCTCAAAAATATAAATAAACATTAAAAGTTACAATCGCCCTTTGGGTTGGGTACTATTACCATCACCTCTATTTTAAAGATGGGGTATCTGAGGATGGGAAGGTTAGGGAGTTGTCCTGTGTGGCCCAGCTAACATGGCAGAATTGGGACTTCACGTTAGGTCTCAGTGACTCTAATGCATGGCTTTTTAAACTTTACCCATGGTGTTTCCCAAGTTGTGGGCATATTAACTGCAAGTTTACGATGTTGGTAAAGAGGAGAATCATACTAATGGAAGGAATTCTAGGCTTTCTGTAATCACATCTCTCTGCTTTATGGAAAAAAATAAAACCCAAACCTGAGGCTAAAGGAGGCTGATTGGCTTCTCCATTGAACATCCAGGATCAGAACCCAGGCCTTCTGACTCCAGGCCCAGTGCTCTTTCCTCTGATTAGAAATATTTCCAGATTTAAACTCCAGTTTATAGGACCATTAATAATCCTCTCTAAAGAAGAGGCAAGAGGTTTCAAATTCTCAGAGCAAAAAAGAACTGACATCAAAAGGTTTCTTTGGGGTCATTTGTCTCATTGTGACTTTGATTTGGCCTTGATCTTTATTTAGAATTTCAGTTTTATGCTCTGTAACAAGTTTGGCCTTGTTGGAGGACCGTCCAAAGGTCAGCGAGTTGGCTGTTGGTGATTGGATGCTCACTGAGAAGCCAAAGTCTATTACTGTGCCCATGGAAATCCCCAGCTCACTGAGGGATGAGTATCACATCCACTCTCTGGAAGCTGTGAGCTTTGCAGGCTTTTTGCACACTGCTCCCTAGGAACCTAATGCTGGTTGAACAACACTTCCTTCTGCAAGGACCTGGGTCACAGGGGGACAACGGCTCTTTGGTGTTCTGGGCTTTCTCTTTCCTTTTCTCCTTCGGCCAATGATTCTGATTCTGTTTCACTTTCTCCTAGAAGATGTGGTTTAGGGGAGGAAGAATATTCCTGACTTTGTTTAGCTGTGCTATTTTTTACTTCTCTGATTTGAGTGTAAATCTCCCTAGTATCTCTAAGGCTCATGCAAACTGTCACAAGGATTTTATTTCTAAGTAACAGCCCATGCTGTTTATGGATGGGCTTACCCTACTCGTTCATACACAGCACATTTTTCATATTGAACATTCTGCTTAAGTATTTCTACATCTATTATGTCTCGGCTAATATTGAATTTATTCCAAAAGCAATATTTTTCAAGGATAGAAATATTCCCTCTATAACCCTTCTAATAAGATATTTCTCTTTGTCTATGAAAAGGAAAGATCTGGGTTTGAGTTCCAGCTCTGCTACTTAGTAGACAGTGAATTTGGGCACATCAAATGACATTTTTGAGTCTCAGTTTTCTTACCAGTAATACAAGAACGATAATTATCTTCTGTGTAGGATTAATGTGAGGAACAAATGCCATACATATGAAAGCACTTTGTAAACTATAAAGTCTTCAAACCTTAGTTTATGTCACATTGTCACATACCTGTGAATGCTCGAATACATATATGTTATTGACATGATTGTTTATATATCATGATTTAGGTTTGGACCAGTCTAGGCCATACTTGTTACTATAGGGCAGTGGTTCTCAACTGGGGGCAATTGTGTCCCCTTAGGGGATATTTAGCAATGGAGATTTATTCTGGAGATATTTTGGAGTGTCACGTTAGGGGGCTGGTACTAGAATCTAGCAGGTAGAGGCCAGAGACTCATCTAAACATCTTACAACACATACCTCCTTACAGCAAAGAATTCTCTGTCCTAAAATGTCAATAGTGCTGAGTTGGAGAAACTCTCCTCTAGAGCAGTGCCTCTCAACCTTTAGCATGCATCAGAATCACCTGGGAGGCTTATTCAAACACAAATGGCTGGGCCCCATCCCCACATTTTCTGATTCAGAAGGTCCGAGGTGATGGCCAAGAATTTGAATTACTAAGAATGTCCCAGGTGATGCTGATATTGCTGGTCCAGGGACCATACTTTCAGAACCATTTCTGGAAACAATTCCATCAATAAGCACTGGTTGATTTGATAGGCTTCTTTGCTTAGTCAATAGAGCAAAACAGTGTCTTTAGTTGTTGAATGGTGCAAAGTTCATATTAGCTAGTCGAGGAGTCTGGCTCCAGGTCTAAATCATTTGTGTGATCTATGTGGGGCCTGGCAGGCCTCTTTACCTCAGAGATGGGGCACAGACAGTACATTACAGTTTCCTGGAGGGAGATGCATTCAAGGACTCAGGTGCCCCCATTCCCCCATGCTCATATGTACAGCTGCCTTCCTAGTTCAGATGTCTCTATTTATTGTCTTGACTAAGACACTTCTCTTGACTCACCTTCCCATTTCTAGCCCTTCCTATCTTCCTCCCTCCAGCTTATGGGGTTGGGAAGTCCATCAGTGAAGTTGGCCTCAAGGGGAATGAAACCATCAGGCCTGTCTCTTTGCTTTCTTATTGTCCTCTACCTCCCGTTATGTGCTGGCCTTAGCTTCTTCACTTTCAGAGGATCTTCCTCCAGATGGTTGGGGAATGACAAGGAATGAGTAGAGGCGTGATTAGCTCAAGGTTTACAGCATCTCATTTAGCTACTATGAAGAAAAGCGAGGTCTCCCTTTTTTTTAGGATGTGTATAAAATCTCAGATAAGAACTCTGATCACATCATGTACCATTCTAGGCCACTGATTATAGCTGGGGAATAGGAGGAGTACTGTGATCGACTGCACCATCAAAATCACAGGTGGGGGACAGGGATATCATCTGAGAGAGAAAGGAGATGCAATTAGCAGAAAAAAAGGGCAAAGTGATATGGGGCAGGCAGAACCAGAATAAATATTCACAAGCATCTAGTAGGAACATGGAGGGAGTGTGCCTGTCATGATAAGACCTTGGACTTTTATTTTTTAATTTTTTTTTCGACGTTTTTAATTTATTTTTGGGACAGAGAGAGACAGAGCATGAACGGGGGAGGGGCAGAGAGAGAGGGAGACACAGAATCGGAAACAGGCTCCAGGCTCCCAGCCATCAGCCCAGAGCCTGACGCGGGGCTCGAACTCACGGACCGCGAGATCGTGACCTGAGCTGAAGTCGGACGCTTAACCGACTGCGCCACCCAGGCGCCCCATAGACCTTGGACTTTTAATGCAGCTTAGATGATAGGTTTGATTTTGAACACATTGTTTGCATGTATATGGACTAAATGGTAGCCAACAGATATTTGGAACTCACCTAAGGAAAATGAGAAAAGAAAAGAAAGGAAGAAAGGAGAAAAGGAAATTGGAAATATTACTACTATGAATAAAATATGAGGTAAGCAAAATTAACATTTCTCAATGTTAACAATCACCACTGCAATTCCCTGTAAGTCAACCTTGAGATGCCTGGTAAGTACCTGTGATATGATGACAACTTCAGTTCTTAGGCTAGAAGACAGTGAGATTTATTACCAGTTTGTTTAGGTCATAGCCATCCTTCTGAATCCCCTGAAATTAATCATTTTTCCTAGAGACACCATGGCCAAGCAACATGATATATAGTTTCCACTGTATTTGATTTCACATAATTTAGGCAGAAGAGTAATATTCCAGCTTAATTAAAACATGTAAAGATAGAATTTTTATTATGATGCTTACAGTTGATCAAAATGGGTTACCTATTAATGTTATAATATTGAGATTAGCAGAAGTAGTGGAATCTTGATAATTTTTTCTAGGTTTTACCTCAGTCAGTAGAAACTGGTCAAGTAGTTAAGACTGGATAGGATCATAAGAGTGTATGTGAGAGCAAATTGTAGGTTCTGTAAATTGTGTCAGTATAATTTGAAGGGATTATGGGGGAAACCATCTGGGGAGTATATTACTTAGACTTACACTGTGCAATATGGTAAATACATAAACTTGGCCATAGTGCCTTTAAGAAAAATGCTTAATTTCAAGGGGGTTCAGAAGCTGATGGGGGGATGGGTGAAATAGGTGAATGGGATTAAGGGTATACTTATGATGAGCACTGAGTAATGATGTATAGAATTGTTGAATCACTGTATTGTACACTGGAAACTAATATAGCACTGTTATGTTAACTATGCTGGAATTAAAATAAAAAAAGTAATAAAAAATATTAAATAAAAAAAATCAGTTCCTTAGTCATGCTAACCACACCACAAGTGCTCAATAAGCTTATGGGCTAATGTCTACTATATTGGACAGCACCTACAAAGAACATTTCCATCATCCCTGAAAGTTCTATTGGACAACACTAATCTAGACAGAATTGGGTCAAGTTCCCTTTCTTTGGGATGAAGTAAGCTAAATATAAATTTTAACAGCGGTTTTTCTCTTTCTTTGTGCCCTACAGTAAGTGCTATCAACTCTTAAAACACATCCTAGATCTACCCACTTCTCCTCTTTTCCACTGATACCCTGAGTCCAAGCCATTATTATAACCCCTTTTGTACAAATGCAGTAGCCTTCCGACTCATCTCCTTGTTTCCATTCTTTGCATGTATATATGGTTTCCTAGAGCAGTCATGGTGATTTTAAAAATTTACATTCCCTGAGAGAAAAAAAGCATGCAAAAGAAGAAAATCTAACATTTACTGAATTCCCACTATTTGCACCACCACTGTGCACTTCTCTGTCTTCTTTAACCTTCACAGTGATACATGAGGGAAGTCTCATAATGCCCTCATTTTTGCAAAAGCAGAAATTAAGGCTCAGAGAAGGCAAATAACTTGTCTGTGTTCACCTAGCTAAGTGGCAGAGCTGTTGAAGAAGCTAATGAATGATCAGACAGCAAAGTCCATAGACTTCCAACTAGACTGTCTTGCCAAATACTATTGAACCCTGAGAGAGATTTGTTATTGGGCTTCCTTCCATCGAGGAAGAGAGGAACTATATGTATCTTTATCTACCTGTTTGTTTATCTGGACTTTGCACCCTCAGCTATGAGGACCGTAGTCTCATCGGGTTAAAGTAGAAGTTTTCTATTCCTTTAACTTCCAAAGATGCCAAAGCAGTGAATGGAGTTTTGAAGTGGCTTTTCCTGGAAGGATCCCCATTCTGACCATGTAGGGCCATTGTCCTCGGGCTTAGGGCAGTGGCTTCCACAGTTTGGGGTTTGAGGCTTAGCTGAAAATATTGGTTTTTGAAGGCACACTGGGACAGATTGGAAGAGTCAAAATGGAACACAGAAAAAGCCAGTAAAAATGATAGCAAAGTATGATGAGGTAAAGCAGCATCTCGGAACATGTAAATACATCTACCGTTATCACACTGTTCATCATGGCGTCCCTCTCTGAGACCACACTGCTTCTTTCCCTGCTTTGTTTCACACATCCTGTCACATTGCTCTAGTAAGAATGTGTACACTGAGTTACAGCAAATGTATAAGTTTTATTACTTTCATTACATTTATTGCAGCTGGGGGATCTCTGTTAGAGCAGAAGCCTCTTCCTTTCCTCCTAAGAAATAGACCTCGTCCCCCTTCTATCCTCTGAGTGACAGCCCTGGGACATCAGAGAAGCCGCTGGCATCAGCTACATAAACAATGGAGGTGTAAGCCTCAGTGGGTTTTGACTTCTATGTATTTCTTCAGCTAAATCAAGTGATCTTCAAACTGTTGCCTCTCACCCCCAACATTATCTAATATAAAAATCATTTAAATGTTTTTATTTATTTATTTATTTTTGAGAGAGAGAGAGGGAGAGAGAGAATGAGTGGGGTAAGGGCAGAGAGAGAGAGAGAGAGAGAGAGAGAGAGAGAGAGAGGATCCGAAGCAGGCTCTGTGCTGATAGCAGAGAGCCTGATGTGGGGCTCAAACTCATGAATCATGAGATCATGACCTGAGCCAGTCAGACGCCTAACCGACTGAACCACCCAGGCGTTCCTTAGTATAGAAATTATTTTAGCTTGCTTCTTGGGCTGTGCATGAAGCAGAGGAGGGGGATGAAATTGTATAATATTAGAAATGAAGAATTTGTTTCAGTTCCTAATTTTGCTGATGAGGAAAATAAGAGATTGATGTAACTTGCCCAAGGTCATAGAGCTCGATAAGGGAATCATTTCTTGTTAGTGGAGAGAGTGTGGATTTTAGAGCCAAACTGGATTTAACATTTGAATCCTGTCATTTGCTAGCTGTTTTAGACTTGGGAAACTCACTTAAATACTCTGAGCCTCTGTTTCCTCATCTGTGAAACCAGGATGATAATATCTGGATTGTGGGGCTGCTGGATGTCGCAAGTTTAGAGATACCTATTACAAACCTTTAGGAAAGTGTATTAGTTATCTATTGCATGTTACAAATAACCCCTGGATTTAGCAACTTAAAACAGCAAACATTTTTGATCTCACAGTTTCTCCGGGGCAGGAATCTGGGGGTGGCTTAGCTGGACACGTCTGGCTCAGGGTCTTTACAAAGCTGCATGATATGTTGTGCAGAATGTCATATATGTGGGTGTGAAGAGCAGGAGGTTGGATCACTGGGGATCATCATAGAGGCTGCCCAGCATGGAGTACATACATAATGGTTACATAATGGTTGATTTGGGTTAGATGCTGGTCAAATTGTAATGGTACCCAGACAGCCTATAGGATCAATGTTCATCTCTAGGTTCTGTTCTCAGCCTGACCTCATTTAAAATTTTATCAGTGACTTAGATGATATACAAAGCAATTCTTGATCATGCATCTATAAAAACTTCACAGCATCTACCTCAATATACACATGTTTATTTATAAATTTTAAACATCTACCAATATTAATTTATAAACATCTGCCAACATTAATCAACTAGTAGTAAGGTTTAATTTTTTTCTTTCTCTACATAAAAACAAAACAAAACAAAACAACTCCTAGAAATAGAAGTTTGTTTTTGTCTAAACCTGAACCTGAAAGGATTGTCTCGTGTATTCTCTGGGTATATATAACCCACTGACATAGAAAGTGATGGACAGGGGCACCTGGGTGGCTCAGTTGGTTGAGTGTCTGACTTTGTCTCAGGTCATGATCTCGTGGTCCATGTGTTCGAGCTCTGTGTCGGGCTCTGTGCTGACAGCTCGGAGCCTGGAGCCTGCTCAGGATTCTGTGTCTCTCTCTCTCTCTGCCCCTCCCCTGCTCATTCTCTGTCTGTCTGTCTGTCTCTCAAAAATAATAATTAAACATTAAAAAAATAAAAAAAAGAAAGTGATGGAGAGACAGGGAAGGTGGTGAATGTCAGAGCCAGGATCCTAATAATCTCAACAGGCTGGAGTAACAGACAAATATACCAAGATTGGGGACAAATCATGTACAAAATCAATATCCCAGGCACGTAAGTCACCTTATGTAGATCCTTGCAGAGGTGGCCCCTCCAAGCAAAAGAATGACAAAAGTTGTTTCCTTCAGGGAACAAGGCTTAATGAGCTGAGTGCAGGCTGCATTTCAGCCCCAATTTTTTATCTCATCTGGGCCCCTTACACAGTGTTCAAACTGTACAACCATGCATGGCAGACCTGTGGCTTGTTTCCCAGGAGCACATGTAAATGAACTGAGGCCCAGGGAACAGAGAAATCAAATACATCATAGAAACAAGCCTCAAGAATAAGACTAATCCTCAATTATTAGAAATGGAGCAGACTTGGCCTGAGACATCAAGACTGAATCGATGCCATCATCTTGTTTTTATCTTTTGACCCCTCAAAAGGGAGACACTAATCCTCCGCCTGTTGGGTGCGGGCTGGGCAAATGACTCAATTTCAAAGACTAGGATATGGCAAAATATGTATGACAAGGTCATAAAAAGACATCATGGCTTTTTCCTTACTCTCTCTTGGATCTCACATTCTGGAGGAAGCCAGCCGCCATGTTGTGAGGACACTTAAGCAGCACTATGGAGAGGTACATTTAATGAGGCCTCTTGCTAAAACCATATGAAGTAGCCATCTTGGAAGCAGATCCTTTAGCTTTGGTTAGGTCTTCAGATGACCACTGTCCCAGCCCATGGTTGACTGCAACCTCATGAGAGACTCTGAGCCAGAAACACCCAGCGAAGCTGCAACTAGATTCTTCACCTACAGAAACAGTGTGAGGCAACAGATATTTGTTGTTTTAAGCCAGGAATTGGCAAAATATAAATTGAAGGCCAAATCCATCCTGCTATCTGTTTTTGTAAATAAAGTTTTATTGGAACACAGCATGTGTATTGATTTACATATTGTCTATGGCTGCTTGCCCTCTACAATGGCAGGGTTGAATAATTGTGATAGAGGTTATGTGACCCACAAAGCCAAAGATATTTATTATTTAGTTCTTTACAGAAAGAAAATTTGCCAATCTCTGCCATAAGTATTAATTTTTGGAGTAATTTTTTTGTTTTTAGTTTTTTTTTAAACATAAGTGTAGATATGTAATACAGAGGAATATAGAAGAGATTCCTAAGAGATAGACAAGAATAGACATTTTCTTCTTTGTATTGATTTTGGCATATCTAGCTATGATCTCTGGAACAGTTACTGCCATCTTGTGATCATGACAGGAGTCAGTTGAAGGATAAAGCCAACACAATAATAGCAGAGCTTAAAGAAGCAAAACCCTGGGTGTGATGTTAATTCTATGTGTCCACTTGACTGGGGTAGGTGGCTAGATAGCTGGTAAACATTATTTCTGAATGTGTCTGGGAAGATGTTTCCAGAAGAGATTAGCACTTGAATCTGTAGATTAAGTAAAGATCACCCTCACCAATGAGGGTGGGCATAATCCAATCTTCTGTGATCCTGAATAGAACAAAAAGTTAGAGGAAGGGCAAATTTGCTGTCTTGCTTGAGCTGGGATATGGATCTTCTCCTGCTCTTGGCCACTGGTGCTGTTGGTTCTTGGGCCTTGAGTCTGAATTCGGAACTTACATCTCTGGCTGTCCTGGATCCCAAACCTTTGGGTTTAGAGTAGAACTACATCACCAGCTCCCATGGGCATCCAGCGTGTGGATGGCAGATTGTGAGACTTCTTAGCCTCCATAGTTACATGAACCAATCTCTTATAATAATTCCTTTCTATATATCTCTGTGAATCTTAGTGGTTCTTTTCCTCTGGAGCATCCTGATTAGTACACTGGGTCTGTGATGAAGTCATCAAGCCACTGAATTAACGCATACTGGAACTAGCCTACCTCAACTCTGTCTTGTACCCAACAGAATTTCTTACTGTTTTAGTTCTCTGAGTTGGGATTTTGGTTACTTGCAGCTAAAATCATCTTAATTATGTGACCGCATATTTGTACAAAGTGGCTCTGCAAGCGAAAGTTGCCTAAACCCTCTCAAAAGCATATTAATTTGTGAAGGCAACTGGGGAATGTGTCAGGGGAGATTGGCTCCTTGTAACAAAACTCCAACTGCTCCCACCTCAAATCACTTCCCACTTTCCATCATTTCCTCCTCCCCTCCAAATCTGCACCAGTCTCAGGGAAGGGAGCCAGAACACATTGGACTGCCTTGGATTCCTGGTGCCTTGAAGGCCACTCACAATAAGTTAAAGATCTGACCCAAAGAAGAATGGGCCCAATGAACGCACTGATTGCCTGTGGCATGTCCATTGCTTTCATGATGGCTTCGTCGCCTGCCCCCACTCTGACCAGTGAGTGGTCCAGGGAGCGCAGAGTGGGCCTGGTCTGGTGGGATCAAAACTGTGCTGCGGGGACTCACTCCCACCGTTAGCCTGGCATTGACCAAGTGGGGGTGGGCTTTGTATTATGTACTTCCTCTTCTCATTTCTGGGTTTGTTTTTGACACGAAGCAGCTCCTTGATTTCTTCTTTTGCATAGAGCATCTCTTGCTTGCTTTCTTGGTAACTGACTCTGAGTTCTGTGGGTCAGATGACAGAATCAAGGTAATGAGGCTATTTCTGTATGTTCCTCTTAAGAACTTTTGCCAAATTCCTTTGTATTAGGAACTTATTACTGTGGGGCAAGTTACTTCAAAAGGGCCATTCTATCCTCATCCTTCATGGCTTTGCAGGCCAACGGGCCTACTGTGCTGAGCTCCCTTCAGCACAAACTCCAGCCATGATGCTGTGTATTTACATGTTTTTCTTTCTGACACATGTTTTTTTTTTGCAAATCAATCTTGTGCAAGGGCTTGTGTCCCCCAAGGACCTGCTACTCAAAGGGTGGTCCTTGAACCAGCAGCATCAGCACTGTGCCAGATGATCCTTTAAAAACAGCACACTATTTTCCCTTGAGGTTCTTTCTGTTCTCCTTCCAGAAATATTCTCCAGGTCTCCTCTCAGCAAAGAGCTATGGTTTATGTTTAAACTCTCATTGTCCCAGCAGAACATACCCCTTTCCACAGTTAAATGTGTTCCCTTCTTCCCTTCCCATTGTGTGTCGTCTGCATTGGGACTCCCACGGCGGTCATTTTATTTCCAACTGCACAGCGGTCTGAACAATAATCAACTCCTCCACGTGGAGGCGAGCTTTGCTGTTTTCCACTCTGTGCTGACCTGCCTTACCCACATACCGTGAATTTGAGAAACTTCTTTGCTCAAAGGGAAAGCTTGTCTGGATTAGAAAAGTCCTGCGTAGAAACTTGACACTGTCCTGAGCCGGGAGTATTTGGAATCACACACAGGAAAGGGCTGCGTATTTGTTGACCTGCCTAAATGACAGAATGTGTGTGTGGCCATCTCTAATTACAGCACTCCAGGAAGCATCACCCCGAAAGTACGACTGCTATGAACCACACCATGTCCTCCAGCTAATCCTCATTAACCGAGGTGGAGATTCTCTTTCTGCATGCGGCTTCTCAACCGGTGCTTCCTACGGTCTTCTCATGCCTTGGCAACTCATTGATCAATCCTGTGGTGGCACACCGGCCTGTCTCTGCCTCTGACTCAATACACTTAATAGTTATTTGTGAATAACCAGCTCTCCCCAGCCAAACTCTGGGTCCCATGAAGGACCACCCACAGGGGTCTGGAGATTGGACTTCTCACGCTGAGAAGTGCGTGATTCTTGAAGAGAAGGGAAGGAGCTCTCATTGGCTTCCTCTTATTGTCCCAGGGCCGTTTGATTTTTACACAGGTATCTGGTCCTGGCCTCGTGGTGGGACCAAGTTACGGATTAGCCTCTGGGCCAGTCCAGATCTTTTGCTTTCTGTCTCTAGGACTCCAACACGGGAAGTAGAGCTTGTCCTGGGGAATGCTGTGCTTCAAGAAGGCTTTTCTCGCTGATGGTTCTCGGTCTTCCTGGAGGTGTTCATGCCTTCTCTTTCACACACCTGCTGGCCATCGTACGTCTTTGGAAACACGTCTACCTCTTCAGACTGTGCTTCACAAAGTGACAATTAATTGTATCAAATAATGCTCTTCCTTTGTTGAAAATAAAACAATATTTTTCCATATAACTTAAAAAAACCTTCATATACCTATGTATAAATGAATAAATATGATGAAAACTTGCCTCCGTATTTAAGTAAATTTCTTTTCTTTTTTGGCTTGGCTTTTTCTCTCCCCATCCTTAGATTCCCCACATTCCCCACTGCTCCTGCTACCAACTCATGTTAATAAAAGTGTTCTTTCAAATTTTTCTCCATGCCCACATAATCATATTCAAACATAGCTATGTATAAGCCTACTTAGGAGTATGTATATGTTTTACACAAAGAAATTGTATTATACATGCTTTTCTACATCTTGTTTTTCTAACTCAACAACCTCTGGAATAATTCCTCCAAGCCAGCTTCAATGGCTCTAATTCATCCTTTAAAAAAAAAAAATATATATTTCTGAGAGAGAGAGTATGGGAGCAGGGGAGGGGTGGACAGAGAACCCCAAATAGGCTCCCTGCTGTCAGTGCAGAGCCCTACTCGGGGCTTGACATCACAACCTCCAGATCATGACCTGAGCCAATATCAACAGTAGGCCTCTTAACCGACTAAGCCACGTAGGCATTGCTCTAGCTCATTCTTTTGAATGGTTGTATAACAATCCCTCGTATGACAGTACTGTGATTGAATTAGCCTTCTCTTGCTCATGGGCCCTCACTTTGTTTCCATGTTTGCCATTGTGTACCATGCTCCAACAAATAATCTGGTTTTTTTTTTAATGTTTATTTATTTCTGAGACAGAGAGACAGAGCCTGAGTGGGGGAGGGGCAGAGAGAGAGGGAGACACAGAATCTGAAGGAAACAGGCTCCAGGCTCTGAGCTGTCAGCACAGAGCCCGACACAGGGCTCGAACACACAAACTGAGATCATGACCTGAGCTGAAGTCGGCCGCTTAACCAACAGAGCCACCCAGGAGCCCCTCCAACAAATAATATTGTACGTATAGTCTCTGTACTGTTGCTTTCATTTTTTGTAGGGTAGACTTCCAGGGGTGGGACTTCCGGGTGAAAGGGCATACAGAATTTTTAATTTCAGTTGATGTTGTCAGGTTGCTCTCCAAGAAGACATTAATCCAGCAATGCACAGCTGTGTGTTTTTCTTGCACTCCTGCCAATAAGCCATGCTACCTGTTTTTAAGAGGTTTTCAGGACAATGACATATAAAGTGACACGATGTTGTGTATTTGATTTACATTTCCTTGGTTCAATAAATTTGAGCGCACTTTTACTTTTCTTCAAAACTTCTACAACTTGTACTCATTCAGCTTTTTTTCCTTTACTATCTTAAATTATATCCTGGGCCCAGACATTTTACTTTAAATGCAAAATTAATCTATCTTTTTCCTTCATAAAAAACCTCACATCCATTATATGAACATACATTCCTATTTCTCTGCCATTATGTACTTTAATCACCCATGATTAATTAGTTCCAGATCTTAACTAAAGCCATTAACTTTGAAGTACGTTTTCTACTTTTTCCCTTTCTGAAAGTGGGTCTAGTCCTCTAATTTCCTTATCTCCCCCACTCCCGCGTTCCATTTTCTTTCTCTGTGCCTTTTTGTTCTACTTGCCGGTGGGCCCTTAATTTTCTTTTCCACTCTTTCTATCGAGTTTTTCATTTCGACTTTCATGTGCTTAATTTTTTGGTAGGTGAACTATAGATCCCCCATGGGGCTTGAACTCACAACCCCAGACCAAGAGTCACATGCTCTATGCACTGAGCCAGCCAAGCACCTCTCATGTTCTTACTTTCACAAAGAACTTCTTTTCTTTCTCCTAATGCTTCTTTAAAATTTTTTTTTAACATTTATTTATTTTTGAGAGAGAAAGAGACAGAGCATGAGCAGAGGTAGGGGCAGAGAGACACAGTATCCGAAGCAGGATCCAGGCTCCAGCTGTCAGCATGGAGCTTGATGCGGGTCTCAAACTCATGAACCGTGAGATCGTGACCTGAGCTGAAGTCGGATGCTTAACTGACTCAGCCACCCAGGTGCCCCTTACAATAATCTTTCTAATGAGATAGTCTTACTACTCTCCTACCTGGAGCCTGCTTTGGATTCTGTGTCTCCCTCTCTCCCTGCCCCTCCCCTGCTCATGCTCTGTCTGTCTCTCTTTCCCAAAAATAAATAAACATTGCAAAAAATGTAAACAAGCAAAACATGGAAGAGAAAACAAAACAAAACGAAATAAAAATAAGGAGCTAAACGCTGGCCGGAAGCTGTGAAGGCACAGGGGGACCTGTGTACCCTAGGGTGATCTGGCTCTTGTGTTTGTTGGGAACTCTTCCTCCTCCTGGTATTAGTATCTTTTAGATCTGTCTTCTTGGGCCTGTCACATCTTCCTGAGAAGACTCTTCCAGTCTCCTGCCTGCCTGCACTGTGGAGGGGAGGACAGGAAGACCCATACTTTCACTTAACCCACACCCCCCAAACCCTGCCCTGCCTGCCCCCTTTGCTGGTGACCCTGCTCATCCTCTCCTCTCCCTTCTCCAGAGAATAAAACAACAGTCCTCTACTGGCAGCATGGGGTAGAACAGGAAATGTCAGGGTCTGACTGCCTCCAACAGATTTCAACCCATCCACCTTATTTTATTCATTTATTTATTTTAAATATTTTCAATGTTTATTTATTTTTAAGGGGCGGGGAAACAGCAGAGAGAGGGAGACACAGAATCTGTCACTCTGACGTCTGGATATTTCCAGACCCAAACTTCGGGTTGCCTCCTCTCCTTCTCTGTCTCCTTAAAGCTCCGCACTTTTTCATCACAAAATCTTTTGCTGTAGTTTCGGAAAGATGGAAATTAAATGCAGTCCGCTGTCCTTATGAAGGCAAACCTTTCTTTATCACTTGTTTTACGTGTCTTCCTTGTAATTATTTCCATACAGTTAGGATTTCTTTATTAACCCAGTTGGACATTCTCTTGCTTTGTAGGTTAAGGATTGATAGGTATTAGATTTTATTCCTTACATCTGATTTTATATTTGTTACATTTGTTAGATGTTTATTTCCTTCTTTTCCTTTCTTTGGTAGGTCTGATCAAATCGTAATTCATTCTTTTTACTCTAAAAATTACTATGTTTTTCCATTCTATTTTCCATTCTTGTTTCTTATAATTGTTACTTATTTTTCTACCATTGTTAAAAACAAGACACCAATAATTTCCCTTATCAAGACTCTCTTATACTTCACTGTATGTCCCTCCCATCTTGATTAGCTGACTTCAGAATATTAAAAAAATTTTTTTTAACGTTTATTTTTGACAGAGAGAGAGAGACAGAGAACGAGTGGGGGAGGGGCAGAGAGAGAGGGAGACGCAGAATCCAAAGCAGGTTCCAGGCTCTGAGCTGCCAGCACAGAGCCTGACGCGGGGCTCGAACTCATGAGCTGCGAGATCATGACCTGAGCTGAAATCAGATGCTCAACTGATTGAGCTACCCAGGCGCCCCTAGAATATTTTTTACTCTTCCTTCTGCCTTTTCTTCTGACAAAGGAGACCTTTGGAACTTTAACATTCTCCTACCACCCCCCCCCCCCCCCCCGATATAACTCTGAATGCTAATATTTCTTTAATGAAACATTTAACTTTTGATTCTATGATTTTGTTAGAATTTCTCCTTGCAGTATGTTTCTTCTTCAAAAGTCCCTATCTGAGAACAATTCAGGGTTATTATGTTTAAAAACTTAGAATCTGGGAGCCAGACTGCTGTTTTGTTTTGTTTTGTTTTAATGTTTATTTATTTTTGAGAGAGACATAGAGAGTGAGCAGGGGGTGGGGCAGAGAGAAAGAGAGAGAGAGGAAGACACACAATCTGAAACAGGCTCCAGACTCTGAGCTGTCATCCCAGAGCCTGATGCGGGGCTCAAACTCACAAATAGGGAGATCATGACCTGAGCTGAAGTTGGACACTTAACTGCCTGAGCCATCCAGGTGCCCCCAGACTGTCTGGGTTTAATCCTGGTTTTGCCCCTTCCTTGTTTTATGTCTATAGGGTCAGTTACTTAATCACTTTGTGCCTCCTTGGTGAAATGGGGTTAATACCATTACCATCCTTATGAGGGTTCTCTGAGGGTTATGTTAGTTACTGCATGACAAGTGCTTGAAACACTGCCTCTTTCATACTTTAATAAACGTTAACTTCTTAATACATTCATGCACATTCTTAAATATTATATCATTACTAATTTACATGTATATCATCAAGACATACATGAATGTATCTATATACATTTGTGTATGTTTGAGTGTATCTATCTGTTTGAATGCGTGTATATATTCAAGGTTTATTTCTTATTCCCTCCTCTCTTTTCCCTCTGTGCCTTGAAACCTCATTATAATTTGTACTCACAGGGGTTTGGACATAGGATTCTTGGATTCTAACCATTTTCTTTCAAAATTCTGTATTTTCCTTTCATGATTCTATTTATAGTTTTGCCTTGTGCCTTAAGATATTTATTTCCTTAGATATTTTACACCACTCTTTTGAATATCAACATGGCCTTCCTTTCCTCCAGCTCATCTCATGAAATGTTAGTTGGAAAATTATAATTTTTAGCTTCAACCTGTTTTTGTTTTTTCTTTTCTTTTAGAGAGGGAGAGAGATCTCAAGCGGGACAGAGGGGCAGAGGCAGAGAGAGACAGAGAGAGAGAGAGAATCTTAAGCAGGCTCCCTTCCCTGCTCAGCACAGAGCCTGATGCTGGGCTCAATCCCACGACCCTGGGATCATGACTTGAGCTGAAATCAAGAGTTGGATCCTCAACTGATTGAGCCACCCAGGCACCCCACCAACCTGTTTTTGGACCTGAATTGGGATTTCATTTTTTTCTCTTGGTATTCTCCTCCACCTCTATTTCTCTTGGCATGTGCTAAATTGGAACAATCTGACTGCTCTCTCCCTCTGAACCTCTTTATATGTGTGTCTGTATTTCTTTGCCCACTCACTGTGGGGTAGTTCTGCCCACTGGGGCCTCCAAATGGTGACAGCCAAATGTCCTGGGAAGGTAGAATAGACACAGACAAGTTGCTAACTCATTGCTGAGACACCTGGAGGGAAAGTCTCTCTTCCTTTTCTCTTAGGCGTTCCCACCTTCCAGGTTGGGGAGGGCTTACCTCACTGTTTCGAGGGATAAGGAGACCATTCCTTGTGGCTCCATAGATCCTTGCAGTGCTGATTCCCAGGTCCTCTCCCAACCCATGGGAGAGAAAGCCTGTACCAGTTTCTCTCCTCTGCAACTTGCACAGAGCCCAAAGACTTCCTTATATCCAGTTGTTCATTATGTGGCATTTGTGCCATGACGGGAGACAAATGGGTTGGAGTTGGTTGTGGAGGAGAAGGGAGTATTGGTTACAGACTCCCTGAAAAGAGCCTTCAAATATAAAAATGTTGATAAACAAAGTAGAGTCTGTAGCCTCTTGGCAGTGAGAGGGTAGAGGTGGAATATTTATAGCTTCTGGTTTAAAGTGAGTCTTTCAACATGGCGGGGATTGATGGGATTGGGCAAAGTTTGTTATAGAATAGTTCAGAACTGGTGGACAAACTGAAAATGAAAGCTGTAATAAAGCATAAAGAATCATTTGATGAGTCTGGATGAGGGCTGTACTGTTCCGAGAGGTAGTTATTTACTCTAATGAGGACCAATGAGTCGTCTAGGTGTTTGGATAAATGAATTTTAGGGAAGTTCCTGAGACACTCAACTTATTTACACTTCATCTTTCAAGTTTGCTGGAATAGTAATGTGACATTGATGTAGACAAGGACCTGTGTGGATGCGGATGGTTTTTGTGTTCAGGGGTCTGGGTCAGGCACCATCTTTCCAAGCTCCCCTGCTGCCAACTATGGCCTTCACAGGTGCATCCTCAACTTTGCTCTTTTAGGGTCAGTGCTTCTGACTTTTGGTTGCACATGGAACAATGATGTCACTGAAAGGAATTCCAGGAGAGACAGGTTATCTGATAACAGCCAAATGTAGATTGTATTTGGGGACAGGGAAGCCTCTTTGGGAATCTTGACCTGGCCCTTGGTAGTTCTGAGAAGGGAGACAGAGGTTGGGCGACCTCCTAAGAAGACTGTTGTAGGCCAATTGACTAAATATTACAAGGTGTAGAGACCCTGTTGACCAATCAGAAAATCACAATAGTCAAAGAACTATGGGACCCTGTTGCCCTTACATAATCCAATCATCAAACATGCAGTTTTATCAGAGAACTCGAGCATGCTTTAAGACCATTCATTTCATGGTTCTGGTCGGCACTGGGCAAGGGCATTTAGCAATAAGAAGTGTGCAGGGTTTCAAACAGCAGTTTCCAGGGGTCTCTTTGGATTCACCATTTCTGTTCAAATCTGGGTGGTGGCCTTTTTTGTTGACCTATATTTCAAAGTTAGTTTTGCAAATAATAAAACAAGAGTTTTATTCTGATTTAAAAAAATCAAACATAGAATGCAGACAGAAAACTAAATAACAGCAAATAATCATCATAATAAAAACAATAAGAACTCTCAGAGTTTAGGTGGTATGGACCAGGCCCTAGATTAATGGGGAATGTCTGCAGTCCATACCCTTGAGCTCATAGATTTTAGTCAAAGTGAAACACCCACAGTTACCTTAGATAGAAGACGGGGATAGGAGGGGGTTGGCAGGAAACTCAGCCAAAGGAGGCCAGATGCTTCTCCCCACAGGACACTCGACCTTTGACTCAGAGTCCTCAGGAAATCATGACCCTTTTCTTGAGTATTTGATCCTCAGCTGATGCAAACCTTTTATTTATGTTTGCCCATTGGACAAGGGGGCAGTTGGTCTGTCTTCACGTCTATAAAAGGCAGCACAGAGTGCTTCCTTTGATGTGTTCCGCCTCTGTTGTGGCATCGCCATTGCTGGCTAACTTGGTCTTTCCCATGTAGGGCTCTGGATCCCACTCCTAAAAGCTCTAATTTGGGGATCAGAGCCCGAAATAGCCCCAAAGGTATCCTGTTTAGCTTGTCATTTAAATAGCTAAGCCCCTGCCATGACCATTTCAAACCCTCTCGCCTTTCATTTAGCTAAGCAGTTCTTTTTTCAAATTCAGCTTGTTTGTGAATGCAACATCTCTTTTTCTTTTTCCATTGCAATTCTGCATCTATAAAAAGCCTTGATTGAGGGAGGGAAGAGTGAAATCAACATTCCTCTTAGTAAAGGACCTAAGTTAGAATTATAGAACTAGCTAGGAACTGAGCGCAATGGCTTCCAGTGTCTCCCCCGGTGAGTTCAGCGTGTGAATCCCAGCTCCAGTGAGGACTAGCTGTTTCACCTTGGGCAAGTTACTTAACACCTCTTTGCTTCAGTTCCCACATCTGTAAAATGGGAGTGGTAACCTCATCGACATGACCCGTTACATAATTCGCAGAGTCCCTTGTTCAAATTTCAGTGAAAATGCTGGGCCTCTAGTTCCAATTTCAAGATAGCGACAGCAGAGCATTAAACCAAGCATGGGGTCCTTCTGAGCACGGAACCCTGTGTCACTGCAGGAAGCTGGCCCTGATCCTAAGATTGTTGTGAAGATAAAATGAATCATTGTTCTTGAAACTCTTAAAGTAGCGTTTGGCATATATACCATCTATGTAAATATTAGATGTGAAAAATGACAGCTGAGTGATCTGGGAACTGAAGAGGTTGTCACTACTTCATGGAAACAGTGGGTTGGTGGTAAATTGAGGCTCAGGCTCTGTCTGCCCAATTGCCTCCTTCATAGTTTATTTACATAATATGCTCGATGCTTTTTTTCAGCGAAAGTCATTCATCCAATCAGCATTTTAGAATCCTTTAATGTTCCATGCACAGTGGGAGATTGTAGCAGTACGTCATTCGTGAGTTTTGTTTTTTACTTACAGTGCATAGCACTCTAGACTAGACCTCAGTTATACTAACTGTCATCGGTTGGGCCTTGGGATTCTTACCTTACTAAGCTTTATCAATTTAGAAGAGTCAAGTAAACAACATTGGGATCTTGTCCTCAAAATATAAACAGAACTTAGAAGTGTAAATTATTTTAAAAATATAAATGTAAATATAAATGGTGGGTCAGTCTCTTCGTGGGTTCAACCAGAGGATGATTTAGATGATTTAAAAGAAATCTAGTTCCAGCGTTAGTGATGTAATCACATGTGCTCCAGATTTGTTAATCCTCATGTAGACACAACTGCAAAGACCTAGTTAAAATTACTCTGTTTTGCTCTTAATGTGTCCTTAAAGAAAATTATTAAAAACATCTCAGATCAATGGCAGATAAAATTTTCTTAAAATTTTGTCTAAAGACCCTAAGTAGAATACAATATACTGTTCATTCTATATTCTCATGAATCTTCATTTACTCCTTTTCTTGGTAAAGGGAATATAATTCAGATTCATGTGAGTTTCAGAATCTAAATTTGGAAATGGAATCCTAAAAGCATGTTAATAAGGCTTTGCAAAGAGTTCTTTAAAAATTGACTACACCCATCTAGGGAGCACTGAGTAATGTATAGAATTGTTGAATCACTACATTGTACGCTTGAAACTAATAATTGATATTGTATGTCAACTAGACATCAATAATAAATTAAAAAGTTTGAATATATATATATATATATATGTAATTTTAACATGCAAAGTATGAAGTAGCTACAGTTAGTTCAGAGGACTTTTTAAAGCAATAAACTTTTTTGGGAGGTGTCTGTGTGGCTCAGAAGGTTAAGCATCCGACTCTTGATTTTGGCTCAGGTCATGTTATCATTATTCATGAGTTCAAGCCCCATGCCAGGCTCTGCACTGGCAGCAGGGAGCCTGCTTGGGATTCTTTCTCTTTCTCTGCCCCTCCCCTGCTTGCATGCTCTCTCTGTCTCTGTCTCTCTCTCTCAAAATAAATAAATAAACATTAAAAAAATTAACAAAAGAGCAATAAGCTTTTTTAATGTTCAGGAATGTTTTCCTGATAAATAACTTCCATTTTCATGGAACTCAGGCCATAAAAGGCTCTGTACTACCGACTTGTCTAATTTGAATTATTTGGACTAATTTGGCAACCTGTGAAATATCACTTTGGTTCTTGTCTTGGTCATGCTCACTTTGAGTAAGCCTTTTTGTTCATGATGCAAACTCTTACCACAAACACAAATGCATTTGTGAACTCTGTCGTAACTACTGGTAGGTTTCTTATATTTAATATATAATCAAATCTCAAAAGGAGATCATCTCCTGTTTTTCATTAGGATTTTTCAGTTCCAGGAACATGTCGGTTTCTATTTGTAGACTCTTCTAGGAAATTTTCTTCATTCTCATGTAGCTGGAACAATGATGAGAAGCTGTCGCTTCTCTGATGGACTTAACAATGCTATTTCTGCATGTCATTGGAGAGGCTAGGCCGCCATTCGTTTGTGGCTAATACTGTAATTCTTAAGACGTATTTTTAAGAAGTGGATGGAGATATCTGAAACTCCATTTTCGTTTGAATGCTATCACTGCTTAAGCACACACAGAAGTATCAGCAAAGTGCTGTTTGTGTTGGGCGACTTCTATGAATTGAAAGCAGCTAAGCTAAAAAAAGGGAAATTGACAGGTGTCTCATTAGGCTGTAGCTATTAGTCATTTTTGTATCTGCACAAGTAGTTGACGCTCCACTTCTAAACAAGGATTGTGCATTTGCATGTTTCAGGAAGAAGTCCTGCTGGGTGATTCTAATCCACTATTTTGGGATGTGATGGCTTAATTTGAAAAATGTTTTGATGAACAAAACATGATCTCTTCCTTGTCACTTTCCTCCGGTTTCACAGTATAATCAGGGACTGAATGGATTTTGCTGGGGTATGAAATATCTGATGACTAAATGGGCTTGGCAGTAAAATTGGGGGTGGTGTTGGTAACTGGCTTCAACAGGAAAAAGAAGAGGGATTATCTTCATTCTGTTCTTTTCTTGACAGTTGCTGTAAAATGTATTTTTGGTTTATTACAAACCAGTTGACCCTTTACTAGTCAAAACTGGGGAAGGAATCCTGAGGATAATTATTTGTTTCATTTTTGGGGGCTGCTCTCTATCCTAAAATGAACGGTTTGGAGTTATAAGAACTTTAGAGAGCCTAAAATTTAAATCTCTCCTTTCCGGATGAGGAAAACTGTAGCCCAGGGATGTGCAGTAACCATCTCGATGTGGCTAAGTGAGTGGGAGGCGGAACCAAGATGAAAAGGTTACTGAAACACTCTGTTGACTCCTTTTTCCTTTATTCTTGCCTTGGTGACTTTTTCCACAAAAAGGCAAATTGCTGAGCCGTATCCCACTCTCATCCTTACCTTACTTCCAAGTCATTTTACTTTCCTCCCACCTCTGACAACATGAATCTACATGAGCCGATAATCAAATGGAAAAGTTTGAGTTGGCGATTTGATTAATTAAATACCACCACCACCATTAACAACATTTTTCCATACCAGCAACTTCTCCTTTAGATGAATCCTACAGCTTTCCGTGTCATTGGCCTTTGTGATACCACTCAGGAATAGTGTCATACTCCAAACCGACCGTACCCATTGGGTAATCTCTGTTGTCTCCTCACAAGCACCTTTCAGTTCAGACTCACTACTTTTTTATTTAATTAATTAATTAATTAATTAATTCTTTAAATGTTTATTTATTTTTGAGAGAGAGAGAGAGAGAGAGAGAGAGAGAGAGAGAGAGAGAGAATCCAAAGCAGGCTCCGTGCTGACAGCAGAGAGCCCGAAGTGGGAACTCATGAAACTGTGAGATCACGACCTGAGCCAAAGTCGGACGCCTAACTGACTGAGTCGACCAAGTGCCCCCTCACTACTTTTTGACATCCTCAAAATACACACGTCCAGAAATACTGGTTGACAGTAGTGGTGGTATTTAATTAATCAAGAACTGGATTTTCCTGAATGTTTCCTAGGGAAATAGAATGATTTCATCACATACTGCCCCCCAAAACATACACTGTCCCTTGGGAATCTCATGTTTCTCTTCTTGGCATCCTGTTTTTGGTCCCTTTCTTCACTTCCTCTTTCTCACACAGCTTTTTCAATTCGCTTTGTTTTCTGGAGCCCCTCAGCTCTGGCCTAAAGAGTGAATGGTAATCCACCGAATCCTTGGAGGGTGTGTTCCAAGACCCTCGGTGGAGACCTGAAGCCACGGACGGTACCGAATCCTATGTAGGCTATGCTTTTTTCCTATACCTATGATAAAGCTAAATTTATAATTTGGCACAGTAAGAGATGAACGACAATAACTAGTAATAAAATAGAACAATTATAATAGCACGCTGTAATAAAAGTTATGTGAATGTTGTCTCTCTTTCTCACGATATCTCATCGTACTGCACTTACCCATCTTGTGATGATGACAAAATGCCCATGTGATGAGACGAAGTGAATGACACAGGCATTGGGACATAGTGTTAGGCTACTATTGACTCGCTGATGATATATGTCAAAAGGAAGATCATCTGCTTCTGGACCATGGTTGCCTGGGGGGTTAACAGAAACCAAAGAAAGCAAAAGTGGTGATAAGTTGGGGAACTACTCTATGCCGCTCAGCAAAACAAAGGCCCCTGGTAAACAATGATCTGGTATGTTCTTTATGCACGACTTTAAGGGCAGGGGTGCCTCAATTCATTTGGTCCTAGCTGTGGGTTTTTGGTTACTGATTCTTCACAGCAACAGATCTAAAGTTAAGAGGTTATCTTGGATTCAGGTCTGGCAGTAGACAAAACTGGAGATGCTGGCAGAGTCAACTGATATCTCTTAATTTTTCTCCTAATACCCCTGGCTTCTCTGGGTGCCATCCCCACTAGACACTTGTAGCCCAGATTCGATTTAGTCCCAGAAATATTTATTGAGCTCCTGCTATGAACCAGGCACCATGCATGTGCCTTTGCACTAGTGGTTTAATGCGGGAAGGGAACAAAGGTGTAAAGAGAACAAAACCACAAGGTGCTGCTGAGTGCTTTAGCTTAGTCCCTTTAGCTTTAGCAAAGGGACAAACGGCTCTGGGAATAGTGAGCTTGAATGGCTGCACAGAGGAGGTGACAGCAGAAATGGCCTTGATCTGCAAAGGCACAACGTTGGTACCAAGGCTATGCTTTTTTTCCCTTGTTCTCTTAATGTTTATTTATTTTTAACAGAGAGAGAGAGAGAGAGAGAGAGAGCGCGCGCGCACGAGCGTGAGCAGGGAGAGGGGCAGAGAAAGAGGAAGACACAGAATCCAAAGCAGGCTCCAGGCTCCGAACTGCCAGCGCAGAGCCTGACGCAGGGCTGGAACTCATGAGCTGTGAGATCATGACCTGAGCGAAGTCAACCGCCCAAGGGACTGAGCCACCCAGGCGCCCCTGTGGCTGTTTTAGGACACTAATGTCTCAGTGTGGCCCCCTTGTGGTGGTGGGGAGAGGTACATGAGATGGACACAGGCAAAGAGGCCAAATTGGGAAGGTCTTTGAATGCTGAATGTTATCTTCTAGGCAAGGCTCAGTCCACAAATGGAAACTTAGACATTTTTATCAAAGTTTGACATGCTTGTACACTGAAAAGTCAAGTAGTTCTCCAAGGCTTGTTGCAAACCCCTCCAGCAGCCCTCCTTCCCTTCCTCTCCATTCAGAGGTACCCACTGTCTAGAATGATGTTGGTCTTTACCTCCCCATTCCTATTGTGTTTGCATTACAGTTTCTTGCATTTTTTGGTCTCTGCCATAATCTGCTGGCTTCCCACCATGGAGGATGAGGATTTGGCTCTTTTCTCTCTGCACCCTGATGCCATCATGCACACAAGCACCCTTCCTATACTGCCTCTTTCCAACAGCAGGATTTTAGTTAAATATTCATTATTTACATTATTAAGGTCATGTAAATGCTAGTCACAGAAGAGGCAAATAGTCAACTACAGTTACTTTTACTTTGCTACAGACTGCCTCTTGAGTTCACTTTCTTGTTAGTTTGCTTTTTCTTTTCATGTATTGTCACTAATTCAACCCTAAATGTCTTTGACCTTCTGCCAACGGTATAAATCTCTTCTCATATAGTCCCAACAAAGTCTAACCATTTCCTATTCCTAAGGAGCCATTCCTGTGGGCTTTGGACCTGCCACTGTGGGGACTGGAGACAGCCCTCTTCTTCTTGCACGTAGAAGATAATTTAAATCTTTACTGTCATCCTGAAAGTATTTTACTCTCTCTTGTGTCTCCTGTATCCAAGGCTTCCTCTTTTCTGGTTTACCCCAGTAGCTTTCTGGGAAAAGCGCACGGGATATAAATTATTTTTTTATGATCTTGAGCCTCAGTCTTGATTGATAGTTTGGTCAGATATGAAATTCTAGGTTAGAAAGAATTCTTTCTTTAGAATATTTAAGACTAGCTCCATTTCCTTGTGGTTTTCAGTGTTGTTACTGAGAGCTCCAAAAACACTTCTGACCACTGATTCTTTTTTTTTTTTTTCCTCTGCTTACAAGGATTATAATCTATTTTGATTCTCAACTTTCCCTGCTAAAGTTTGATTCAGGCCTCTTCCACCTACTTTCCAGCCTTGCAAAATTTTGTTCCTCTTGTGTCTTTTCCTATTTTCCCCATCCTTGTGGATTTATACCTAAAAGCAAAAACAAAACCAATAAAAAGAAAAACCAATGACAACAACAAAACTTTATATCATTTTCGTAGGGCTTTAGAAATAGAAAATGTTTAAGCTGTCATCTTTACCTAAAGTCCCTTTCGAGGTAGGGGTGTGGATCTTGGTTAGTAGGGCTTGAAGTTCATGGGTGTTGTTGGAGAGATAGTCTAGAAAATCATGCATGCCCTCTGGGGCACACTAATACCATGAGATGACCAGTAGCTCTGTACGATGATGCTGTCACACTGTGAGTTGGTGGTGGGGTAATAATGGAAGACATTCCTACACTGGCTCAGCCAGAAACATCCTCTGTACTGAGACAGGGAATCACATACATATATGGATAATAAATGTATCTCTAACTCAACTTCCCTTTAGCCACATTCCCACCGTAGCTCATTTCCACTCAACCCTAGAGAAAGTGTGACAGAGGGGAAGTTGGATTAGTAAGACGTGGAAATCTCAACCAGCGCAGTTAAATGATCTCACTTTTGCAGATTCTACAAAGACATATGACTATGTGAACCCATTGTAAGGGCCCCTTCCAGGTTCTTGGAGTCAGGGTTCCCAAAAGCTGCCTCTGTTCAACAGACGTTTTTCACCAGAGTATGATAGTGATTCACACTTTTCTTTTTCTTTTTTTTAAATTACTTTTTTAATGTTTATTTACTTTTCAGAGAGAGAGGCAGAGTGTGAGCGGGGGAGGGGCAGAGAGAGAGGGAGACACAGAATCTGAAGCAGGCTCCAGCTAAAGCTGACAGCACAGAGCCTGACACGGTACTCGAACTCATGAACTACGAGATTATGACCTGAGATGAAGCCAGATGCTTAATGGACTGAGCCACCCAGGAGCCCGCCCCCCTCCTCTTAAAAAAATTTTTTTTTTTAATGTTTCTTTATTGTTGACAGACAGAGGGACAGAGCATGAGCGGGGGAGGGGCAGAGAGAGAGGGAGACACAGAATCCACAGCAGGCTCCAGGCTCTGAGCTGTCAGCACAGAGCCCGACTCAGGGCTAGAACTCACAGACTGCGAGATCATGACCTGAGCCTAAGTTGGCTGCTCAACCAACTGAGCCACCCAGGAGCCTCAGGCCCCCCTCCTCTTTTTAAAGGAAGGTGAACAAAGGTGACTGTGTGCAGATGAGCTAGAGGAGAGTCAAGGTAGGAGTTTCAGTGACTGAGTCACCACCTGGATGTTGTGAAACATATCTGGGAAGAAATCACCCAATTTGGTGATCAGTTCTGCATGCAGAAGTGAGGGAAAGGAAGTCCTGTGTGAGAAGGATCAGTGAGATTAGAAATTTCTCCTGCCTCACCTCTTTCTTTCAAAATTTAAATGTTCTAAATCCCTACCTTATAAGAGTCCTAGTCTGCTTTCAAAAGTACTATTTGGTTGGTATATCTGTACTCCCATATGAATTAGAGCTCATAAAGAGGATGATGCTCCTGAAACAGGTGTGAACTTTTAGTGCTTATCTCCTTACTTTTTGTTCTTCCGTTCAAAAGCATACCCTTCTTTTCATGGGCCTCAGTTTCCCCGGGAAGGAGATAAAGATCCTAGTCTAGTCTAATATTCTGTGTTTCTCTGAATGCTAATGATGGAGGTTTCTTATTGATTCCTTGCAGAAGAAATAACTCATTTAATTCATTGGATGAGCTGAACAGATTTGTATCTATTGGTATTGTTAATGAGCTAATACTTTGTATATTCCAAGACTTTGCATTTCTCCTTCATAAAGGATTGGCTTTTTGAGACCTCCAGTCTGGTAATGGGAAAAGGCATCTCCTACAAAGGCAACTTTAGCCATATACCTTGAACAGGATTTTGGTTTGTAGACGAAGTGATTTATTTTGGCAAAAAAAAAAAAAAAAAAAAAAAAAAAAAATTAGTCTAGTACTTTATTAGCTCCAGAACTTTGAGCAAATTACTAAAACTTTTTGAGTCCCAATTTGTTCCTCTGTAGAACAGAAATGACAGTAGGTATCTTAAACAAGTGTTTTGAGCATTAAATGATGTCATGTGTATGAAAAGAACCTAGCTGAGTGTCTGGAATATAGTTATTGCCCCATCAAGGTCATTTTCACCAACATCTTGAAATCCGAGTGCCTTTTGGGACACTAACATATCCTACTTCCAAAAGTATTAGCATAGGATTTTTAAGCAGCCTTTGCTTTCCTTTCCTTTTTTCCCTTCCTCCCTCTTTCTTTCTTTCCTTCTTTTATTTTTCGGTATATCCAACATCAATTTATCAGTTTGGGTAATAATTTCTTCTCTACCCAACTTTCTGGGTGGGCCTGTGATGCAGGCCTCAACTGTCCAAATACTCTACTCCTTGTCGGTCTACAGTGATGGATATAGCCAATGACTTGGCCAATGACTATTGTGCCCAAGTATTCTGAGGAAAAGATACTCTCTTTTGACTGAGTTTTTAAAGCTGATAGGATGTGAGTTTAGAAAGCTGATGCCCCCTCAGGGGCAGACTCCATCTGAAAATGGAATTAACACAAGAGAAAGATGGCCCAGGAGGTGAAGAGAGACAGATTCTCGATGTCTCTGTGCCTTTGGATAAATCCACTTCTTAAATGAGAAGGTCCCTGGTTTTCCTAGTTATATGAGCCAATAAATGCCTTTTGTTATTTGAGCCAATATTAAATTGGATTTTGACTCTTACATCTGAAAGAATCCTGCCTAATTTAAAGTTAAAACTTCTTTTTTCTTTCCCCTTAATAACACGAGAGGTTGGACTGGCATTTGGTCCACTCTCCCAGTTGGAGGCTTTCAAAGTAAAGACATACACCAAGAAGACATACAACCACAATCATTAATGAACCATACAGCTCAGTGTCAGGGATTTTTAGTAATAGTTCAATGAATCTGTTTAATTAGTAATTGTTAATAAATTCAGTAAAGACCTTAAAACAAGCTCGTTTGAGAAATGTCAGAAAGGCATTCAGGATATATCAGTTTAGCCCTTCTAATTTTAACAGGCTGTGTTCACGGGCTAATATGGTACAAAAGAAACAGCAAGTTGTGGTTAGAAACAAAAGGAGACCAATGTTTGCAGACACCAGATGCTCAGCACATTCTTCATCATGTGTACTTATTGCGTGAAGGGCAAGGATGTCATGGGCAACAATCAGGCATGAGTGGTCACAGAGGACCAATGTCATGGGCAACAATCAGGCAGGTCACACAGGAAGAGTCCATAAGCAACCAGTCATTTGGAGCATTGTGGATGGGAGGAACCCTGATGAATCATACCCCACAGAATGAGTACTATATTCAAGCTGTGTGTACTCTCTTATTTCCAGGAAAGCATTCTGTCACACTAAATTGATGTGGTTAAACTCTATTCTAACTTTGCTTTATTTGTATTTAATTTGTAAACTTGTTTTTATAAGTGCTTCATCAATTTGGTTTTAATAAGAGTTTCATAAGAAGCTTACCCATAGTTTTATGCTTGTACTTACTTAAGTAACATTTTATCAAAATGATCTAAGTCACTATCGGAGAATATTTTTTTCTTTTAAAAGGATGGTATTCACATTGAGTTCTGTGCTGACCCTGCAGAGCCTGCTTGGGATTCTCTCTCTCTCTCTGTCTCTCTCTCCCTGCACCTCCTCTGTTTGCACTCTCTCTGTCTCTCTAAAAATAAATAAATAAATAAATAAATAAATAAATAAATAAATAAATACTAAAAAAATTAATAAAAAAAGAATAGTATTGACTACCTATGAAGTCCTTCCTCCCCTCTCCCCCACCAAAAAAAAAAGTAATAATAATCAATCAATAAATCAATCAAACCTGAATCTGATCAAGTTTCTGGATCCAACTGTCAATTTACAGGGAATCTGTAGCAAAGGGAATCATGTTTAAGAATTGTGGGAGCTCAATGGTTTTCTAAAATAAATAAATTACCAAAAAATGAATCGGAGGTGATATCTATAGATTTAAAAAATGTAAAAAAAAATAGCAACCACTCATATATTTGGACATTGTTTAGGTCTTGATTAAAAATAAAAAAAATGAGGGGTGCCTGGGTGGTTTAGTTGGTTGAGCTGACTCTTAAAATTGGCTAAGGTTATGATCCCAGGATTGTGGGGTCAAGCCCTGCATTGGGGTTCTCTCTCTCTCTTCCTCTGCCTCTCTCTACTGCTCACGCTTTCTCTCTCTCTCAAAAAATTAAAAAAAATATATATTAAAAAATGGACTGAAAAAATAGTTTAAGACACTTGTGAGGAAATTGGGGATTTGAGTGCTATCTGGATGTTTAATGATGTCAGGCAATTGTGGGGGCTGTTGTTTGGTATGATAGCACTATTCTATGTGTTAGAGAAGGGAGTATTCTTGTCCTTTGGGGTAGATACTGGGATGTTTATAGCTGACAAGAAGTTCATGTTTTCCTTAGACTACTATTAAAATGTTGAAATACATCTAACTGTACTGTAGTAACAAGTTTTAAAACTTGGTTTTATTAGTTCTAGATTATTCTTGGGAAAGATGGAAATATTGAAATAGAAGATACATTTCCCATAGTCAAGAATATTAAAGAAAAGTTCATTCTTCTTCCAGAGACTGATGTCTAAGTTATTACAGAAATGGGGACACATATGTCAAATCTAGTCAACTATAAACATATAGTACAAAACCATTAAAATTCTATATAAGTGAAGTTATAAAGGATACACACACACACACACACACACACATGCACATTTTTCCAGTTTGGGAAACTCTGAGTTATCCCATGCTTGACGTTGGTTAATTCCGTACAGGAAGGGTCTTAAAACTATAAACATCAGGAAAAACTGGCCCCTTATCTGTTTTGGTGTAGCTTATAAGCTAAGAATGGATTTTATATTTTTAAATAGTTGACAAATATCAAAAGGGGACAAACTTCCAGTTTTAAAATAAATAAGTCCTCGAATGTAATTTACAGTACGGTGACTATAGTTAATAATACTGTATTGTATATTTGAAAGTTGCTAAGAGAGTAGATTTTAAAAGTTTTCATCACAAGAGAAAGAATCGGTAACTATGTATGGTGAAGATGTTAACCAGATTTATTATAGTGATCACTTCATAATATGTACAAATAGCAAATCATTTTGATGCACACCTGAAACTAATATGGTGTTAGGGGTCAATTGTATCTCAAAGAACCTTAAGAAATACCAAAAGGAAAATATTATTTGGTGATACATATTGTCACCAAATTGTATGATACACTAATGTCAGCACCTATAAATACAGTTTTACTGGGATACAGCTGTGCTTATTTATTTACAGTTTTGTAAATAAAGTTTTATTGGAGTCCATCCATCAGTTTGCATATTGTCTATTGTCACTTTCGACAACAGAGATGGCAGAGGTGAGTCATTGTTACAGACATGAATGTCCTGCCATGCCTAAAATATTTACTCTCTGGCTCTTTACAGAAAAAGTTTGTCAACCCCTGCTCTGATGACAAAACTGAGGCTGGGGATGTGAAGTGTCTAGTGTAAACTTGCATGGAATCACAATTCAAATCTAGGTCTTCTAACTCTAGATACTCTTTGGGTATGGTTTCCCCTATGTTTTTGCCCCCTCGAAATAATAATTTCTGCTTACACCGTGGTTATTATCTTCCTGGCATTGTTGTAAGTACTTATATTAAGTCTGTAAATAATCAAAATATTCTATGACATATGTACCATATTTGGGGAAACTGAAGCACGGATTGGTTAAGTAACTTTACTGGAGTCCCATATCAGAATGGGACAGAGCCAGGCTAGGGACCCAGGAAGCCTGGCTCTTAAATTCTGTACACTATTCTGTCTCTCCCAGTGGGGGAACCAAAAGGCCCAGGAAGGACCCATTGAATGGTTTTGTGATTCTAATCTACTCATCCCTCTCTTGAGCTTAGTGATATAAAGTTGATCATTCTGCTATCTTAAGCCTGAATTCTCCTCCCATCCACAATACAGTTGACCTTGAACAACACAAGTTTGAACTGTGCAAATCCAATTATGTGCAGATTTTTTTCAATACGGTACTGTAAATGTATTTCTTCTTCCTAATGATTTTGAGATTTTCTTTTCACTAGCTTACTTTATTGAAAGGATAGAGTATATAATACATACAGCATATGAAGTGTGTGTTACTCAACTGTTTATGTTAACAGTAAGGCTTCACTCAAGAGTAGGCTATTAGTAGTTAAGAATTTTTGGAAATCAAGTTACATGTGTATGGTTGACTGTCAGTGAGGGTGTTGGTGCCCTTAACCCCCACATTGTTCAAGAGTCAACTATCTCATGACAGTGAAATAATCAGTCTTCCCTTACAACAATTCTCTAAACACTGCGCATAGGCATTAGTATTTCTTATTTAAATCTACAAAACCCTGGGCCCATCTCAGCCCTACTGAGTCACTGCCATGACAGAGCCTGGGAGTAGATATTTTTAAAAGGCATGAACCCCGTAATGAGGAAAATTTGGGAAATGCTAGCCTAGAACATATTAAATCTTCCTCAAATGAGGGATGCCTGGCTGGCTCAATTGGAAGACCATGGAATTCAATTTTGGGGTCATGAGTTTGAGCCCCACATTGGGTGTAACGATTACAATCAATCAATCAATCAATCTTCCTCAAAAGCTTATTGAATTTTATCAAGAAATTCAGACCACAGTAATTGTGACAAGGTCTACACCATGAGCCTCTGTGCATATTATACACCATAATTCAGAAATAAGTCTAGGTTTCATTATTTGAAAAGCTCCTTGAATGCTGTTAAAAATAACTTCTCATGGGGCACCTGGGTGGCTCAGTCAGTTAATCATGGGACTCTTGATTTTTGTTCAGGTCACGATCTCAGGGTTCAGTTAGTGAAATTAAGCCCCCCGTCAGGCTTATGCTGACAGCGCGGAGCCTGCTTGGCTTTCTCTGCCCCTTCCTCTGCTGTTGCTTGTGCACTGTCTCAAAAGAAATACACTTAAAGGAATAAATTTTCACATAACAACAAAATACATTTATTGCTGAGAAGAAGAAAATAAAGATTATACATATTGCTTCTACCCAGAGACATACTGTTAATCTGCTAATATTTTGATGTGTACTCACAATCCTTTTTTGATTGAATTAGTACAATTCTATTGAACTCTTAAAATACCATGTAGTTATTTTGGGTTACAGTTGTGGGAAGGGATTTCACTTGGGTTTCAGATTTGTTCTCTCTTGGAAGTGTTTACATAAAGAGCCAAGAAATACACTGTCGCTCCTATGGGAACAGAAGAGCTAGTGAATATTAATTGCTGTTTAAAACCTTGAATTTATATGATGAAACTTGGACAGAGCACATTTAGATTATTTGGATTTATTCTTTTTGTTGCTTTCTTGTTGCTGTGAAATTATCCTTTAATAAAATCCTTTTCTTTACAGCTCTTTGCCAACTGGGCGTCCACCAGACCACTGCTGATACCATCTTTGATGTTATGAGGACGGAGCCATCGACACTGAAGCCCACACACTGGGAAGTCCCCAGGATTGCTTTAACTGATGCTGGAGAATTCTCTGCACAAAGGCCTATGCTGCATCCGTCAGGTGCTTCTGAAAATATCATCAAAGATGATAGTTCCAGGACGAAAAAAAAAAGATGATGGTTTCATTGTATTTAATGTGTAACTGTCCCTTTTTGTCTCTGGGTGGTTCCAGAGTTTTGATGGCCGAGGCAGAGGAGGCAGGTGCCACCTCATTTGGGGTCTTCCCATTCTGATGGATCAATTTCACTGGAACCCAGATGATTCCTGTTGCTGATTCCCTTGGAAATGTTGATGTCACCACCAGGTTTTCTCTAGGGGCACTTAGCGGTTGATTTGGGATCCAGTGATGATGTGGTACCCCCTTCCCTATCATCACAGATAGAATGAACAACTTGGATTTCCTTGGGGTGTGGTGATAAATATGGCTGGTGTCAGATGAATCTGGATGCCAGACCATTGAAGAAAGTTTCACTTCTGTCTTCTCCGAGGCAGAAGTTGAGAGTCAGACATTGTTAATGAACTAATTCAGTTTGGATATTTCATACGGAGTGCATCTGGTGTAGTGGAAATAGCATGAACCTCCAATTCGAAAACCCAGATACGATCTGGGTTCTTTATTCCATACGTATCATTTACCCCTTAAGCCTGCTACTTAGATTGTCTGAGTCTCAGTTTGCTCACCTATAGGGATGACAATATTGACCACGATTGTGTTACAGGATTACAGGGAAGATAAAGATAAGGTAGTGGATAAGATCTCTTGATAAATTAGAATGCATTATGGAAAGTGATATTAACCATAAAATAACAGCAAAACAGTAATAATTCCTGAAAAGGTCTGCAGTTGCGAAATGCAAATAGGTTTACAGGTGAATGCTCTAATCATCTGAATCTGTGCCATTTATTGCTGCGAATATCCTAACAAATTAGCCTTTTATTCATGAGATCAAGGGAAACTGCTAAGTCTTAGTTATTTAACCTTCTTTGAGCAGCTTCAGGTTTCCAGGAAAGAAAAATTTCAAAGCAGAATTCCCATATGCCCTCCCAATGCTTCTTCCCTGTTTATTTCCCCGAGTATCAGCATCTTGCCTTAGTGTGGTACCTTTGTCACAATCATTGAGCCAATATATATATTATTAACGAAAGTCCATAGTTTAGGTTAGGGTTCACTCTGGGTGTTGTAAATTTTGTGGATTCTGACAAATGTATACTGACCTGTATTCACCATGATAGTATCATTCAGAACAGTTTCGCTGCCTTAAACATCCCACCTGTTTGACCCTCTCTGCTTCTCTCCTGAATCTCTGGCATCTACAGACCTTTTTTACTGTCTTCCTAATTTTGCCTTTTCCAGAATGTCTCATTGTTGGAATCAGGCAGTCTGTAGCCTTTTCAAATTGGCTTCTTTTACTTAATAATATATGCTTAAGAGGCACCTGAGGGGCTCAGTAGTTTGAACATCTGTCTCTTGATTTCAGCTCAGGTCACAATCTCACAGTTCGTGAGTTCCAGCCCCGGGTCGGGCTCTGTGCTAACAGCACAGAGCCTGCTTGGGATTCTCTGTCTCCCTCTCTCTCTGCCCTTTCCTGCTCATGCTTTCTCTTTCTCTCAAAAATAAATAAATAGGGGCGCCTGGGTGGCTCAGTCAGTTAAGCGTCCAACTTCGGCTCAGGTCATGATCTCACAGTCCATGAGTTCGAGCCCCGCATCAGGCTCTGTGCTGACGGCTCAGAGCCTGAAGTCTGCTTCGGATTCTGTGTTTCCCCCTCTCTCTGCCCCTCCCCCATTCATGCTCTGTCTCTGTCTGTCTCAAAAACAAATAAACATTTAAAAAAAATAAATAAACATTAAAAAATGTAATGTACATGTAAGGTTTTTTTCCCATGTCTTTTTGTTTTAAGTGATCATTTCTTTTTATCACTGAATAACATTCTACTGTCTGGATGTACCACAGTTTGTACTTTCCAAAGGACGTGTTGTTTCCTCCAAGCTCTGGCAATTATGAATAAAGCTGCCGTAGATACGCGGGTGTTAAGTTTTTGTGTGGATGGAAGTTTTCAGCGACTTTAGGTAAATACCAAGGAGTGTGATTACTGGATCATATGGTAAGAGTTCATTTAGTTTTGTAAGAAACTGCCAAATTGTCTTCCAAAGTGGCTGAGCCATTTTGCATCCTTGTCAGTACTGGGTGTTGTCAGTGTTTTGGTTTTGACCATTCTAATATGTGTGCAGTGGTAACTCACAGTTGTTTTAATTTGTAATTCTCCAATAATATATGGTGCTCAGCAGCTTCTCATTTGCTTATTTGCCATCTTTGGTGAGGTGTCTGCTCAGATCTTTTGCCCATTTTTTACATTGGGTTTATTTTCCTATTGTTTAAAGAGGTCTTCTTATATTTTGGATACTAGTTCTTTTTCTGGTACTTATTTTGCAAAGGCTGTTCTTCCCATCTATGGCTTGTCTTTGCATCCTCTTAATACTTATTATTCTTTAATTGTTTAACCTCAACATCACCACCCAACTCTCTCAAAGTACTACTGACCTTCAGGTTTATTAGCTATTAAAAAGGTTGAACAGTTCTAATGCTCCATTCCTTCTCCCCATTGACTGGTTTGGCGGTCAAGTGCACTTGTAGATGGGATCAAGTCATCAAGCCCATCAGTGGCTCCATCTCAAACCTCACGTTCTTAACCGGGATCGTTGCTGCTATCATCAGAGAGTTAGCTTGCGGTCTGTCCAAGTTGGCTGGGTCTTGCTGAGCTGATTGGAGCTGCCGACATTTTTGCTGACTGGAGTCATGCTATCTTTGCCAGTTTGCTGGAATAGACACAGACACCGATTGGGTCACGCTGAAGACATTCCTGTCTTGTGAAGCAAGTCTGTTTGTATTTTAGGTTTGCCAGGACTAATGAATTAAAACATTTGGACTCTCCACAACTTGCTGTTTATCAATGCCTCTGACAGGAGGAGGGTTTTCTTTTGCACTTGCTTTTTCTAGAAGCATGACAACATCCTGGCTGTTGGAGAGGCAAGGAAAGGAGAGAGGGGTTGTGGAGGGAAGCGGAACAGGAGGCCCGTGGGACGCGGGGGTCTGGGGGAGAGCAGGTAGCAGTGAGCTGCCCTGACAGCTGTCACTGCTCCTCAGATTGTCAGTGGTTGCTATGCAGCAGGTGCAGCCTGCCCTCTTACTAGGTCTTCACTCCACAAAGGCAACGACTGGCCAAGGCAGCGGCTGGCCCTGGATTACACAAGTGCAGACACTCAACTAAGTGAGGTAAGGCAACAGGTGTGAAAACCGAACTAAATGCTCGGGGCACCGGCCACTGAACCAAAGCTCTGTTACAGCCGAGAGGAGGAATCAGTGGTCCATCTCCCCAGGCGGTGTGATGAAAAGGCAAGTTGCTTTAGGGGCTCTCCTGGCCGACACCGTGGGGAACTCAAAATCTACCCCACTTGGCTGTTGTCATCCTTCCTGAGGCAGACAGATGTTCTTGGTTGTGTGGAGGGGAGGGGCTCTAATGAGCTGTGTTTATCAATTTCATTGCCCGGCACGAGAAACCTGGAGGCAAATTTTCACCTTTTGTGCTCGGTTTCTTGGTGCAGGAAAGCGTTGGGAAATGTAGCCAAAAGAGGTGTGCTTTTCATCCCTAGATGCTAGGATAAAATGGGTTGGTGACGGTATAGTGCATAACAATAAGGCTTTTTCTTTTAGCTGCAACTTGAAGGGGCTTTTTATTGTTTGTTTTGTCAAATTTGAGACAGTCTGTTCTATTCCCT
Source organism: Herpailurus yagouaroundi (assembly GCF_014898765.1). NCBI lineage: Eukaryota > Metazoa > Chordata > Mammalia > Carnivora > Felidae > Herpailurus > Herpailurus yagouaroundi. The sequence goes on along the minus strand of NW_024412403.1, from coordinate 16,013,568 downwards.
AGGAACAGGTGGCTAACAAGATGGTTGATTCTAAGCAGAGGAGACTACACAGAAATGTATGTCAGAGCTAAGATAAAACAAATCCTGAGTCAAGTAACAGCAATTTCATATTACCCTTTTCTTACGTTGAATGTTTCACGTGATTACTCTTTTCTAACTTAAAACGACATGACTCGGAGTGCTTTATGGTTCACTGCTATTTGTAGTTTTAAATGAATGGGCCGAATATCATTCTAACTGGGTGATAAACAGCTGTGGGTTTTTCTCCAAAGCTGTACTAGGTGTTTAATATAAGCTTGTTCTCTTTCCATGTACGGGGTAGGATGATTCCATATGTATGTATGTCTAAATATACGTGTGTGCGTATATAAATATACATATGCATTCGTGTCTGCTCTATAAATAAGCGTAAAAACAAAATTCACTGTCCTAGACACTATTTTTAGATATAGAAAAGTTATGGGAAAGAGTCAGAAACCTTGCTATGAGAAAATGTCCTGGTAAACATTTCCCAGAAGCTCGCTCAGGATGGCAGAAGAGATGATTTATATTTTGCCATTTTTAGAGACGTTTTCCTTAAAATATCACTCAGTTTTTTCCTTAAAATATCACTCGGTACTCATGTACTGCTTACATGACAAGGAAAGCAGAGAGTTTAGGGAAGCATGATTAAAAATAGAAAAGTTGCACATATGTATTCAAATAATGAAGATATATGTATAACAATATCTTTTCCTTAGTCCCATTGAACAAAAATTATCAAATATCTTGGTTAAAATGTATTTGTGCTAAGTTCTATTATTATACCAAGGAAATATTCATGTATTTTTGCCCATCCTAACTCATCTGTAGGATGTTTTCCCATTCATTCTATCTTTATTAATTAAATGATAATTTAACACGTACATCAATAGAATGTTTTTAAGTTCTGTCTTTTGCTTGTATCATACGTTGTTAAGATGTACAATCTGAGAAGTGTTTCATATATTTACATGTAGTTAATTAGATATTCAAAGCCCATAATGTTCATAGTATAACTGTAAGATATTTAAAAATAGTCTTGGTGTTCTTGAAATGGTTCTGTGATACTCATTCTTTACCACTCAGTAATTCAGGTCCAATTTAGGCATTTGAGTGTGAAAAGCTAATCTAATATGAAGCTGTCTGATGCCCTCTTAGGACTTCTTCATCTCCCTCAATCAAAATAAAACATTATATCAGACCTTGAAGGGCTAGGGTTGGACCGGTCAGTGTGAAGGGATACTAAAAAACGAGGTGGGTGGAGATTTTGCTCTATCTTGTATATTTTATTCTAGGTGTGTATTTCCAAAACAATTCTTCTATAAGCCAGAAAAAGAATTTTACATGGGACAGGTAAATACTTTCCATGCAGGGGAGGAAAGCTAGGGACTAGGAGTATCTTCAAAATAAGACAGTAATGCTTACTAACTTTCCAAGGTCCTCTGAATATTTGAAGGACGACTTGGGTAAATGACAACGGCTCTCTTTTGTCCTTACAGCTGGAAGACCCAGGGGAAGGCCAAGGCTCAGGTGCCCACATGATCAGCACAGCCAGGGTACCTGCAGATAAGCCAGTACGCATCGCCTTCAGCCTCGATAATGCCTCAGGTACGCTCTGCCCCCAGGGAAAGGGTCACCTCTTAACCATCATCTTTTCCTGTTCCACAAAGGGTGTTTAAACATGCATGCCTGGCATGACCTAATGATGGGGCGTGTGATTTTTCATCATGTCTTGTTCAAGTGTGGCCTCCAGAAATGCCTCTGGTGATGCTTCCCGCATTTCCAATCCTCTGGTTGTTTTAGCACATTCCTTTTTCCTTTTTACTTTCCCCACTTTCTTTTATTATCAAATACATGGAGCTATAACCACTTCTAACGATTCCAACGTATGTCATTGTTGAAACTGTGTGAGGAAACATTTATAGAAGTGCTGGCAGTTGGTTAGGTAATATAAAAATATCACTGTCCTGGTTCCAGCAGCATTTCCTGGAGCCCAAGTTCCAAATGCTGGTTTCCCACTGGTGCTCCCCCACTTCCGGCTGAATCAACAGATTTCAGCCAGAGGGATGAATGGGACAGGTGAGACAGACCCTCTCGAAACAGTAAGGTCTGAGGTGAGGCTGCCATACTTAGAGCCCTTTGTCATGGCTCCCCTCAGTGGCCTCTTAACACACATACTGAATTACACCACCTATCATGGAGACCTCAGGTGGTGTGAGGTCACAGACGTGAGGAAGGGAATGCTTGGATCTCTTTCACTGGCGTAAGCCTTCTCTCTCAGTCTGTTATCTGTTAAAATCATGTAATCATGTGCTCAAACAACATTAGCATTTATACCTTGGGTCTTTTGAGGGCTGATTCTGTTAATCAATCAATCAATCAATCAATCAATCAGTCAATCATCTATTCTTCTTCCTACAGTGCCACTGTAGGAGTAGTATTTTAAAACGTAATAATTGGAAACGACCAAGTTTATCCCTAAAAGAATGCAAAGTAAGGATCTGGGCTCTCTGAAGTCTGACATTACACAGCCAGTTACTCTATCAAGTAATTATGGTGGTAGGACATATGTGGCTCCATTTTCCTGGACTGTGCAGCCCCCCGTGGAGGATATGTTCCAGAGTAAGGAGAAGTGAAGCCTTGACTCTTCATCATCTGTTCTTTCGACCCTCTTCCCATGGTCTGCTGTTGTCCTATATCTCCACTCAGGGGTTGCCTTCAAGCCCAGGGGTAAAGGGAAATTCTCCCAATAGGCAAACCACTCTATCCCAACAAAGAAATGATAGTTAACATTAATTGCATTCCTCTTTTGTATTAGGCATTCACATGTATTATTTCAAATCTTTAAAATAACCATGCAACAGGGGCGCTTGGGTGGCTCAGTCAGTTGAGTGTCCGACTTTGGCTCAGGTCATGATCTCACAGTTTGTGAGTTTGAGCCCTGCATCGGGCTCTGTGCTGACAGCTTAGAGCCTGGTGCCTGCTTTGAATTCTGTGTCTCCCTCTCTCTGCTCCTCCCCTGCTGATGCTCTGTCTCTCTCTCTCTCCTTCAAAAATAAATAAAAACATTAAAAAAATATAAAATAACCATGCAACACAGGGGTGGCTGGCTGGCTGAATCAGTAGAGCACAAGACTCTTGATCTGGGGGTTATGAGTTCGAGCCCCACTTTTGGTATAGAGATTTATTTATTTATTTATTCCTCAAATAAATAAATAAATCTTAAAAAAAAAATAACCATGCAATGTAGGCATTAGAATTGCCAATTTACAGAAAGAGAACTTGAGGTCCAGAGACCACACTGTTAGTAGGTAACAGAGTTCTGATTTAAACTCAGGTCTCTAGATTTATGAATCTGAACTCTATGTTATATCACTTCTCTGAAAAGGAAAAGAAAAGTCCCTCCTGCTTTTATGCATTTCATAAGTGCAAGATTTTGAGGAATAGTTTATGCTTGAGTGGCTAGCTCTCAAGACCTCCAAATCCAGGGAGAAAGAAGTATAATTTTCTTCCCTGTGACTGTGTCCCAGAACAAGTCTTATTATAGCCAACAGCCTTACAAAGAAAGTTTTAGTGTATAAACTTGTTTAGTCCAAGCAATATTATTGTATCATAATTTTGGACGAGACAAATAAATGTACCATTTCCTCATCTTTATTTTAACAGAATTTAATTTATGTACAGAAAAGAGCCATGGAGAGGTGGATCTTGATATTTGGGCCGCGTGAATAGACTCTTCCTTGAAGTACAAGACATACAGCTTGTAATTAATTTGCCATCATCCTTTATTGGCCCCTGACTGGGAGCTCTTGCATGTTTTGTATCAGTCAATTTAGATTGATCTGTTCCAGTCTTTCAAATGTCCCAGGAATGCCCACTTTTGAAATTCATGGTTTTTTTTTTTGAGATGGTAGCTTCAAAAAGGGGTTGTCATTTATTTCCAGTAGTGCCACAAAAAGATGCTTAGGAAGATTTATAAAGAAATTGCTAAAATTAAAATTTTTTTCCCCTTATGATCTATGTGTCCTCGTATCTCTAAAAAGGCATCCAACTAGAGAATCCAGGGCAGGAATGGGTTTCTGTGTTTCTCAGCTTTTCTCAGAATAATCATCTGAGAGCCCTCATCAAAAATACATGTTCCCAGGCCCTAGTCCTGTATATTCGCATTTATGCAGTAGGTACAGATGGAGGCCCAGGAATCTGTATTTTTGCATGCACATGAACTTGTGAGTGTACAGAAAGATGCTTTGCAGATATTTGGAGACACTCCCTCTGAATTCTTGAAGAAGGAGCATGTGGAGTGTCACAGTGAGTAACACTTGCCGTCACACACTCTGTGCATGCCTTTTGAATTCCAGTGCATTCTAGACCACACATTTAGGGGGAAATAAAGGAAAACATCCTAGACTTCCATTGTAAATGGGGGAGCTAAGGTGGAATTTTGGGAAGCATCTCCATATTCATGGATTTATTGCTGAGGGGTATGCAGAGTCCATGAGAAAAGAGACATCTTTGCCTGTTAATATTAATTTATTCATTCTTGGGTGCCTAATACAGTTATATTAAGTTACATTAAACTTCTTGCATGTTTTTGTATATTTTGCATTTTTCTGAGATGTCTTGGTGTAGAGGTTTGTCCTTAACCTCTGGAGTCTTTGGACTCCAGGCTAAGGCTTTGGAGTCAGGAAGATGTGGTTTCTAGACCCGTCTCCATCACTATTTCTTTGATCTTGGTGAAGTCACTCAATTTTGCTGAACTTCAGTTTCCCACAAGGGGTATATAGTGATAATTCACACATTTATTGTAAGAATTAAATAACACTATATAGGTAAAACATTTAGCATAGTGCTTGATACAAATTATGTACTCAACTGGTTCTTGTATCTATGATAATTGATTCTGGAGTATTAAGGAAAATATAAACCACTTAAGCAATTTTATGTCCTACCTATATCTCCCACATCTACTTAATGTCAAGGTAGGGTTTATAGCATAAATGACCTGAGATTATTTAGGGACTAGTTATCCAATTGGTGGATTGTGGGTATCCCTGCCTCTCCTTTTATCAATGAGCTGAACTTAGTTTCTGTGCTTCCAGCAACCTTCCAAAGGTGGGTGAGATGTGCAAAAGAGGAGTGTTGCATGATCCTTCCTATAGGTTTCATAAGGCAAAGAGATTTGGGGAAAAATCCGTGTCACCAAGAGCAGATGAGAACAGCTTCTTGGGAGATGTGATAGTCTGCCAGGTCTTGAAGATGGGTAGGGTATTGAAAAGCAGTGTAACATTTCTGGGTACCAGGTATAAAAAAATGGGGGCGACACAACTTTTAGCAATTCTTCTTTTTCCTGCCAAACAGAAAAGCTGAGCAAAACCTAAGAGTCAGGAAGAGCATGATATATTCAAGGAATAGTAAAATTCTTGTCAACTGGAGCAGAAGTCTGAATGGAGGGAGAGTAGCATACCATTTAAATGAACCCTGCTTTGAGCCTTACATTGAATATCTGTTTACATAGCCATAGATTAAAGTTGACAATATAATCCTGAAAGTTCAACAACACAGTTTGCATTTGATCAGAAACAATCAAGTGTCAAAAGTTCTTGAGCAAGGGAGTGATAGGATAAAAATGGTAAATGTTCCATTGGTGGCATAGTCTGGAATATGTAGAGATGAAAAAATGGATGAAGCTTTTTATAATGGTACAGAGACTGGGTACCTGGATCAGATACCAGAATGAGATGACTGAATTCAGAGAACACTATGAAGGAAGCGTTGAAAGGACTTGGTGAGAGAGGGAGGCAAACCATAAAAGACTCTTAGATACAGAGAACAACCTGAGGGCTGCTGGAGGGGTGTTGGGTGGGGAATGGGCTAAATGGGTGATGGGCATTAAAGAAGGCACTTGTTGGATGAGCACTGGGTGTTATATGTAAGTGATGAATCACTAAATTCTCCTGAAATCATTATTACACTGTATGTTAATTAACCTGGATTTAAATAAAATTAGAAAATTAAAAAAAAAAAAAGAAAATGGTGGAGCTGGGACTCAAACCAAGGTCTCTTTGACACTGATATCCTTTAAACAATACTCCATTGCCCTTGGTGGGCTAGAAGCAATTTATTAATCCATCTCCTTTTGGATAAGTTGCATCCAGTACTTGATTGGAAAGGAAGAAAGGGTTATAAATGTAAATTTTTCTATCTCTAACAAAGTGTGCATGATCTTGCTTAAACCAGTCTTATGCTATGTAGCAAGAAATTGCTAAAGGACGGGATACTGGTAAAGCTTAATTCCAAGAAATTCTACAATTGCTTTAAAAAAAAAAAAAGGACTTGGTGACAGACTGGCCCTGGTAGATGGGGAGTTTATCATTGTTTATTGATAGCAGAATGAGGCACAACAATCCAAATAAACCCTGGACCTCCAGGAGCTTAAATAAAGGAAGCAAGTTTTTAGGGGAACAAAACCCTTTAAAATACAATCACCTCTTCTAGCTTATCATCAGAACCCTTTGTTGATTAACACTTAGCTAACCATAATCTTGGAGGCATCAGTGAGTGTCTTTAATAAACTAATGATCTGATTGACATTACTTCCCAACTGGGAATTCCAAAGAGTTAACTTTCTAAATTGGGACATTCGTGGAGTTAGTTTTCCCAATAGAAAATATGCAGAAGAGAAACATGAATCCCATCTCTTGGGTTATTAGAGAGTCACTGGCCCTTCTCCAATTGGAGAGAATTTAGAGTTGGACTGACATGAGGATTTCATGCTCATTACTTGAGAGTTTTCTTTATTTCAGTCAAGCTATGAAATCTGGTACACTCAAGCATGGATTTAGACCTTGACTTTGGGGTTCTTTTTGTTGTTGTCATTATTTTTTATTTAGAAAGCGCAAAGGAGACTAGTATCAGCCCAAGATGGTAGCTTTCAACATTTTGTTTTTAAAAAATTCTTTCAAGTGAGGCACCTGGGTGGCTCAGTTGGTTAAAGCATCCGACTTTGGCTGAGGTCATGGGTTCCAGCGGTCTGTGAGTTTGAGCCGCACGTCAGGCTCTGTGCTGACAACAACAGAGCCTGGAACCTGCTTCAGATTCTGTGTCTCCCCCTCTCTCTCTCCTTCCCCCTCTCACAGTCTGTCTCTTTGTCTCTCTCCCTCTCTCAAAAAAAAAAAAAAAATTAAAAAAAATAAAAACTAAATAATTCTTTCAAGGTATCAGAAGTTTTCCTATCTGGATATAAATTAATCAGATGACATTTAGTTGAAAAAACACAAGGCCCATCCTGTTGGTGTCTCTTTTAAGTAACACTATTCTCGCATATCAGGGTGTTTGTATGGAGCTGCTGAAATAGCTCCAATGCATCTAATTTAACCGTGTGACTGTCTAGTGTGCACGTGCACAATTGGTTCTCAGCAAAATTGTGAGGCAGGGAAGTGTCTGTTGTCATTGTTGCTTTCCTTCAACTTTTTCTATATGTGATACCTTTGGGTAGTATTTCCCTCTCCCTCCTCCGGGCCCTAATGTTTCCCGTATTCTCTTTGCTCCCTGCTCTCAGTCCTTGTTCAATGGAAAGACTTGGGAAAACCTCATTCACACTAAGCATTAAATGAATATTGAGGTTAACTTTTTAAAAACAATCTCTCTCACGGTGTTGCTGCTGTTCTTGTTGTTGTTGTTGTTGTTGTTGTTGTCGTTGTTTTGTCATCTCCACAGGGGAGTTGGTAGGAAGTCAAGGATTTGCCTCCAGTTATGCCCAGCATGGACAGCACAGTGGGAGGGGGAGGTAATTGATTCCAAAGTCCAGTCAAGATGTTGCCTGAAACAGTGGTTCTCAAATGCCGCTTTGCAGACCTGGTCTGGCTTTGATGAAGTTTTCACTTGTCTTGATGTGAAACAAAAGAAATAAGGGCATGGAATCCCCCTGGAGTTTTGCCAGCCAATGAGGTGAGGATGGCCTTTGGGGAAATAGTGGCTGGGAGAGACTTTTTGAGCTCTTTCAAGTCACCGTTCCCGACTCTGACCCGACCTCCAAAGCTGCCTCCACACGCCGCGACAAAGAGCAGTTGAAAATCCCTCATAGGTTGGTGGCAGTGGGGGTCGCCTGTATTTACATCTTTTACAAAGCACAGAGCTGAGAACCACGGTAGAAACTTAATCATCAAATACTATAAAGTCAACAATACAGTATCTGTAATCATTTTGAGTTTGTTATTCTGATATCCGATGAAGGTTCTTTGAGGTACAGTTGGATTTACTGGTTGGTATCTGTCCCTTGAGGCCACAAAGGCCAGAAGGGAAGTCAGTGTTTATTGAGTACGTAGATGCTTCTACTTGTATCATCTCATCAATTTAGACTGGCAACAACTCTGGGGAGATGCTATTCGACCCATTTTACAGATGTGGACCATTGATTGGCAAAGGGAGGCTAAGTAACTTGCCTCAAATCAAGCAGTTAATAAACAGTAGGAAGGGATTCAAAGACAGGCCCTTGGGGCTGTTTTTCCTTTATTACCCATTTGGAGGCAGGGTCCATGTAATGAGAGACAAGCATGATTGTTTCTGAAAGCAAAGAACTTCCTCAGTAGTCATAGGAAATGATGGAGAAAGGTTAGTTCTGATTTGCTTTTATAGAGTGGGAAAGAAGAAAAGTTGAGTTAAGTTTTATTTGGTGGTGTGCTGAATATACTTCCAACATATTCTTTTTGAAGCAAATGTTTCTTATAAGCTAAATAAGTAAAAATATTCTTATAAAAGAATAAATTGATAAGAGCTACAATAATAGTGGCTAGGTGAATGTTTCTAAGAAACATAAAACCTGTCTTTAAGCTGAATCAGATCTCTCTGTGTGGGGAAATATCATTCAGGCTATTTGATGTGTGATCTTGTTTGCCTCATTATTACAGGTACTGGTTGAGACGATATGACAATTACTATTAATTATAAAGCATTGGCAATCTGCTAGATATCATACCAAATCACTGCCTGCATCCATATCCATATCTGTACTTTTAATTTTATGGGTCCTGAAAAATCTAATGTGTATTAAATTTTCACATATCTAATGTTTTTTTTTTTAATGTGTATTCATTTTTGAGACAGAGAGAGACAGAGCATGAATAGGGGAAGTTTCAAAGAGAGAGGGAGACACAGAATCTGAAACAGGCTCCAGGCTCTGAGCTGTCAGCACAGAGCCCAACGCGGGGCTCGAACTCATGGACCACGAGATCATGACCCGAGCCAAAGTCGGATGCCTAACTGACTGAGCCGCCCAGGCGCCCCTCACATCTCTAATGTTTAACAAGCAGGAAGCAAAGTTTCAAAAAGCTTTTGAGATGTCTCAAAATAATGTGGTTCTCTAACAAGAACCAAGGTATACAGGCTTTTTTAAAAAAAGTTTTTTGATACATTAGTAATGCGAGTTGGCAGCCTTATATCACTTATTTCTAAAAATAAAATACGAATCTCGATTTAGATTTAAAATGAAAGTACTTAAGGAACTTTCATGCCTAATTTTTTTTACTGATATTTCATATAGAAAGTGTTTGCTTTGATGGGGAAGTAAAAGAGAAACATTTCTTAAATTCTGAGTTAAATGAAGAAGGAAAACCCATGAGACATGAGGTTGTGGCTGCACTAGGGAAATCTCTCTTAGCTGGCATGGGGATAACTAAGTAATCAGAAGCAATGATTCTCACTCTGCCTACTGTCTGTATTATTCAGATGAGGAACAATACCTTCAATGCCCACCATCATACACATATGCACATATTCACATACAGGTGCCTTGTCCCCCATTACCCCTTTGGTTGGGTTTATGGTGAAAGGAACGGAGAAAGTGAACCCAGTTTTATTAAGCATTTATTATCATTACTGATTATTTCCTAGGTGTCAGGCTTCAGGCTAAATGAATTGACATGTGCATTCCTTTACTAATAACAAGTTTTTGAGTCAGGGAATATCATGCCCATTTTACAGAGAAGAAACTACGTCTCAAAGAGATTATGTGGGTTGTTCATATCAAAAGGTGGCTGACTTGACCCCTACAGAGGCTTGTATTGACCCTCTTTGCCTTTAGTGGTTAGGAGCCTTCCCAGGCAAATGGTTCCAGGAAAATTTTTGCATGAGCCTTGGCACATGTACCCATTGCCCAAACTCATTTGCCTCTTAAGTGTGCGTTTGTTCCTGAAGGATAATCTCCAGGACACTCACGGGCAGGATAGCTACACAATTTGCAGAGACATAGTGCAAAAAGTGCAGGGCTACTTGTTCAAAAATGATTAAGAATTTCAAGTATTATGGATAGAACATTAAACCAGGAGCAGGGTCCACCAGAGGGAAGGGCTCTGTGTGTCTGCACAGACACATGCCCATGGAGCCGGCTCTGACTGCAGAGAATGCAGTCAGATGGAATGGATTCTGGACAAGGCTGACTCTTGGGTTTCTGGTTGGGGAGCAGAGTGGGGCTTGGAAGTGTCCTCTGAGGGTGGCTTATCTCTGTCCGGAGGTCTCCTCTGTGTGGAAATCTAGACTCTTCCTACCAAGGATCTGCCTCCAATTATGCCCAGGATGGAGAGCACAGTGAGGGGGAGGGGGGGGGGAGGTAACTGATTCCAAAGTCCAGTCAAGATTTTGCCTGGAACAGTGGTTCTCAAATGCTGCTTTGTAAACCTGGTCTGGTTTGACGAAGTTTTCACTTCTCTGATGTAAAACAAAAGAAATAAGGACATGGCATGAAGTGTTTTGGTGTGTGTTTGCTTTTGTCTCTAAAGCTAAATTTATCCAATATAATGGACACTCTTCTACGATCATTTTTGTCTTCAGATTTGGGGACTAATATGTTCTCTCTGTCATAAAGAGAAGCTAATGATAGGTAGTTATTTTGACTCATCTTCACTCGCCGAATAAAAAGGTGGACACTCTAAGGCGCGATTCCAAATGTTTTGAGGAACATCTCACTGTTGCATGAAGTACAAAAGTCTGGGAGCCCATGGACCAGAAAGTGAAGAAAAGCAGAGTAGTATAGAGAAGAGCCCCAGGCTGTGAGTCACCCCTTAATCTTAGGAGACTCCTTTCTTTTGTTGGGGCCCTTATCCTTTGCTCTACACTGAGTCCTGGAGCACATGATAGCTTAGCCCCGTTCTCCAAAAACTCTGACCCCATGGCCTCTCATTGCTAAATAACAGTGAGGATCTGGACTTACAGTCCCACTTGGTCCCATGTATCTTACTCATGGAGAAACACAGAGCGGACAACTTAAGGAAATCTGAAACAGAATAACCTCAAAGGCAACTCAACAGCTGTTCTATAGATGCTGAGGCGAGCCCATAATAAAATGTACTATGGCATGTCATAATGGTTGGAATACCAGTAAGAAAGTTCTATCTTAAGTTCCATTGACTTAGTCTCATTGTGTTTGCAAAACAGGCAGTGAACATCTGCTTATCAAAAAAAAATCCCTTTAGATTCCTTCCCTTATATTTTATTCTTTCAAAATTCCTTAGGATACATTTTACTTCGTCCATTAAGCCCACTGTGGCATTTTGAAAATGAGTTATTTTTTTAAATAATAACACGTTAAAGATTATGATAAAATGATTTGCCAATTTAGCATACAGCCTTAGTTGCTGCCCCGCCCATAACAAGCATTCAATCACTATTTGGTAAACAAATATATTTTAATAAACGTATACTTGCATTTTGATTTTGTCACATTATAAGCATGACTAGTAAACTGCTTTCCTTTAAAAAAAAACCAAAAAACAAAAACACAAGCCAAACTTGCCAGAGAGAGGGTCTCTTGCATACCTACTGCACCATCTACTTTGTTCTTCTGGAATCGTCAAAACAAACTTAACTGCTCTCAGGAACTCTGATCCAATATCACTGTCAAAATGTTTTACAACGATTTGGCCAAATGTTTGTGGAACAGCTGTGCTACTAGTCTGCCTGAGTCATTTTCCTTCTTTCCTTTTGGCCCAATCCTGTGATTCATCATTCTGCTTTTAGAATATTTGCCTATTTTTAAAACCAGTCAAAGAAGGCAGCCACTGTTTGAAAGTAAACACACCACGCATCAACTCAGGGCAGCTATGCAAGCAGCTTCACAAGCCCTGAAATTTCTGGCTGCAAGGGTGCTAGCTAAACCAGATGGCATCAGGCAGTGGAATACAGGACCGACTTTCAGACTTGGTTGTCTCCTTACATCTGTCTTTGGTTTTCTTATTTCCGTTGCCATTTCCTGCTTGAATTAATCCAATTTGAACCCGTTGTTTAACAAAAGTCTTATTTTTATTCTGCTCATCGTTACGACGTCCATTACATGTTTCTATACCAATTAATTAGACTTTGTTTTCAAACTCAAGAAATCCAGTCTGAAACGTTATCTGCAAAATTATCAGCATGGTTACATAGAAGCGCCATGGTTTAACTATAGATAATGACATAGATTTCTATAATACATTTTATTAATTCTGGGTCAGACCAGTATTTGCTATTTACTTGACCATAGTAAAGCAATTGAATAGCTTTCTTCTTTTTTATGATTGAGCAGGAAGGAGTGTGACTTCACATGGAGGAAGGTGGATTAAATCCCAAGAAGCCTTGAGCTCCATTCCTGGCTGTCTTTTGGAATTCTAGAAGGCACTGTCTATTCTGGTACTTTATAGAAGTGGTTTCTCCTTCTAACGAGTGCCTGTTCATCTATGATTATTAGATGCCAAAGTATAATATGTTCCCATTGACCTGTGCCAAATTGCCCTGGCCTTGAACTCAATGCACTGACATAATCAAGATGTCTGGGTCTGGGTTATTGATATTTTATTGAAGTAAATTTAAGTGAACTTTAGACCAAAATCAATTTTAGAAACTATAGGTTTTATAATGAAGGCTACCTGTAAAGGATCCATAGCAACAAGTGAATATTTCTGTCTTTTGTCCAATGCTTTTCAGATGAAGGGGTGTATTTAAAAAGCCACAGTATTTGTCAGAAGTCATTCTGAGTAGGAAGAGAGTACTCAAAAGGTCCTGAGGATTGGGTGTCCTCTTGATTCAATCCTCTAGGCTGCAGCAAGGGTCTTGGGAGCATTTCTCCATTTCTACTTCCTCTGGGAAGCTGAATAGTGTTAAATGGGAGTATTATTATACTACGCTTGACTAAAATATACCAGAGGCTGTTAACTGCTGTGACCCTTGAGGTGTTGGCAGAGGCAAATACTGTCCTTGTTTGAATTATCTTTCTGGTAATTCTCTTTGATGCCTTCAAAGAACTGTAATGCCTGGAAGCCAGGAGCTTCATTTTGCTCTGGACTATGTTATCAGAGAGTAGGGAGAGAAGACTTGTTTCTGCATTGGGTATGGCCCATATCACTTGCTCTTGTTCAAACAGAACATCACATTTTGGGACACCTGGGTGGCTCAGTCGGTTAAGCGTCTGACTCTTGATATCACCTCAGGTTATGATCTCGCAGTTCATGAGTTCAAGCCCCGCGTCGGGCTCTGTGCTGATAGCTCGGAGCCTTCTTGGGATTCTTTCTCTCCCTCTCTCTCTGCCCTTCCCTCCCCCACAAAAGAAACATTGAAAAAAGAAAACCAAAATAACAAATAGAACGTCACATTTTTATAAACAAATTTGGTTATAAAAGCCATGATATTTCCTTTCTTTGTTATAATTTAAAACAGATTTGGCTTTTAAACTATTCTTTTTAATGTTTATTTTTGAGAGAGAGAGAGGAAGAGCATGAGAGGGGGAGGGGCAGAGAGAGAGAGAGAGAGAGAGAGAGAGACAGAATCCGAAGCAGGCTCCAGGCTCTGAGCTGTCAGCACAGAGCCTGATGCGGGGCTCCAACTCACAAACTGTGAAATCATGATCTGAGCTGAAGTCGGACACTTAACTGACTGAGCCACCCAGGTGCCCTGATTTTTAAACTATTCTTAGTCTATGTTTCATTTTATTCTCATAGTCAGCTGCCCTGGGATAGGTGTTGTCAACATGGAGGGGATGGGAAATGAATGGCCCCACAGAGCCAGAGTCTGCCTGGAGACATGAGGTCCTGCTGACAAGGGACTGTCCTCAGGTGGCACGGCAGGGTCAGCAGTGTGTCCTTGAGGAGATTTGGGGCTGATTTGATTATTTGAGGCCAAACTCCTCTCAGGTTTCCTCTGATGCTTCTGAGACCATCTTTTGATCCGGCAACATCTGCCTATTGTCAGACAGTCAGTTTAAGGCAGCTGAGGACAGAGCGGCCATGGCTCTCTTCGCTCACGCTCTCCCACATCCAGGCAGTGATCTGGGCCTCAGATGGGGGCCACCACCTGGTGTATTGAGAAAAAACGCTCTGACGGGGTTGCCGCCTGTTATCAACTGTAACCCAGAACGAGGCTCTGCTTAACTGCCTGGTGGTGGTGGCTTGTGGTAAAGACATCAAAGCTTGCCACCTCACAGAAGAACTTCTGTTTTTCACTAACACGTTCTTCTGTCTCATTGAGGTTGTCTTGGTCGCCTCATTAGCACCTTGTTAAAGCACTTTCCGGCATACCATGTAATCTGGCTTTGGCCAACATGAGAATACTGAAGGACAAACAATACTTCTTAATTGTAGAGCTACCAGACTGAACATTTGAGGATTCTGGTATCTGTTTGCAAAATGTTGGTCAGGCCAACTATGCTCTCCGTACTTCTGTTTGTACCAAAGGTGAGCAAAATTGTCTTCTGTCCTCTATCTGTCCCCACCGGAAGTGATGAAAATATACATCACACGAGTCTAAAGACAGTAAGAGCAGAACATCACCCATGAGAGAAAGAGCTCTATAGTGAAGAATGATTTTATTTTTATGTTTTAGATGATACACCTCCTGAAGACTCCATTCCTCTGGTCTTTCCAGAATTAGACCAGCAGCTACAGGTAAGGATATTTCCAGAGTCTTTCTTTTTTCCTCCTTACTTTCACAAATTATAGTGAATGGACAAATGGCGTAATTGAGAAAAGACTGACTTAGAGACAGAGCGGGGAGCTTTCAAGTCATGAAGCTTTGCATTTCTAGAGCTCCAAAGTCTAAGTGAAATATCAGTGAAAGCAAGCTTCTAAAGAGCTTAAGGAGTTCTGGAGCCTGGGAACAGGGCTTGTACCTACTCTCCTTTGCTGAGGATGTCCCTGTGCCATTGCAGTGATGACCCATTTCGAATTGGTGATTTAGTAGTAAACTGTGCAGATGTTACTTGTTATGGGGCAGGGGAGTGGGGAAGACTTCAGAATAACCTTCCTTTGTCTCCTCCACCCCAACCCTTCTCCACTCTTCTGACAACCTTTTTAAAAAATTTTTTCTTTAACATTTATTCATTCTTGTGACACGGAGAGAGACAGAGTGCAAGCAGGCGAGGGACAGAGAGAGAGGGAGACACAGAACCTGAAGCAGGCTCCAGGTTCTGAGCTGTCAGCACAGAGTCTGATGCAGGGCTCAGGAACTGTGAGATCATGACCTGAGCCGAAGTCAGACGCTTAACGGACTGAGCCACCCAGGTGCCCCGACAACTTTTAATAAAATATAATTGTTTTAAGTTAAACATTCTGAAAACTGTCTGGTTTGATCATGGAAAAAATATTTCGTGTGCATAGTTTATGGATGATCTATCAAAGGGATCCCATTTTAATACACCAGAATTATTTGAAGGGAATTAATTTGTAACACTTCAATTTTCTTTAGATGACATATGGTGATGCCAGGCAAAGATGGCTGTCTGCCTGAAATGTTTGGATACTGGCCTTGGGTCAAATGTTCTCTTGAGTGCCTCACTTTGCAGTTACATCTAGACAAACCTAATAGGGGTCTTGAATCCTGCACGTAGACATTTGCTTCATCTCTTACTTGTTTTTCTCTAAGTATTGATTTTGAACGCCTTTAGGAGGGGTCTGCCACGCCCATTTACCCCCAGGTGTGATGTTCCCCCTTCTCTTAACACCCAGCAGCTTTTCCCATTCGCGGGTGTGACTGGCATCCTGAAGTCATTTGCGTTTGGGAGCCCTGGTCCTGCACAGCCCTCGACAGAGGTGGGAAGAGCCGTCATGCAAACCCAACCGAAAGTCTTTTCCGTTGGCTCCGGTTCTTATCTCAGTCCCAGGGCCCTGAGTTAAAAACCCGGAAGTAGCCACATCAGAAAGGAAGAGCTGGTCCTCCAGTACCGGAGTGATCTCTGAAAAAACAAGCCAGCACGACTCAGGTGTGACTAGGTGTGAGGAGTCCTCATTCTTACCTCTGCCACAGTCCTGGGCATTGTCACGGTGCTCCGGCAGAGAGCCCACTCCACAGAACAGTATCAGGTATACAGAGATTCCTGAAGATTGTCTCTACTGTCTCTAAAATTTCCTCGCAGGTATCAGCCATCTTGTCTCCTCCTTCTGCACCCCCCCGCCCCCCATGCAGGGTCTCTAACCCAGCTCTCCTGGTTCCTGATATCTAACCATATCCCCCAATATCACTTCTTTTCACCAGGGCAAACAACTCAGCTCTCTGTTTCTGTCTGGCATTTCCCCCCCCACACACATCCCTTGCTTCCATTCTGTCCTCACAGGAGGGCTGTGTTTGTGCTGCTGGTGGGATGGTTGGGATTGTAAGATAATAACTAGATTTTTTCCCCCCAAGTCCTAGTTGGTTTTTTTTTTCCTACTTCATTTTACTGTCACCTCAAAGCTATTTTATTATCATGGGAGTTACATAAAAATGAATAAACATGTTTTGGAAATAAAACGGTAAAAGCATATTCAGGTTCTGGTTCCTCCATCAAACTACGGATCATTAATTCTCCTTTTTTGTATTGACAAAAATTTTTTTTCCCCCTTTGGGAACATTAATGATCTTCCCTGGCTCGCGGATCATTCTTCACAGGATTCATAGCACCCTTGGCAATTCTCCGGACAGTTTTTCTGTTAAAGCCTTGCAACATCCATTTGGATTTTATGGTTTTAATTCCATTTGACACATATTAGAAATTCAGTCTATTTAATTATCTTAGTCCAATGAGACTATTTCATGTTCATTGATGAAGTTAAGCAGGTGAGAGGCTGCTTTCTGGCTCCTGGGTTTTGATTCCCCCCCCCCCCGCCCCATCCCAACCCTTAAAATATGGTATTATTTAAGCCTTCATGAACGGAGGGAATATTCTTAGCTTTATACCTAAAATCATTTAAGTAAGTGCTTGTTTGTTGGGTAAAGGGTATGACTGAGTTTGTTATAAACATTTGCCGGTTTTCAAGCCATTTGGTTAGGGTCACCTCTGTCTGGGGCTGTTGCCTGCTACATTTATTCTGTCTCCAGTGCATGAGTGACGAAAATATAAGACAGTGAGACTGGAGAGGGGAAAGCTCACGCAGGAAATCACTCTTAAAGCAGATTCTTCTCTCCATGCTTAGCCTAGGCATATAAATTTAAGCCATTCCGCAGCAGGAAGTCTCTGTGTTGAAAGCAATGAAAATGCTTTATGTACAAAAGGCACAATCCATTCTGCAGAGCAGGCCGACTTCACAGTCAGTGTCACGTGCTTTCATCACATGGTAATGGCTCTTGGAATTTTACCGACCATCATAGTCCTCTACGGTAGAATAAAGTTAGGTTACAAAGGCATATGAAGTGCCTTGTGGTTGTCACTATTTGCTTGAGGATAAACTGACTCTTGATTATCTCTCCAGGAGCCTTCAAAACTTGCCAAATGAAAACTAAATGATGCCAGGTGATTATTGCCGGCCCTGCTCTCTGCAGAGCCTCAGATTTAAATCCCGCCATGCATGTCGAGCATCACTAGGCCAGTGATGCTTCCCCGCAAATAATCTCATCTGAGCCTTGCCAGGATTGTGTGAGCTATTATGTCTCCACTTTAGAGATGAGAAACCTGAGGTCAAATTTTGGTCTAAATGAATTTTCTATTTCTGACTAGATCTCAGATTCTGAGTCTAGGTAGCCTTCTTTCCCTTGCACCTTTTGTGAAACCTACGGACTGTTTAAATTACTTTGATAGGTAGAGGTTTTTTGTTCTGGTTTGCAAGGTTGCCATAGTGTGGTTATAGAACCTTGCAAAACCTGTTCTGACTTTCTGATATCCATTACACATTCTTGTGTTGTTTATAAAATGGAGCTATAAAGTATCTATTTGGTAGATACTCTATCACCAGTTTGACCCCCTAGATTTTTCTGTTGCTTTGCCAAGAATGTGGACATGTTTGAGCATGTAATTCGTGTGGCTTCTATTTTCACAGAAGCCAAAAAAAGCCCTGTGCAAGAATAGCAGTGACAAACATTTCTCTTGATGTCTCTATTAATGCAAAATGTTGGGCAAGAGACTTTGGGGTTAGGTAGGTGTTAAAATGAACATCTCTTTATAATGTTCATTTGTGGGCCTTCAGCCTCAGCCCGGGGGGCAATGGGTAGGTTGATTCTATTTTATGCAGATTCCTTTCCTGGAACTTGGTTTCTAAATTCTCTATGCCTAGTAGAGGCAGTATTTGGGCATAGCTGATGTAGCACAGCCAGTCCAAAGAAAGTCCACTTCTTTTTATTTTTTTTATTTTTTTTATTTATTTTTTTTTTCAACGTTTATTTATTTTTGGGACAGAGAGAGACAGAGCATGAACGGGGGAGGGGCAGAGAGAGAGGGAGACACAGAATCGGAAACAGGCTCCAGGCTCTGAGCCATCAGCCCAGAGCCCGACGCGGGGCTCGAACTCACGGACCGTGAGATCATGACCTGGCTGAAGTCGGACGCTTAACCGACTGCGCCACCCAGGCGCCCCAAGAAAGTCCACTTCTAAGAATGAATGAAAAATCACTACTTTTCTTTAGGCCTCGGTTGCCTTCTATTTGGAAAGGAGATAATGCCTGACCTCCTTCTTTATCCTGAAGGATGGTGTGAGTCAGCACCATATTTGTCTTAAAGTTTAACCACGTTCTTATGCTTCGGAGATCGTCGTTTGACCTATAGATGATCCAAAGCTAAGCTGCAATATGGTCTTAAGTACACTGGAATGAAAATATGCTTTTATAATCGGGCAGGGAACATGTTAACCAGTACGTTGTAACAACTTCCTAATGGGACTCACAATGTCTGGAGCATGGGTATTGGCATTGGGTTGGCCTGAATTTGGATCTCAGCTCTACACCTACCAGTTTCGTGATTGATATTATTTACTCTCTCTAAACCTCACTTTTCTGAGGTGAAGAAAACTGCAAGGTGGAGACAGCGGTATCGATCTTACATTGTTATTGTGGGAATTAAATGTGAGCATGAGGGGCGCCTGGGTGGCGCAGTCGGTTAAGCGTCTGACTTCAGCCAGGTCACGATCTCGCGGTCCGTGTGTTCGAGCCCCGCGTCAGGCTCTGGGCTGATGGCTCAGAGCCTGGAGC
Organism: Herpailurus yagouaroundi; assembly: GCF_014898765.1. Taxonomy (NCBI): domain Eukaryota; kingdom Metazoa; phylum Chordata; class Mammalia; order Carnivora; family Felidae; genus Herpailurus; species Herpailurus yagouaroundi. Next base: position 15,994,158 of record NW_024412403.1, on the reverse strand, counting down.
CTGTTTCCGATTCTGTGTCTCCCTCTCTCTCTGCCCCTCCCCCGTTCATGCTCTGTCTCTCTCTGTCCCAAAAATAAATAAACGTTGAAAAAAAAAATGTGAGAATGAGTAGATATAACACAGTGCTTGGCAAAATTATTGCTCACTTAATGTTAATCTTCTTCTCTGGTGAAATTGTTTTTTGGATGATATATTTAAGAATTAGCAATTTATCTTTATATGTATAACATGTTAAGAGAAACATCTCTTTGGATTTTTGAGTTAGGTTTAGAGGTTCTGATGCTCTCTCTTTTCCATTAAGCTAAGGTACTTGGAAAACAATATGACTTTTTTTTTTTTTAAGTCAAATTGAGCAATAGCTTCAATCCTCCTAAAGTCCTCCCATCTAATCTGAGAAGACAGTGACAGGTGTCTCTGTGGTACACACTGAACTTGCTTTTTCTCAGACAGAGTCTGGTGAGTCCAGAAACTGATGTCACCTCCACAAATAAACAATTTCCTAGCTTCAGTTGTGTGCCGTAAGATCTTGTTATCCGAGTAGTCTCTTCAGAAATTTCCTTTGGGTCTTGCATCAGTGTATTGCTTGATATCTTCGGAAAGACAGTGAGAGAAAACGGAGAAGTCTTAGCATTCCAGGATTCTGCTACACCGGTCTTGAACATCCATCTGGAAATGCAATTAAGAAATAATCCCATAGAAAACACTGAAAATGTCTGCATTTTCTCATACACATGTTGGAAAGTATGGTATGGTTGTCTGTTGGCTGCTGTGACCACACAGAAAATATACACACATACCTTGGAGCTTTACAGTGGTAGGTGTACTTTTTTTTTTCTTTTTTGTGAAGCCCAGTAGTCGTCTAACAAGATGCCTTGTTGGAAAAGTCTGAGACACTCTTGAGTTACCTCTCTCTTGAATATTGCTTACATTAATAAACATGACTTAAATAGCCTTCATTTCAATGTTATATAAGATAGGCAGTAAAATTACTAGCGTTGACTCTGACTATAATGTAGATATTATAGAAATGTCAATCCTTAAAATATTTTAGGGGTGCTTGGGTGGCTCAGTCGGTTAAGTGTCCGACTTTGGCTCAGTCTGTGAGTTCTAGCCCGTATCAGGCTCTGTGCTGACGGCTCAGAGCCTGGAGCCTGCTTGGGATTCTGTGTCTCCCTCTCTCTCTGCTCCTTTCCTCCTTGAACACACTTGCTCTGTCCCTCAAAAATAAATTAAGAAAAAAACTTTAAAAATATTTTAAATTCTAATATAACAGGGTTTTCCAATATTGCAATTAGTCCTATGTTTTTCCATTTGTTTTTTAACAAATTATATGTTAATTTTGGGACATTAAAATGCAACGTAAATTTGAACCAGGTACCTTCCCCTGCCCCTCCCCCAATAAAGATAACACTGAGATTCAAGGAATAAATAAAAAATCTGCTCAGCAACTGTAGAATATTTAGCTTCCTAAATATATCCTCTGTGTGGGAAGCTGGGAGAGGAAAATTAAATTCTTACATCTCTTGAAGTGGATGGGGCCAGTAGTATTTGAAGAAGCCAAGTAGAAAACGGAAGCACTTAAGTTGGCTTTGCCCCCTTGCGGAGAGATGCTTGGCTGGGTCCTGTCCCACGGGGTGCTTTCCAGAAGACGGAGTCCATTTCAGGAGGAGATCTAAACCCGGGCAGAGAGCAGAGATGGGATGGTGTGGCTCAAGCCGGCATTCTTGGAACAGGAGCCTGTGGTTTCTCTCTTACTTCATCTTGTTAAATCTGTCCTGATGATTGGGGTGGAGACCAGGGAGAGTAGTGGCTCAGTCACACTGCCATGTAATTTAAAGCCCTTACAAGCTTCATCCTCAGGCAGCAGATGGGGCTGAGCTGGAGGAAAGGAGGTGAGAAGGAAGTCCCGCTCCCGGGCTCTGACCTCATCCAAACCCCATCTGGGTCTTGGAAAAATGTGTTTCAAAGTTGGCTTGAGTCGCTGTTGGGAGACTATCTTAATTTAACCTTCTTAGAACTGGCTGCATTGTGAGAAAACTAGTACCACGGCATTGAGTGAGTCTGAAGAGTTATTTCTGTGATCCCACAGAATTCGTTCTCTGGTCCAGGAAGAATACCTTGACCTTTTTTCACTTTCAAATCAAGTATCTTTGGATTCCTTGTCTTTGGAATGCGATATTTCATTCTTCAGGCAAGAGGGTAGGACAAATGTATCCAGAATGTAGCATAATTATGGAGAAAATAAGGAAAAATTTTTCTCTGGATGTGAAAAGAAATTCACTGTCAACACGAAGCGTTTATTTATTGCTCGCCTGTTCCCAGCACGGAGCGAGGACTACAAAAACCTCTTGGAGGAGAACAGTCAAAATTAAGCAATGAAATTATGTGTTAATTTTTATTCCAAGAAGCAAATAGATTTTTCTCACCTGGTTACCACCAGTATTCTTTTACAATATTGTTTGGTTTTCAATGTGAACATGTGTTAAACCCTATCTTAAACCCAGGTATGGCTGATTAATTCATGAATGTCAATGTTTTAAATGTCACATGATAAAAGCCTTAGGATAGCTCCATTTTTACACTGGAAACCAGATTATTGTGCTTGAATTTTAGAAATGTTTCCTCAGACAAACACTTTCATTTTCTTCAATGGATACTGTTGGTCATAGATTATCTCTTATTTTGAGGGGTTATAAGAAGGTAAGAGAGAGTCACTCTCAGTGAAGACCTTATCATGCTACACACACACACACACACACACACACACACAGAGAGAGAGAGAGAGAGAGAGAGAGAGAGAGAGAGACGTTATATCGTAAGGCAATGACAGTGTTCTGTGTTGTACAGAACAGCATCTCATTACCTATAGTTTTACTTTTTTTTGGGGGGGTATAAACCTAAATATCTTAAAATTCTTCATTCACCAGAATTCCTGCTGGAATGAGAACCATACGTATTTCAAAAATTCTTTGCTTAGTTTCTTTGCCTGGGATAACTGTCAAATGCCTTTTAAAGACAATAGGTCCTGCTGCCTGGTTTTTTTTGGGGTGGGGGGAGGCGTTGATTTGTCTAGTGATGTTTAGGGTTTGTGGTGAATGGTTCTGTATGTAAAGGGGTGAGAAATTTTAAGCTCCCTGGAGAGAAATTTGGGAAAGAAAGAGTGTTTGGGTGCAAATGAAGTGAACTTCAGATAGTGAGTCTTCATAGGAGTTCTTAGAAGATGAGGGAGGAACAGTGGAAAGATCTAATGACAATTTTTTTTTTGCATTAAGTTTTTTAAAAATTTTGGTAAAAACACACAACATAAATTTTTCCATCTTTCCATAACTTTTTCAATAACATTAAGTATATTCGCATTGTTGTGCAACTGATCTCCAGAACTTTTTCCTCTTGCAAAATTGAAACTCTATACCCATTAAACAATGCCTCATTTCCCCCTCCCCCCAGCCCCTGGCGACTAATAGAATGATTTTACGATGTTGTAGTGGGTTATGCAATATAACTTCCCTCCTTGCTTTAAAAAAACAAAACTATATTGCTCCTTAATGCGTTCATGCAGATTGTGAGGGCTTGAAGTGGAGCCCAGTTATATGCCAGGTTGGATGAAGACAGAGCTCGCAGGAGCTGGAGGCTGGAGTAGCACCTGGCATCCTTTTACACCCTGAGATGCTGAACACTAAGCATTTTTGGCTTGTCCTTTTTTAATTGTGAGAAACCTTGGAAATAGCGTTATGTGTAAGTAGGCTGATCACCCTGCTAAGAGCATGTGAGGGTACTGAATATGTCCGGAAATACTCCCTGTCCTCATACACCCTTAGCAGCATAATCTTGCTACTTCTACATAATATTTTCAAATTTCCCACAATTAAGAAGTGCCAGTAAAAAAAAGAGCAGAGGAAGAAACTTCCCACTTAAAGAAAAGCATTGCAGGGGAGCAAGCTAAGGGAGAAAGAGACCCCTCTGTTCTTAAGAAAATTGTGAATGTAACTTTCAGTTTCGCTTTTTGATGACAATATCAGGGGATATTTCTCCCTCTACATGGCTACTCTCATTTATTTCCTCTTAAGACATAAAGCCTTTGCACAGAGCCCTAGAATCTTTCGGCTGTCACATAGGTTAACTATGCTGAATTTGTGGCTCAGGGACCTCGAAGTGGTGGCAAGTTTTGGCATGGACTGAATATAGCTTATGTGATGTTTATAAGGACAGGAAATGGGATGTGTAGTCTTAGGGCCTTTCAGGAAGGACACAGGGCACAGATGATTTAATAGCGACTTGGCTAAGGTGTCCGGAGTAAATTGTTTTCATTCTCCTTACTGTTATACTTGGTAATTTGCCAGGGTAACAGGTGAAAATTGATGAGAGGGTGGTGACATCTAGGACATAGGCCCAGAGGAGCCAGGAGTTCTGAATTCCTTCGGCAAGAGCTTTGCCTCATGGGGTGCATTATACAGTAATACTACAGGGCACTACTTTTCAATTTATTATCATAAATAAAGAGGTAATGGTTCCAACAGACTGAGTTTATGCTACGAATGTGTTTATGGGGCAGTAGGGAAAAATGCTATATAATGTAGTTATTATTACATTTTCCATGAATTTGGACATAGGAGATGATCCACGTGAAGGTAAATTTCATGCAAATCTATTTTGAATTTTATTTCCTTTAGAAAATCTCTACTCAGAGGCCTCAGAATAAATAGGGATCATCTTATTTATCTGCAAACTTTATAGGATTTTATAGAACTGTATAGAATTTTTGTTACATCCTGGATGGGGTTGCTAAATAGAACACCCAAAGAAATCTTTGTCTTTAGTATAACGAGAGGAGCAAGAAGGAAGCAATGCATTACTTCCCAATTTTCTAGTGTAAAATTAGTGAAAATATGACCTAGTCAGGCACATACTTACATATATAGACTGTTGTGAGAAAGGGATTAGACTGAAGAGCCCATTTAACAGTAAAGTTGTATTTCTCAGATTTTATATACAATTTTCTATAAATAATTGAAAAGGGTGATTAAAAAACTCTTTAAAAGTCTATTAGCTACTGTTCCTTAAAGTAATGTTTTTAATAATGTATTGCTAACTAGAAATTAGAATTATAAACCCAGGGAAAGTCAGTTCTTTAAAAAATAATTTCTAGAAAGAAGTAGGATTTTCAACGCGTGATGGGTCTACAGGCTTACCCTGTTCGTCTTTGTTTTCCTTGTAGATGGGAGAAAAACAAAGACATAAATCCATGCTGTCTTTGACCTCACATGTTATAAGCATTGTTTTACTTGGAGTTTGGTCTTTCATGGGATTTGTTAATCCTTGTAAGCTTTATTTCCAGTCCAGCATCATTTCTTCAGTTTGGATGCATCTCTCAAAAGAGAGCCTTTCTTGTAGGGTTACTCCACACTACAGGATGAGATTATGCCTCTGGGCCGCAGGAACAGAAAGTAAGGGGTAATTAAAGCAGCCAACTGAACTATTTCCCCACCACTGCCCTTCTCAAAAGCAGAGTTTGAGATTTCCGGGGAGAAGTACAGAATTATTAGAAGATCTAATTTTACTCCAACGCATGGCAAATAATAGATATGTCATGAGCCTTCCAGTTCTGGCTCAGGCCTGAGAATGCCCAACAATGACACTGGAAGATGAATGTGGAGAATATCAGCCCACCTCCCTATTTGCAGTCAAGCAGAATCAGCCAGACCCTGTCCAATGTTGACTGCCAATACTATTGTCCTGCAAAAATCTCTCTCTAAAGAACATCAGTAGAGCAAAATCATTTATAATGTATTCCGATACAAAGAAATGGACTGATTTCTTCTTGTTGTTGTTTGTGAAGCCTCTGCCGCCTTGTCATGACTCCGTGGAATCCATGCAGGTGTTCAAACAGCACTGTCAAATAGCAGAAGAATACAATGAGGTCAAAAAGGAAATCGCTCTGCTTGAGGAAAGGAAGTAAGTACTGTTTCCCTGAACCCTCTTACCTCTGAATGATGTCTCCTGGTCATGGACTGGGGGAGGTGGGCACGGAATGGGCTGAACTTGAGGGTGAGAGGGAGGGGTGTGGGCAAGTGACATTCTGTGGTTCAGAGGTTACTGGGCAACTTCCATGTTTTTATCACGTTTGACTATAGAAAGAATGCAAATGGAACTGCTGAGGATTAAAAGCTTTACTCTACGGAGTACTGAGACGAATAACAGGAGTACTTCCTACCCAAACCCAATTTTTTGATCATCATTTTTAGATCAGGAAGGTAAAAATGCCCAAAGAGCACCCAGACGCACACTATGTGCCCTGTGGATGTGCCCAAAGCCCCCAGAGCACTTTGGCTTCAAGTGAGTTTTAATGAATGGTTACATGGTGGCATTCCCACGTCAAGTAAAGAAGCCACTGTGACAGATCTTTGGAATAATGTAAATGTATTAACATTTTATAGTCCAATAGCCCGAGGAAGTTTTTTTTATTTTGATAGCTCCATTACCATTCCAGTTCTACTGTAGGGAACTTTGGGTATCTACTAATTAAATTAATTAAAGCATTCTAATTTTAGTCACACTAAGCTTTTTCTTTCAGAATTATCATCCTTTTTAATTGCACTCCATTCTGCCCGTGTCTACCCCAGTGACCCCCATTCCTTCATACTTTCAAAGCACCAGACACTTTTCCATCCTAGCACTGGGTAGTTTGCACTTACACATTTATTAGTGGGATCTTTTGGTTAATAGTTGTGTCTCCTACTAAGTGGTAAACTACTAAGTGCTTTGAACCCCTGAAAGCAGGGCAAGTCAGGTGTTACTCACCACCATATTTCTAAAGCTGGACACAGTACACGGGATGTAAATGCTGAATCCATTTTTGTTGAGTGAGTGACACATAATCAGAACCTATTTTGATTCTTTAACTTCCTACTTTTCCCCCTCTTCCTCTTACTGATACATGATATATATTTATTACTTAGTTTTTAAATCAAAGTGAGTGAAATATGTTATGTTTTGAGAAATTTATAAAATTCTTGGGACTCTTTGAAGACCCCCCTCCACCCCCTAGATCATGGTTGGACAGTACAATATGGTGGAGAGGAGTATGGGTTATGGGGTCAGACTTTGCACTTACTGTAAGACCTCGGATAACAAACCTTTCCTTACTGCCTTGCTGTGTTGTGCTTCAAATGTAAAATCATACCTGGACTTATGGCCAAAGGGGGTTAAAATATGTTTAAAAAATTTTTTTAATGTCTATTTATTCTTTTTTTAAAATTTTTTTAATGTTTTTATTTATTTTTGAAGGAGAGAGAGAGACAGCATGAGTGGGGGAGGAACAGAGAGAGAGGGAGACACAGAATTCAAGGCAGGCTCCAGGCTCTAAGCTGTCAGCACAGAGCCTGATGCGGGGCTCAAACTCACGAACTGTGAGATCATGACCTGAGCTGAAGTCGGATGCTTAACCGACTGAGCCACCCAGTCACCCCTAATGTCTATTTATTCTTGAGACAGAGACAGAGCGTGAACAGGGGAGGGGCAGAGAGAGAGAGGGAGACACAGAATCTGAAACAGGCTCCAGGCTCTGAGCTGTCAGCATAGAGCCCAACGTGGGGCTTGTACCCACGAACTGTGAGATCATGACCTGAGCCGAAGTCGGATGCTTAACGACTGAGCCACCCAGGCACCCTGGGGTTTAAAATATGTTTAAGAGGAGATCAGAAAAACACAACTTCTCCTCATATATCTGAGACTTTCTTTTTGGTCTGAGAGTTTTCAGACCAAGGTGGTTGGAAGGCTCAGATTGCACATTTGCATACAGTCTGAGTCCTAAAAAAAGTTTCTTAAAGAAGCTGAAGTTTACTAATAATGTGGCCTATAGTGAAATTAAAGGAGAATTTGTATAATCAATAACATATAAATGTGTCTGTGTGTGTCTGTGTGTGCGTCTGTGTGTGTGTGTGTGTGTGTGTGTGTGTGTACATGAACTATGCTGTTGAGGCAGACAAAAGCCAGGTAATTCTGTATTTATTTGTAAACTCTTCAGATTGAAGGTAATGGAGGACTTGGCTTATTTTAATTAACCCATGTGTGGTTTTTTTTTTTGGCAATGCAAAACTTACCCACTAAATTATATGTTCTGTGAGTTTATATTTTTTGTATGTTTTGTTAAAAAATATGATAGGATAATGATGTAAGAGTGACTCATCTGGTCTTTTGTTGAAACATATCCCTGCTGTTTCTGCATTAACTCATCTTACTTTTTCCCTAAGCCTATTTGAACTTTGGACTTGTCTTGAAACTAGGATATTATCTCCCTCCTTCCCCAGCCCCTACTTTCTTCCTAAATAATTGGCTAGATGCATGGTAAAGGCCAAATTCTTTTGTTATCTTTTTTCCTTTCTTTTTAAATAAAGTCTCTCAAATTCCTTTTTCTCCATTCCTTCTTGTGCTGTTTGGGGTCAGGACTTGCTGCTTCACATCTTGGTCAATGTAATGTTATACCTGGTTTCCCTGCCTATGATTTCCTGTTGTTGGAAAAGGACACGGAGTTCTTGGCCTGGTTTGCAAGCTCTAGCCCCCTATGGCTTTACACCCCAGCAGAATGTTCTTTCTCATCATTGTCTTCAGCTCCATTGACCTCTTCGCTTCTTCCTGCCTCTGTGACCTTGTTCACAGCAGCCTCTGGGTCTGGAGCACTTACTCCTTCCTCAGATGCTACCCTCGAGGAGAGCTTAGCTAATATCCCTGCCCAAACACTCCATGGGATTCATCTCTCTTCCTGGGTGAAAGAAAATACACTGGAATGACTCTTTTTGCACGTTTGTAGGCTGGGGTTATCAATAGTTATCCTTTTAACTTCACGTCCTGACTTTCTGACTGTGCATAGTTACCTACAAATGTGAATACCTTTGAATATCTCTTTGTGTCCCCATCACCGAACAGGGACTTGCGCATAGGGTCAAACATGAGTGAGGGTGATTTTGAGTGATTGATTGTAGGATATAGTAATACCCTCTGTGTATACAGTGTAACAAATGTGTCATTTGTAATTTATATGGTCCATATTTAAAATACAGAGTCAATGTCAGCATTAAGGAATTGCTAAGGTAAATTAAAATAGGAAGTATGGTTATATCTTATATTTATAAATAAATGATCCTGGTCCTCCAAGTGTTATTGGTGATCATTGTTTCCATTAACACTTTACTGAAGTGGAAATTCATTACACAACAACTAATTTCCAGAACAGTGTTTAAGCAAGATAAATTAAGCCAAATGGATCTGACCCACGTAATTAACTCTCTGTTTTTTTGGTGATTTGGATAAGAATTTCTCATCATTTTATACAGTGTGGGCGATTATGTTGGTCTCTGGTGATTGGCTAGCGTAAGCTAGACACAGAGAGAGATGTTAACTCAGGTATTTTATTTTATTTTATTTTTTTAAATTATTTATTTTTGGGACAGAGAGAGACAGAGCATGAACGGGGGAGGGGCAGAGAGAGAGGGAGACACAGAATCGGAAACAGGCTCCAGGCTCTGAGCCATCAGCCCAGAGCCTGACGCGGGGCTCGAACTCCCGGACCGCGAGATCGTGACAAGGCTGAAGTCGGACACTTAACCGACTGCGCCACCCAGGCACCCCTGTTAACTCAGGTATTTTAAATGAAAGTTTTTCTTTAGTAGAGTCAGGCAGGCACAGGTTAAGCTGAACTTCTCTCTCATCTCCAGAGGGGGTCACCCTGGATCAAGCTTGGGAGACCGCAGAGGGGAGCGAAGAGTTGATTATAATTATTATTTTAAATCATGTCTATTAGATAAAGAGAGTCCAACATTTCCTAGGACTATAAACTCAGCACGCAGTGAATTTAATTTAAAGAATCACTTCTGGCTTATGTGATGTATGAAAAGCTTGTTCTTACTTTTATTGGATTTTTTTCTCAATTGAAAAAAAAATGACAATTTTATTGAAAGCCTTAAAAACTGGGGCGCCTGGGTGGCGCAGTCGGTTAAGCGTCCGACTTCAGCCAGGTCACGATCTCGCGGTCCGTGAGTTCGAGCCCCGCGTCGGGCTCTGGGCTGATGGCTCAGGGCCTGGAGCCTGTTTCCGATTCTGTGTCTCCCTCTCTCTCTGCCCCTCCCCCGTTCATGCTCTGTCTCTCTCTGTCCCAAAAATAAATAAACGTTGAAAAAAAAATTTAAAAAAAAAAAAAAAAGAAAGCCTTAAAAACTTACCGAGAATTCTGACATCTTTCCAGGACTCCTACTATTATTTCTTGCCTCTTTCTAGGTCTTTTGAATGTGAATAATCTTATAGAATTGCATATATAGTAAAATGAAACGTATACATGATTTTCTCAACAAATAGTATAAACTCTTAAAATATAACACATGCAGTTTTTTGTGGACGTAATGGAAAGAAGTGAGAGGTGGACATTGGATGCCTTCTGAAATTTATCATCCATACTTTGACAGCAAGTTAAGGTACATGATTAAGCTACAATTAGATCTAAAATTGAGATTTACAATTAGTAAAGGTTGCTTTGCTCCAGATAGGGTGTTTTATCTTGTTCAAAGGAGAAACCATTTGTCTTCTGTGTATATGAAACATTGTGCCAGGTGCTGTGGTGTTTAAAAGATTGACTTAGAATGTCAGAAAGAGAGATAGATTCTTAGAAAAGTCAGGATGAAAAATGTCACATAATTAAGAAAAAATAACTCCATGGTTTTCAGTACACTCACAGAGTTGTGCAGACATCATTACAGTTTTAGGACATTTTCATCACCCAGGAAACCTCGTAGCTCCCGCTTCCCTCCCTCCCCCCGCCCCCAACAGCCACTGGCCACCGCTCATCTACTTTCTCTCTATGCATTTGCCAATTCTGGATACACCATATAAAAGGAACAATATGGTCTGTGGTCTTTTGTGGCTGGCTTCTTTCACCTGACAGGATATTTTCAAGGTTCATCCACATTGTAGCATGTATTCCTTTCTCTTGTTGAATAATATTCCATTGCACGGAGAGTCCATACTTTATCCGTTCACCAGTTGATGGACATTTGGGTTGTTTGCCCTTTTGGTTATTATGAACATTTGTGTACAAGTTTTGGGTGGATGTATGCTTTCGGTTCACTTGGGTATGTGCCTTGGAGTGGAACTGTCGGGTCATGTGGTAAATCAACGTGTAACCTTTGGAGGAATTGCCAGGCTTTTTCTAAAGTGGCTGCACCCCTTCATAGTCCCACCAGAAATGTCCAAAGTTTCCGATTTCTCCTTATCTTTGCCAACACTTCATGCTAGTGAGTGCAAAATGCGGTCTCGTTGTTGTTTTGATTTATAGTCCCCAGACAGCTAGAGATGTTGAGCATCTTTTCATGTGCTTTTTGCAGTTTTTATGTCTTCTCGGAGAAATGTACATTCAGATCCTAGCCCATGTTTTAGTTGGATTATTTCTCTTTTTATTATGGAATTGAAAAAATGTTATATAAGTTCATGAGTTCAGGTAAAACGTTAGAAAAGGATTTTCATATGGGGGTAACACAAAAATAGCAGACCTATATTTTCATATATTTTGAAAAGACATAAAATGATGATTGAAGAAGCAACATCTCATTGAAGGGATAATATTGGAATTGGGGGAAAGGGAGCATATATAATTTGTAATAGCATAGTCTAAAAATAGCCCTGTTCTGATTTGTTTTCAGTTGTGGCATTTAATTTGTCCCAAATTTTCCAATAACAATAGATTTTTATGTTTAACCAGAAACATTTATTTCTTTAGGACGTTCCTGATGGCAGAGATTTTTAAGTTGTATTCTGGGGACCCTTTCAAAGATTGGGGATGGAGCCAGTATCAGGCAGGGGACTGTCCAAAGGCCAACGAGAGACGGTCCCATTAGCTCTGTTTTATTTTCTTCACTTCAGACTAAGATTTTCCTTGCAAAAGGGCATCATGCTAGAAAACATTGAAAACCTCACTTTTATATTTGTTTTATATGTATTATATATATTTATATATATTTTATTTTTAGCACTTATTTAAAAAAAATTTTTTTTTTTAATTTTTTTTTCAACATTTATTTATTTTTGGGACAGAGAGAGACAGAGCATGAACGGGGGAGGGTCAGAGAGAGAGGGAGACACAGAATCGGAAACAGGCTCCAGGCTCCGAGCCACCAGCCCAGAGCCCGACGCGGGGCTCGAACTCACAGACCGCGAGATCGTGACCTGGCTGAAGTCGGACGCTTAACCGACTGCGCCACCCAGGCGCCCTAAAAAAAATTTTTTTAATGTTTATTTTTGAGACAGAGAGAGACAGAGCATGAATTGGGGAGGGGCAGAGAGAGAGGGAGACACAGAATCTGAAGCAGGCTCCGTGCTCTGAGCACAGAGTCCGACGCGGGGCTCGAACTCACAGACGGTGAGATCATGATCTGAGCGGAAGTTGGAAGCTCAACCGACTGAGCCATCCAGGCGCCCCTATTTTTAGCACTTATTTTTATTTAAAAAATGTTTATTTACTTTGGGGGAGAGAGAAATAGAGACAGGGAGAGCGAGCACAACCAGGGAAAGGGCAGAGAGAAAAACAGAGAGAGAGAGAGAGAGAGAGAGAGAGAGAGAGAGAGAGAGAGAGAATCCAAGCAAGCAGTGCAGATCCCAATGTGGGACTTGATCGCATGACCGTGAAATCATGACCTAAGCCAGAATCAAGAGTCAAACGCTTAGCTGACTGAGCCACCCAGTCGCCCCTATATTCCAAGCAGTTAAAAAAATTATTAAAAGACATTTACACAGGGGGACCTGGGTGGCTCAGTCGGTTGAGCATCCGACTTCACTCAGGGCACGGTCTTACAGCTCATGAGTTTGAGCCCCATGTCAGGCTCTGTGCTGACAGCTCAGAGCCTGAAGCCTGCTCTGGATTCTGTGTCTCCCTCTCTCTGCCCCTTCCCCAGTTTACACTCGGTCTCTCTCTCTCTCTCTCTCTCTCAAAAATAAATAAACATTAAAAAACATAAAAAAAAAAGACATTTACACAGCTCCCAGAAATGAGGTTTCTGCTGTCATAAAGAAATAGTAAATGGAGATATTTCTCCATATGTCTGCAATGTTGGTAGTAATGGGGGAGTCCTATCATCCTCACTAAGACATCCTGATGTGGGTATGATGCCTCTGTGTAAAGTATAGGACTTGCGCTCAATTTCTAATAGTGGAGATATGCTTCCTAAGACCAACTTGGCTAGCAAGAATCGAGGTTAGCGCCTGGTTTGCAATAGGATTTCAATAAATACTTGAACAGATGAGTGGAGGAACCAAAGAACTGTCTTGGCTCTTGACTTTTCTCCAGAGGTATAGCTGAGGGAGTTTTTCATTTTAGGATTTAGCTTTGTGTGAAATCTCCATGTTCCAAACTTCATCAGGCTTTGAGATTACACTTTCTGTCAATGCCCCAGTCATAATGATTTGGGTCTTTTATGCCACCTAATTACATGCTTTTCAGTCTTCCAACTGGAATCCCATTCCTCAACATCTCTCCATCTAATCTCTGCCTGGAACCATGTTGAAAGGGACAGAATATTTACCACTCCTCAGTGAGAGTGCCTTTAAGTAGGTCTCCCTGGCTAAGGAAAGAGGGTCCAATCTTTGGGGGAGCAGAGTGAGGAAACATTTTGCCTTTCATCTATTCCTATTCCACGATTAACTCTTGGTGGGGTGATTGATAGTGGAAATCTCCATTTCCTTTGGAATAAGTGGTTCTTAACTGGGCCAACTCCTCAGCCCCCAACCCCCAAGATATTGACAATACCTAGAGACATTTTTGGTTATAATGACGGGTTGGGGGAAAATGCTACTGGCATTTAGTGAATAGAGGCCAAAGATGCTGCTGACCCTTCTACAATGTCAGTGGATATAGGGCAGCCACCAATAGCAAAGAGTTGTCTAGCCCAAAAGATCAATTGTGCCAAGAGAAATTCTAGAGCAAATCTCAATTCCTCCTGCAAGGTAGTGTTGTCCTTTGGCTCCCAAATGATATAATGCATTTATTCCTTATGCATTATTCATTTGTAGGGCTTCAGTGCCACAGTCTAGACTGCACTTTGCAATTCCATTTCAATACCATTTATTATTACCCCACCTGCATAAAATGAAGGTAGACTTTCACATACTTTTTACCATCTTGAGGCATCTACTTCTTCTCTCCTGTGTGTCATTGCTTGTACTAGAACACACATCTTTTAAGAACCACCAACAGTGTGGTCGAAATCACTATTTAAAATAAATTCTCACCAGTATTTTATAATATTATTACCCAAAACTCTTTAGCTCTTTATGTCTGAACTGTCTAGGATTTTGTCTTTTCCACATGACAGTCTTAGTTAATGCTGAACATCTAAAAAACCATGGTAGTGGTCTTTCCCAAATTAGAGAAATGTTTGTCCTAATGATGAATTCATGTTCTAAACTCCTGCAACATAAAGAATCTACTTAATTTTGGAGTTAGTTTCTATGAAGTTTCAAAGTTCTCTTCACTTGGACTCTCTCTTACCCTATTTGTTGTAGCAAATAAAACCTTTTCCAGGCATATGGCTTATGATGGGAGTGGCAGATAGTCTATGATGGACCCAAGGTTATGGCCTTTTTACTGTTGAAGTACATTATGTTGGAAACAGTATTACAGACTCTTGACTTCAGCAATAGGATTCCTGTAATGATGGTCTTCTACCCCCATATCACATTACACTGGAGGGAATGATAGAAGTGATCAACTCAAAATCAAAGGCAAGACCACATTCTAGCCAATTATAGATATTGATTTGTTCCTCAGATCATCTATTTACAAGATTGTCTCCATAGCTTAATGTGCCAGGTTTAATTATGAATTGCTATTGGATGAACATAAACACGTCTAAGTAAATAGGTCTTGGACAGGAGACAGCAGACATTTTGATAGTATTCATTGAATATATGTATAGTTGCTTATCAGATACATCAAACTAATTTAAAAACCTATCAGTTGAGTCCTCCTGATTCCAGTAAGGAAGAAATTATCATTGACTTTCTCCAATGCAAGAAAAATGGACTAGACAATCATGATCATTCCTTTTAGTTGTAAAGTCTGTGATTTTCTAATTTATCTTTTCTATCAGTCAGAATGAATAACAGAGGTCTTCAGGAGTTTTAAATGAGGTCAGATATGGAACCGGGACGGCAGCCATTGTTATACCTTGTACTGCCAGTTCCCCGACCAGGATTTGAGAGCAAAACTCTACTTCCATTTGAATTACTTGTGTGAGACAGTTAATTTGAAAAGAAAAAAAGAACGAGAATAGACGATCTGATGGGTGGGGGCTTGAGAGATATGCATCCTCTTTACTTCTCTAAGTTTTACTATAAATTTCGTTAGGACAGTTACCTAAGGAGCTTTACCAATATTTAATTACTGACATGTATTGCTTAAACTATGCTTAGAGGCAAAGGGCCATAAGCATTTAATCATAAGGATAGGTTTGATTTCTGGCTTAGTCTTATTAGTCGTGGGATTTTTTCAATGGAGTTAAGCCCTTTGCATTTCTTTTTCCTCATCTTTAAAATGCATGTGATTTGTCTCTGAGGCATCTTACTCCTCAGTTATTCATTCAGCAAGTATTTATTGGGAGCCTTTATATTCTAAATACCATGGGAGACTCAAAGATCAACAAGAACTCAGAGGACCTTTGTGTATATACATATCAGTGTTCCAGCTTACCTTCCTTTTGTCCCTTCTAGGCCCTTCCTTTCCAATGCCTGGTTTTGCTCAGTGGTCATCAAAGTGGGTGCACGAAGCAGTCCATTGGGGGAAGAAAGAAAATACTAGAACTTCCATTCTGATTTGTGTTTTGTCCTTTTCCTGGAGTAACTGTTTATTTGGACAGTTTCAGACTTACAGAAAAGTTGCAAAAATGGTGCAAAGACCTCCCATATGTCCTTTCTTGGATTCACTGATTATTATTATTGTATTATCATTAAATATTTGTTATTTACCTTTGAGAGAGCACAAGATGGGGAGGGGCAGAGAGAGGGGGATAGAGGATCCGTATCAGGCTCTGCATTGACAGTCTGACAGCAGTGAGCCAGTGTGGGGCTCAAACTCACAAACCGTGAGGTCATGACCTGAACTTGAACCTGAAGTCAGATGCTCAACCAACTAAGCCACCCAGGCACCCCTGGATTCACTGATGATTAAAAACTTCCCCAGTTGTGCTTTAGTCTCTCTCCCCCAACACTGCACACTACTAGGGTTCTCTCTCTCTCCCTCCCTCTCTCAGTGAGATGAGGTATCTATCTGTCTACCTATTGTCTCTCTATCTCTATCTATCTATCTATCTATCTATCTATCTATCTATCATCTCTCTATCCCCCCCCATCTAATCATGCCCCATTATTCTAAATATTTCAGTATTTTCTTTTTTTAAAAAAAATTAAAATATTTATTTATTTTGAGAGAAGAGTGAGCAGGGGGAAGGGCAGAGAGAGGGGGACAGAAGATCTAAAGCAGATTCTGCACTGATAGCACCGAGCCCCCTTCAGGCCTCAAACTCCTGACCCATGAAATGATGACCTGAGCTGAAGTCAGATGCTCAACTGACTGAGCCACCCAGGTGCCCCAGTATGTTCTAAGAACAAGGATATTCTCTCACTTAACCACAGTACAATAATTACAAATTAAGAATTTTAGCATTGATACAGGGATATTTCATAATCCACGTTTGAATTACATCAATTTCCAAATGATGTCCTTCACAGCAATTTTTTTTTTTCCGGCCCAGAATTGCACATTGCCCTTAGTTGTCATCTCTTTAGTTTCTTTAAATGTGGAACCATTTAGGCTAGTGGTTTGAAGAGTACATGCTAGCAATTTTGTAGAATTTCCCTCAATTTGAGGTTGTCTAGTGTATGGATTTTTGGCAGGAATACCAGAAAAAGGATGTGTCCTTCTCGGTGCATGTGATATCTATTTATCTCCTTACAGGTGATGTCAAGGTTCATCACTTGGTTAAAGGAGTCTTCCAGGTTTCTGTGCACTTTTGCCTACAGAGAAAGAGATGTGACACACGCTTGTAGGCAAAGAATTCTGTTAGATCTAGTTTAGGATTAACTGACCCACATAAGGGGGGTGGACCTGTGTTGGGTTGTCATGTTTAGTAAATCTAGACTGGGAACCTTTAGCTCCTTATTATGTGTATTTATATCAATGAATTATTGATAGGTAATTACTGAGAACTGAATTTGTTTAAGACTTTATCACTCCTTACCCCTCCAATAACCTTAGCCTGCTCTCTGAATTCTAGAGTCAGGCCAGAAGGAAATGTAGATATAATGTTTTGTTAAATAGGGCTGCAGATATCTATACCTATCTATATCAGCAGTCCAGAAAGGCATGGAAAATAATATTTGCAGGCAGAAGTTGGATTCTTTAGTTTAGAGGAGACTGTTAAGGATTTGTTAAGCTCTCAAGTAGAAAACAAAGTTAGATAGTAACTGAGTTTGGAGGACAAAGACAAGGTAAAGGACAAACTACAGTTCTATCTGTAAGACAATAGATAACATTATATATATATATATTTTTTCAACGTTTTTAATTTATTTTTGGGACAGAGAGAGACAGAGCATGAACGGGGGAGGGGCAGAGAGAGAGGGAGACACAGAATCGGAAACAGGCTCCAGGCTCCGAGCCATCAGCCCAGAGCCTGACGCGGGGCTTGAACTCATGGACCGCGAGATCGTGACCTGGCTGAAGTCGGACGCTTAACCGACTGCGCCACCCAGGCGCCCCAAATAGATAACATTTTAACTCATAAACCGACTTTCTGGGGTTTTTCCCCTTAAATTAATTGTAACTTTTACCATTTTTGTACTCTTTAAACAAATCACCTTGTTTTGACTGTCAAAAGACTTATTGAGCTTTTTGGGTCTATGTTGAGTATTTTGGATGTGTCTGGTAGAGGTGCTAGAATAAAATAAAGTGGCTACAACTTGCAAAGCTGGAAAAGCTAAAAGGAAGTCGCTGGAAGTAACTAGAGGTGGTGAATTTAGAAAAGCAGAATCAAAATTCTACTTCCGTTATGCTGTTGCTGCATAATTTAGTTGGTTTGCATTAAATTGTGTGCTTTTTCCCTCACCTGCCCCCTGGGTCTTCAGAAAGGAGCTCATTGCCAAGCTGGATCAGGCAGAAAAGGAGAAGGTGGACGCCGCTCAGCTGGCCCGGGAGTTCGAGGTACTGATGGAGGAGAACCGGACATTGAAGTTGGCTCAGTCCCAATGTGTAGAGCAGCTGGAAAAACTTAGAATACAGTATCAGAAGAGACAGGGCTCATCCTAACTTGAAACTATTCAATGTGAGCATAAAAGGTTGGTGACTGTTGTGTGCTGGCCAAAAGATTTTCATTTTAAAGGGATAGTGTGTAAAACCTACTGTTTCTTTCTATTACCCACGTGGCAAACATCTGTAATGAATTTAATGGTTGCCAGATCAAGTTTGTGAGAAGGGAGATTATATTTTAAATAAGATAATTAAAGCAAGCCTATTGGCAGTGTATGTTTTCTGAGATCATAACTCACTTCCAAAGATACATTTTTTTCTTATTTACGAAGATGTGATCAGAGTGTACATCAGGGTAGAAACAGATGAAAATAGGATATTAACTGACTCCGCTAACAATTGTGAACAGAATTAAGCCAGGAAAACAAACTAGTAAGATGCTCACTGTAGTTTCATACCTGTGTATTTTTAAATTTCATGTCTCGAATATTTCAACTATGCTCAAACCTGAAGTCAGAAACTTCTGCACACATTTTTCTGTTCACCAGAGTTAGGTTTAATCCTTCAATGATTGATTGTACTGAGAATAAATGGTTGCATATCATAAAAGATTTCTCATGAAAATATTAGCAGAAAGCATGTTTGTGCCAAAAGCACACTGCCAGTGCTAACTTGCTGTTGTAATAAAAAGCTGATAAGGCTGCATTTTTTTTTCACGCCATGTTACCTGACGGTAAACATCTCTGCCTTTGCTTGTGTGTGTTCTGGGGGCATGCGGGAAATGGAAAAGTATTGTTTGGACGTTGCTTTGGTGAGTTCCCATGAAAACATGAGTAAAACTATGACTATGACTTTGTTTTGGATTTAAGGAGAGGTTTTGGATCAGTGATAACTAATAAGAATATATGAGTAATTTCAAGAATAAAATGATTCGTCTCTTGTTCCAACTATCACCATAGTTCCCCAAACGGATCTCTTTGTTTTATGTCCATTTCTGTTCATGTAACTTCTTTTTCATTAAACACGAATCAAACTGTCAGTCTGTATTTTGTCCTTTTCTTAACTTCCCTTATGCTACCGTTAGTTGGGACTGGCTACCCTGAGTCAGAATGTGTTCCTAGTCATATCTGTATGCGCAGAATCAGCAGTGAAGCCCCTTCTCTTGCAAAGACTGCAGATTCTCACGTAGGTCATGCAGAATTCTAATACTCAATATGATGCATTAGTGTCTTAAGGTATTTTCCCAGAACACGTAAAAGAGGATGGTTGATTAAAACACCAGGATGGCCAAGGATAGACCGGTTTTTATGGACGGGGGGTGACTCACCCCTGGGTGGACAGATGGCAAGGTCTAGAGCCATTTTGTTGTTGTTATTGTCATGACTAGGATGAACAGGTGCTAGAGGCGTCTAGAGAATAGTGACCAGGGATGCTGCTAGACATCCTGCCATGCACAGGATGACACCCTCAGCTACAAGGAATTGCCTGGCCCAACATGCCAATGGTGACCAGTCTGATACACCCAAGGCTAGACTAGTCACTGGGCAGGTGGGCAGATGCCAAGGGGAAGCATGTTGCAGGGTCACAAGTTTCTTGCCAGGTGGTACAGAGTCCATGAAGTCTCTATACACCCTGAACGTCCGTTTCCTCATTTGTAAAACAAAGCTTTTTGCTAGATCTCAACATTTTAATGTTATATGCACCTATTCATCCTGAAGCTGCTTTAACATTTGACCAAAGATGAAAGTCCCTATTATCCTGGTAGAACCTTCTTCTTTAGTAACCCCAAGGCTTATACATACTAATATAAAGAAGGAATTGGCCACTAAATTTATATAAATCCAGGGTTAATGGACTGGGAGAATGAAGAGTACATTGCCAATGTCTAAACACAGGAATTAGTTTTTGGTCACTGCCCATCTGAAGAGGTTTACATAGATTTACAGAATTCAAGCAGTCGTGGCCCCTTGTAGATAATTGGGAGCAGGGAAATATAGTTCCAAAATATCTTTGCTCTACCAGAATGAAAATAATTTATCCGGGTCAAAATATTGGAACACCATTGGTAATATATTGAGGAGACACTGAGTAAATACTTGTAATATCTGTGCCTGTCTCAGCCTGAAATTTTACTACATGTTTCCTAAAGGTATCTATTCATGACTCAACAGCAAGAATTTCCCTACGTGTGTGTGTCTGAGGCAGACTTTTATTCATTGAAAACATGAAAACATCATCTACTTTTGAAGTCGTGCCAGAGAAATCTAAAAGCAAAATTTCTCGCATTGCCAGTCTTAGCTTTCCATGCATGTAACAAATTCCCCCCAGTCTTACCTCTGCATATTATCTATGTAACACAGAACCATTTAAGAATTTCCTATCTTCAAATATATTTACAGTATTCTTGCTATTAGCAATAATGAAAATGATATAGAGCATTAAAAATGAGCACAGAGGTCCGATGAATATTAAGGTGAAGATATTTGCTTTTCGGCCAGAATTAAAGGAAAATGCAACCCATATTGTATTCTGCAATTGCTCTATTGGAGAATTACTCTTTGTGGGCCACTTAGTTGATGTAGACACGACAAGAATGTGATCATCTGTGGGTAGAGGTCAAATGTCTAATCACTGGAAAGGGCAGAGCGTGTGCTCTATCTCATTCTGGAATCTGGACTTGGCTGTATCGCGAAGTCAGTATAAATAAGGAAATAAAAGCCGTCTGGAACTCAAATCCAATTCAACAAAAGTTTATGGTACACTTTCCTAGTGCAGGGCAGAGGAGCGACAACAGAGGATGAATAATGAATTACACCATCATAGCCTTCGAGATGCTTCCAATTTAGTAACAGAAGTAGCATATTTGTTCTAGTTCCTGAAGACATGAATAAACGTCAGTGCAATAAGATAGATGAAGTTTTCAGTCGGAGTTCAGAGAAGGAAAGGATGGCATGCGCAGAAGAACAGTGGTTGGGAAGCCCAGATATGGGGGCGGTGACGAGTCTTTACTGTCGAGTATATGCAGGCGGATAGTGAATAATTAGGTTGGGAAGTTCCACTGGGCCCTGGTTGCAGGGGGAGTTTGGACAGAAATGTTTTAAAAACTTTGTTTTTTAATGTTTCTTTATTATTTTTTTAACGTTTATTTATTTTTGAGACAGAGAGAGACAGAGCATGAACGGGGGAGGGTCAGAGACAGAGGAAGACACAGAATCTGAAGCAGGCTGCGGGCTCTGGGCTGTCAGCCCAGAGTCCGACACAGGGCTCGAACTCACAAACCGTTTGATCATGACCTGAGCCGAAGTTGGACACAACCTACTGAGCCACCCAGGCGCCCCTAATGTTTATTTTTGAGAGAGAGAGAGAGAGACAGGATGTGGGCGGGGGGAGGGGCAGAGAGAGAGGGAGACACAGAATCTGAAGTCAGTTCCAGGCTCTGAGCTGTCAGCACAGAACCCAATGGGGGGCCCTGAGCGCATGAACCGTGAGATCATGACGTGAGCCAAAGTTGGATGCTTAACCGACTGAACCACCCAGGCATCCCTGGACAGAAATGTTTTGAAATCAGGAGTGAATGATGAGGACGGGACTTGAAGATAAGCAATATGGTTGTAGTGCGTGGGATGGATCACAGGAGACAGAGACCAGAGGCAGAGGAACTCTCAGAAGGGTAATAGAAAGGAGTGTGCAAGGAGAGAGGCCACAATTGAAATGGAGTAACAGACTAGAAGGGATGGGGAGACGTGATAAGTAGAATCCATGTGGCTTGGGATGGGTTCCATATGCAACGGAAGCAAAGAAGATGAGAGGTGACATTTCCTGAGCCCTTTCTGTGCCAGACTATGCCAGTGCTTTATATAGACTGTATTGTTAAATTCTTATAACGACCTGAGAGGTAGCTATAATTATCCCCATTCTCCCGAATTAGTAAAAGTTCCCTAGCACTGGGATTGAAATACTAAGTTTCATTCACTTATTAATTTTTTTAAGTTTATTTATTTTTGAGAGAGAGTGTAAGCGCGATCAGGGAGGGGCAGAGAGAGAGGGAGACACCGAATCTGAAGCAGGCTCCAGGCTCTGAGCTGTCAGCACAGAGCACGATGCAGGGCTTGAACCCACGAATGGTGAGATCATGACCTGAGTCAAAGTCGGACGCTCAACTGACCAAGCCACCCAGGCGCCCCAAATTCATTCATTTTTAAAACTATTTCCTGAATGCTTGTACTTTGCTAGGCATCCTGGAAGGTGCCAGGGACGCAACAGTGAACAATAAAAAAATGGGTGCCATTCTTAAGGTACCCTTAGTCTAGTAAGGGAGGTAGACATTTACCCAAATACCCACTTGGGGTAGTCTTTTTTGTTGTTGTTTCTTTTAAGAGAGAGACAGAGAGAGAGAAAAAGAATGAGTGAAGGAGAGGGGCAGAGGTAGAGAAAGAGAATCCTAAGTAGGCTCCACGTTCAGGACAGAGCCTGACGCAGGGCTCCATCCCACGACCCTGGGATCACAACTTGAGCCGAAATCAAGAGCTAGACTGTCAACCGACTGAGCCACCCAGGCGCCCTGGGGTCATCTTAAAATATATACAAAAATCCCCTCCAAAGGTAGAGCGTAAATTCCCTGCCGTGTAGTGTGGATTGGACTAAAAGACCTATTTTTAACAAACAGAATAGAGAAGTGGCACTATGTGACTTCTAAGGCGAGGTCATAAAAGACATAGTAGCTCCCTTCTCATCTGTTCTCTGGGATCACTTGCTCTGGGGAGAGCCACCCGCCATGTTCTGAAGAGACTTAAGCAGGCCTTGGAGAGGCCACATGGTAAGGAACTGAGGCCCTACAAATGAACTTGGAAGCAGACCTTCTAGCACCAGGCAAGACTTCAAAAGGCTGCAGCCTGGCTGACATCTTGATGCAATGTCACGAGACTCTGAGCCACAGCCACACCACCAGTCTGCTCCTGGTTCTTGATTAGCAGGAACCAAGAGATGATAAATGTTTACTGTTTTAAGCTAATAAATTTCGAGGTGATATTTAGCAGTAGATAACAAATACATCATGTAAATGAGGTAAGTGCCAAGCAGAAAAGAAACCTAGTTTATGAAAGTGAATCTAACTGAGATAAGGAGGCTGGGATGGTTTCCGTAAGGTGGTAACTCCTGAGGTAAGATCTGGTAGATGAGTAAGAGCTCAAGAGGCAAAGAAGGTGGGTGGAGGAAGGCTTCTAGACAGAATGAAAACATGTACAAAGGCCCTGGGACATGTTCAAAGACTTGAAGGAAGACCAGTGTGGCTGAGCATGAAGATGTAGGGAGAGTGTGATACAAGATGAAGTTGTAGAATAAGGCAGAAACTTGAAGATCACATTAAGAATTTTGGCCTTAATCCTAAAAGCAATAGGAAGCCACTGAATTTAAACATAGGGCGTACCATGTGAACACATTATCTTCTATAGTGACATTTTTTAAGGTTTTTTTTTTTTTAATTTATTTATTTAAAAAAAATTTTTTTTTCAACGTTTTATTTATTTTTGGGACAGAGAGAGACAGAGCATGAACGGGGGAGGGGCAGAGAGAGAGGGAGGCACAGAATCGGAAACAGGCTCCAGGCTCTGAGCCGTCAGCCCAGAGCCCGACGCGGGGCTCGAACTCACAGACCGCGAGATCGTGACCTGGCTGAAGTCGGACGCTTAACCGACTGCGCCACCCAGGCGCCCCAAGAGTTTTCTTTTTAAAGTTACTTCACTTTAAATTACTGAGAGTGTTGGGGCGTCTGGGTGGCGCAGTCGGTTAA